>NC_064638.1:329215225-329825225 GCF_023864345.2 Schistocerca serialis cubense | reverse complement strand
CGGGCAACGCACAGAGGCGTATAGCCAGCGTGACCGGCACCGAGAAGACATTTTATGGATGTAGGAAGTGTCGATAATATGTTTTTGGACTACGGGAACCCAGTACAGTACACGCTAACTAGCTTAATGACACTTTTTTTGTTTCGCGCCAGCTTTTCGTTGCAAACGTATTGAATTCGTTCAAGATCTACAAGATTCAAAACATCACTGAGCCGATAGTGAAAAAATGACTAATTCGGTATAACTAATTTCGAAGTAACCCACAATTTTTTCGGCTGTGTTGTCGTCCTGTAGGAGAAGTCCTCACTCAGTAGGAGGACGGACGTAAGACGAGTGCTGCGTCTACAGCCCTCAGTGTTTACAAAAATGGTTCAAATGGCTCTAAGCACTGTGGAACTTAACATATGAGGTCATCAGTCCCCTAGACTTAGACTAGTTAAACCTAACTAACCTAAGGACATCACACACATCCATGCCCGAGGCAGAATTCGAACCTGCGACCGTAGCAGCAGCGCGGTTCCGGACTGAAGCGCATAGAACCTCTCGGTCACAGCGGCCGGCCAGTGTTTACAGCTCCATGTGTAAAGGCATGAATGGCTCTTCTTCACATAAAGAAACAAGATTTTCCGGTGCATCCTTTCCTCGGATAAGTTATGGAACATGACGGGTTCTCACTTTTCGTCATGTTAGAACACACGTGCTGCCACTTTGGATCGTAAATTGGTTCTCTTCCTTGAAGGGAATGGTTCTGAATTTGAGTCCAGTCCAGAAGTCATGTCTGTCTGTGGCGATGAGTAGTGTTTATGAGCAAGGGGCTAATCAACATGGTCGAATGGTGGTGTGATGAATCACCACAGTCCAAAAAAATTATTTTTTGATTTTTCTGCTTAGAATTTGTGTATGTAAAAAAGGTTTTATATAAAAATTTTATATATATACAACAAACCTCATTTCCTGTTATAATTTCTGATGTGTTTCGAATGCCTAAATGTGAAAATGTAAGTACAGTTCTACGGCAAAGAATTGTAATGAAATGCTGCTAAAAGTAGGTAATCTTCCCAGGTCCCTCGGGAAACGTTAAAGGGGCAGTGCCAGATGTATTCTAACTCTTTTGACTTCTTGAAACCGAAAAAGTGGACTGGAGATGTGTAGCGCACGTCGGTGGGTCTGAGGCACGCTCAAATAATTGCGAATTGGTGAATATTCGCGATATAAAGCGTCTTCGCGGGCAACAGCACCGAGGTGCTGTCTGGCAAAAGTACGTCAAGTGCTCCCAGTCAGTGATATGTACAGGGAGTCCGGTGGATCATAACTTGTAAGAAGCACCGCTTAGACTGTTTAGCATTTAACAGAGAGTCCTACTGGGTGTCTTGGTTAAATTGCAGAAAGACAATTGTGTTACTGCAACTTTAATATTGTAGTTAGTGTCCGTCATCGTCAACAACTTGTTATTGCCTCCCATACGGCCCTGTGCTTATTCTTAATTACATTCCAAGCGTAGTTGGTTTAATGAAATAACCCGTGAAATATAGTCAAACTGAGTTACTGAATCTGTTTGCAACACTAATTAAAATTACAGCAAAAATAATCTTTCTTGTTTATCACGTGCTTTTAATGCAGTGGAGACATGTAGATGTAAGCGCTTAACATGTCATGACATGTTTGCGCTGCCGTGCACGTGTTATCTGAGTCACAGAAGTTACAAATTAACAGAATTTTTTTTATTTTATTTTTTAGTAACACAATTCTGAGTTGGACAGTGAAAGTTTCGCTTCGTTCATGTGACGCATTTACGTCAACCCATCAACCTATAAACACATGAATTTTTAAATTCCGTACACGAATGTTGGGATAACTAACTAGTAACAGAGCTGTAATATCGGTAGAGGAAAGGTGATCATATCGTTTAGCAGCAATTGACATTGACATTTACATTTTTGGCCTGCTTCACTGATTTTTCACAACGAGTAATCAGAATTATCAAGTATTAATTTTACTTACAGTCTTTCGGCTATAATTCGAAAGCGATTTTCTCATTTTGTAACTGTTACTCTTAGCCTCACACGGACGTTTTATTGTAACTGATGGTAGTGAGGGGAAGTTGTTGTATCTTGGTATAATTCACGCAACGAAATGCGATGGAGGTGTACTGGCCGATTGGAAGTGAGTCAGATACAGCCATTGGAAGCCAGGTGTTTAATGGTGGTCCTTACGTTGTTCACTGTTTCTGCGAACGTATCTGACCATAGGTTAGGCCCCCTCAAGGTAAGCAAAGGACTTCTTGAGTTGTTAACCAATGTTAACTTTCATGCCCCCACAAGTGTATTGGATAACGATGCCATCCGAAGTGCTACACAGGCTGCGGCGATACGTAGGTGATGCCGTACTGTATTATGCGCGGAAGTGATTTGTAACAACATGCCAGGCGATCAGTCACCCAAGGGAGCATTCCGCAAAAGACAAGCCATCTTGTATTGGTATTCGACTTGAAGCAGACTTGTCTCTTTCAAGGATGAGTTCCAGTTTAGGAAGCAAAGTGACAGCAGATGTTTTCATAAGGCGAGAACTTAGAACCACACATCCGAGAATCGGGTGCTTCAAAAGAACCAGTGTGTTGCATGGAACATCTTTATTTGGAACAAAGAAATCTCTGTGGAGGTCTAATCACAAGGGCGTGTCTTACGAATAAAAATTTCCAGCTGCAAACAATTCAGAGAATGAAATATTCAATTCTACATCTAATTAAACCGCACAGAGTTTGTTCATAACGCTAACAGGCGTGTGTTAACTGTTCGAAATTCTCCTGCCCAAAGTCTTATCTCGCTAAGAACAATCATAGACATCATGTTCTGCTTCTGGAGTCATGATACTCCGTACCGACTTCAATTATGTAGGGAACTGAATAATACGTTTCGTAGATGTTAAACGCATTTTAAATTTAAACATACATGCTGACTAAACAAACTTGATCCATTACTTTTAGTGTACCATGACTCCTAAACTTTGGTTCACTTCAATCACATTTGACATAAAACTTTTTAGTTAACGTTCGTATTGCAACTTTTTATGGTCGTAATAAGAGAAAACCGTTCATCAATATGTAAATCCAAGTCATCTTTTTCTCGAAAAGATTCAGTGTAGCATGACAAAATGGCTGTACATTGGTCAATAAATTTGCTAATGGCTGCATCGCTGACTTAGGTAATTAAACAGTTCTTGCCATTTCGTATTGAAAATGCCGGCGAAAAACAAATCCAGATTTAAACAAAATGACGATGTGTTCACTCCCTCCCCCCCCCCCCCCCCCCCAAAAAAAACTAAGCCTGTTGTCTAAGTTGCACCATTCTTTTCTTTAAATGGAACATGAGATAGCTGGCTCATGACGGACCACGAATTACTGTTTCTGATACGGGGAGGCCGCGACCGACGTTGGGATCACGGATCACGGATTTACTTCAAACTTTGTACGCCTATAGCATGCCATTAAAACAACATAATGTGCAAGTAGTACGGTGTACTACTATGACAATTTAGAGAAAATCGCAAGGGAAGATTTACGTGTCTATTATGAGGATTATGTATCTGTGTGGAGGTTCCGACGTTAGAGTTCATGGTAGGCAAGGGATTGGCATTCGAGCTTTGTAAGACGAACGTCTATGAGGCGACGGTTCGACCCCCGCTCAGACTTAATTGTTAATCAGCTTTTTCCATCACTGGTCATATTATTTAATTTATATGGCGTTCGAGGGATAATATAATAAAAAACTACGTGTAATTGCAAGAACTATTTGCGTTAAGTTTCAATTTATGTTTTCCATGCCTGAATGACAAATACCATCCCGCAACGTGTGATGTCGAGAGCACATCCTACAAGTAATTCTACATTACACTTGTAGTCTGGCACATTGTGACTGATTCTGAAAAACGTCATTCATATCATTGTTTATCGAGGCTTGATTTTGGCTTTCCAAGCTCGTCCCTCGTACGCGAAAATTTAATTAAAAATAGTAAATAGTCAAATAACATATGTAATTCACTACAACTTCATGAAAATGCAATTTTTTTTCATTGTATTACCTGTCAAATGCCAAATACGAGGGCCACTCCAAAAGAAATGCACACTATTATTGTAAAAATACACTTTTCATTCTGCATGTGTGAAAGTTTTACAGTGTGTAGATACATCGTTCCCGCTTGTTTTCAAACTTAGTTCAACCTGTTCCCCTGAGTGGCACCGTCACAGCATGTCTTCAAGATGGCTGCTAACTTGACGTTCGTCAGAAGCAACGTGCTGTCACAGAATTCCCGTGCTGTGAAAACGAGACAGTGGGAAACATCCACAAGAGGTTGAAAAAGGTGTATGGAGATGCCGCTGTCGATCGCAGTACAGTTAGTCGGTGGGCAAGCAGGTTACGTGACGAATTTTCCTCGCAGCGGCAGGCCTCGTACTGCACACACTCCAGACAATGTGCAGAGAGTTAACGAATTGGTGACTGTTGACAGACGCATCACAGTGAACGAATTGTCACGCTACGTTGGGATAGGGGAAGGAAGTGTTTGCAGAATATTGGAAGTTTTGGCGTTAAAAGAAAAGGTTTGTGCCAGGTGGGTTCCCAGGATGTAAACAGTGGCTCACAAAGCAACAAGAAAAACGGTATGCAGCGAACTTTTTGAACAGTACGAGAATAGTGGAGATGAATTTCTTGGAAGAATTGTGACAGGTGATGAAACATGGCTCCATCACTTTTCACCAGAAACGAAGAGGCAATCAATGGAGTAGCATCATACAAATTCACACAAGAAATAAAAAATTCAAAACCACACCTTCTGCTGGAAAAGGAATCTTGCTTGTGGACATCATGCCAAGTGGAACCACCATAAATTCTGATGCATATGTGACGACACTGAAGAAACTTCAACCTCGACTGAGTCGTGTTCGACCACATCGGCAAAAGCAGGATGTTTTGCTGTTGCTCGACAATGCACGGCCACATGTCAGTCAAAACACCATGGAAGCGATCACAAAACTCGGATGGACAACACTGAAACACCCGCCTTACAGTCCTGACCTGGCTCCATGTGACTATTATCTCTTTGGGAAACTCAAAGACTATCTTCGTGGAACAAGGTTTGAAGATTATGACTCCCTTGTGCACGCTGCCAAACAGTGGCTGCAACAGGTTGGTCCAGAATTTTACCGTGCGGGTATACAGGCGCTGGTTCCAAGATGGCGAAGGCAGTTGAGAGGGATGGAAATTATGTGGAGAAATGAAAATATTGTTCGTAAAGGATGTATATCTACACACTGTAAAACTTTCAGACATGTAGAATAAAAGATGGATTTAAAAAAAAAATAGTGTGCATTTCTTTTGGAGTGACCCTCGTAAATTAAATAATGAGTCCAGTGATGAAAAAATGTAGATTAAAAAGGAGGTGGTAGCGGGAATCGACACGTCGCCTCGTCCACTATCAATGTGCAAAGCACAAACGCTAGCCGCTTTACCACAATCACTTCTTAGAACGACGCGCGGAGTAGCCGCGCTGTCGGGGCGTCTCGCCACGGTTCGCGTGGCTGCCCCCGTCGGAGGTTAGAGTCCCCCCTCGGGCATGGGTGTGTGTTTTGTCCTTAGCGTAAGTTAGTTTAAGTTGGATTAAGTAGTGTGTAAGCCTAGGGACCGATGACCTCAGCAGTTTGGTCCCATAGGAACCTACCACTACCACCTACTTCTTACGACCAGCACCTTCCCGCAGATAAATCAGTCACATAATGGACGCATAAAATTTCTCTTGCTATTTTCTCGGAATTACCAGAGTAGTGCACCTTCGTACTTGCACATTTTGACGTTTTAATGGCCTTCTACGGGTGTACAAAGTTTGAAGTAAATCTGTGATTCCAACGTCGTGGCCTCGCCTTGTGAGTGCTACGGAAGAGGCGAAAACCTCGCCTGCCACAGGGTGAGACACTATTGACGTTCTTCTCAACAGCGCAAAGCAGTTTTCTTGTATTTTTTTGAAACAGTAAAATATGGAGTGACATGTTCAGAACCGCTGTATCTGAGTAATGAGCTGAATATGTTTGTAAGCTATTGATGTACACGGGAGCAACGTTGCTTGTGAACAGAAGGACGTAACCTGAAATGACAGGCAGAAAGCAAGACCTTCATCGTCGGTTGAATACTCATTCCGTGCTGATATCTATATGATAAGGATTTTGTAGAAGAATCTTAGCAGTTCCGAAGAAAGTCTTGCCTTATTACCTGTCAGTGAACGACTTGTCGAACGTCAAATTGGACGACAGTATCGATGATCTTGCATTTCTGATAAGGGAACCTCCCCATCGCACCCCCCTCAGTTTTAGTTATAAGTTGGAACAGTGGATAGGTCTTGAAAAACTGAACACAGATCAATCGACAAAACAGGAAGAAGTTGTGAGGAACTATTAAAAAAATAAGCAAAATATACAAACTGAGTAGTCCATGACAAGATAGGTAACATGAAGGACCACCTGGGCTCAGGAGCGCCGTGGTCCCGTGGTTAGCGTGAGCAGCTGCGGAGCGAAAGGTCCTTGGTTCAAGTCTTCCCTCGAGTGTAAAACTTAAATTTTTTATTTTCAGACAATTATTATCTGACAAACTCTTATGTTTTCATCACTTTTTGGGAGTGATTATCACATTCACAGGAAAACCTAAGTCAAGCAAGGCAGAAGTATCTTTTTACCCATTCGCCAAGTGTACCAGTTAGGTGGGTCGACAACATATTCCTGTCATGTGACGCACATGCCGCCATCAGTGTCATATAGAATATATCAGACGTGTTTACCTGTGGAGGAATCGGTTGACCTGTGACCTTGCGATCAAATGTTTTCGGTTCCCATTGGAGAGGCACGTCCTTTCGTCTACTAATCGCACGGTTTTGCGGTGCGGCCGCAAAACACAGACACTAAACTTATTACAGTGAACAGAGACGTCAATGAACGAACGGACAGATCATAGCCTTGCGGAAAAAAAAGCAAACTTTTCACTCGAGGGAAGACTTGAACCAAGGACCTCTCGTTCCGCAGCTGCTCACGCTAACCACGGGACCACGGCACTGCTTAACTTACACTCTCCTTGATGTTGCCTATCTTGCGCATAGACTACTCAGTTTGTTTTGCTTATTTTTCTCATAGTTCCACACAACTTCTTCCTGTTTTATAGATTGATTTGTGCCAACTTATAACCAAATCTGAGGGGGGTGCGATGGGGAGGTTCCCTTGTGAGTGCCAAGTGTCGAATGAAGTGGCAAAACATATTTGGCGCCTAAATATGAAAGGTGGGAACAATCATCAGACAAGTTCTGATACTTAAGGGGAGTTGTAACGCCCTATCTCGACAATGGTAAATTTAGTGAATTGGCTTCCCTGTATTTCAGGAACCACTGTAGCCATTGACACGAAACTTTTACAAGACATTTGACTGTATTTTCTGAGGCTACTGAACTACAATAATTGCATTTCAGCGACTGCTTTCGGAAATACAATTTTTTAATTACACGGTAAAAATTTTGTGTACTTTTTTGTACGTTATCGTAACAATTTTAACTATACATAACATTATGTTGTTCTTTTAGTTCAGTATACTCAGGATATGTACGTTATTACTCCCTGAAAATTTGAATACTATAGTCGAAGTGGTTTCTGAGATTTAGAAAAAATGCAACATAAGATGTAAATTTTCAGTAACGGCTTCTAAAGTTTCAAAAGACTGTAACTCAATATGTGCTTAATTTTTTTTTTATTTTTAGTTACTCAGAAGCATCCTGCACCATACTGTAAATGATCCTCTTGATCTTTTACCAAGTTTTTTTCTTCTTTCTGGACTCGTTAGTGGCCAACTGTGCTGCATACTCTGCTTTATCAATGCGAACCTTGTCCATCCCTTCACGTTCTCTGATGTAGTTTGCTCCAAGATTAATTCCCATATGCTGTAGCACTGTCAACCTACCAATGTTTCCATCGTTAAAAGCAATAACAGCATCACTGACCCTCCCACTTAAGTGTCTTCATTCCAACAAAAACATTTTTTGGTAAACGAGTCCATATAAGATTATTGAACGACTCACTGGGATTTGGTGTCTGACCATGCAGACACTTCCTCAGTAATTCAGGATTTGCCACGTCTCTGCAAATAGGTTTTATGATATCCATGACTGCTACTGGGATGGAATGTCTATGGTTGTATCAACTGTTTGAGTACTGGGCATTGCAATAGTTGCACCATGAATCTGGTCCAGGTGAGCAAAGGTGATTTACTGGTTTTCCATCAGTTGACAGTCTGTGGAAGAAGGTAGCCCATACTACCTGCTTCATTTTCAACAAATCCTCAGTATTATTGCTAATGGCCATCCCATAATACTGCTGTAGTTCATCAATCATTTTGTCTGTCAGCCTGCCTCTTATGGTTTTACCATCAGAAAGTTTCTTGTCTCTCAAACTTTGTTTCAACTTCCTCAACTGGTGCCCATCCCCTTCCGGACATGAGCAACACTGTAAAACTTTGTAACACAGCTGTGAACAGCCTACTATATAAAAAAAATTACCGATTTCATTAGATCTTGAAGTAACGCACGTAAAAATTTTAACATTTTCAACCGGTGTAGATTATAAATAAAATATAATACTTTCCATGTGGATATATATATATATATATATATATATATATAAATAATCATTTTACACGGAAAATTGCAAATTTTATAACGAGATAAAAATTCGAAAATGTGAAAGAAATTTTTTTCTGTTCTAACTCCCCTTAAATCTGCGCTGCTGTTGGAAACTATTCCGAATTTCAATACAATAATATTCCTTTTGAAGTTCTCAAATTATTCTGCTGACAGGTAGCTTGTTTCTAGCAGATCTCACTGAACGGCACGTTCAAAAACACTTCTTCGTTTAAAAACTTTTCTTTTATGATAGCACAAGACAGACATGGCAAATTTAACGATCAAGTAGGTGAAGTTGGAGAACTCGTGCCTTCGTTAAGAGAACGATATTCGATCTATTCGTGCGAAAAGAGACCACGTTAGGAACTATTGTTTTATATCACAGCACACGACTTTTCACATTCAGATACCTATCGTTTTTTCCCTGGTGAGGCTGTGGAGCGAGATGGCAAGTAGATCTTGGCGTGAGGTGGCCATATATAGTTATCACCAGCTAGTTGCATACTCGGAAATACGGAGAAGAGAACTTGCGATGATCTACAACGTCGCCACCCGGGACACGATAGACGCTGTCACTAAAGATCCACGCCTACGCATTCTCCCGCCATGGCAGCAATTGTCAAACATGGGAACTATGTGTGGCGCTCCAGCTAAGTACTCACGGGCGGATGCGGGCGAATTATGGCTTCGAATTTCTGAGGGCGCTAATAAGGCCGAGGAATATTAGTCTGGCACTAACGGTCGATGGCAAGCCACCGGCGTTACCGCAGAGCCAAATTCACTGCCGGCTTTCTGCGCCTCTTCGCTGGTCGTCCCACATCACGACAGCATTTCCTTATAGGCATCTTCAGTGTTCTCTAATAGTGTGCGCCGCTTGCAGGTATTAATGAAGTAAAACAGGGAAGCATATCGATACAACGTGGAATGCTACGAGTTTATTCTCAAAGCACTTATGCACAGACATCACTCATACTTTCATCTGCACAAAATAATTAAAAACTTGACTGGATGTGTTGTTTTCAAGTGTGCATAACCTGTTTTTCTCCGAAACCTCCAGGAGGGCAGTAGAATGTGCGGCACAAATAAAACGATAACAACGTTTCGAACAACTGCAAAGGTTTGAAAAATTAAAATATGTGTAATTTTATGTACCTGAAACCTTACTAGGTAGTCGTTTTGTCCAACGAGGTTAGAATAATCTTCTTGGTTTTGTCGAAGCTATTGTAGAGATCTAACTTACGAGCGTAGCAAATCAACGGCAGTTACGCCGTCATGCGAATTCTATCCATGTGTGACATCCTGTGCCGTCCCTCAAGCATATGTGTTCCGAATAAAACTTTTTTTAACTGTGTAAACCCATTTTTCGAAGTACGGTGGCAGCGGAAATATGTTTACAAAAGACAGAAATAATCTTCAAAAGTACCAGAAGGGAAAAATAGAACTTAGTTACTAGAGTGTCAATATATGAATACTTGATAACTCAATGAACGTCAATATATGAATACTTCATAACGCAATGATCCTGGCCATCCCATAAGTATCTTGCAAACTGGTTCTCTCACAACTATCTCGTAAAAATTTTGGTACGTATTAACACGATGATTGTCATATAAATGAACAGAAATACGTAAAGGTCAATTGGGTTAGGGTAATTCTCACAGCTCTCTCGATGTAGGTGCTACCTCACCAGCACCAACGACAACTGTTCAGGAATAAGGACAGCCAGTGTGTCAGCTGTGAACGGAGCGGGACTGGAACTCCCAATGCACCGAATTAATGCTTCAACTTGCGACTGCGTCGTCTATCGTTTTATCAGTGGCATGTGATGCCACTGCAAGAATTTCATCCTCAGCCAGTGCTCCTTACACCGTTCAGACAATTGCCGCGTTCTTTACCTATCACGATCTCATACACATCGCACAGAAATAATTAAAATACAAAACATACACAACGGATCCAGCGTCGCTTAAATGTTATGGTAGCCTACCCGTCTAGATTTTTTCCGCCATGAACAGAAAGCTCTTATGTGGCGCGGGTAACTAGACAGAGTTATTTTATCAGGTATCGGTAGATTGAAATATGATTTGTGCTAATGTAGAGGATGCAGTCAGAAATCTCGTATCTCACATTACTAACACACAAGCAGTATTCAGTAATTCCAATATCTGTAGTTACCGTGAGACAGTAGCTCAAACCAGACAGAGTAACCAGAAAGATTCATCCTTCATCAAATGTTTGAGAGATTACGTGATCAAAATGTCTTGCAGGTAACCACTGTAATCTTGTGATAATCCATGTATGGTTTACTACTCAGATACAAATGGTTCAAATGGCTCTCAGCACTATGCAACTTAACTTCTGAGGTCATCAGTCGCCTAGAACTTAGAACTAATTAAACCTAACTAACCTTAGGACATCACACACATTCAAGCCCGAGGCAGGATTCGAACCTGCGACCGTAGCGGTCGCTCGGCCCCAGACTGTAGCGCCTAGAACCGAACGGCCACTCCGGCCGGCTACTCATATACAAACAAAATACATGTGGTAGTTGGGGTACCTACATACAACAACCCTTGACGCTATACTGGAATCTAAATTAAACGAGTCACTGTCAACATTAGAGTATTTTGGCGGACACAGACTCAGAGTAGCCACTACGCCCTCCGATTCCTCCATCCTCCTAGTCAGAGAGATCACAAAAGCTGTTCATATTACAGGGAATCCAGTATTGGACCTTTCATCCACCTAACCACAGCTTAAATAAGTGAGAGTGTGCAGAAGTAATGCACCATTAGCACCATTAGAACGATTTCAAGCGAATTATGAAACGAGCATACACGCACGATAACTTTCTAGATTTTTACGCCTACATCTGTTTTTCAGCAGCAGTTAACAGATGAACATTCGAATTGAATACTCTGGACTAAACCTTTTTGTTTCTGAATAATTTCCTTCTATAACTACGACTTTACAATCGAGATGACATTTACCACTCGCATAAATCCATCACACTGAAACTAAACCCCTTTATGTAAATGAAAGTAGATACATGCGTTGTACGAAGTTCTATTTGATTAAGGACGGCAAAGTGTTGTAGAATAATTTTCCGTATATATTTCTAAGATCAATAACAAATTCACTCAGAGCAAGGTTTTCATGAACTACTGTTGATCTGCATACAATAGTGAGAATTTGGAACGGTCTAATCAGATGTGGTTTGCATTTGTCATTAAGCCGGTTCCCTCACCTTGAGGCATCATTGAAATTATGATAAAAAAGTTCTTAAAACATAAATTACACGAGATCGCCTGAAACTGAACGTCCCCATGATTCTACTGTTAGAACCGTAACACCAATAAATGAATCAAAACACCTTGGGTAGTAACTGACTGTCCTGAGTGGAAAACATCAAAAGGGAAGGCAAACCGGTGTACGTACCTCATCAGGACGAAACGCTCGCATATCGAAGGCGTCAGATTATCAGGGGGCCCGAGTTCGATTCCCGGCAGGGGACTGGGTGTTGTGCGTCCTTCATCATCATTTTCATCATCACTGACACGCAAGTCGCCGAAGTGGCGTCAACTAAAAAGACTTGCAATACGGCGGCCGAACCCGGAAGGAGATATCCCGGCCAATAAATGCCATACGATCATTTCATTTCATTTCATCCACAGCAAGTTTCACATATTTGTGAGATCAATAACAGATTCAGCCATTAGGCTGACTTGAAATAGATGGTCAAGTGCAGAGAACATCGACCACAGGTAAAAGACATCGATGCCCTGCTAGAAGTTTAAATCAGTACGCCGAAAATAATCCATTGACGAAATGACAAAGACCAAACCACAAATGCATATGATATAAAAATTAACGGCACGGTATGGCCTTCTCAAAAAATAAAAATGAATGATTCACAAAATAAATATTAAAACAATAATTTTGACTGAACTTGCAAAGGTTTCTATACATTAAGTCTAGAGGTAATAGCAATACACTATCTGAAAGAATCTGAGGAACTAAGAAACCGTCATGAACAAAATGAAGAGCAACTGATCACACATAAAAAATAGGGAAAGAAAAAAACGACTATTTTTTGCGACGTTACACTGTACTTTCAATTAGCTAAATAATTAATGGTCTCAATTGTGTTTCTCCGTCAACTGGAAGACGACTGCAGGGGAGTCTAGCTCTTCCAACAAGAAAAGCAATAAAATATCAGTCCGAAGCAGCTGGAAAAAATATCCAAGTGTTTTTTTCTAAATAAATTGTGTAAATTACATTCCTTTCTAACTCGACAGCGTGTGCATCCATATCAAGGCTGGTGTAATGAGTCGTAATAACAATAATTACTGTAATAGCCGGCCGGTGTGGCCGAGCGGTTCTAGGTGCTTCAGTCTGGAACCGCGCGAGTGCTACGGTCGCAGGTTCGAATCCTGCCTCGGGCATGGATGTGTGTGATGTCCTTAGGTTAGTTAGGTTTAAGTAGTTCTAAGTTCTAGGGGACTGATGACCTCAGTAGTTAAGTCCCATAGTGCTCAGAGCCATTTGAACCAATTACTGCAATAACACTCTACTACTCTGTTACTACCGCGTACAGGTTTGTGACAAAGATTAAATATTTTCTTAGAAATATATTTGTCGTCTTCGCGTGAACGTCCGTCTGAAACGGATATCAAATTCCTCGTCAGAAGCAAACATCAGGACACACGGCAGGGCTAAGATTCGCTGCGGAGTTGTTTACAATGATGTATTATACGTAAAGACCCAACATGGCTTAATAACGAAAATCGGTGGATGCTGAGTAAGCAGGCTGTTGCACTCTCGGTTCAAAAGGGAACGCTCAAACAACGACAAGCGAAGGGTAATAGAGATTCGTGCGTCTGTAAAAATATCTATGCGCGAAGAATACAATTACGACCACCGTCATACCTTAGCAGAAGATCTGGCAGAGAAACCGAGGAAATTCTGGTCTTATGTAAAATTACTAAGCGGGTCTAAGGCTTCCATTCAGTCCCTTGTTGACTACTCTGTTATGGCAGTTGAAGATAGCAAAACGAAAGCCGAAGTTTTAAATTTCACGTTAAAGAAATCGTTCACACGGGAAAATCGTACAATCATTCCATTTGACCATCAGACAGATTCTCGTGTGGACGACATAGTAATAAGCATCCCTGGCGTAGACAAAAAACTTAAAGATTTGAAAGCACCAGGTCCGGATGGAATCCCAGTTCGATTTTACAACGAGTACTCCACGGCATTAGCCCCTTACTTGACTTGATTTTATCGCGAATCTCTCGCCCAGTACAGAGTCCCAAACGACTGGAAAAAGGTTCAGGTGACTCCAGTACATAAGAAGGGTAAAAGAACAGACCCGCAAAATTACAGACCAATATCCCTTATTCTGTCTGCTGAACACATTCTCAGTTCGAATATAATAAACTTTCCTGAGACTAAGAAGCTTACGTCCATGAATCAGCTTGGTTTTAGAAAGCATCATTCGTGCGAAACTGAGCTTGCCTTTTTCTCACATGATATACCGCGAACAATGGATGAAGGACAAGAGGCAGATTTCATATTTCTAGATTTCCGGAAATCATCTGACACGATGCCCCATTGCAGGCCGTTAACGAAGGTACGAGCATATGAAGTAAGTTCACAGATATGTGAGTGGCTCGAAGACTTCTTAATAGAACCCAGTATGTTGTACTCGACGGCGAGTGTCCGAGAGAAGAGTATCGTCAGGAGTGCCCGACGGAAGTATGATAGGACCGCTGTTGTTCTCTATATACATAAATGATTTGGCGGACGGGATGGGCAGCAATCTGCGGTTGTTTGCTGTGTCGAAGTTGAGTGACTGTAGGCAGATACAAGACGACTTAGACAAAATTTCCTGTCGGTGCGATGAATGGCAGCTAGCCCTAAATGTTGAAAAATGTAAGTTAATGCGGATGAGTAAGGAGAAGAAACCCATCATGTTTGGATATAGTATCACTAGAGACCTGCCTGACACAGTCAAGTCGTTTAAATATGTGGGCG
Source organism: Schistocerca serialis cubense (assembly GCF_023864345.2). NCBI lineage: Eukaryota > Metazoa > Arthropoda > Insecta > Orthoptera > Acrididae > Schistocerca > Schistocerca serialis. The sequence continues at coordinate 329,810,489 of NC_064638.1, read as the reverse complement.
TAACGCTGAGAAGCGATATGAGATGGAACGAGCTTGTGAGAACTGTGGTAGGAAGGCGTATGGTCGACTTCTGCTTGTTACGAGAATTTTGGGAAACAGTGGTTCACCCGTAAAGGAGGCAGCATACAGGACGCTAGTGCGACCTATTCTTGAGTACTGCTCGATTGTTTGCGATCCGTATCAGGCTGATTAACGGGAGACATGTAATCAATTGAGAAGCGGGCTGCTAGATTTGTTACCGGTAGCTTTGAACGACACGTGTTACGGGGACTCAAAAGAGAATTCCTGGAAGGATGGCGACGTGCTTTTCGAGAAACGCTGTTGAGAAAATTTAGAGAAGCAGCATTTGAGGCCGACTGCCGAATGATTCTGCTGCCACCAACATACGTTGTGCGTAGGGACCACGAGGATAACATACGAGTAATTTGGGCTCATAGGCATATAGACAGTCGTTTTCCCACGCTGTATTTGCAAGTGGATCAGGAAAGGATATGACTAGCAGTGTTACAGGGTACCCTCCGCCACGCACCATACGGTAGCTTGCGGAGAACCTGTCTATATGCGGGTGTATATGTACATGTAATGCGACTGTGATTGAAGAACTGCTACTTCAATGGATATCAGAATTCCTTTAGACAGACTAAATGAAATCTGCAGTCATGAAGGCAATCCACCAAACACGACACGTAGTTTTGTTTCCTATCGTGACATCCTATTTCAAGTAATGCAATATCCTGTTAGTTGTTGTGACTTTTCTAGTCGTAAACAATACGTAGAAACTAACCGGAATTAATCACGGCTCGTTCGGTATGAACGGGAGAAAAAGAGGAAAAGCAACAGCTGAAATTTACATGCCGTTACGCGGTATGCTACATGTTGTTCCACCGCAGTTTAAACGGGACATTATTTGGGCTGCTCTGCTGCAGCGCATAAGAGAAGAGGGAAACGAATGATGCCAGCAGCGCTGACGTCCGCCTGAAGCGTGCATTTCGTCAGCTCTTTGTTTCTGCAAATTAGAAGTATTTTACCCAGCAGAATTCAGTCCGCAACCAAAACAGAATAAAAGAACACGCCCCGGAGGACAAGACCACAATACGCACGATGCACGCGGCAGCCAGCAGTCTGTGGTTTACAGTCTGTCCTCTCCGCCGTGAGTACTCATGCGACCCAGCTTTGGCAGCGTCTAACCGGGGAGGCGCAAATACACGTTTCTACCGTGGTTCAATAGGTAAGGCTGCCAATGTATAATTAATGAGTGAGGATAAAGAAGGGGACAGATATCACTGCACTTAAGACACAAAAATTTACTCGGAGGAGGAAGTACCGTTTTTAATTAGGATTCATCTTCATAAAAAAATTCAAAAAAAGAAAGAAAATCTTCGATCTTAAGTGCGCGTGTAGCTCTTATAGAGAACTTAGCCCATAGCAACTACAGGTAAGAGCGAAATTTCAAAGCATCGAGATACAAAAAAGTACCAAGACTTAGAAAAGGAAGTAGAAAGGACAAAGAAATAAGACTGTCTACAGTAAAAGTACTGTGGAAAGGGCCGGCCGAAGTGGCCGTGCGGTTAAAGGCGCTGCAGTCTGGAACCGCAAGACCGCTACGGTCGCAGGTTCGAATCCTGCCTCGGTCATGGATGTTTGTAATGTCCTTAGGTTAGTTAGGTTTAACTAGTTCTAAGTTCTAGGGGACTAATGACCTCAGCAGTTGAGTCCCATAGTGCTCAGAGCCATTTGAACCATTTTTTACTGTGGAAACTATAAACAAAGTCCAAAGCTTGAAAATTGCTAAGGAACAACTACCAACTGCTACAAAACATCCGACAACCGCTGCGGAACGCCCGACTAATGATAAGGAAATACAGGTTCCAACTGCAGAGAAGACTGTGCAAGAGCGCTCTGTATGTATTCGACAGTTAATTATGGCGTTTGACGAAGGTGGTTGTGGAACCGATTAGTGTGACATTCCGTTTGGTATGGCAACATGTCTGCATGACATTGTTTGGTGCTTAGGTTCGTAGACGAACAGCAGGAACGGCTCGAAAGCGGCCAAATTGTGACCACTGTGGCCACAGCAATGGGTATATCCGAAAGTGTCATCTCGCGATTAGAAAAGGCCGTCGAAGGTTGAAATGCTGTTCGAAAACATGGTGGTGGTCGTAGATGGACCACTACACCTCAAGAAGATCGATACGTAGCCCTAGTGACGAAAAGGAACAGACATCTCACCCCTAGGCAATTCGCTGTAGACCTTGTAACCTCTACCGGCGGTACACGTGTTTCTGCCAGAACTATTTGGTGGCGATTAAATCAGACTGGTTTGTGTGCTTGTAAGCCTACTAAGTGCTTCCCACTTCAATCACACTATCGTCAAGGAACAATACACTGTAGGAGGGAGCATGTTGGGATCAGCAACAATGGTCCAGAGTGATTTTCTCCGACGAAGCCCGTTTCACTACGATAAGTGACTTTAGCCACCAGTTAGTGTGAAGAGAACACGTCACACACCACAAAATGTTCACGATCGTCATCGGTGTGGCCTAGACACTATGGTGAGGGGAGGCATTATGGACGATAGACAAACACTGCACGTTCACTTACCACACAGTGGTATTCCAGGGAGATTATTCTGGATCATGTTCGTCCGTTTGATTGCGCGGTAGGTCCCGACTTTCTGTTTGTGGACGAAAATGACAGCCCACAAAGGACCACTGTGGGTTTCGAACATACTGGAAAGTGAAAGTATTGAACGTATAGAATGGCTTGGGTATTCCCTGGAGCTACAGAGCTCGCCTGGGATGTTATTGGCAGAGGTATTTCTCAACGGACAACCCCTCCCTGATCCGTGAAAGAATTGAAAACCACCTCGAGGGATGAGTGAGAGAATATCCTCCAAGGACTCCTCAACAATGTGGTAGCCACCAAGAATAAGTGGTTCAAAATGCTCATTAGTGCACGAAGAGCGTTCATTCCTTACCGACAATCTGACATCGATCTTTCTGTTGGGAGTCTGACCCGTGTCAAGCATGAACATTCTTTATATACGTTATCCTGCTTTCACATGTGGTGGAATTTATACCATTTTTCGTTATAAATATATCACACCACCTCTATTACATGTTACATGATGTTGTTGCTGTTGTTGTGGTCTTGAGTCCAAAGCTGGTTTGATGCAGCTCCCCATGCTACTCTATACTATGCAAGTCTCTTCATCTCCAAATAACTATTGCAACCTGCATCCTTCTGAATCTCTTAGTGTATTCATCTCTTAGTTTCCCTCTACAATTTTTATCCTCCACGTCTTCCCCCCCAACACTAAAGTGGTGATTCCTTGATGCCTCAGAACATATTCTGCCAACCGATCCCTTCTTCTAATCAAGTTGTGCCATAAATTCCTCTTCTCCTCAATTCTATTCAGTACCTCCTCATTAGTTATGTGATCTACCCATCTAATCTTCAGCATTCTTCTTTAGCACCACATTTCGAAAGCTTCTATTCTCTTCTTGTCTAAATTATTTATCGTCCATGTTTCACTTCCATACATGGCTACATTCCATACAAATACTTTCAGAAACGACTTCCTGACACTTAAATCTATATTCGACGTTAGCAAATTTCTCTTCTTCAGAATCTCTTTCTTTGCCATAGCCAGCCTACATTTTATACCCTCCCTACTTCGACCATCAACAGTTATTTTGCTTCCCAAACAGCAGAACTCATTTACTACTTTAAGTGTCTCATTTCCTAATCTAATTCCCTCAGCATCACCCGACTTAATTCGACTACATTCCATTATTCTCATTTTGCTTTTGTTGATGTTCATCTTATATCCTCCTTTCAAGACACTGTCCATTCCGTTCAACTGCCCAACGAAGCCCTTTGCTGTCTGAGAGAATTACAATATCATCGCCAAACCTCAAAGCTTTTGTTTCTTCTCCCTGGACTTTAATTCCTACCCCAAATTTATCTTTTTTTCCCCTTTGCTGCTTGCTCGATATGCAGATTGTATAACATCAGGGATAGGATACAACCCTGTCTAGCTCCCTTCTAAACCAGGGCGTCCCTTTCGTGCCCCACGACTCTTACAACCGCCACCTGGTTTCTATACAAATTGTAAATATCCTTTCGCTTCTTGTATTATCCCCTTGGTACCGTTCTATTTTGAAAGAGAGTATTCTAGTCAACATCGTCAAAAGCTTTCTCTAAGTCTACAAACGATATAAACGTAGGTTTGTCTTTCCTTAACAAATCTTCTATGAGAAGTCGTTAAGGTCAGTAGCGCCGCCTGTGTGCCTACATTTCTCCGGAAGCCAAACTGAGCTTCCCCTAGGTCGGCTTCTACCAACTCTTCCACTCGTATGTAAAGGATTCGTTTAAGTATTTTGAAATCGTAACTTATCAAACTGATAGTTCGGTAATTTTCACACCTGTCAGCACCTGCTTTCTCTGGGATTGGAATTATTACATCCTACTTGAAGTCTGAGGGTATTTTGCCTGTCTCATCCTCCTTGTTCACCAGATGGAAGAGGTCCGTCACATCTGCGCTCTTGATATTCATACAGGTGGTTCACTTTTCTCCAAAGGTCTCTTTAAATTTAGTGTAGGCAGCATCTATCTTACCCCTAGCTATATATGCTTCCACATTCTTACATTTGTCCTCCAGCCATTCGTGCTTAACCTTTTTCCACTTCCTGTTGATCGCACTTTTTAACCGTTTGTATTCCCTTTCGCTTGCTTCACTTATTGCATTTTTATATTTTCTCCTTTCAGCGATTTAACATCTCTTGTGTTACCCAATGATATCCTCTAGCCTTCGTCTTTTTACCTACTTGATCCTCTGCTGCCTTCACTAGTTCACCTCTCAGAGCTAACCATTCGTCTTCTACTGTATTCCTTTCCCCCGTTTTTGTCAGTCGTTCCATAATGCTCCCTCTTACACTCTCTGCAACCTATGGTTCTTTCAGTTTACCCAGGTCTCATCTCCTTCAATTACTACCTTTTTCCAGTTTCTTCAGTTTTAATCAGCAGTTCATAGCCGATAAATTAAAGCCAGAGTCCCTGGAAATATCTTACAATTTAAAACCTGGTTCCGAAATCTCGGTCTTACCATTATATAATCAATTTGAAATCTTCCTGTGTCTCCATGTCTCTTCCACGTATACAATATTCTTTCATGATTCTTAACCCAAGAGTTAAGTGATGAAGCTACACTCTGTACAAAATTCTACCAGGCGGCTTCCTCTTTCATTCCTTTTCCCGAGTCCATATTCACCTACTACTTTTCTTTCTCTTCTTTTTCCTACTAGCAAATTCCAGTCCCTCATGACTATTGAATTTTCATCTCCCTTCACTATCTGAATAATTTATTTTATCTCCTCTTACATTTCCTTAATCTACACCTCATCTGCAGAGCTAGTTGTCATATAAAATTATACTACTGTGGTGGGCGTGGACTTCGTGTCTACCTTGGTTACAATAATGAACTCACTATGCTGTTCATAGTAGCTTACCGCGTTGCTATTTTCTTAATCATTATTATACCTACTCATGCATTACCCTTATTTGATTTTATATTTACAACCCTGTATTCACCTGACCAGAAGTCCCGTTCCTCCTGCTACCGAACTTCACCAATTCCCACTGTATCTAACGTTAATCTATTTCCCTTTTTAAATTTTCTAACCTACCTGCCAGATTAAGGGATCTGACATCCCACGCTCCGATCCGTACAACGCCGTTTTTGTTTCTTCTTATAATGACGTCATCCTGAATATTCCCCGCCCCCACATCCGAATGGGGACTATTTTACCTCCGTAATATTTTACCCCAGAAGATATCATCATTTAACTATACAATTGAGCTGCATGCCCCCGTGAAAAATTGCGGCTACAGTTTCTCCTTACTTTCATCCGATCGCAGTACCAGTACAGCAAGGCTGTTTTGGTTAGTGTTACGAGGCCAGTTCAATCAATCATCGAGACTTTTGCCCCTGGAGCTACTGAATAGGCTGCTGCCCCTCCTCAGGAAACACACGTTTGTCTGGCCTCTCAACAGATACCCCTCCGTTGTGGTTGCACCTACGGTACGGCTGTCTGTACCGCTGAGGCACGCGAGCCTCCCCACCAGCGGCAAGGTGCATGGTTCATGGGCGGCTCTGTTACGCATGTACCACGTTTCATGTCGCCCATCGTTACCTATGATTACTCCTATCCAGTAATGTCGCTGTCCCTTAGCAATTGCCCAGCAACGTATAATGGAGAGAGAGATGGAACGGTTAGGAATGGGGAGAAAGTGCTAAATCCAATTTCTAAATAAAAATGGCTCTGAGCACTATGGGACTTAACATCGGAGGTCATCAGTCCCCTAGAACTTAGAACTACTTAAACCTAACTAACCTAAGGACATCACACACATCCATGCCCGAGGCAGGATTCGAACCTGCGACCATAGCGGTCGCGCGGTTCCAGGCTGTAACGCCTAGAACCGCTCGGCTACCACGGCCGGCCAATTTCTAAATAAGCATTATACAGAAAGAGCTGTTATTGTGCAATTTCAAATACAATACATAATATTCGTTTTTAAGTGATCAATACTAACATGATACTGTCAGAAAGGTAAGAAAAGAAAATAGTCCCTAAAATAATAAAAGAGTAGGTTTAACGTCCATTTGACTACGCGGTCGTTAGACTCTGAGCGCAAACTCGGGTTGGAGTGTGGCGAAACAAAGGCAGGAACGTACGAGTACGTGCACGCGGTTTGTAAATGAAAATGATGATAGCGAAACATAACCTACTGCAGAGAGTTGTTGAAAGTATAAAGTCTTAATGAAAGAAAGAACAACAGCCTAACTAAAGGAAAGAGAGGAGAAACTCTGGAAGATGATATGAATTTCATAGCCTCCAAGACTCTGGACGGTACTACGAATAAGAACAGAGAAGACTGATTATCTCCAGAATGAGATTTTCACTCTGCAGCGGAGTGTGCGCTGATGTGAAACTTCCTGGCAGATTAAAACTGTGTACCCGACCGAGACTCGAACGCGGGACGTTTGCCTGTCGCGGGCAGGTGCTCTACCAACTGAGCCACCGAAGCACGACTCACGGCCGGTACTCACAGCTTTACTTCTGCCAGTACCTCGTCTCCTACCTTCCAAACTTTACAGAAGCTCTGGGAGAGCTTCTGTAAAGCTCTGGGAGAGCTTCTGTAAAGTTTGGAAGGTAGGAGACGAGGTACTGGCAGAAGTAAAACTGTGAGTACCGGCCGTGAGTCGTGCTTCGGTAGCTCAGTTGGTAGAACACCTGCCCGCGAAAGGCAAAGGTCCCGAGTTCGAGACTCGGTCGGGCACACAGTTTTAATCTTCCAGGAAGTTTCAAGACTGATTATCCTGAAAAGAGAAATAATTACAACAAAAAAATCTGTACCTATTTGCAAGTGTAATTCAAGAACCTGTGCATAACTCTTGCTGATACGAGTAGAATATACGCCCAAAATGACAAAATCCTACGCTGTATTTATCTTAAATATGAGGAAAATATCGCAGACAGTACTTTAGAGCGTAATAAATATTAAAGAGAAACATTAATATTAACGTCAGAGGTGTGAGCGCTAATGCACTAATAACTAGGGATGGCAATTATCGCTGAAACACCTGGTTTTTGGTTCTACCAGATTTTTACATTTCCAGTTTAAGACAACTTGTAGAACCGCTCAAGATAACTGGCTTCTGAAATAACCGATTTTGTCTTTTTATCATATCAATAAACGTTGACATCGAACAAAGATTGAAAAATTCTAACTCTTCATCAGACGTTTGCGCAAGATATGCTTCAATTAGCAAGAAATCAAATAAAGTAGATAAATAAAAGTTAGTCCGTCAACCGATCGCTGCTTTTCTCGAAAGGTAATGAGGGGCTGAATATTACAAAAAATCACCAGTATTTTCCGACTGATTCTAATTTTTTAAACCTCTACTCAATAACCACACCACTATTTGGGTATTACCAACAGTCAGTGTTAAAGAATGAAAACTTAGATAGAAGAATACTATTTTGCGTGTTGAGTTGCCTGTTTCCAAGGGCAACACGCAAATAAATACACTACTGGTCATTAAAATTGCTTCACCACGAATATGACGTGCTACAGACGCGAAATTCAGCCGACAGGAAGAAGTGCTGTGATATGCAAATGATTAGCTTTTCACAGCATTCACACAAGGCTGGCGCCGGTGGCGACACTTACAACGTGCTGACATGAGGAAAGTTTCCAACCAATTTCTCATAAACAATCAGCAGTTGGCCGGCGTTGCCTGGTGAAACGTTGTTGTGATGCCTCGTGCAAGGAGGACAAATGCGTACCATCAAGTTTCCGACGTTGATAAAGATCGGATTGAAGCCTATCGCGATTGCGCTTTATCGTATCGCGACATTACTGCTCGCGTTGGTCGAGATCCAATGACTGTTAGCGGAATATGGAATCGGTGGGTTTAGGCGGGTAATAAGGAACGCCGTGCTGGATCCCAACGGCCTCGTATCCCTAGCAGTCGAGATGACAGGCATCTTATCCGCATGGCTGTAACGGATCGTGCGGCCACGTCTCGATCCCTGAGTCAACAGATGGGGACGTTTGCAAGACAACAACCATCTGCACGAACAGTTCGACGACATTTGCAGCAGCATAGACTATCAGCTCTGAGACCATGGCTGCGGTTACCCTTGACGATGCATCACAGACAGGAGCACCTGCGATGGTGTACTCAACGACGAACCTGTGTGCACGAATGGCAAAACAGCATCATGTGGTCGCATCCGTGTTTGGCGACATCGCGGTGAACGCACAATGGAAGCGTCTATTCGTCATCGCCACACTGGCGTATCACCCGCCATTATGGTATGGGGCGCCATTGGTTTACACGTCTCGGTCAACTCTTGTTCGCATTGACGGCACTTTGAAGAGTGGACGTTACATTTCAGATGTGTTGCGACCCGTGGCTCTACCCTTCATTCGATCCCTGCGAAACCCTACATTTCAGCAGGATAATGCACGACCGCATGTTACGGGTCCTGTACGGGCCTTTCTGGATACAGAAAATGTTCGACTGCTGCCCTGGCGGGCACATTCTCCAGATCTCTCACCAATTGAAAACGTCTGGCCAATGGTGGCCGAGCAACTGGCTCGTCACAATACGCCAGTCACTACTCTTGATGAACTGTGGTATCGTGTTGAAGCAGCATGGGCAGCTGTACCTGTACACGCCATCCAAGCTCTGTTTGACTCAATGCCCAGGCGTATCAAGGCCGTTATTACGGCCAGTGGTGGTTGTTCTGGGTAATGATTTCTCAGGATCTATTCACCCAAATTGCGTGAAAATGTAAACACATGTCAGTTCTAGTATAATATATTTGTCGAATGAATACCCGTTTATCATATGCATTTCTTCTTGGTGTAGCAATTATAATGGCCAGTAGTGTACTTATTATGTAGGCATACGCAGCAAATCAAGTATCTTCTATTTTTATTATAAACTGTGAATGGATTGTTAAGTTTTTAATTTACTACTGGTGCCGTATCTTCCTTTCTCTTTTATTATTTCATATAAATGGCAGATAGATAATAAGCTTTTGTGCAAAATATGTGGCGTTAATGTTCTTTATTCCGAATAAAAACCGTTTTGCAGTCAAATATATCTGTTTACTTTTGAATAAGAATTCGAATACAATTCTTTCTACTGACAAACTTAAAAATGTTGATTCAAATTTCAAATAAAATCTTTAGATAGCAGACGGCGTGAAATTACCGAATACTTGTCTTGTATCCTGCACGTGCACGCGCATCGCCTTTAATAATGAACTATGCATCACGGCAGTCGGTACATCATTGTCCTAGCAGTGCTAATGTGATTCTTTTGTGTGTGTTTCTCGTTTATAACTGTCGGCGTTGTTATTAAAATGACACTGATCGCCTTTCCTCTTTTCTATAGTAAACCAGTATTTCAAAACCATGGATATTTTACGAATAAATACTACCCGTTGTTTTACAAAAAATATTTAAAAACGTAAATTTTTAGCTCCATCTTTATGGAAAACTGATACAACAGTATTTTTACCCTGTTATTAATAAACAAATACCGAAAAATACTGGTCATTCAGAACTAAAATCCCGGTATCTGTATTTACTGGTCGGTCTATCCCATCCCAACAACTAACTTATAGTCAGATGGGTCTTCGGTATAATTTCGCATATGTGGTTTGTTAAATGATTCGTAATGGGCGAGTCGTTCAAATGAATTAACTATAAGACATTTCTGTCATAAAACAGTGGTTTTTCGGATCGCCAACATGAATTCATCTTTCTTGAACTGTTAAACAATGGAGTGCTGAATTGAAACGTGCTTTGCACAGCTACATCCAGAAATCGCAACCACAGATGAAAATTCCAAGAAAGTGTAGAAAATGGTGTTGTGCTATAATTACTAAAGGTGTAGTAACAAACGACAGAGTACGTTATATTTTACCTAAATAATTAAATACAACAGTGATGTGAGAACAATGTATTTCTACGGGTAGAACACTAACCAAAAGGAAAGACAACACTATTTTCCAGTATTTTTTTAAGGAATTCAACAGAATCTGAATGGCGATTTGTTGCTGTGGATGAAACGGAGGCCCACCACAACAAACCAGAAACAAAATGTCAATCACAGCTGTGTATAGAAGCCGCCGGTACTGCACCAAAGAAAGCTAGTTTCGGTTATATCAGTCACAAATGTTACTAGCAGTGTTTGTTTTTATTGCAAAAAGCATTCATTCTTCTTATTGATTTCCTTGTTAAAAGGTAAACAATAACTGACTCAAGTCTTATGGACAAAGCGATTGAAAAAATGCGACGGAAGACGTCTGAATTACAGACAGGAAGAAAAAAATTTTCATCTGGGCAATACAGATTGCCACGAATTTGGTTTGGCAATGGGTCAGTTGAAGAAGATTACCTACTTATTGTTGGAAAGTTCATAGAGATATGTGTAATAGGACTGTGCAACGAGTACACATAGCAAAGCACTGAAGTTTTTTGTCACTAGGCAAAAGTAAAATTGCCGTGGGCAACGGTAAGAATATTTAGGCGAACGTTACACACCTACCCTTAATCTTCATCTTTACTCTTGCCTGTCGCTGAGTTACTGCCTGTGAATGCATATAGTGCGTTACACATGGCGAATAATTATGAAATATTATGGTATTTGTTTTATGGACATTAGGCCGTGGTCCAAGGCATAATTCTGTGATTAAAGTTTCGTTTTTTAATGCTGGAAACATCAGCAGAGGCTTTAATGACTCAGAAAGCTGTTACAGCCTCAGACAAACTCAGAAACCTACGTACGTATCCACGCAGCAGTTGGTTCGTGACGTCCTAGACCGCTGTCTAAGGCCGCGAAGTCTCATCGACGTATGTTAAGGAGCTAGTAGAGGAGAAGAGTTAGCGCTGTACGTTTCATTTAGCATCACCAAATTCGTTTTTCTGACACTGTGGTTTTAGCAAGCTCCAATAATTACACGCTAGGATGTACGAAGAAATCATAGAAATTCAAAACCGCAAAAACAACTTTAACAGAAAAGGAGGAGGATTGAAATGAGACAATATGTGGCCCTCAGTGCTAAATAAAACTAAAAGTTCCATAAGATACGTCGGCGCGGCTCCGCGATCGTAGGCAGCGGTTTGATGACGTCACGAACCAACCGTTGCGTGGATACATGTAAAGAGTTCGGCTTGCTGAGCTTGTCTGAGTCTGTAATAACTTTCTGGGTCGTTAAGGGCTCTGATGATATCTCCAGCGTTTGAAGACGAAACGTCAGGCAGAGGATCATGCCTTGGACAACGCCGATAAAGCAAAAAAATGGCTCTGGCACTATGGGACTTAACATTGGAGGTCATCAGTCCCCTACACCTAGAGCTACTTAAACCTAAGGACATCACACACATCCATGCCCGAGGCAGGATTCGAACCTGCGATCGCAGCAGCTGCGTGGTTCCAGACTGAAGCGCCTAGAACCGCTCGGCTACCACGGCCGGCGCTGATAAAGCACGTATCAGCAATAACACAAATACCGGCCATGAAGACCTAAACTCTACACAAGGTGTGTTCCAAAGGCAAGGTGACTTTATATTTTTATGAAAAAATATTTTTTTATTCATCAATATTCATGTTGTCCTCTACATAGCAATCGCCCTCAGATGCAATACACTTATGCCAACGCTTCTTCCAATCCTGGAAGCACTTCTCATAAGCACTTTTTGGTACAGCCGTAAGTACTTCCAGCGATGCAGTTTTTATTTTCTCAATCGTTGAAAATCTTTGTCCTTTCATAGGTATCTTCAGTTTTGGGAACAGGAAAAAGTCGTAGGGTGCCAAATTCGGTGAATATGGTGGCTGAGGCATGAATGTCGCGTTCTTTTTGACCAAAAAATCTCTCACACGCAACGATGAATGAGCAGGTACCTTCTCGTGATGCAAAAGCCATGAATTGTTTTTCCACAATTTGCATATTGCTACTCGCAAACGGCGCATAACGTCAAAGTAATACTCGTTATTGACCGTACGACCTCGAGGCAAAAATTCATGATGCACTACGGCACGGTAATTAGAAAAAAACAGTGAGCTAAAGTTTGACATTTGATCGAACTTGGCGTGCTTTTCTCGGTCTTGGCTCTCCGGGATGCTTCCATTGGGACTATTGCGCTTTGGTTTGGACATCATAACCGTAAACCCATGTTTCATTCAAGAGCTCCTGAGCTATGCTCATGCAGCGGTTCTTCTGATCAAAATTGAGAAGTTTTGGAACAAATTTCACTGACACACGTCTCATGCCCAAAGCATCTGAAAAAATTGCATGATACAAGCCTAGCGATATGCCAACATCCTCAGCAACTTCTCTAATGGTAATTCTTACGATTTTCCAAAACAATTTTCTTCACAGCTTCGACTTTATCATCTGTTATTGATGGTCTGAATAGTCCAGGGCGAGGTTCGTCATTGGCGTCTTCTTGAGCGTCTTGGAACACCTTATACCACTTGCAAACTTTTTTTTTTTTTTTTTTTTAGCAACTCACCGTATGTCACTATTAGCATTTCAAGTGTTTTAGAGCACATGATTCCATTTTTCTCCCAAAATTTGAAGCAAATTCTTTGCTCCATTTTTTATAATAATCTAAAATCGCAGAGCCCCCCAAATGTACATCTAACCTTTCTACCTGTCAAAAACAAACGAAGTATGCTGTACACTTGAAACTGTGAACATATGTTCGGGACCTGTGTACCAGTACAACATTAAAAAATCGATAGTCGAATGAACGTTGTCAGCGCAATTTGAAAAGTCACCTTACTTTTTGAACAGCCCTCGCAATCATGAAATACTTTACTACGTACAGGGAAACGCGTAATTTTCTAGAACACCCAAACGTAGGTCAGTCGTGCACAGAATAACGCTGTTGCAGGGAAGCTTACTCTGACAGCGGGATAAACCAATTTTACGTTCAGCAAAGATACAGATTTCCGATAAAAATATATGTGGGCAACCAATTATAAGATTGTGTTTGTTCGACCGCTCCTAGTGCCGTTCGGTTTTACGGGTGCGCATATTTGTTTCCGGGAAGCTCTGCTTTAATCAGAGCGGCGACGATCCAACAAGAAGGCGAAAACAATTAAGTGGCAGCAGTGATGAGTACTGTTCAACTGCCTCTCTTCCACTCTGCGGATATCGTAGCGTTGGGGGTCAAGAACGCTCGGTCTGTGGGCTCACGCCGTAGAAATGTTTGGAATCTCTAGACGTGTAATGACTGCAACGCAGTTTTATGGACACGGAAGGAAATAACGAATTGCCAGTGTTGGCTTACGTAGGGATTACTGGAAGAAAGATGCGAACGAAGGTGACATGATAGTGTTGCGTCCGCAATCCGAAGTCTCGTTGAAATCAATGAATGCTCATGACAAGACAAGACTGGCAACGAGCGACAGTAATAACCGTTAGAATTCGCGTGGTTGAGGTCATGCAGTACTGCGACTGGAAAAATGATAACTGGCCCTTGGAAGGAAGACCACCCTCCAGAGTACTTAATTAACTAGTAAATTCCTCCGCTGTACTAGCATCACAATTCATAGCAGTCTTCAGAACGTATCTTTCAATTTGTATTGGAGCATGTACTGCAATAAAAGTTAATGATAGAGTTATACCGTGCATGTAAAGTCAGCATTCAAACCCGGACCTTTGTCTTTCGTGCGCAACGCTAATACTAACTGCTAGCTACACTGGCCTTAATACCGTAGTCGGAGTTTAAACGAATAATATTCCAGTACGGTGTGTTTTATAACTTTTCTTGTTTTTCTGTCAGTTATTTGTGTTTCACGGTATTCCGTAAATGACACACAACAGAGCTATGTGAAACATATTTTATTGAAAGGAGGAAGGTACTGTATCTCGTAGCAAATGCTGAAAGCGTTAGCTGTTATAAGTCATGTCTGAGAGGACGAATGTCAAAGAACTTCATGTACTATTATTACTCGTTCAACTTTGATGAAGATTATTGGCGTTACAGAAGAAACCACGGAATTATGAAAGTAATGTGCGTAAATGATCCCTATGGGAGTATTTTACTCCTTCAGATAACTATCATTTACTGGGACCGGGAAAGTTAGAAGCAGTGTCGAAATCGATGCCATTAGAAACGGAACACAACATTCATCTAGCCACTCAAAAATTCAAAAATGAAGACAGGAAAACGAGGGGGTTGTTGGAAACATATTCCTAAATGAAATGATCGTATGGCATTGTTGGCCGGAAGGGCTCCATTCGGGAGAGTTCGGCAGCCGTATTGCAAGTCCTTTATAGGTGACGCCACATCGGCGACTTGCGAGTCAATGATGATGAAAATGATGATGATGGACACACAACACCCAGTCCCCTGCCGGGAATCGAACCCGGGCCCCCTGTGTGGTAGGCGGTAACGCTACCGCTACGGTACGGAGGCAGAATAACATAGTCCTAGCATTTACCTGAAATAATTTATGAGAAGCAGTGGGTAGCATTACGTATTCTGCATCTATACAGAGTACGTCTACTGCATCTGTAATATGTTCTGGGAATACCGCATTGAACACTCCTCCAGTTTCACGTTATTTTGTCACTGAGTGGTCCCGCGAAATTTGATAAAGTATCCGAATCGCTTACTCAGCGCTATACAACGAGTTAAACAGCTAAGACCCAGTACCCGTCGGTAAACGATGAGCGACAACCTGCTCCGGAGCAATCTGACAGACTCAAGTGGATTCAGCGTAGAGCAGTAAACGGGCAGGGCTGAAGATGTTGAGGGGATACAACACCGATGGTGCTCGATTGCGGGTGAATGAAAGACAATAATTAATGAGCGCGCTCCCTGACGGTGGATGACACATTGCGCCTATGGAGCGCTAGTGACTGTCTTTAATTTGCGACCGGATGCGGGGGCGGTGTCGCTGTCAGCGAAGACGTTTAATACTCCGGTGAACTGCGCCGTGCAGACTGCAGATCAAAGGCGCAGCCGAGGGCGAAGGCGGACACCGGGGTTAAAGCGCTCCGAGTGGAACGTCTGCACGCCTTCCTGAAGAGAAGTTACCGCCAGAGGGGCGCACTCAGCGCTGAACCGGATCCTCACCAACTTCCCTCGCCTAACTCCAAGACATTTACAGGAAACTAAAAAAAAGTTTTGCACTGCTATCATTTCCGCGAACGTGTAAGAACTTGGATGCCAGGGGAAAAAGTATGAAAGAGTAAGGATTATGAAATTAAAAAAAGTAACTTCACTAATAAAGTTAAAAAATAATAGCCACAAGGAAAATAAATGCAGTCTGTTCGAAGGTAAACATCTGTGAAACCGAAATCTGCTGAAGCGTACAAACCAATGCTATGGTTGCTTCATTCCGAGCAGTGTGACTGCGTGCATACTCCTTGGCATTCTGACCACAACGTGATCCAGATATTGCCGATCAAGCATCTCCCATTTTTCAACGATGGTCTCTCCAGAAATCGTCCTGTTTTGATGAACGTTCTTACAACGACGCACTACCAGTTTAGACTGGTACCAGGCTTGCTGAATTGGGCTCGTATCAGCAGATACCAGAAGCTATTACATCCATTCGAATTCTGTAGCCAGGCAGAAAGTGATCACAAAATGGGCGTATTATCGTGTAGAGAGAGGAATATATCTCCGAAATGTCAACTGTATGGCTGCACAATTAGAGGGAAAATCCTATCCATACACTGCGCTGACCTCAATTGACACTAGATTGCGACACGTTCGTACATAATACTGGTCCAAAACACGGCTAACGCACCTGTCTGTTGAATCCGTAGGACTGCCTGCCTGAGACGGGCATCGTCTTACGAGAGTGGCTGAATGTGCCAAAGACGTTGCTGTGAGATACAATAATTCGGTTTGGTTGGAGACCAGGCATAAAAGCAAAACTAGCAGCACCCGAAGAAGACTATTGCTTCTGTTGTCGAAATACTGTGCAGCAACTGGAAAGAACAACTCGACTGTACAACCGAAAGTACATCATTAATGTTCTCGCGTGTGGCTGCAGGTCTGGGGCGCAATTCACAATGCATCACTGCGCGACACGTACCAGCATAGCAAAAACAAACTTCCGTTTACATGAATGAAACGTTTTGAAATTTCACTTTGCCCTATGTAGCTTTAAAGAGTCAAAACTCACTGCACATATTACGTTAATTTGCGAAGTACGACGTATTTTACTGTTTCATTTCCCATTCCCAGTGTTTTTGAATCCATATAAATATGAGAATCAGATGTGTGTTTTTCTGCGGTTTAGTCCAGTCGATATTCAAATCCGCTTTGTAGTCGTAAAGATCTATGTAAACTAAACATTATGGGAACACTTAGTGCTAATACTAAAATTCAGTTTCGATTTTTTGTGTCTCTACTTCCTGTAACCTATAACGTACACCAATACCCATATGGTCAGTAGTCAGGGATGTGACAAGAACTATCATCCGAAGTAAGAAAGGTCTAGTAAACATGGGTTCTACGATGCATAACTTAAGAGCTAAGAGCACTTCAGTGTCTTCACTAATCTTAAACACATGTCTTCTACTTTAAGCTCTTTGCTTTCCATATTTTCGGAGGACGTAATATGGATCAAAATAGAAAAAGATACCCAGTAAACACAGGCTCTAAAATGCACACCTTAAAAGCTATGAGCATTTGTTCACCTTCGCTACTGTGAAGCACACAAGTATCTCTTGTATTGACCAAGTGCTCATACCTTTTAAGGTGTAGATTATAGAGCCCGTGTTAACTACACTGCTTTGATTCGAATGATCGTTCTTCTCATATCCCTGAATGTTGACCATTCCTCATGGGACATCCTGTCGATAATATACTGGATGTCCCATTTATCTTGAATGCCCTAAATAACTGTTTGTCCAGATGCAAATTACAAAATGCTTCAAGCAAATGTTCTTTAGTCGTCAGGGGGATATCAATCAGCATGATTGCCTTCGTTGCAGCTTTGTTTTTTACCAAGATAAGGACAGGGATATGACTTTTTTAAATGACACGCTGTATGTTTTATTCGATAATTCATTTCCTCTCCTAACGACCATTCTAAAATGTATCACAGTGTACCATTCACTGAAACACAACGTTATTAATTACATAACACAACACTGACTCTGATCCCGGGATCACAAACTCGCCCACTTGCTGAAGTTGTCAGAAAACAAATGAAAACCAAGTAAAAACAACAGAGAATTGACTTTTGACTCTCCTGTACCATTGCCCAGGAGTAGAATACTCAAGGGTGTTCTGAGTGGTAACCTTGGACACCGGTACATTCGTGCACTCGTTGGATGAGAGAATTATTTACTGCTTCCAGTGTTGCTTGTTGAAGAGAGTTACAAGCAAGCACGATAGGTTCCTGCATGTCCTCTCTTTAATGCATCCCCAAAGAAAAAAGTCCAGAGGATTTAAATCAGGAGACGTAGCATGACAAGTAACTGTTCCTCCTCGACCACTCCATCTGGCAGGATACCTTCGGTTCAGAACACGACGTGCACGCAAGGCATTATGTGCTGGACATCCATCGTGTTGCTAGCACATAAGCAACCTGATTCTTAGCGACACTTCATCCAGAAGAGGAGGAAGAATTCCGTCTGAGGAAGTTGGCACACGCTGTGCCGTTTAGACTACCATTGATGAAATAAGGGCCAATAATAGTAGTACCAAGCCTCCCACACCAGACGTTAACTCTCCATTGACGCTGATGTTCCACCTGTCTAAGCCATCGTGGATTGTCGCTGGACCAATAATGCATGTTCCTTGTATTTACCTGCCCTTTGTTTGAGAAGGAACATTTATCCGTAAATAGAACACTGGAGGAGAAGATGGGGTTGTCGAGGATTTGCTGCTGTGCCCACTGACAGAACTGTACACAAGTCTGGAAATCATCCGCATGCAATTCTTGAAGTAGGTCTACATGGTAAGAATGGAGCCGGTGACGTGTAAGAATACGATGTACACTGGTTTTAGGATTGCCAATCTCGTGTCCAAGCTGTCGTGTGCTCATTTGTGGATTCATAGCAAAGGAAGCGAGAACAGTAACTTCGGCAGCTTCGTCTGTGCGAGTGCTACGACGATTGCGTTGTCGTGGGTTGAAACTTCCCGTTTCATGAAGCGTTGCAACAAGACGAGAAAACATCCGTCGGGAAGGTGGGTTCTTGTCAGGATATCGCTCTCTGTACAGTTCCGCTGCCTGCGTAACATTTCGTTTACCTTCACCAACAACAACAATAAAAGAAACGTTATGTCGATGCGATTTACAGGAAGGACAGCCTTTACTGCAAACCTACTGTACACAACAGTATTTAAAAGGACTAAACTACTGTACTAAATGTACCGGTACATAAGAAAACAGTATTGCAATTACTGTTCTGCACACTTACATTTCCCACAGATGAGTAGCATTTCGACCTTCTCTTCGTTGGTGTACATTCTACTCACATAACTCTTCAACTGACGATGGTTGACGGAACGACGGCTGTGCATTCTACTTACGTTTACATTTGTTCTCTGTCAACATCAGCACGTAGATGTGTTCCATTACCCAGAGTACCTGCACTAGGCGCTGGGAGCGTCAACGTCAATTTTGTGTTATGTAATTGGTAAAGTTGTTCAAAAAATGGTTAAAATGGCTCTGAGCACAATGGGACTTAACATCTGAGGTCTTCAGTCCCCTAGAACTTAGAACACCTTAAACCTAACTAACCTAAGGACATCACACACACCCATGTCCGAGGCAGGATTCGAACCAGCGACCGTAGCGGTAGCGCTGTTCAAGACTGAAGCGCCTAGAACCGCTCGGCCACACCGGCCGACGATAACGTTGTGTTTCAGTGAATGGTACCCTGTGATGCATTTTAGAATAGGTCTTTAGGAGAGGAAATGAATTACCGTATAAAAAATACAGGGTGCCATTTAAAAAAGTCATACTGATTTTCATATCCATGCGAAAAACAAAGCTACAACGAAGGCAGTCATGCTGATTGATGTCACGCTGACGGCTAAAGAACATTTGCTTGAAACATTTTGTAATTTGCATCTGGACAAACAGCTATTTAGGGTGGTCAAGATAAATGAGACACAATGTATATCCTGAAGCATACTTCATAATTCCTCCCTTTTTGTAAATTTATTTATTATTACATAGAACCGCCAGAACATCGCCACATGATCATGGAACATATCACTATATCAATATGGGGAATTATTATTATTATTATTATTATTATTAACAGTAATTATAAACCTGAAATTTTGTATCAGATATAGAAGAGAGAGAACCAAAAGCATTTATATAACGTTTGTGGACTTCAAATAAGCTTATGATTCGATTGACAGAGAAACATTATTCAACACCTTAAAAGAGATTGGAGCTGACAACAGATTATCAGTGGCATTTATAAAAGACACACTAACAAATGCAATATTAAATTTTGGGAGAAACCTACGAGGCCTTTGAGATAAAAAGTGGAATAAGACTAGAAGTTGCAGTGTCTCCACGGCTGTTCAGTTGTGTACTAGAGAAGATAACTGAATAATGGAGATAAAAGAACAGAAGAAAAAGGAGGAAGAAAAAATCGTAATTTGAAGAAAGGGCCTTCATCTGACTACCGATTTTTGACTGACTGGTTTTGGCAGAAGATTCTGGCACCTTAATTGAATCTATATAAGATGTCAACACTGCAGATAAATCTCCTACAAGAGACAGCTTCAAAAGCAGGCCTATGTATATCTTTTGAAAAACATGTCTAAGCGAAATAATACAGCCAAATGCTTTGGACGAAGAAGATAACTTAGCACGGGCAAGAAAAATGGAAATTGATTTTCAGTTAACAAAAAACCTGTATAACTGGAAATCTGTTTCTATAAATGCATTAATCAGACACTACAATATTCTCATTAGACCAGGACGCCTTTCGATGAGTATAGCCAAACAATCAGGTAGGAAAGAAAGGAATATAATCAGGAAAGTCTTGGGACCAAAATCCGACAAAGGCAAAAGGAAATTAAGAAGTAATAAAGAAGTTTGTTAAAGAAGGGAACGTATATTAGACACAATGAAAAAGATAAAAGTTTTATTCTATGGGCATCTACGAAAGTTAGATGAAAAAAGAACAACAAAATTAATTTTTAACTTTTTTGACAGAAACCCAACAACAGTGACGTGGATCACAGAAGCTAAAACAGACCAACAGGAAATGGAAATAACAGAGGAATAAATAGAAAAACAGCAAAAGTAAAAAGTTTCAAAGCCTTCCGGGAGAAAACAGCGAAAAAGACAGGGCCAATATGGATAGAAAAAAGACGAGAAAAACAAGAGAAAGAATGAAAAACTACTGGATAGAAAGAATGGTTAAAAGAAAGAAGACATAAGTTATTTGCCGTCGTTATCAATAAGCCAAACCAGTAAAATAGGTCTCTATATAATTTTAATTTAAAATTATTAATGACGAGTAGGGTATAAGAAAGGAAACGGCCATGTCCTTTTGTTAGGGATCATCAAAAAATCGCTTGGGATGATTTAGGAAAACCAATGAAACTCGAAACTGCATTATTGAGCCATTAACAACCAGCATCTTCACATAAATAGTACAGTTTGGTACGTTGCAAGCTATTTTAGTTACAATTATGGTAGGTGAACATTAACATACAAGGACGATGCCTGGAAGATTTGTATACTAAATGAGTGTATACTATACGCCGTTAGGTCTGGGATGGAAGTTTTATTGTTCCGAAAAAAACCGATTTTACCAAAACCATTAGTGATGGATAATCTAGAGTATTAGCAAAAATATTTTTATCAGTCAGAAAAATATTTATACTACATTAGATGCAATTTTTTTTTCGTTCATGCAGGCTTATAGAACGGCTTACATTCAGCCGCCAGACATAATTTGTAAAGGTTTCAGATATTTACTGCGATCGTTTCTCAGGAAAACAGCCCTGTAATTTCTGTAGATAAGAAAGAAGGATAGAAAAATGATGAAGATGGGAAAATCTGCATAACGGTAGAGGCCGCCCCCTCGACACAGAAATATCCGCAAAGGTACTAATTTAATTCTGCAGCCGCGGCTTTTTGCTAAACAAAATAAATCCGATTACAGCACCGAAAACGAATTTAATAACATCATCTCGAAAGTACCTTTCGTATTACGTCCTGATGCTCTTCGTATGGATAAATTTATGGTCCTCGAGTCGTTCTAAGCATTCAGTAACAACAGAATTGCAGCGCAGAGCAAATACTAGCTCAGATTTCAGTCAGTGCCTAATGTTCCTTAATCGATTTAAACCAAAGACCTCAGCATCGAGTCACAGCATCTTACAGAAATCGTTATACTGCAGTGACTGTGGAAAAATGGATATTCCAGTGCTCAGTAAAAGCAGAGCATCGACGGAAAAAGTAAGACATATATGGAATCGTGGATAACAGTAAGTAATGACTACAACTGATTTTCGTAGCTAAAAGAACTGTAATGAGCTCCAAATGTTTTCAGTAAAGCAGGAGGAGATAATTGAAGATTTCAACAAACCCTTTTTGTAATTGACTACCGCTATGTATCTAATATCTTGACAAAGGCTTTGTGGCTTTAACGACACAATGAGAAGCATCATTCAGTTGAGGTACACATTTTTCAACACACATTGCAACCCAGTTACTGTATAACATACTGAAATTTCATTTCATCCGCCGAACGAATAGTCTAAATGTTTCACGTTTAAGTAATTTCTCATGTAGTGGCCTCCAGCACATCTGAGAAGTACAGTTCTCTATTCCTGCCCCCAACCTTCTTCATACGTCCACTCCAGTAGCTAAACGTGAAGTGTATATACTCGACAGCAACTGGACTGGACACGTATCATACCCTGTTGCATTGCAGCAACAATATTTAGCTTGCATACTGGCCTCCAGTGCAAAGATTGTGCAAATAGGAGTAGTAATGCGCATTCAAGAACTTTGGTCAAACAAGCAGTAAAGATCGTTTTCAAGATTTGCCTCCTACATTTGTTCGTATTTTTCAAAATGAGTTCCATAATACATCAAAACATTTGATCAGCCTCCACCAGCCTCCACAAGCAGCTAACTAAATGGACCTTCCCAGTACAACTGTCATTCTGTATCTACACCGCTCACTGAATACGACAATACGACATTGGTTATACCTTATTGTGCAAGGTGTGGTATTGATTGAGAATAAGCAAGGGTTGTTTGCTGTTAAAACAGCGCAACTGCACAGTATGAATTAGTCAAACAGGTCCGCTTCTTAGAAATACAGAACTTACTCAGCTCAATATCAAGTGAAAAGAGGAATGGTTTTGAGAATTCTTTGCACTACTTGAACAGTCAGTACATAGTTTTGCCAGAGGACCGAGAGAAAGTAAGAGACTAAGCAAGTAGAAAAAGCTGCAGCTCGCTCAGCAGATGGATGGAGACTGGAGAAGATAGAAGAAGGGGTCAGAACAAGAAAGTGCAGATGGACAGTGCTTGGAGTCAAATCAGCCAGGAGTAATGCAGCAGCAGCAGCAACAGGAGACAACTCAGTGCAGCAGCACCAGTAGTAGCAGCAGCAGACAGTGGTGCAAGAAGTGGTCAACACTTTACAGTACATGGCACACAGTAGCACCCAGTGCAGCAGCAAGAATTCATATGGTAAACGGAACTGCTTTGCATGCATGTCATGAGCCAAGAGATAGCATTCCATGCGATAGCACTGGTGCGCAAAAGTTACTTGGTAGGCAAAATGTTTTAGTTCGTCCGAAGCACTCAAATTAATAATGCAATCATTTGAATGCACTAAGAATATTGTAAATGAGTTTCTCAACAATTGCCATACTGCATTTGAGCTCAAACTCTGAGCAGCATGACAGTGTTAAAATTTATAAACATTTATAAGATTGTGGTTAGACTGTGGCTAAATGCCACTTGGCGAGACGTGTGTGTCGTACTACTAGCAGATTACACCAGCAAAAGAACATTAGATTACTACGAGTATCCATGTCAGATGTTTGTCAGTTGGTAAGAGTGTGGGGAAAGCAAATTCAGTGAAGCCCGTGACTGAATGAGATGGAATACCACTTTAGAGAAGCCATACGTGGTACCATGCAAAAGGCAGAATTGCAAGGCAGCCTCACACTCATCTGGAAACTACACAGAGCGGTGTTCATCCAAGCGATTTATGATGACAGGATAAAGATGACAGTGCATGGACGCAGTGAGCAGTTTAAGTTAGCAAAGCCTATGAAGGTAATTCTGAGAGCGGACAGAGCGACAGCCTCAGCCTGAGGTAAGATGAGGACTCGAAGCCGTAGTGCGGCACCACAAAACGAAAAGAAAGTGTAGCGGGAATTGAGGAGCTCGCAGTGTAAAATGCGAGGGCATACAGGACTATGTGCACAGCCGAAGTCCATGATGCGCATCAATGCAAATAAACTGGTCAGTACGTGAGACACAGAACGGAGTGTGCCAACCACGCACACAGGAAAAGTAAAAAGCAGGGAAACTAAGGAAGGGCATAAGAAAGCAGTCGCCTTAGGTCTTGCCTGGAAAGATACTGAAACCCAGCTGTGAAAACAGAAAATAATTTGTAGAACTGGAGTGCCAGGAAACCATGGAGACTTACACGAGATTCCTCGTGGGTAGCGGGGTGAAGAAGTATCTTGAGGGACAGCAGAAGGTATAATCCGGTAGAAGATATTAGAATTTGGGGAACTGCTAATATGGTTGCAAAAACAGAGGGAACTATAACAGTGTAATGCAACTGAGGCATTGCTTCCATGTAATCGAGGAGGATGGGGATCTTCCATTTGATGGGCTGGTGGGCAAAGACTTCTTTAATAAAAATGGAGTTGTAATTAATTACGCCACCGAAAGTCTGTGGATCCACAGCAAATGGATCAAAATGAACGCAGAGCAAGACTGCGAGCTCTGCACAGTGCACGTGTGGAAAGAAGAAGGCTCTTTTGGAACAGACTCAATATGTGGAAGAACAGGTGAATAGAGAAATGAAGATGGAGGAAGAGGCTGAGTTCTGCACAGTGCATTTACAGGAAAGAGAAGGCTCTTTTGGTATAGACTTTGGTGCAAAGCAAAAGGCATATAGAAACGTGACGGCTAGTAGAGACAGGAAGCGAACTTTCGACCTATATCAGAAACAAACGAGAAGGATTATGGGAGAAAAATTAGAGAGACATGAGCATGTTGAAAGGAAGGTAACAGTAGGAGTTCGAGATGTGTGCAGATTAAGAATAGAGACGAATGGAATGAAAGATGCTATCATTTTGAGATGTTGTTTTAAGTGCAACTGGAGAGTGCACAACACATATACAGAACACTAAAACTGAGAATGCGTCGCCAAATTGCCCACGGATGATAGTGGAAGCAGTACCAATGCAGGAATCGTTCAGAGTGTACCACGTGTGTTAAACCCAGCCATAACTGAAGGGACAAATGAATATCCTGAAAGCAATGCTCTTGTTAGACATTTAAATGTGGAAGCGAAACCAGCCATTATCGAGATATGCACCATGTAGAGCGATTTTTTCATTTACTGGAAGACAAGTTGTACAAACAATATCAGGCACGAAATTAAAGCAGGTGGTAGGGTGATTTGTTCACTATATTACAGAATACCTCAAGCACAAAAAGAGGTACTGCAGCAAGAGATTCAAAAAATGATAGAGAATATAATCACAGTGCCTCGTAAAAGTGGATGGAACATTCCACTGACAATGATTCCTATATATATGGATGCCAGTGGAAAGCAAAAATGGTGTATAGCCACTGACAATAGGTGGCTGAATAAAATCTTCCTAAATTCAGTTTGTCCACTGACGAGGATAGATGAAATATTTACTGCTCTGTGAAAGGTAGAACAGTTCTTTCAACTTGATTTAGCAGAAGGTTATCATCAGGTTTTATTAGACAAAGAGGATAGAGAAAAGACGGCTTTCAGTACACTATATGGGCGCTTCGAATATAAACGAACGCCCATGGACCTTAAAACAGCTCCAAGCACATTTCAGAAATTGCTGAACTCTGTTCTGAGAGGGCTACAAGCCGACAAACTGTTATCTACTTTGATGATAAGGTGGTATTTGGCTCCTCCTTAAATGGACACTACGTGCGGCTAATGGAAATATTTGAAAGGGTAAGACTCCACAATCTACAATTAAGAAATGTGAATTTTTAGAAAGGAAGTGTGCTATTTGGGTTGTATCCTGTCGGCAGCGAATTTGAGGTAAGACTCACAAAAGGTCTAAGTGATACAAGTGTTTCCACAGCCTAAAATAACGAAACAACTGAAAGCTTTCTTAGGCCTTGTCGCATATTATGGGCGTTTTACAAATAACTTCAGCAAAATCGCAATGCTGCTACATGAACTGCTAGAGAAGGAAGGACGTCACACCTAGTATGTCGAATAGGAACATGCTTTTCAGCATCTGAAAGAGAAACTGATTAATAGAGCAGTAGCCAAACCTTGAAGAAAAGCTTCATAATCACCACAGACTTCAGCTAAACTTCTACTGAGGGTGTCGAAAGTCAAGGAAAGATCGGAAGAGAGTTACTGGTCGCGTACACCTTGACGACGCTAAATAAAGCAGAAAGAAGGTACAGTAATATTGAGAGGGAGCTGTGAGCCATTTGTTGGACAGCCAAATATTTTAGACCATATGTCTAGGTAGCGTGTTTTTGTTGTGTATACTGATTATAAACCCCTAACAGGGGTACGTAGTCTAACGAATCATTCATTGATTTAAATGAAATTTAGTGTAATGTTGGAAGAAGAGTGGCATACAAAATCAAGCGGCCAGCATACTCTGAGCGGTCAAGGCAGCTGGCACACAGCAAGTGGGCGACAGTAGTCTACGTCTGGATGTGGGAGATGAGGAAACAGAGGCGCAGGTCAGGGACCCACCGACAGGCAGTGTCAGCAGGGCAGCAGGTGCATGCAAGCACGCGGCAGATCTGACCGCCAATGACACACAACATGGGACTGCTGAGCCGAGATCGGTGGACGACTTCAGTAAAGATGGAAAACCCGTGATACTAAAACAGTATCATGATTCCCCAGTGGGAGGCCACCAAGGCATAGGAAGAACCTACGTACACACAAAAAAGCATGGAGCTGTGTGAAAAACGGTATAGAAGAGTATAGGCTGAAATAGGAGAGGTGTCAGAAGAATGAATTCACTAGAAAAGACATAAAAATGCCTCTAGAGATCACATAATTGAGAGGTGTAATACTGATTTACCGGTTCCCGTCAAATTACCGAAGTTAAGGGCTGTCGGGCTGGGCTAGCACTTGGATGGGTGACCATCCGGTGTGCCGGGCGCTGTTGGCAAGCGGGGTGCACTCAGCACTTGTGAGGCAAACTGAGAAGCTACTTGATAGAGAAGTAGCGGCTCCGGTCTCGAAAACTGACATACGGTACGGCTGGGAGAGCGGTGTGCTGACCACATGCCCCTCCATATCCGCATCCAGTGACGCCTATAGGCTGAGGATGACACGGCGGCCGGACGGTGGGTTTGGGCCTTCAATGCCTGTTCGGGGGGGAGTTTAGTTTAGTTTAGTTTAGTAATATTGATCTGGTAGATTTTTGAATCAGATAGACCGAGATAAAGAATATACCGTTTCGTTTCAGGATGCGGTAAGCAGCTTTATAACAGCTCAACCCATTGAACGGCAAGACACCAATACGGTACCTCGAGTATTGGGTGAAAGATACGGAATATCGCCGGTACTGATGAATATGATGATAAGCAAATCTATAAGTGAAATCATGAAAAGAGAGCGAAAAATTATTGCATACTGAGAAAATACAGCCTACCAGCTACCATCCTGAAAGAAATGGAACACTGGAGAGGTTACATCGCATGTTAATCATGATGCTGCGGCATTATCTAAATACAGCGTAAACAGACTGGGACAGCTGAGCTCTGTATCCGGAGTTTTGTATAAAATATGACACCGCAGAGTGCATGGGATATACTTTACATTAATTTTTCTTTGGAGGAGAGTGTAATATTCTGGGGATACAACAACAGGATCCGACCAGACTTATGAATAATTTTGATAATGGTGTGGCAGAACTGAAGGAGCACATGCATGAGATGCACCGATGTGCAAAAGAAGAGAATGCACAACGTAAGATAAGAAAGAAGGAGTGTTAAGAGAAAACACAGAATCCAAAGCTATTCTGTTCTGGAGATAAGATTTTGTTGGTTGATGAGAATGTATGATGAGAACCAAAAGTGTAACCTGTCTGAAATGAAATAACTGCCCTACGGCTCGTGAAAAGCAAACTGAAGAAATTTCTCCAATTCCGGACATTGGCGTTTTACTGCGTCGTCTGTGTTACTCTCCGGCTAGTTGAAGTGGAACACAAAGGACAACAGCCATACATACAGGTAACAGAATTTCAATTGTTACCTGGACTGGATTACGACAACATGAGAAAAGTAAACTTTAATAGCATTACTTAGAGAATAGTGAGTTAGCTCAACATGTGCCAGGAGAAACTGAGATTCTCGCCTGCTGAGCAACAGAATTTTGTAAAGAAAGATTGGCAAAGCTGAAAAGTGCAGCCGAATTTTGAAGTGCGGAAAATGCGTTACACTTGCATGTAGGAAAGATAGCAAAGGCACAAGGTCTAAATAGACAACTGTAATGGAATGAATTACATGTAAAGAAGTGAATAATCTTCAATTTTGTGGGCAAAGTCAATAAAATCATGTTTGCTGTATTAGATGAATATGACACCACTTCACTATAAGCAGAAATTACATTTACTATAAGGGGAACCAAAACAGCTCCTTCGGCATTCGAATGAGCAAGTGAGGTCGGTTAAAGCAGTGTGAACTAATTTTAATTGAACGGTAAGCCCCATAGCAAGAAATGAAGAAATATTAACGCAGGGAATGAAACAAATGAACCGACAGTCAGAGAATGGTAATTTTGATCACTGTTACGAAACAACTTATGCAACTTGCAGTTTTCAGATGTAAAGTACGGAGAACTGATGAAGGATGGCATGAAGGGTAAAATGTTCTCTGTCGCCCTTACGTCAGGTAATGGTTACCAACTAGTAAAATCTGTTGGATTAGATGTTCTCATTGTTGGAAACATCTTAAATTTTGTGTCAAATATTTCGTTAGTAGCAGATGATATGTTTAGCGTGTACAGAATACGCCGCTGCAGTTGGAAGTGAAGGGAACGAGGCATTTGTTTATGCACATTGCACCAAAAAAGGAGCTACTGTTAATCGACGATGCGAAATTGCAGTGTTCGAAATTGAATAACGAACATCTACAGTGCCAAACAGTAGACCAAAACTTCAGAATACGTAAGCAATAATTTAGACTTTTATTCATGTACGACTACGAGTGTGTGAAGCTAAGGTGCTGCAATTAGTCAGAGAAGTTCCGAGAGACTGCGTACAGTTCATTGAACTAAACGAATGTCTGTGAACGCCAATGAGGAATAATGAATGGCTGTTTGTTGTCCTGGTGGATGAAGGCATTAGCGTGATCTGCCACGAAGATATGCACATTATTATCATGCTTCAAGGACAGGGGAACTTAAAATTTGTAGGTAAATGTCGTAGATACTGGTCAAATGCTGATACAGTCTGAGCATGTAATACGAAAAATGTTACCAGTAGGGACATTGTGCCGAACTTAAGCATGGAAACTGAGTGTTGCGTAGTCAATAACGAAAGACAGAATACCAGTGCAATTAAGCTGGACCTGCCAATACAACATGCGGTTAGGCTGTTATACGATCCAACAACTGCAGGATATAACCTAAATAAATTGTAGAGCAAAATCCAGTATCAGGAGAGATGTGCCTTCAGCAGCTTCTCGATGAACCGTTTTGTTTTTTGGCGTGAGATGGTTCAGGTATAACAATTACAGTCATTGTATGTTGTCTCTGTAAATACTGTACGTGTCGTAGACACTGTTTTACTTTTGAGTTCAAGACAATGTGAGTGACGACTGCTGTGGAGAACATACGTTAGAAGTGTTAGATATCTCAAGGACGAGGACTAAGCACAGCCTCTAAACGTTGTGGTTAAAACGGATAAACGCTAAAAGCAGAATTCTAACTATAGTACGAAGTATGAAATACTGTAAAGTACACGTTCCTCTCTTTCGGGTATTAGGTTTGCAACCTTGTTATGAAGCGTGAAATTATTGTAAAGTGAATGTGTCTCTCTGTTTTCGGTAAAAGATTTGCATTTATGATTATAAATGTAAAGCAAATAAAGTAAATATACATTTCTTCCAGGAAACTGAAACGTACAGCGGTTATGTACTTCTTTCGGTTATCACTGTAAATCAATTACGCAGTTCTTTTGGTTATCAGTGTAAAGCAATTACATATTCCTTTTAGATAACACAATAAATCTTGTGTAAAAGTTTATAGTCACTGAGCGTGGGGCGCCTAAAATGTATTTGCTAAGGGCAGCGCTTACTGCTGCCGCCCTCTGGTTGTGTGTCAGCTGCCTTGAATTCTTTCATCCTAGAGAGTACGTCGACCACTTGATTTTGTATTCCACTCTTACATACCATCTGATAAGTTTTACTCCTCTTCCAACATCAGACTGAACTTCATTGTTCTCGTTGAAGTGTTTGTTACGCTACCAACCCTGGTTAGGGGTTTATAATAGGTACATATTAGAAACACTTTGCCAAAGATGTATGGCCCACAGTATTTGACTGTCCAACGAATGACTTACTTCTCCCTTTCAACAGAACTCTACATTATCTCTGCTTTATTCTGCGTCTTCATGTTGCACGCGACAAGTAAGTCGCTTCCGATTTTTCCTTGACTTACTACAGCCTCAGCCTCATTAGAATGTAGTGATTATGAAATATTTTTCGAAGTCTTGATACTGCATGAGGGAAGGGGGGCGAGAAAGTAGCGTATTCGAAT
Organism: Schistocerca serialis cubense; assembly: GCF_023864345.2. NCBI lineage: Eukaryota > Metazoa > Arthropoda > Insecta > Orthoptera > Acrididae > Schistocerca > Schistocerca serialis. The sequence goes on along the minus strand of NC_064638.1, from coordinate 329,779,953 downwards.
AATGCTACGCCTAGTAAGCAAAGAGCATAAGCGAGAGCGAAAGATTTTTTGAGAATAAAAAGAAGACACTATAGGAAAGGCCTTTGCTGGGGCGCCTGCGGGATGTCAACGAGGAACTCACGTGACGATGCTGCTGGGCGCGGTAAGGCGCTGGCTGTGTGAAGACTCACCATATACGGCCACATGTGGTCTCACATTACGTGCAAATGTGGAATGGAAGACGTGGCTCTCGCATTTTATACAAGACAGTGGAGCGCCCGCGAGTTAGGTACGAAGTGCACTTCGAGAGTAACAGCCGTTCTACAGAGACCCCGTACAGGTAAGGCCCTAGGCATGGACTAAGAGAATTGTTCTAACTCTGCTACATGAGTGCTTGCGTACCCTACTCCAGCGTACTTAGCAGAGTGTGCAGATAGGAGTAGTTGTGCACTTTCTGGTATTTTGCTCAGACGAGCAGTAAAGATTGATTTCAAGTTTTGCCTCCGTCATTTGTTCGTCTTTCTTGATGGAGTTCCATAATTCATCTAAACATTCGATTAGCCACCACCACGATTAGACAACTTAACGGACCTTCCCAGAACAGCTGTCATCCGGTGTCTAGATTGTTCGCTGGACGCGGCAATGTGCCGAATAGGAAGGAGGTCAGGTATGAACGGATGGGGTGGGAGGTAGGAGTGGCGGGAAGCACCCTCCATAGTGTGTGTCCGCGTATTTCTTGACCATTATGAAGCGAAGGAGTGGCAGCCTATTTTGCTGAAGATACGCATTGCCTTAGGGTCCATTAAGCGAGAAAAACCATGCAGATAATTGAACATACGTAGGTTACTGTATCATTTAGTGGTGCAGTACAGTGTCAGACGTATCGGAGAGCATGTTTCTGAGAACAAAACCAACTTAAAACGCAGCCTGTTACAGAGGTGTTTACACTTCCTGAAAAAGTCCTCAAAAGATTGAAGAACTCCACTGAAAACATGCAATGCCTTTTTACTGAAATGTTGAGCACATTGACTTACTTGTGTACGTCGATGAGGCTTTATTTCATTTTTCCTGGTTGAATAGATGTGATTAAACTTCGATGCAATCGAGAAATAATCAAGGAATGAAAAAAACTAGGTTGACAACGCCTGTTTTTTAATTCTCTGAAATACAAGAAGCTCGCCGACTACGTGGCCTACCTACTTCATATCTTTACAAAAGGACGCAATAAGCATTTAAGTTAGATAAAAAATCTTACGAACAAAGAAAAACTGAAACGTCCTTGTATAATCAGTACAGGTAAGATATAAAAATATCACGTTTCATTTCGGATACCGTGCAAAAACAAAATTAAATTCAAATACAGAAGGCAATCAGAATCTAATACGTTTCGAGAGACACTGGCAATTTTGGATTTTATTCGCAATGAGAATTAACTGCTTTTTTAAAATCAGTTTTCAATTTCCGTCCCTACAGATAAAGGGGGCCGCTCGATTTCCAGCCCACTGTAGAATTAGGACCAATTTAACCGGATTCTAAGCGATCTGGTACGAGACAGAGAGCGTCCCAATTGGGTGTATTTGGAATAATTCACTTTTTTAATATCGAAGAGCTACTGCAAAATGGTTTGGAAAAAAAAGAAATGCAAAACAGGCGGCATGGGCTCGACACACTGCTGGTGCTATAATATCGCTGTGCGCGTCGACATGTGTACAGAAACTCACACGATCGAGTATTATGAGAAAGGTTCTACGAACTCTTCATAATTGAAATACGCACAACGTGGCTTCAATGTTGACCAGGAAACGAAAGAACACTGCGTGTCCATGATTCTGCCGTTAATAGACTCACTAACGATTGCAGAAAACCCCAAGTAGGTCATATTTATTGCTGCTGTGTAGTAGGATCCGGTAGGTACGACGGGAGCGAAAAACAGAAATACAGATGCATGTGTTAGTAGGGTTTCCCGGCGAACATCCTGCTTGAAAGTCTCTTGGGCATGCCGCCAGATTGATTGATCGTTGTAAAATGAATTTTCGACCTGCGCCATCAGTATCAGGTTACTACTACTGACAAGGAGGCCATCGAAATCCGGCTACATGACAACCTCATCAACAAGGACAATGGATTTCAACTTAGTCAAGCGTGGGCTCCGACAGTGGAAACTCTACAAATGCAGCGGAAACCGAACACCGAGCACCGTAAATGTGAAGCGCAGACTGAGTAGTGACATTCGATTCCCGTACGCGAGCTACCCCCACTACCGTGGCCGGCACATGGCGCAGTCCTCACACGGGGTACGTGAAGGAAGGAGACGACTGGCGTATATATCGCATCCACTGGTCCAGGAGAAGTCAGAAAAAGTAAACTGATGGTGGCACGTTACGCTGTCGAAAATTCGTTCTGCAACGATCAATCCATCTGGCTGTATGCTCGAGAGACTTTCAAGCAACACGGATGTGATTTTTACATCCTATTTATCTTCGAAACGTGAACATGGAAACAGAAGTAATGCTGTAGTAGTGCAATTTGTTTGAAACTCGCATTGGGTAGAAACTAAACGCCATATGACGAAAAGTTATTTATTAGGTATATGCAGGTATATTCAGAATGGAGCGTTGAATGACAGTTATAAACAACTTGAGACACAGACTCTATAAGGCAGCTGTACAGCCACAAAGAGCGCAAAGGAACTACTGCCGAAAACACTATGTAAACTGTGCAACACAATTAAGGAATCACTATTTCTAAACCCCGTAATTGCCTCCCACTGTGATGCATAACTTTGAAATTTGGCTCAAAAGCCTGTACAACTTATCTACGTAATGAAGCAAAAGCGTGGAGCCCTGCGAAATCACACTCAAGTTCTATGACGTTTCAAACAGCAAGGTGCCGACATATATGGAAAAAAAGGACACAGTTCAGAAATTCATATGACATGTAACGTGGATTAATGATGTCACATCGGCACCAGGCCTCACCACAATTCTGCCCAACGCTGCCGTGGATGTGTCACAAGATCGGTAGGTAGTCACACCCCTCTCATCCGCAATTCAGCCCTTCTTTAACGCCTCTGCGATGGAGGTTAGAACCGCGACGCACAGTGCAGCGATTTTCTTATGAGTGGCCGAGGGAAATAATCCAGTCACACCACCGCTCAGAATCAGCACTATAGGCCTAAAGGATAGCATAAAGGATCTTGATGAAACCAGCCCTTTCCCTGGTAAGTTGATCCCTGTACATTTCGCAAACTAAACCGACAGTTCGCATTGCAATGAGCAACTGGAAGATTTTTTTGACAGTCTTTGACACTGCTGACATCCTTGGACATTTCAATATTTCTCTAAGGACATTGTGGACTGCATGCACATTAAACGTGATCCGACGCCTTTGGAGTGGAGCACGACCGCGATTTTCGCTCTCGTGTACAGGCTGGTGCCATTAGTGGACGTTCGACACCATTCGACGAAACTTGATCGTGACCCGAAGCAGCAAAGGGTGCTTATGCTTTTCACCACTGCTATTTCAAGACGTCCTTTGGCGTGATTATAGGAGGAAGGGTGCGACATTGACATATGTGTGATTAAAACGGCAAAGGGTCATCCTAAGCCACCCCTAGTTCGATAACACGCTCGTTGCCACCCACCGCTTTTCTTGAGCACGTTTGAAATGTACCTGAACAGACAGAGCACCTGATGAGTATGCCAGATGTCAGCAGGCAGGCTATTCTGCTGCTCTTTCGCCGCTACACTGCTGCTCTTGCTCTTGCGCCTGGTAGTAGGCCACCCCGAAACAAGGACTGTCGAAGGGGTTGTCTGTCTACAAGCGCCATTTTGAAATTCTCAATAAAGATGGGCGGGTGCCACCGAGGAATCTGCTGAGCTGGAGGGAGTCGGGGGAGACTCAGACTGACCATTTACTGTTTTATTCACGCATGAGTCAATCGCGTACCGCCGTGATTTCGTCGATTAGTTTTGAACGTTCCCCAACGGTTTCAGCATGGACACTAGAGCTAAAATCGCAGTCGTGCTGCACTCCAAAGAGTTCAGAACACGTTTAATGGGGAAACAGTCCCAAAATATCAATAGACATTGACTGAAACGCCCGGGGGTGTCAGCAGTGCAACGGTTGTGAAGAACACCTCCCTATTGCTCAATGCACTGCGAACTGACGTCTCCGACCGCGAAATGTGTGGGGATCAACGCCCCAGGGAAAGGGGTGGTTTTAGTGGCGCCCTTTATGCCACCCTCTGAGACCTTTCCGTGCGACTCGGAGCGACGTTGCCTCTGAAATGTTTTTCTTGGAAACCGGGCGATTTCAATGCTGGGCGTCGCGGTACTGACCCCTACCACAGAGGCGTCAAAAGAAGCGGGCGAAATGAGGGTAAAAGGGGTGTGACGACTTTCCGGTCGGGTGATACGTCCACGGTGGCGTTGGGCAGAATTGTGGTGAAATTTGATCTCAATGTGACATCATTAACTCACTTTACACCTCACATGAATTTCTGAGCCATGGCCTGTTTTTTCGCATGTCGCAATGTCGTCGAGCTCGAGTGTGGCGTCGCATTGCGGCACGCGTTTCCACCTTTGAGCCAAATTCGGAACTTAAGCATCGCAATGGGTGAAAATTTAAATTTAATTCTGATTTATATTTAATTCTTTTCAACAATGTAGAAATACATAAGCTTACATTAGCGGTTTTCCTTAAGTTAAAGCTTAACATTTAATCGATACAAAGCTAATTAGAGACAAAGTGCAAACTCAAATGGATAAAAATCAGTCAATAATCAGCTGCTGCCTTTCTCAAGGGAACATGCCAGCATTCACCCAAACGAACGTAGAGAATCATGAAAAACAAAGTAAGCTGGCTGGATGGGGTTTCACACTCCGTTCCTCCTGAATACGATTCCTGTGTCACAGTCACTGCTCTGTCTCAAATGGTGGGCAGTCTAACATTAAACTTCATTTTCCTGCACTAGAATGTTGGTTTTTTAGTTTATATATCACCTTGAGGGTAATTAGCACACAGTAAAACAATGAATTTCTGACCTGAGTCTAACTTACCACTCTAATGTTTCAAAAAAACGGCGACAACTATAGATGATAAGGTCACCATACAGTGTGAAATGTAAGACAATGATATCATTCAGATCAATAAAATTTCTGTCTTTTTAAACGTCAAACAAAGCGTGGGAGCTGTGTGCTTTCCTGTTCTGCAGTCCCATCACCCTATACGACGCTTACCTGACATGACAAACGTTTGTCATGCAACATGTACTCCATCAACACGAACTGAACCTCCTACCTTTGAAAGAGAAATGTAAACTCTAGACACATTCGCAGCGAAATAGGTCGCAAGTGAATTGTAGGATTCCACCTTTCCCGTTATTGAACGGTACCCTATTATTTTACAATTTGATACTGTTATCACATGTCACCTTTTCATCGTCCTTTCCAAAATCTCTCTCTCTCTCTCTCACACACACACACACACACACACACACACACACACACACACACACACTCTCTTTCTCGCAATATGTTCCAACAGAACAACGTCGAATCGCTTTACTGTGGGCACTCTGATAAACTTAAAACAAACATCACAGGGAGAGACTCTTTTATTTCACCGGCATATCAAAAGCGGTTACTTTTGCGCCACCAAAGCTTCAGGTATGTTACACCCTTGAAAAGAGAATCTTCGTACAGTCCAGCCACCTATTATTCCAGCACAATATTTATGACCTCGACTGTAACACAGTGAACTATAACAGGGGGAGAGAACTTCGATGTTTCTTTACCGAAATCAATCTCAGTCTTTTCCTAACACGACTAGTGATCATAAGGCGTTGAACGGAACACAAAGTGTTACTGCAAAAGAGCAAAGTCTATAATTTTGCCTTCTCTTGAAAGTTAAATATGCAACCATTAATCATGGACAAGGGATTTTCGTGCTGCGGACGTCACTGTGTTTTGCGTAAGGGGGAGAGCCTCGTTTGCTTCGGTGAATTACGATTTAAGGTAAGAAAAAAAACTACACACAATAGAGAACGGAAGTTGTTCGTAGGGTTTATTTACGCCAATTATCTACGTAAGATTATTTCATGGAAGCGATGAACAAGAAAATCATAACGTAAAATGAAAGAAAGTGAAAACCATTATCTGACGTCAGTTCCTTGCAAGAATTTTAAGAACGTAATAGAGTATTTTCAAAGATCTCTCACACGATCTGGTCCTGGATCCTTTTCCGTAGTGTATTATCTTTCTTAAATTAGGTTAACGGTGGGGCTAAATAAATCCAGACGTGTTATATCTATAAAAGGATTTAGAAGAAACTATTACACCTCCCGAAAATGGTTCAAATGGCTCTGAGCACTATGGGACTTAACTTCTGTGGTCATCAGTCCCCTAGAACTTAGAACTATTTAAACCTAACTAACGAAAGGACATCACACACATCCATGCCCGAGGCAGGATTCGAACCTGCGACCGTATCAGTCGCGCGGTTCCGGGCTGAGCGCCTAGAACCGCGAGACCACCGCGGACGGCCTCCCGAAAATCGTTGTATATATTTGATAGTAGTTTATTCATTGAAACTATGCTGAAAATATTTTCTTGTGTTCAGCAGTCATTTCACGTAATGACAATACATTTCAATAACGCCTATGTGTTATAAACAGTCGTTTATATCACGTTTCATCCGCAAACACATCAGAAAAGAACTGAAGAGAAGCGTTTTTGAGTAATAATGGTTTTTCGCGATTCATAATTCTTCATCTTCTGTTGCTGCCGCCCCATTGCCCTTCCACTGCCATAATTATTCGTTGTTTTCCAATAAGCAATGCGAAACTTGACGCCAAATGTACGAATAAAAATTGAAGATTATTTTAAACTTTCTATTCAAGATAATTAATGTACATGGCGCATGTAATACTGGTAATAGCATAGATGTAGATTAACCTTTCACAATGCGCGTCTCTACCGTATCATATTCCTACACATATATACAGCAACGCAGTAGATACAAGGATGCAGACTTTCTCAGGAGGCCAACAATGAATAACATATTCCGGAGCTAACAGCTCCACTTCGGTTTCAAGCGGTACGTAAGGGAAGATAGGATAATTTTAGTAAGCTCTTTCACACCTTAGGCACATACAGATACGCATACATTACGATACACACACACACACACACACACACACACACACACACACACACACACACACACACACACAGTTCGACCATGGATTTTGTCATGTAACACGTTCCTTCTTTGTACACCGATATGGCCCTTACTTTCCCAGTAAGATGAGGAAACTTTTTCAGTTGTGCTTCGGGATGAAACATTTACCTAACAAGCTTACAATAACCCTTGCAAATTCAATTACCAATCTGTGTTGCCAACGGTGCCAAATGGTGGTTTTCACTTGTGTTGCCACTAAGTCGAGTGATTAACTTTGTATGATGCTATGGTTATGTACTGGGGTTTCCATAGAGGTGAGAATCCTCGCGTCTCACGCGAAAAAACTGTTCTAGATAAATCGAATAATACGTGACCTGTGGCTCTGTTCCGTTCATTAATTCTCATTTAAATACCCATTCACGTTACCAATGTTACGGCGTCGTCAGCTGTTTTCGTGTATATTTTGAAAAATAATGGAAATTATTGCATTCAGTCGTTTACAGTAAATGCTTGCTACCCAAGCAATTTACATGCACAGGTCGAAATTTAAACTAAAATAAATTTCTCACATCCTATCTCGTTTTACATTTTGCCGAAGAAATAATTGGACGGCAGTACTGAACGGTCATATGATCAGTGTCGTTAAAGTAGATTTTAGAAGCTGTATCCAAAACTTCTCCCAAGTAATACATCGAGACTGACAGTCACGTTCTAACCAAGTACAGTTTTGTATGTACGAGAAACTAAATGAATATCTCAGCATCTGACTTGAAGATCTTCATTTAGAGCAACAAACTACCCCAACAGCAGCAACTGAAGTAAACCTTCATACCCGAAAAAGCCTGAAGACAAGGAAAAAAGCTCGGAATGATCAACTAATCAACTGGTATTGAAATAGACCTCTTGTAAAACACTACTGATTCCTCTTCCTTTCACCCGTACATGAATCAGCACATAATGCGCTGTCTTCAATTAGTTCGAAAAAAAAAAAGTTTTGTCCACCGATAACAGCTTATGAATACAGCTTGTATAAGCAAAACTATTTCTGTAAACTGTAACAACAATTGTAGTTAATGTAATGTTTATTACGAAAAATAGGCGTACAAGAATGATTTTGGAAAGAGGAGAATAAAGCGGCTGAATTTATCTTACTTAAATTGTCTACTTCTAGAGTCTAGGACTGCAAGACATTTATTTACTTCTACAGCTTTTCATCTGGAACAACAGGTTTCTTTCATTTCCTTGTTCACATCGATTAAAATGATGCGCGGTACCTGTAGCTTTTCATGCTTTCCGTACATTTTCACGTGTAACTGCTTATATAGAAAGTTTAGTGTCATGTGAAGTTTGAGTCTGATCTGGGGGCATGTTCGGATGGCTTAATGGGTTAAGTAGACGACATGCGATTAGCACGAGATCAGGATTCGAATCCAAGTGTGGCACAACTTTTCAGAACTCATCATTCATGAATCCTATTGCATTAACTTCCTTAGGGTAGTGATTTCATTGACTTCAGTGTTTCCATAGGTCATTTCTCACTACCACAAGTATTGTGTGGCAGGCAGGAAATTTAGACATCCTCAATTTTGGTAATTTGTTATCTGCCGCGCTTCTTTCCAGTGCATCATTACTGTTCCGCTTGAGTATTACAACTTTTCGTTTTCCTGGACTTGCCGTCCTTGGTTAGTCTGTTTATCTATTTACACAGTGTGCAACACGGGAAGCCTCTCATCGATATGACAATGCACACCGTTATCTAAAATGTGTGTATTTTTTTCCATTGCGCTACTTTAAGAAACAAATGAACCAAAGTATACAAACATAGGTTTCTTCTATGTCTGAACTCCGACCATCCTTACATCTTAACTGTTTCTCTCTTACAGTTCACGACCATTTTTCTGTCCAGACTTTTTCATTCCTTTACTCATCACTGTTTATTTCCATTTCCTTTTCACTTCTCTGCACTTTTCCTTGTTTTTCTACAACGCACCACGTGATCACCAAACTCGCTCTTTTTCAGAAAACGCTTTGTGAAATATTAATGGTGCCAGAACGCAATCTTCTCATATCCTTATTTTGAAAGGGAGGGCGGTGGAAGACCCAGCCGCATGCCTGACAGACGTTCTATTTTTTTTCCGGCTCTGACGCAGCACCTTGCCCAAGCACCTGCTACGAGTGAGTACCAGCGATAAAAAGACGCGTCGGGAACACTGATCCTAAAATACCGAGCCGACGAACTCTACCTACAGACCTGTCGCCGTGAGGACGTTACGCAGGCATCCGTCGTAAACAGGTACACGCCGAAAAACAAACGGTCCGTCATATGCATTACGTTCACGCCTGCTTCCCTTTGGTAATGAAGTACGCTTTTGTCGAATAGCCAAACCATTTATTCTGCACGTTGACAACATGTCATTCTGAGTGTTAAAAAAACTGAAGTTACAAGAAAATGAAGTATGCAAGAAGTTTATAAATTTTGCTAATGCAGTCTGGTAAACATGCTATGTTGTCTATTCCATATGATTATTTTAGGGGTAAATATTTCATGGTATTTTATTTTATCCACATTAACATGGTTGATGAAAGCGAGCGAATAGATAACAATGGTTTTGTTTTCATCACTGAAATATTGGCAGCTGCAAAGTTATGATGATTATTTATTTGATTACTCTTGTTCATAGGGGGCTTACAGAACAACTCTCTATTGTCTTCACTACATTACGCCACCTACAACACAATGTTCACTGTTGTTAGCTACTGCAATTTTCCGTTGATTTAAATAACGCGAAAATACATGCTCATATTTACTGCCACATATAGTCCTGTTGCGATGCAAAAAGTGAGAGTAATTGTTAGTCAACACTCATACAGTTAATATGTGGACAACAAATACGGCAACAGAAACAACCCAGATACAGGGATTGGTTTGTCTGTGTTTAAAGTTCTGACGCAGGGCTACAATTTATAAGACGCTGTCTGTAAGGCCAGTCAAAACTCACATAAAAAGGCTAAAATCACAAATCATGATGTAGCACTGTTATGGTACTGCGAACCCAAGTTTTCAGCATGGAAAATCCTGTGCTTCCTGAGTAATACGTGGAAACTGCCAAATTTTTGAACGTTTTAAATTGTTGCCTTATAATTCATAAACTATGCGTTTTCCGATGTTAGTCGTACATTAAACATTAAATATGTTGCAATTTAAGTCCAACTGCAGCTCTGTACGTCCTGTAGTTTCCGAGACTGGAACTTCAAATGGTTCAAATGGCTCTGAGCACTATGGGACTCAACATCTTAGGTCATAAGTCCCCTAGAACTTAGAGCTACTTAAACCTAACTAACCTAAGGACATCACACACACCCATGCCCGAGGCAGGATTCGAACCTGCGACCGTAGCAGTCCCGCGGTTCCGGACTGCAGCGCCAGAACCGCTAGACCACCGCGGCCGGCGACTGGAACTTCAAACATGGACATAGACAGAGAAGGCACGACCTCTACGCTCTGGGTGCCCTATTATCGAATGACTATACTTATGAAGAGATTCATTCAAGCGGAGAAGTTAGGAGATTGGGAGCTTCACCTAGACACAATAAGCAAAGTGTTTTCTTCTTAACATTTAAAGTGCTCGTCCATATTTATAAGACATGTGTAACCTACAACACCGTATGGTCCCAAAGGAATTTACTATTTTCAGTACAGGAAATGTCAAGATTCGCAGATCTGATAAATTTTGGCCATGTCTGTGGACAGATTAAACTATCGAACAGGTTCTAATGAGATCAATGAAGAGCCGAGGAGAAATAACATATGGTCCTGGTACAATCAGCAATGTGCTTTCTCGGTGGTCTGGAGGAATGGTGTGCATGCTAAACATCTGCGAAGAACTAGAACAGCTTTGGGACGTTTCTTCTATAACAGCAGGATAACAAGCTGATATGAGACCGACACAGAGCATACTACACGCTGATGACGTGGAGAAACTTGATAACTGTTTTGGTATCCATCCTCCATTTCCATCTACAGACAAAATGCTACCTATAATCAGTGGAATCGTGGCAGGTGCTGAAATAAGTTGGCATCATATCATGAAATAAGCGTTGATGTGGTCAAAAAAATAACCGGCAGCTTGTCTGGGAAGATAACTTCCACAAGAAAAGACGAAATGCTAAATTTGGCAACAATCAGCAACTCCTAAAGTGCATAGCAGGCGTGCTGACGTGGATCCACTTACCATTTTTCAAAGGATGGGCATCACTAAACAGTCGGACAGTGAACTGAGAGAGCATTTTAAATTCGAATTGGGCCCTTATCCACTGGCACTTTTCAACAAAGAGGGAAAGCCTAAGGGGGCAAAATCAACTTTCTACGCCATTTTCACTCCATTTTCGCAATATCTCTCTCTCCGAGCCATAAATGTGTAGTGGTGGTCGGGGAATACCTACTCCACAAGGCTATAAAAAAAAAAAATGGTTGTAATGGCTCTAAGCACTATGGGACTTAACATCTGAGGTCATCAATCCCCTAGACTTAGAACTACGGAAACCTAACTAACCTAAGGACATCACACACATCCATGCCCAAGGCAGGATTCGAACCTGCGACCGTAGTAGCCGCGTGGTTCCGGACTGAAGCGCAAGGCTATCAGGCACGTGAACGATTCGATCATAGCAGTCATTCCTAAGTACATCACCTACTCATTAAACAACTTTGGCAGAGACATCTCAATGGTGTCTGATGGATACCCTGAGGATGGGACCCCTAACGAGTCCTAAAACTGTAGAATGACTGCGTCGTTACGCTGCCCTTTCTTGCAACGCGATTTTCTTTCACTATTCAGTTTTCATCAAAATGCCTCAGCAGAACTGTTAGTTAACTACTACAATAAAAGGAGCCTCATTGACAATTTGTGCTCTGCGTTTGGACTCGAGGGAATTTAAACTAAGAAAGCAACAGAAGATGCAGACTGCAACATTAGCTTTGCCGTCCTCAACCAATTAAAGCACAGCCTATGACAATTTGATCGTGGTTGAAGAGGATGTGAACTTACTTGCTCTCCTCTACGACTTGGGCTCAACTATCCGAATAATTTACTTCCAGAAAAACAGCAGAAGTAAGTCAAGTGGCACTGTTTTCAGCCACTTCTTTTGGTTGGGGAGAAACAGAATCGCGTTCCAATTTAAACTCTTCCCGCACACACTCAACGAATGCGACACCATCTCCGCCCTTTTATGCGAAGGAAAATTATAATTGCGGAGTGTCTTTCAAAAGAAAAAAAGGTACTTAATTGATCTAGTCACCGTCTCTCTCTTCTAAGATGCTAGTGACGAAACTACAGCCGAGACTGGAGAGAAGTGCCTAATCACTCTGTATAGAGGTCACAAAAACATCGACACCCTACAAGGCCTTCGGTTCCGCCCGTTCGTCAATGCGATGGTGGACCTGGAATGTTTACCCCTTTCATACGTATCGCACGTACCACCGAGAACAAAAAAAAATGGTTCAAATGGCTCTGAGCACTATGGGACTTAACATCTGATGTCATCAGTCCCCTAGAACTTAGAACTACTTAAACCTAACTAACCTAAGGACATCACACACATCCATGCCCGAGGCAGGATTCGAACCTGCGACTGTAGCGGTCGCGCGGTTCCAGACTGAAGCGCCTAGAACCGCTCGGCCACATCGGCCGGCCACCGAGAACAAAAATGGTTGGGAGTGGTAAACAATGTCACAGAGTGGGGGTTGGTAGAAGAGCTCCCTTTGTCAGTTAACAAATACAACATTACATGTCCCACAAAAACTTCTCAAATGACTCGAATGTAAGTGGACTCATTGCTCTGGCACCACTAGCCACAAGGTCGCTACGAGTCTGATCTGTGGGTGTGAAGACGACCGCGACGATATTCCACCTTCGGACGAACAGCGCCAACTTGCCTGGATCTCCATAGTTTTTACCCCCTGTTGACGTTACAGACCATGAGCGTCCAGAAACCTAATAACATATACGTTTTCGTAATTAGTGCTCCAGCTGAAAGCGATTCAGCAACCTCAGCGCTCAGAAAATTGGAGTATTGCAATGAGAACAAATGTGACACAGCAAACCTTTGCATTCACTTGTGCAAATGTGCAGAGTATTACAGGAGGATATGGACATACATTAAGTGTTAGCGAATGCATAATATAAATACATGATCCGTCTTCAGCTGTATCTGCAATTTCACAACGATTGATTTACAGAGCACTTAATATAAATTAGTTGCTGAGACATGAGCTCGCTGCTTGCGGAAAGTGATGAAAAGACGAGTCTTACAGCTGCGACATTTTTAAGTTAAAAAAGCCACGGCAATTTATTAGTGTGGCTTGTATCGTGTGTTGAGTCACCATAATGTTGCCTACGTCACTGTAATGCAATACAATATGAGAGTTACTTTGCGGGTGGACGTGGTGCTTTGCTGGACGAATTATACACCGAGAAACACTGTTCTGGGGATGGTCATTTTTCACACGTTGTGTTCACATAATCTTGCTTTACCGGACCACTTTTGAGTGTCATCGCCCACCGTCACTTGGAGAGGAGAGGTCAACGGGTATTAAAAAGCATCATCTGTGTAGTACCTCATTATAAAGTCTTACGCACAACTCCTTGTATTTTAGTATCTACATATACATGATACTCTGCAGTTCACACATAATAGCATGGCGCATGGTTCATCGAACAACTTTGAGAATGGTTCTCCACAGTTCCACTACGGAACAGCACGTTCGAATGACGAAAACTTACACATCAAACTGCGAGCTCCGATTTTCCATATTTTATTACGATGATCGTTTTTCCCTACAAAGGAGCGTGAGTCAACAAAATATTTTCGTATTCAGAGGAGAAAGTTATTGATAGAAATTTCGTGAGAAGATTTCGCTGCAATGATAAATGCTTTCTTTTAATGACTGCACCCTACTCGCTTATATCCATGAAGTTATGAAGTTCCATAGTGCTCAGAGTCAATTGAACCATTTTTTTTTTTTTTTTTTTAGAAACAGCAGAGGCCCTATAACACATCATTGGGTAACCTGATGCCTTTCTGTCAATTACTAAACTGTGACCTTTCTGACAGGTATTCACAAATTCAGTCACACATACTAGACGATACTCCATAGGCACGTAATTTGATGAAAAGTAGCTTGTGAGGAACGGTATCAAAAGCTTTCGCGATATATAGACACATGGAAATCAATTCGAATGACCTGTCGATGCCACTCATAACTTCGTGTGAACAAGGAGGCAGTCGTACTTCACAAGACGTTTTCTGAATTCGCGCTATATATCAATAGATAGTTTTCTTCGAAGCACTTCATAACCTTGGAGCAGAGTATATGTTCTAAAATTCTGCTGCAAATCGACGTCAGTGATGTAGGTCTGCAATTACGCGGATTGCTTCTCTTTCTTATCTTGTGGACTGGTGTTATCTTGCAATATTTCTGGCTTTACGGTCATCATATTCGCCTACAAGAAGCTCTTCTTACAGCAGTTGAGAAGGCAACAGTGGCAAGGTGGCGTAATGTGGTATGCGGTACCGATAACAGATGGTTTGTTCGGTACAGGTATCGTGAAAAAGACCGCCTAAATTGTGGTCTTTCTCCGTGACTGGCTGCTGTGTTCGGTAGTTGCGTGCCAAAATAATAACCTCCTGTTGTTAATATTAGATAACGAAACAGAGTATTTACTTGGATTTCAATTTAATGTATCTCTCAATAGCGTGCTATCATTCCATTATTTCACAAGTATTAATAACCAGCAGAACAATAAACAACCGCTTAATTAAAAGCCAGGCGAAGGACTTCGGAGATCTTCGGATCGCGCCTAAAATGGATGGCAGGCGAAGTGGTTCGGCTGTGAGATCATAATTGGTTTGGCAGCCTCTGAGGACATGTTGTCTGTCGTTGTATCAGTTAAGACTTAATTTGCAATGGGTAGTTCGTAAAAGAGAGCTGGTTCGCCAGTGTCGGATGACAGACACGTTGTCTGCTGCGGTCGTGTCAGTTAAGACTTTATTAGCAATCTATGGTTTGTAAACCAGAGCTGGTTTGGCAATCTCGGAGGACAGTCATGTTGTCTGTCGCAGTCTTTAACAGTTGAGACTTAATTTTCAATGTCTAGTTTACAAATGTGCGAGCAGCAATTACGGAAATACGCAATACTAATTAGTTGAAGAATAGAAATTATTTGTGATTCTAAAGTGGAATGTAATGTGCAATTTCACGTGTTCTGCCAATAAAAAGACACTGGTATCCCGTATAAACAAACGGATTGGAAATTTAATTATTTCTAAAGTAACAATTTCTCGCTAAGAGGTATCTTAAAGCCTCAAGATTACGGATTCACGACCTACGTCCTGTTTTCTGAGCAGTGGGCAAAACTATAGGAGATTGCAGGTTGGAGAACATTTATTAGAACATATGCATTCCACTCTGGGCGGTGGAAGCAAATAGGCACCTCGCGTGTACTGCAATCTTAGTACAAATGAGATGGGTCACACGTCGTCTGTGGTAACACAAAGGAGGTATGAAAGAGAGAAATATTTTTGACGAGGGGTTTGTCATACGTACTTATATCACCCGCCCCCCTCTCCCTCTCTCTTTCTCGCAACTTGCCGTAACCTTGCAACTTTCGGTCATTAGGTCGGATCTTTCGTCCAACAAGCGGATGTATATGATTGCTAAACATGGAGCTATTAAATCAGTATATTCCGAAAGGGATGTAATTTGCATACAATCTGGACCAGACGACTTACCGTTATTAAGTTACTAATGGAAATGAAATGAGTGTATGGCATTGTTGCCGGGAGGCCCCATTCGGGGGAGTTCGGCCGCCGTATTGCAAGTCCTCTTTAGTTGACGCCACATCGGCGACTTGCGAGTCAGTGATGATGAAAATGATGGACACACAACACCCAGTCCCCTGCCGGGAATCGAACCCGGGCCCCCTGCGCGGTAGGCGGTAAAGCTACTGCTACGCTACGGAGGCGGACAGTGACTAATGAACCCGGCAATGCTTTGCAACTACTAAATATATATGGTAATTTCTGTTGTGTTGGCAGAAGAGCCAACACCGTGTTACTAGAGGAGGCCGAAATGCACGCGTTTTAGCTCACGCAGGCTGGCGTGAGGAGGGAAGAACTATACTGACGTGAGGTCTGGAACATTACAAGGAATTAGAATTCAGAAAGCGGACGTAATTAGTTTCATACTTAACTTTAATCCATTAACGATGAACGTCGCTCTTGACGGTACATGATTCACAATATTATCTGTTCAGAATAGTAACTGAATATGGCGCCTTGCTAGGTCGTAGCAAATGACGTAGCTGAAGGCTATGCTAAACTGTCATCTCTGCAAATGAGAGCGTATGTAGTCAGTGAATCATCGCTAGCAAAGTCGGCTGTACAACTGGGGCGAGTGCTAGGAAGTCTCTAGACTTGACCTGCCGTGTGGCGGCGCTCGGTCTGCAATCACTGATAGTAGTGGCACACGCGGTTCCGACGTATACTAACGGACCCCGCCGATTTAAAGGCTACCACCTAGCAAGTGTGGTGCCTGGCGGTGACACCACAATTTCTATATACTCTATTTACATAGAGTATAGACACTTACATGCCATATACATTTTGAAAATACGTAGCTTATGTCCGTCCGAACGTTTATTACAGTATCATGCAAAAATTTGAAGTAAATCAGTAGGGAACCTTTCGTGATTTTTAGTAACAAATTTAAACTAAAACTTGTCTTTATATAGTAGTACAGATGTAAGTTGATTTTCTACATTGGGGACATCTACTTCTACTCATGTTGGCAGCTATTCTTGAATCGAAATCTGGAATATTTACTGCACGTTCTTTGCTGAGGGAATTCCGAAAAACCGTGTTCAGTAAGTCCGTTTAGTAGCTCTGTCGTCGGTTACATTACTATTACTATCGCACAATGAATGTATGCACCGTATTCTGCCTTGCCGCAGGTCTACTTTAACGTACGATCAAATCTCTCTGGATTTTCTGCCAGATATCGAAACAGAGTTTCGTTGGAGAAACTATTAAATGTATCTCACATTGAAACCCACGCTAAGCTCAGATCATATGAAAAGCGTAGCAAATCTTGGAGATTTTGTGTAAATCTGGGAAGCTTTCTTAGTTCTTCTGCAACAGTGTCCTGATCTGCTTTGCGCGCCACAGTGGATCTATTCTGTCTCTTGTTAATTTACAAATAGCCCCCAAATTCTTTAAATAATCGAACTCCCTTGTATAAAATAGATTTAAAGGACTGATTACAGATGAGTTAATGTGTAAAATATTTGACGTTAAGTATGTAAGCGAGAAAAAGTGTGAAAACAGTCTAAATTATGTCGAAAGTTTGCAAGTTGCTAAGTGTTCTCTTTATCAAATAATGGATGAATATAGTCGGGTAATTTGCGTTACGTTTTAAGCTAAAGCTAGTATTTTCAGGCATCTTAATGTTTATGGCGTCATATCTCCTAAACGATTAGCCGTACAACGATAATTTTGCTTGCACATTCAGTATGTGTGGATACTATCTGCAAAATGTGTTGCGAATAGAAGTAAAGAGGAAATACATTAAAAAGTCATGCTTGATGCAGCAGTCTTATTGCTAGAACAATGAAAATTTAGGAAGCGAAAAACTTTTTTCCTTTCATCATTTTGTGATGGGTGTCAGCGAAAAAAACTTTTCTAAGGGTTTGAAATTGCGTGTTAAGTTTGTTTCAAGTCGTTAAGGGCTCTCACTGTCAAATACTACTGGATGGGTACAGTCTGGGACTTTGCGCGCCTAGAGTTACGCTGCCTCAGGACAGGTACACAGTTTCTAACTGTAATACTTGCCTTACTGTTTTACCCATCAGCATACGATTATACTTCTTAATGATTACATTCTGACAGCATTTTAATTTTCTAAATTCGGTCATTAACTATCTGAAATACTGAAAATCAACCATGAAGCATGAACCATATTTCCGGCTTAGTAATACAGATTTGGTATGAATCTATTTGAATTTAAACCACATCTGACCTACACTTACCTGGAAAGAATAGACTGTAGTTAGTAGGGAGGAAATGGCGACTGAAGTTAGATCTGAAGGAATGGAGATTGTCTCCTAGGAAGACATCATTTGAATTTCGATCTGCTTTTTAAAAATAGATGTATTTTGTGTTTATTTTTGGTGGATTTGGATGTTGCGGTATTCGATACCGTTAAAACGACCTTGTTGTCAGTAATTCCACTATTCTACCTATTTGCTCCGAATTATTTAGCATTTACTGCAATTTCGGACGATGTTTTATGTCTACCATCGACTTTAAAGATTTATTTTCACCAACATACCGAGGGTACATTTAAGTCACCACCAACTGTCTGTCACTGTACAAGTAGGGTACCTATTCAAAATGAAAAATTGGAAATTTGTGGTAAGGTCTTATGGGACCAGACTGCTGAGGTCATCGGTCCCTAAGCTTACGCACTACTTAATCTAACTTAAACTAACTTACACGAAGGACAACACACACATCCATGCCCAAGGGAGGACTCGAACTTCCGACGGGGGACGCCGAGTGGAGCGTGACAAGGCGTCTCAGACCGCGCGGCTCGAAATGAGGCTCCTTGAAGCTTTCCTTGACGCTTTCAGTAACTGTATCATATGAGTCGGGGAGGGGGGGGCGTAAAGGAACCAGTTATTAGTTTATTCCGGTTGCTATTAACAATCTCTAACCATACTAACTCGTAGCAACTATCCAACTTACATTTCACTACTAGATAAATCATTTCTGAAAGAAAGCACACCACTACCAGCTGAATTTAACCTAGCCTTTCTGAACACCGTCAGGTCTTTGATAAAAACGCCGATTGAAGATTTCAATACTTATAGCGATTAGTGCTTTCTACGAAGGCTACTCCGAGAATTGACACTTGACGTAGCGCTGTAGGAATTTTCCAGTACCCTCGTCATAGATGGCAGCCGCCTGTGCTTTCCGCCAATTCTCTACTATGGTCTATAGCTCGTTATCTGTGCCAAAATGCTGTCATGGCCAGCGGTTCATGTGAGCGGAGATAAACTCAGGAGAGCCAATTGAGGGCTGTATTGTAAGTGATCAAACACTTCCGATCGAAAACGCTGCAGAAGCATCTTCATTGCTCCTGCAGAGTACGGCCGAGAATTGTGATGAAGAAGGAAAAGTATGATGGTTGCGTCAAGTGGGCTGCGTGACATCATGCGAAATCTTTCACCACGATCTCATACTTGGAGGGAGATACTATTTTCTAGGCGTCTTCAAGTGCTCATTGAGCGCTCAGAACTGGAAAGAGCGATCTGACGAGATCGACGGGCAAGCCAGAGACACTGCCCAACACAACGGTGCAAAGCTTCATCGGATTTTCAATGTGATTTCCGTTTCGCTCCCAATCAGACATTATTTTCCGAATATCCTTCGTACTAGCGCTTGGAGCGCTGGTTCTTTCCCAACACAGCTACGACCGTGCAGTACCGATGGTACCTACGTGTACCCTCGTCTTGTGTTTGACCTGCACTCTTTGAGAGAAAAGCACTATTTGTACTTTCCCGAGACCCTCTAACCTAACAGGGCGCCCAGTCAACACCACACGGCCCACCGCTACCCGTGTAGCCGTCTCCTAAATGTACTGGACCCCTGACCTATTAATTGGATTCCGACACCTACTCACGATATGGCGCAAGTCAATGAATCTCCAGTATATGTAACTACCTGCTACAAGGCGGTCCGAGTGTGTATGTTAATGACACGCACGTAGCGTACTCTTTCTGGAGTTATAATAAGAAACTACGCAGATCATGCATTTTAATACCCACCGAGGAAATATATTTCAGCAGGGGTTGTCACCTCTTCATCAACAGTCATGTAGAACCTTTTAGAGAGGATATATGCTGGGTGGCAGAAAATTTAAAAATCGGGTATCAGTCAGTGGTACCTCGATGCCGCAGATTCTGTTTGCACCTCAGTTGGCGTTTATCCCGCGATGGAATCAACAAGGGTTGCTGAAATCTCACTGATGCTTGAGGGCAAATCTTCAATCAGTGGTCAGTGATTTTCAGCGGCGTTTCTCAATTCAGTTGTGGTGAGATATTATTCCCCATTGTTGGCGGTGGACTACTCCACCAGCCTGGAGAGTGAATCTTTGACACTGGCGGCAAAAGTGTAAACGTTTTTATGCAAAAGGAATTGAAGATTGCGGTAGCGTCTCTTGTGTGAGCCGTTATGGTGGGTTCAACAACGAAACACAAGAAGAAACGATATGTTAGTTTACTAAAGCCTTCACCATTACCACGACTGACAATTCGAAATAGCTACATTTGGAAAACGACTGAGAACAGATGATTAGTCGTCAGGGTGACCTCCCAACGGACTTCCCATTCTTCGTCAGATATTTACACGTGGAAGAGACAACACGGTACGCAGCAGCCACTTTTATGCGCGTAAGCCGCGAAATAACTGCGAAACTGGACGCGGTTAAAGTGTCGCCGCGGTGACGTGAGAGGCTGTTGTATATTAATAAGGCGCTAACATGCAACGCTACGACCGTGTGGTGGCGGCGCTGGCCATATGAGCACCTAGCCACTCATGATTTACAACAGACAGAGGCCGCGATAACGCAGCCACGCAAAACGTGACGAACGTTGCCGCTGCCGCACCAGGGAACTCGACTGCACAGTCATTAGACGAACCAGCGTACTCCGGTATCGCTGCGGTCGGCTACCCGGCAGCTGTGGTTCGTGTCTCAAGCTATACCGCTTATTAACAACAGCGCCGAGCTGTTAATTTTCGACCGGCATCGCAGTGCTCGCTCGAAACCGGATACTAACACTGAAATTAATATTCTAATCTGTAACATCTGTCCAATGAGACAGGAGGAAAATAGCTGTCGGTACTGAAAGCGAATATTACGGCGTATATCATCACGGGAGCCATATCCTTCGGAAATGCCTCGGTGTGAAGAATGCGTCGTAATTAAACTTTCTGTTAATAGGATACAACGCAGAGCCCTTGACGTCCGAGATAACCTCTCAGTACAAACGCCTGTCTTATTTATATTTTGGCGGCATATGATATCTGTTTCCACTCTACTGACTGACTTTGTATGGCTCGTGAAAGTGGCTTCGTCTTCTGGATAGTTTGATGCATAAAAACATCACTTTCAAAAACTCAAATGTTCAATTACTTGTACTGTCTCATCAACCATCGACACCTTTTCCTTTATCCACCCAACATGTACTTCCATGCACATGGAGCCACAATAAACGATTTCATGAACACAAATGGCGTGGATTATTAATCAAACATGCAGATAATTCTAGTTATATTTCGAAATATTGTTCTTGTACTTCTGTTCTCCGCCATCTACGTTAATGATGCAACACTTACAAGAAATATGGTAATCGTGGTTCGTATCTGTGGCTGAGAAAACAGTGAATCCGTCTGCCTCATGGAGGACCAAGGTTCGATCATGGGTGTTGCCAAGAATTTATGCTCGGTCGAGCGACTGCTGTTCTTCATGACGAATCAGGCATGGACTAGCATCGTGTATCACTCTCTCTTTCAGATAATGTAACGTTTTCTGGGTGTAAAGGTCCGTCATCTTGTACAATGGACAATGGATGAATAAAACCAGGTTTCGTCCACTGACGCAGAGGCAGTGGCTGTGGCTACGGCAGTTGTCTTTCTCTGGGTATACTAGTAACGCAGAAGCAGTTCTCTCTTACTGCATCAGTGGGCGAAACTTCAGTTTTATTCATAAGTGAAAGTTATCCTACAACATGACGCAGCTCTACAGCGAGAAAACTTTTATATCAACTGACTCTCGTCAGGGAAACCTACACACTTGCATCTCACTCAGTGTAATCAACAAACAGAAACACGCCAGCCATGCTACAAGCGCCGTTACAGGTACCTCACGAAAAGTTACACTTCAGGCACAAAATCCACACGTAGAAAGGTTAGATTCCCGATGCTTGCGAAATAAAAAACCATTTTTGAGGTCTACCCGGCTCACTCCCTAGGAAGCGTTCCAGCCAAAAGTGTCATACTGCACTCACATTTTACCGTTAGTCACTCGGCACTATGCCGGGGCTATCGGCAGAATGGCTTGAATTTCACAATGAAAACTATTTAGGAGCTAGGCCGTTTATCTGGCGGTTTGAAACCAAGCATTATTGTGAATCGTACGACGAGGTATGGAGACGACTCGCAGCATATGTAGACAATTATGGACTGATTAACTTCTGGAGCAAACAAATAAATCAGCAATATCCTTTGCTAGTTTCAAGCAAAGGTGGCCAAATTGAATTTTATTGCATTCTGTTGATATTTCTGACAGAGACAGAATGTAACGTCGCTGAATTGATTTGCTTTCCGAATAAGGAATTCTTTGTCTTTCCCCTCATCTGTGAGAAACACTCCCCAGCTGACTGAATGAGTTTTCTTTTGCTTTCAGCGCTTAAAATTTTCATCGAATATTGCATTATTATTTTCGGAAATTCAGTTGACTGGTTATCGTTCAATTCAGCGACTTCTCTACACGTTTCAATCATTTCGTCAACAATAAAATGGTGATGGCGAATCAGCCGTTAAGGTTTGCCTACAAACGGGTGAGTCGCTGTTGGCGCCCACCCCTCCCCCCGACAGTCCTATGTTCATTACGGATGTTGGCCATTTTTAAGGTACTCCCACAATTCGACCGTTTCGTCACTTCGACGCAAACAATGGCCATTGGCGGACTTCTCATGTTCTTAGGTAGCGGGTTAGCAGAAGGGGGCGCGAGTTGACGTTGGGCTCTATCGGGAATTGTCGCGTTCATGATCAGACAGGGCGCCAATGCTACTTACCCTCGTCACCACTTGTTTTCTGTGCTTCTCTCTCGCCAGCTTGCATGCCTGCTAAAGTACCACCCTTTCTTCGAGAAATGTCTCTCGGAGCTACAGTCACGTTGCATCCTTACTTTCAGGACGTGCCACCTAATATTTTATTCCTTGCATAAACGAACTAATTCCGCTGTTGTGAACATAATGATGCACATGATACAGTACATCGTACAAGTACACCGTACTGGAGTATGCCAAACAATACAGATGCCACGTTCTGTGACATTGTAAAGTCTAAGCTTCTTAGAAGTAAAGACTTTTCGAATAGCTCACAGGAATGCAAGAAAACAGCCTTTGAGAATCAGTTGGAGGTTATCAGTCGAAATATCGATTGCTTTTACCTGGCCTCACTCACGTGAGCTGTTAGTTCTGTGATATCATACACATAACTACATGGAATATAATGGCACTAGATTCCTTTCAAGTCTAGCAGAAGCTAAATTCTGAATATACAGGGTGAAAAGTATTTAAACCGACAAACTCTGGGAGGTTGTAGGGGACATCAAAACAAATATTTTTCCCTAATGTCATTTTTTCCTATGAGGATTATTTAAACCGGTGAAGGCCGTATTACGATCATCAGTTGTAGGCAACTGCTCTCCACCAGTGCAGTAGTGCATTGTCTCTGTTTACTAATGCAGCGATACACCTGGAGTGAGTACAATGACATGGTTGGTGCGTACAACGTAGCGCACTACAATGGACGAGCTGCACACCGGGTTTATCAACAACAATGTCCTAATCGCCGTATCCCGCATCATACGACCTTTGCTGCTGTGTACCAACGTCTGCGTGAGACCGGGTCATTCAGCAGATTACCTGGTCAGGGACGCCGTCGCACGGTAAGAACGCTGCAAGTTGAAGAAGCTGTCTTGCAGCATGTGGAGCGGGATCCTTCAATCAGCACTCGTGCAATTGCACGTAACATGGGGACGAATCAGACGAATGTAAGAACAGTCCTTCGAGAGCAATTGTTACGATCATTTCACTTACAACGTGTCAAAAACCTGGGACCAGTTGATTATCCACCCAGAGCACAGTTTTCGCAGTGGTACCTGGAACAGTGTGAAATGCATTCTACATTTCCATCCTCTGTGTTGTTTACCGATAAAGCAACGTTCGGGGGTGACGGATTCTTCAACATGCACAATTCGCATGTTTGGAGTGAGGATAACCCACATGCCACAGTTACTAGTGCTGCTCATCAAGTGCGGTTCTTCGTTAATGTGCGGGTCGGTGTTGTTTGGGACTGTTTAATTGGGCCGTATCTGCTACCTAGTTGTTGTCTCTTGGTCATAAAAAAATGGAAAAGTGGTTGTTGGTTTAATTAATTTGCCGCCAGAGAAATCTTCCTCTACCGGTTTAAATACTCCTCATAGGAAAAAATGACTTTAGGGAAAAATATTTGTTTTGATGTCCCCTACAACCTCCCAGAGTTTGTCGGTTTAAATACTTTTCACCCTGTATACAGGGTTAACCAGAACTCCCTCGACAAACTTTCAGAGCTGGAGCATGGATCAAAAGGAGAAAAAGATGTCCAGTAAACATGGGCTCTAAAATGCATACCTTAAGGGCTATGAGCTCTTGTTCAGAAGGAAAGACGTGTTTCACAGTAGTGAAGATGAACAAATGCTGATAGCTTTTAAGGAATGCACTTTAGGGCACTTGTTTACTAGGCATTTTCTCCTTGTTTTCCAACAGCGAAGAAGAACAAGTGCTCACAGCTATTAACTTTTCCATTTAGAGCCCATGTTTACTGAACATTTCTTTAGTGTTTTGGTCCATACCACCCACCGCTGTAAGTTTGTCGTAGGGTTCTGATTCATCCTGTATATGCGCTATTCTTTCTGACAAAGCACACGTTTCTAAAATGTGGTCGACGTTATTCTCTCCTGCTTGAAAATAACCGCCCTCATCTACATCTACATGGATACTCTGCAAATCACATTTAAATTCCTGGCAGAGGGTATACTTAGCGGCGGCTACCAAGATACCGCTGAATTTGCGATTTTTACCGCCACCGTCAGTTTCTTATCTACATCTACGACCTACATATACAAGTGAACGACATTAACTTCCCGTTCAGCACTAGAGTGGTACTAGAACGATTGTTCTATTCGGAGAGAGACAATGTGAACGCACCCAATCACAACATGAGGCCGACAAAGGATGCTTCGGAAGCCACTGTTATCAACGAGATGCCAGCTACTTTCTCCTCCGGTTATCTGCAAAGCAGAGCGTAATCAGTCCTGGCCTTTTACGTGAAGAACTGTCGCAGGGCGTGTCATAGAAGGCAATCTCCGCCAACTAGTCCAGCGAAACCTGTGCACAACAGTCACGTAACGTCAAAGACTTCCTTCTAGTCTTTCTGTTCGATGTTGTAAATGAAAGGACAGAAAACATTATATATCCGTTAGAAGGTGGAAACGCTTGACGTTTAAGACGACTCTCATAGTAGCCTACCAAATAATGTGCAGAACTACGTCCAGTCACCTGTGTTCTCAACGTCTTCTTACATCACGTACTCTATTAGTAAAGCCATTTTTACTACTCTGGAACGAGTGTTGCCAGGCTCAGATCTAACCCTGCACAATAGAATACGTAAAGTAATTTAGGTTGTTTGACCTGTCGTTTACCGCCACGTATCGAAAGAGATCAGCAGACAAGGCCTATCGAATCAGCGTGCCGAAATATGGCAGTTAGCGTGACAACCTAACCAGCCTAGAAGAGTTTTTTTTCTTTTTTTTACGATTTTCAACAGTTGCCTAGCTAAAAATCAGACTGGCACCCATTTTACTCACAAAAAACAAATAATCAGAATTCTGACGATTGGTAGAAAGCTGCTGTATATGACATTACTTTCCCATACTAAGCGTGAAATGATGGCAGGTATTCCACCAGATTACAAAAATATAATGAATCCATACCCAACAACCAGCACGAGTTCATGATATTCAGACCCCGAAAATCCTGGAACGGAGCGAAAGAAAGACGCAAAAAAAAAAAAAAAAAAAAAAAAAAACCGAGAGAAAGAGAAAGAGAGAGAGAGAGAGAGGCAGAGGTGGGGCTCGGTGAGTGTTGTTGAGCTGTTTATGCGTATGAAACTACGGCGAACTCATTTAGCCCATTTCTGGAAAGTTAATAACCGAGGACATACGAGGCAAGTTCACCGACCTGATATTAAACAGACAGGTGAGTATTTACACGCCACGCTCTCTCTCTATGCGTTACTTATTTACGCAATATATTACAGTAAACAAATTTCAACCTTCTACATTGTAGCAGTGATCAGCCTGACGGAAGTTTTCGCCAGACGCTGCGACTTTACGAGACCTGAATTCATTTAAGATTTACGTTGGACAGAGGCCGTCACGCAGACTGAGTCATTAGAGTTACTTTGTGTTCGCTCGCGTCGGCCAGCAGAGACAAGCAGAGGATCTCCATTCCACGTGGTGGGCGCAACAGTGTCGGAGAAGGCAGCTGTGATGGCGAACATGTTGTGGGCTTCGAAATGCAATTACCACACGTAATACATAATAGAAAAGTCCCAACCAAAGCAAAAATACTAGTACCAACACTTAATCAACTCTGCCCGGAAAACATTTTTTATGCACGAGGCAGCGAGCTGTGATGAGAAGCTGTATTCTCTTCCGTGCTGAGTCGTAATTCTACGGCCTTTATTTTCTATTCCTTTTCATAACACAGAAAGTTACTCGCAAAGCTACAACCCTTATATTTTATTCCTTTTACAACAGAAAAAGCTACTCATAATGCAAGGTCGCCCTAGCCGTAAGACATAATTCGCGTTCTATTTATTGATTTTACTTACTTATTTATTAGTTATTATTTAGTTATTTCTTTTCATTTTATGGCCTTCATTGGCCCACACTAGTCATTTACACAGGTTTATACAAGATGTTGTTATTCAGTAATACAGTACAGCTCAGTAATGATTCAATAAGAAATTCAACGGTGCAGTAGTTATACAGGGATTCTTATAATTTATTATTATATGAAGGGTGTTTTGCTCTTCTTTATTTATTTATTTTGTTTAACACGGCAAAGTAATTTAAAACCACATTAAATCAATGTGGCGTATTTATGTTGATATAATATCTATAGTTTGGCACAGTAAAGTTTTGCAATAAATTAGTTCCTCTTCCATTCGCTGTGCAGCTGTATTTGAGTAGATCTTGATCTTCCGTACTAACATTTACATTTTATTTTTATGTCTGGAAAGTCTCGAAACCGTATTTCGAAAGTCTGATAGCTGCTTGTTCTTTTGTTGGCGAAGAAAAAAACGAGACGATATGAAGTGATTACAATGACGAAACACATGCGATAAAGACAGGTCTCTTCATCAAACTGTTAACTGGAACTTGTCTGTCCGTACAGGCATTAACTTTATCAAGCGTGCTAGTTATTACTAAAGTCTTATGAAGTAACAACTATTTAAGACGTTTAAATGTCCGTTACGTGTGCGAGGAACGCCGCATTTGTTAATCATTTGTCATCATTCAATAATGTCTGCGCCTTAAGAGATCGACTGCCTTCTGAATTAAACCGAGAACTTCGTCGCTAATCAGCAAGCCATCGACCCGCACAATCAGGGGCGGTCCTACCCGGTGTTGCATTGGGTGTACTACAGCAGGACATCGGAAACTCAATACATGACCTATCATTGTCCTAATTACTAATTTGTATTCAAAGCTGCTATGTACTTGTTTTATTTTATACACAGACATCTGAATCAACTCCGTTGTACATGACATGCGAATAATATATGGGGTGTAGTGTGGTCAGGCTCACACGGGACGCACAGCAGGCGTTCAGCCAGCTCGTGACACCTGTAGCACCAACCACCCGATGTTGCCCCCACCATCACAACACTTGGCGCTTGCACTACGTTTTTGGCTGCTTTTCGTCCTGTGGTATCGTTCGCCAAACGCTTAAATTTTGTTTGCTTCCATTCCTTAAAGTTGTAGTGTTAATATTTTATATCTCTTATTTCTTTGGTTTCTTGTGCGACACTGAACTGCGTCAGAAACAATTTCATCAAACGTTATTCAGCGGGAAAGTTCGCCGACTCACTCTTGGCCAGCAGATTGCCTTGATAGATCAGCCGAAAGAAGTCTCTCTGCTACTGACATTCCTAAACTGTCAATGATTGCTCTTGACACTCCCACCATGCTGTTGTTATTGAAAAGACATCTATCATGGCACAGCGGAAGGCGGAAATGGCTGAGTGACTGACTTCAGCGTCGCAATGTCGAAGCAAGTAATAATTTTAAAAAGGTGCAGTTAATGGAACGGATACCACTACGTATTTTAAATTAGAGTCCCTCGCCGCGCTTTTCTGTTTGTAGCTGATGGTTAGTCTCAGGAACTGAATAGAGTGGTTCTCGAGGAAGGTTCGTGTGTATAATTAATTATCGCTACAAGTCGTCCGGCTGTACAAACAATGGAGCGCAAAATATAAGGGCAAAAGTAACTTTCGCGTGATGTGTCACTGCCAAGTAACATAGTTCCATAAAACTTGGACCACAAATACAAATAACTGCTACAATTTAGTACAGAGGCCAACTGAAGGAAATACACAACGAGACAAACAGAAATGTTACTTTTATTCAAAGACAATAATTACACTAAAGTCACCGCGATGTATGACGGTCCCTGACCATTACAAAGGGCGCTTCTTAATAGGGTGTGTGATCACCAGCAACGGAAATGCATGCTATGCATCGTGCTCCCATGCTAACCAGAAGGACGTTCCATTGCTCCATCGACGCGGTTGACAACTGCTGGGTGGTCGTTGGGGCATGTCATCTTGCTGGAATTTAAGTCGGGGAGGGGGGGGGGGGGGGAGGCCAGGGCATTCCATTCGCCGAATATCCTCTCGTTCCAAGAGCTTCTCGCCCTACGCTGTTCGATGCGGTCGCACACTGTCATCCATAAACATTACGTTAGGGTCGAATGCACCCGTGAGAAGACGCACAAGGAGGATGAGTACCGCGCCACGATAACGTTGACCGGTGAGTGTACCGTGATCAAAGATTCTGAGCTCAGAACGCTCTTGCGACGTTATGCCTCCCCACGCCATAGCACCTCGACCACCAAAACAGTCATGTTCGACAATGCTCATGGGAGGATTACATACCTTCATGTGGCTAGGACCATAAAAAAAGCAGTGACTTCTGTGTAAATATTGCCTTTGAATAAAAGTATCATTTCCGTTCGTCTCTTTGCGTATTTCCTTCAGTTAGGTTCTGTACTATACTGTAGCTGTTCTTTCTAGGTATTGTCCAAGTTCTGTCGAGATATATTATCTGGCACTGAAATCTTGCAAACGTTGCTTTCGTCCATAAGTTTTGCACACTTGTGTACTTAGTTCTATATATGCCAAGCGGGGTGGCATAAATCACGGTTCCCTAGATGCGAATCGACGAGCATATATAGAACACTGATGTCCAAAATTAAAGCAACAAACTGCGATTTCGTCGTCCTGTGTTTAATTCACGATATAATCACACAAATTGTCAACAGATGTTCGTACTATCGTGTTGTGCACGGAATATGGCATTCCGATCAACGCACAGCCACGCCAACGATGACGTCAAAATGGTTCAAATGGCTCTGAGCACTATGGGACTTAACTTCTGAGGTCATCAGTCCCTGATGACGTCAGGGCACCTACCGAACGGAATAGTGTTTTCCTGATAGTCCCACATCCACAGTCGCTGTGTACACAGTCACAGACGGTGCAGTATGACACAGAGAAGACCGAACGAGACTGTCTGGCCTTAGACTGGAGGTCCATAGGAAGAATGGAGGCAGGACAGTCGCAAGCTGATATGGCCCGACGGCTTAATGTGAACCGCTCTGTTGTTTCTCCGATGTGGCGACAATCTATAGAGTCCGAAACTGTATCCCGAAGAACATGGCAGGGCCCACCACGTGTGACACTAGAAAGGAAGGACCATTATTTGGCTGTAAGAGCACGACGGTACCGCCTTACTACTACACGGCAACTGGCATCTCACCTCGCAGCATGCACTGGATGTGTTGTATCTGAAGGCTTCGGCAGAGTGGCCTTTATCGTCGGAGACCTGTTGTGTGTGTACCTCTGATGTATTTTCACAGACAGGAACGCGTACAGTGGAGTCGTCAACATGCCACCGGGACGGCAGAATAGTGGGCCAATGTTTTTTCACAGACGGGTCCCGATTTGGTCTGGAGAGTGATTCTCGTCGTATTGGCATCTGGAGGGAACGTAGAACACGACTTCGGGACCCAAACCCTGTGGAAAGAGACCGATTTCGAGGAGCATCCCTAATGGTGTGGACAGTGATTACATTGACTACTAAAACACCTCTTCACGAAATTGTATGGGTGGACCGACAAGGTTTAACTGCTGTCAACTATCGTGACGAGATCTTCGGACCCCAAGTGCGGTTGTTGCGGGCCCAGACATCGTATTGATGGACGATAATGCTCGACCTCGTAGAGCACAGGTGATTGATGTTTTCTTGGAGACGGAAGCTATTGCACGCATGGCGTGGCCTGCTCGTTCTCCCGTTTTGTATCCCACAGAACCACATTCCCAGATTTGCAAACAGCTCTGCAGGAAGAATGGGTGTTACTGCCTCAAAATGAGATTGATGACATCATTCACAGCATGCTCCGTCGTTACCAGGCTTTTATTGCTGCCAGAGGTGGTCACACTCCATTCTGAGCAAATTAACCAGTTGTCGGAATGTGTGTCCAAATCCGTTATGTTCGAAAAAAACGAAGAACATTTTTGTCTACCTTTACATATATAGCAGTTGTTTACGTTCTGTATTATTTACATTTTTTCTACTTTATTATCACGTGTTTGTGCTATTTTATTGCAAAATTAAAGCAAGCTTGCAAAATTTCCGTATGGAAACTTTGAACAACAGTGTGTGTGTGTGTGTGTGTGTGTGTGTGTGTGTGTGTGTGTGTGTGTGTGTGTGCGCGCGCGTGCGCGCATTCGAAGTGCTCATCACCGAACCTGTACATATATTTTGCCTACAGTCGAAGTATTCACAACCAAATCTGTTAGTAAATTGTCACCAATGAAGATTCGAAGAACCTTGTCAATCATATGCACCTCATCACCGATAAGGCACGGCAGGATGTAGCTATTTCGAAAAGTTCAACAGCGGAAATCACAGTATTACATAGGGACAGTGGCAGTTTGACATCAAGAGTGTGTGTTAGCGACGATAGTAATATCAATAGTAGTTTTTACATTATAAATAATTACAGCCTTTGCCGGCCGAAGTGGCCGTGCGGTTAAAGGCGCTGCAGTCTGGAACCGCAAGACCGCTACGGTCGCAGGTTCGAATCCTGCCCCGGGCATGGATGTTTGTGATGTCCTTAGGTTAGTTAGGTTTAACTAGTTCTAAGTTCTAGGGGACTAATGACCTCAGCAGTTGAGTCCCATAGTGCTCAGAGCCATTTGAACCAATTACAGCCTTTAATCAGAAAAAGTAACAAAGGTTCATTATAAACCAGAATATTTGCTTCTCGAAGCCAATGGAGGACTAATTAGTTTTAATCGCTTGATCGGAGGATGGTGCGTTACATTTAACTAAAATTATTTCGTCCTAGATATCACTGACAGAATTTTGTTTTGGAGCAGATGAAAAGTATTCTTAAGATTTCGTTCGCACAAAATTAAAAAATAAAAATGGTTCCCCACATGTCGAAAATTTGGTAACCTCATACAGAAAAGAATTTTAGTACACTCTCCGTATAACGTGTTAAAGCTTTGTTGCCGTAAGTAAAACAAAAAAGAAAACGTACTGCAGCTCTATCAAAACCGACGGATGCCAGTTCCATCTTTGCATAACTGAATACTTTGCAGGTTCGTACGAGCTGAACGAAATGTAAGATTAAGTGTGTGTTTTGTGCGGGATGTTGTTCGAGGCCTCTGCGTGCTGCTTAAATGTTAGTCCTGAAGTAACTACGAACAGAGTTTAGTTAATCTAACTTTGATATCAACTACGGGCGCCTGTGTAGCGATCACATCCCGGGGACGGACAGGCTAGGTTCGTGTCTGCGCGCTATAAGAAGGCATGTCACATAAGCTCCTTATTTGTCTTTCCAATTTGCCACGAACTCACGGTGATTGCCAACTTGATAGCGGTCAGTAACACAATGCAACTCATCACCCAGAAAAACAATGGATACTTGTTACGTCCTTTAACTGCATGTCGCCCGAGATGTTGGCAAGTATTTGCCTATTACGTCTCTGAGGACCTAATCATACAGTACAACAAACGCCTTCACCGACGGGATGCTGTAGTAATCTACGTTCTTTAATGAATATAAACAGCTTCTCAGCAGTAAACGGTTACTCTGCGAATCATCCTTACTGCTTTTCACACGACGACTTTCCTTGGCTGTTACGTGTGCTCGGCGTGCAGCCTACCTTCCGCGCCTGCTATGAGCCCAGCTTCAAGCATTCTCCGGCCTTGGGTCTTACTGAGGCCTCAGCTGTTGAAATCCTAGAGTAGATATTAACCTTAAACACACATCAACAAAGTTTTGCATTACCCCGGTTCCCAGAACTCCTGAAGATAGACGTTGACTGTGATATTGTATCACAAACTTAGTCCCTTTGACTGTTCGAAGATGTCACTAAACCCGCCTAAAGATGTAAACAACCAAGCATGAGCAGCATCTATTAGATGTAGGGGTCCGACAACCGATCAGTTCCAGTCATTCCACCATGAAAGAAGTACACGGCTCGTGTTGTCTGTAGTCCAACCATGCCTAGACGGTCAATACCGCGGTTCGATCGCGTCTGCATTGTTACTTTGTGCTAGGAAGGGCTCTCAACAAGGGAAGTGTCCAGGTGTCTCGGTGTGAACCAAAGCGATGTTGTTCGGACATGGAGGAGATACAGAGAGACACGAACTGTCGGTGACATGCCTCGCTCAGGCCACCCAAGTGCTACTACTGCAGTGGATGACCGCTATATACGGATTATGGCTCGGAGAACCCTGACAGCAACGCCAACATGTTGAATAATGCTTTTCGTGCTGTCACAGGAGGTCGTGTTACGACTCAAACTGTACGCAATAGGCTGCAAGATCCACAACTTCACTCCCGACGTCCATGGCGAGGTGCATCTTTGCAAACCACTACACCATGCAGCGCAGTACAGACGGGCCCAACAACATGCCGAATGGACCGCTCAGGATTGGCATCACGTTCTCTTCACCGAAGAGTGTCGCATATGGCTTCAACCAGACACTCATCGAAGACGTGTTTGGAGGCAACCCGGTCAGGCTGAAAGCCTTAGACACACCGTCCAGCGAGTGCAGCAAGGTGGAGGTTCCCTGATGTTTTGGGGTGGCGGTATGAGAGGCCGACGTACGCCGCTGGTGGTCATGGAGGGCGCCGTAACGGCTGTACGATACGTGAATGCCATCCTCCGACCGATAGTGCAACCATATCGGCAGTATATTGGCGAAGCATTCGTCTTCATGGACGGCAATTCGCGCCCCCATCGTGCACATCTTGTGAATGACTGCATTCAGGATAACGACATCGCTCGACTAGAGTGGCCAGTATGCTCTCTAGACATGAATCCTACTGAACATGCCTGGGATAGACTTAAAAGGGCTGTTTATGGACGACGTGACCCACCAACCACTCAGAGGTATCTACGCTGAATCTCCGTTGAGGAGTGGGACAATCTGGACAAACAGTGCCTTGATGAACTTGTTGACAGTATACAAGACGAATACAGGCAGACATCAATGCAAGAGGTCGTGCTACTGGGTATCAGAGGTACTGGTGTGTAGAGCAATCTGCACCACCACCTCTGAAGGTCTTGCTGTATGGTGGAACAAAATGCAATGTGTGGTTTTCATGAGCAATAAAAAGGGCGGAAATGATGTTTATGTTGATCTCTATTACAACCGAGGTGATGCAAAACTTTTTTTGATGTGTGTATTTGAACAAATTTAGTGACTTGGTTTCCGAATCTCCCAAAGGACACGACAGCTGAGCACCAGAGTACAGTATTAATGAAAGTCTTGACCATACTCTGCACCGGCATGTCATATGGAATTGCTGCGACGACCACGTGAAATAAGCACAGGTAGAGCGTGGTAGTAAGAAGATGAAAGTGTCGTGTAAGGCGAGGACTGATTTTTAGCTAAAGAGCGATCGAGCACGATGCCTAGGCACTGCACTTCCATCTGGCAGAAAGTGTACTTGGATCTTGTGTTGGTCATCCTAATGAGAGCATCCAACGATTTTCCTAAATCACAAGTCTTTCATAAACTGAAACAAGTTCTTGTCCTGCACACAGTCAAATTTCAAGAAGGTTCGTTTATAGACCACACGGTCTATAACAACTTAAGTACCATCACAGGATATGTGATTGTCACAAATAATGTCTGACATGTACAAGTACAAGAAGACTCACGCTCAGCGGAAACAAAAATTAAGATCGGGTGTGCCTCAACGAAGTGTAGTATGATCAGTGACGACGATGTCACAATTAAGTAAACAGTGTCGTGGGGTGAACATAAGAAAATGTTGAACGACGCAGATAGGGTTTCCGATGTGCATAAATGCCGGACAGTGCTGTAAAACTCGACAGCGGTAAGCTTTTGGACTCCGTCGCATTGTAACAGTATGAAGACGTATGATAGTAAACGAATTTGTGACGTCGACAGTCGATAAGGCAACTGGAACTAATAGATTTGTTGCGAGCATCGGTTAAAATTGAACAGACAAAGTTTTAATGAGAACTATCCTGTTCCAGTGTGTGGGAGACTTCCGACCGGCGTCAAGGGAGACGTCGAATGAATTTAAAAGTGTGTTGCATGGATTGCATCGCGTCGTTACAAAACATGCGAAACTGTAACGGATATACTCACTAAATTTAACGGGAATTTTTGAACGAAAGACGACGCTGTTCTTGTGAAACTCCGCTGGGTAAATCTTGGAGGGTCAATATCCGATGCAGACCCTGCAACTGTTTTACTGTCAATAACGCTTGTTCCGTATCAGACGCCTGAGTTTTTCATCCCAAATAGCTTTTGTGTCATTAAAGATATTTGTAATCTTACCACCAAAACGAACAGGGACCAGGGGCTTACGAAAAAAAAAGACCAAAGCGTTTCGCAGCTTTATAAAGCTTACGTCACAGACATCAACTTTGGTGTTTTAAATCGAACCAAGCTGTTTTTTGAAGAAAAATAGCAGATCTATATGAACAAATACAATGATATCAATGTTTCTTAGGTTTGAAAAAAATCAAGTAGTAGAAAAACATTTAAAACGGTACTATTTTTTCTGCTTTTACGGCTGTTCGAACAGCTCGGCGTCTGAATGTTTACGCCATTTCCTTTGGAAACTATGGGTCGTCGAGTCAAGAGAGAGTTGTGTGTTGCACTCTGGGGTTGACAGAAGCGCAGTGGAACCACTGCCGACGTATATCAGTTTCGTCTTTTTCTCGATGACGTATCTTTCCGTCACGTGCGACAGAGAAGCTTGGTTCGGAGGCGCTAATTTCTATGGACTATACAGTAAGGTTCTGGTCACCTTGAATTCGTACGGCTGCAACAAAAGCACAAAAATCCCTAAATTGCCTTTATTTTTACTCCATCATTTCTTGCCATACCTACAAAATACGTGTATCACATCATCTAGATCTGCTATAGAGGTATAAAAAATACATTACCATAAGAAAAATTGATGCCTTCATCTCAGCGACATGGAAGTTGTGAAAACGCTTTCGACGTACCTTCACGACCACCTATTCGTCTAGGTGAAAAGATATACATATCTTTAACACTTCAAAGATTATTTGAGGTGAATGACTAAGGGCCCCACCCCCACTTTGTATGGTATAGGCATCGTGGCTGTAAGACGACAGAGTTACATGACGTAGAAAAAAAATGTATGTAGAGTTCCATGTGCGAATCAAATAGATCGTCGACTGGTCCACTTTTTACCGCCACCTCAGGCACTAGCAATGACTCTAGCCTGGCTGGGCCTTTTCTTTTCAACTAATATTTGTTTATTTCGAGCCGGTTTTCGGCTTACTAGGCCATTTAAAAAAAAATTATTACTAGTAACTGAACAAATTTTCAACTTAATACAAACATATTCACATCAAGCAACACACAAAAAATCCGTTATTCGGTACGTTACAGAAGTTTCAGGTTTTTTATCACAGTAATTGGCATTTATTTCGTTTATAGGTTAGAGCTACAGTATAAGCACCAACAGGGGATTGATCGTCGTCTTCTTGTATTTATGGGGTGGTCATTATTTTTAACATGTCGCCAAAGCTTTCCGTGTATTTGATACATGGCGTGATTTTCTAGTGTTCGTTTTCAATAGTCGCAGTATGTTGCTAGTCGGTGATCAATTATATATGTTGCAGTATGCGCAAGCATCCAGATTACTCCGTTGTTCTTTGTTCTTGGGTATCTGAGTCTTCCGACAGCATCGGTATAGATATACCTGTATTAGCAGGGGTTGTCCTGTCAATCACTGCCAGTTTCTGAATGCAGTTTCACCTGCGTGTCCAAAAGTAAAGCCATGGATTTAATGCATGAACATTTCTATATAATATACTGCAGTCGTCGGTCTGTCTACGGTGTATTTTGCGGAGCTTTTCGTCGGTCTTACGTCATTCCAGGCTGCTTTAACTCGACACTGAGGTAACAACAGTCATGGGATACTTCCTAATATCGTGTTAGACATCGTTTTGCACGGCGTAGTGCAGCAACCCGACGTGGTATGGACTCAACAAGTCGTTGGAAGTCCGCTGCAGAAATACTGAGCCATGCTGTCTCTGTTGCTGTCTATAATTGTGAAAGCATCGACGGTGCAAGATTTTGTGCACGAATCTCGATCATGTCCCATAAATGTTTAATGGAATTCATTTCGGGCGACCTGAGTGGTCAAACTGGCCAGGATGTTCTTGAAACCAACTGTGAACAGTTGTGGCTCAGTGACATGGCGCATCGCTATTTGGGAACATGAAGACTATGAATGACTGCAAATGGTCTCCAAATAGCCGAACATAAACATTTCCATTCAATGACCGAGACAGCTGGGCCAGAAGACTTGAGTCCATTCCATGTAAATACAGCCCACAGCTTGCGCAGTACATTGTTGACAACTTGTATCCATGGCCTACTACTACCTCTTATCAACTGAAATCGGGACTCATCTGACCAGGTCACGGTTTTCAAGTCGTCTAGGCTCCAACCGATACGGACATGAGCTCAGGTGAAGCGCTGCAGGCGATGTCATGCTGTTAGGAAAGGCACTCGTGTCAGTTTTCAGCTGCCATATCCCATTAACGCTTAATTTCGTTGCACTGTCCTAATAGGTACGTTCGTCGCACGTCCCACATTGATTTCTGTGGTTATTTCACGCAATGCTGTTTGTCTGTTAGCACTGACAACTTTTCACAAACACCGCTGCTTCCTGTAGTTAAGTAAAGGCCATCGGGCGCTGCGTTGTCCGTGGTGAGAAATAATGCCTGAAACTTGGTATTCTCGGCGCGTTCTTGACAATGTGGATCTCGGAAGATTGAATTTCCTAACGATTTCCGAAATGGAATGTCCCACGTGTCTAGTTCCAACCAGGAGTCCGCGTTGAGAGTGTATTAATTACCGTCGTAAAGCTTTTCACTTGAATCACCTGAGTACAAATCACAGCTCCGCCAACGCACTGCCCTTTTATATCTTGTGTACGCGATACTACCGCCATTTGTACATGCGCATATCGCTCTCCAAAAACTTTTGTCACCTCAGTGAATGTCAAGGTCATCAGCTGTAGTAGCTGGTGAGTGCTGGGGTTAGAGTCTACGGCAACCCGTGACCAGACGTTTTGAATGGGTGACAGATCTGCAAAAATGCTGGTCAAGGAAAGCTTTAGAAAATCCTCTGAAGCGAGCTAGGTCAGAGCAGCACGAACAATATGCGGTTTTACGTTATCTAGAGGAAAGATAATATGACGGAGACTTGGAAGAGAGGGCACAGCCACTAGCCCTGACACGTCAGAAATGTAACGGCTGGTATCTAAACTACCGGTTACGCGAAGGTGATGATACTCTGTACCGAACTGCACTCGTTACATGAGGACGGGTGTTTGTATGACGATAACGAACGCAGCCTGGCAACACACGTTATCGTCTGAGCTTCCACCTATGGATACGGCCATTGTGATGCTGTACGCAGAACTGTGACTCATTTGAAAGGACAACGTGATGCAACTCTGAGTAGTGCCGCGTCAGGGGAAGCCGCGACAAGAGATGCCGTAATGACATTCGGCGGTGCTAGAGTTGTCACATTCTGTGTGTGGTTATTTGTCCTGCTGCAGACAAGTCCATTTCCAGTCTCACGGCACGTGACGTGGCTGTACGATCCTACACGGCAGAGCGCCGTCTGTCCTCTCGGGGCCCAACGGTGTGGGGCCCGTTGTGATGCCAGATAGCGTTGAGCAAGGCCTTCCTGAACGTATTGATTCCGTATTTGCACGACAGCCGTCGGATCACGACCAATGTGAGCAGCAATGTCGCGGAACAAGAAACCATAGCGTCGATGGATCACGAATATGCAGCTGTTGCATTCCGATATGAGCTGTCTGACATTTCTCCTCCTTACACATCTACATCTACACTCTGCAAACCACCGTGAGGTGCACAGAAGGGGGTACATCCCATTATACCAGTTATTTAGGTTTCTTCCCGTTCCATTCACGTATGGAGTTTGGGAAGAGTGACCGAATGCCTCTGTGCGTACTCTAATTATTCTAATTTTATCTTCACGATCACTATGTGAGCGATACGTAGGAGGTTGTAGTACGTTCCTAGAGTCATCATTAAAATCGGTTTTTGAATCTTTGTTGATAGGCTTCCTCGGGAGAGTTTACGTCTACCTTCAAGAGTGTTCCCGGTCAGTTCCTTTAGTACCCCTGTCACACTCTAGCAAGGATAAAACGAACATGTGACCATTCGTGCTGCCCTTCTCCATATACGTTCAATGTCTCGTGTTAGTCCTATCTGGTACGCCTGCCACACACTTGAGCAATGTTGTAGAACTGGTTGCACGGGTGATCTGTAAGCAATCTCCTACGTAGAGTGATTCCACTTCCCCAGTATTCTACCAATAAACCGAAGTCTATCACTTGCTTTACGGACGACTGAGCCTGTGTGAACACTCCATTTCATATGCCTAGAAAGTGTTACACCCAGGTATTTGTATGAGTTGGCAGATTCCAACACTTTCTCGATATTATAGGATACTACATTTTTCGTTTTTTGAAGAGCACAGTTTTTGCATTTTTGAACAATTCAACGAAGTTGGCAAACTCTACACCACTTAGAAATCTTATCAAGAACTGACTGAATATTTAAGCAGCTTCTTTCAGACAGTACTTCATCATAAATAACTGCATTGTCTGCAAAAATTCTGAGGTCACTGTTCATATTGTCTGCAAGGTCACTGACGATAACATGAACAGCAAAGGTCCCAACACACTTCCTTGGGACATTCATGAAGTTACTTCTACTTCTGACGATGACTCACCATCCAACGTAACATATTGTGTCGTCCCTACCAAACAGTTCTCAACCCAGTTACAAGTTTCACTTGATACCCCATACGATCGTACTTTTAACAATAAGCGGCGGCATAGTACGATATTCTCACAAACAAACCATTTCCAAATACACTTTCTGGATGAGAAGGCCGCTGGGTACTGTTTCTTCATAAGTTAGAACGTAGAGAGTGTTACTTTTAATTAGCTTGAGCGGTTGCACTGAAGCACTAAACATTTGCACATCCAAGCTGGTCTACATCTACATCCATACTCCGCAATCCACCTGACGGTGTGTGGCGGAGGGTACCTTGAGTACCTCTATCGGTTCTCCCTTCTATTCAAGTCTCGTATTGTTCGTGGAAAGAAAGATTTGCCGTATGCCTCTGTCTGGGCTCTAATCTCTCTGATTTTATCCTCATGGTCTCTTCGCGAGATACACGAAGGAGGGAGCAATATACTGCTTGACTCCTCGGTGAAGGTATGTTCTCGAAACTTCAACGAAAGCCCGTATCGAGCTACTGAGCGACTCTCTTGCAAAGTCTTCCACTGGAGTTTATCTATCATCTCCGTAACGCTTTCGCGATTTCTAAATGATCCTGTAACGAAGCGCGCTGCTCTCCGTTGAATCTTCTCTATCTCTTCTATCAACCGTATCTGATACGGATCCCACACCGGCGAGCAGTATTCAAGCAGAGGGCGAACAAGTGTGCTGTAACCTACTTCCTTTGTTTTCGGATTGCATTTCCTTAGGATTCTTCCAATGAATCTCAGTCTGGCATCTGCATTACCGACGATCAACTTCATATGATCATTCCATTGTAAATCACTTCTAATGCCTAGTCCCAGATAATATATGGAATTAACTGCTTCCAGTTGCTGACCTGCTATATTGTAGCTAAATGATAAGGGATCTTTCTTCCTATGTATTCGCAGCACATTACACTTGTCTACATTGAGATTCAATTGCCATTCCCTGCACCATGCGTCAATTCGCTGCAGATCCGCCTGCATTTCAGTACAATTCATTTCAATTCGACGTTTGTTGCATCGTCCTGCAATTTTCTTAGCCAGCAGTGCAAATGGTGCGGTTACCCTATATGCACGGTTATGTCATTCCAAGGTGAAACAGTTGAAACTGCGCTTCAGGCGGTTGGATATAAGAAAGAAGCTCTGCTATTGCTTCTGTGCGAAGAGGTACGATGTCGAGGTGCAGGGACAAGTGTGACAATGGGCTCCGCGATATAGTGTGTCTGGCAGCAACAACGTGGGCAGTAACGGCCGCGCCGCCCACGGCGGTAGGCCGCAGCGGTTGCGGCGGCGGCAGCAGCAGCTCTCATTAGCAGGCGGCCGTCTGGCTGCCCCTTCCCGCGGCCGACACCCACTCCGCCGACGCGACGAGTGGCCGCGGCGTTTCCCGCCTCCCTCGTGCTCACTTCCACTTCTTCGCTCTCCCCCACCGTCCCCTGAATCTTAACCAGCTCTGCTCTTACTCCGTTCCCGTACGACGCCATCGTTATTACCAAATCTAGCCAACAAATTTTAAAGGAAAATAGTTCTGTAAGTACACATTTGGCCTCTCGATCAGTTGTCTAAAATGGGCTGTAGTCAAGTGTAAGAGAGAGACAGAGGACGAAAGTGAAAATATGTGTGTGTGTGTGTGTGTGTGTGTGTGTGTGTGTGTGTGTGTGTGAGAGAGAGAGAGAGAGAGAGAGAGAGAGAGAGAGAGAACGTCAGTATAGTTCTAAATTGCGGATAGTAGATGGTTGGTTGGTTGGTTGGTTTGGGGAAGGAGACCAGACAGCGTGGTCATCGGTCTCATCGGATTCGGGAAGGATGGGGAAGGAAGTCGGCCGTGCCCTTTCAGAGGAACCATCCCGGCATTTGCCTGGAGTGATTTAGGGAAATCACGGAAAACCTAAATCTGGATGGCCGGACGCGGGATTGAACCGTCGTCCTCCCGAATGCGAGTCCAGTGTCTAACCACTGCGCCACCTCGCTCGGTGATAGTAGATGTATACAGTATTAGCGCATCAGTCTAAAGCACAGTGGCCGAAAGTAAACGTACCTTTTGAAAAAAAAAAAAAAATTCTCGAATCTTCTGATGTGATTCTATGATCCCTTTTATACCAAAAGCAAGGTCGTATATCAAATAATAAAAACACGCACAACACTGGTGTATTATTCTGCAACATTTATTATTTATTTCACAAACCGGTTTTCGGCTTGTAATGGCTCTTGCAGCGATCTCTCCGCGATATTTTCAGAAATTTTATAAATTATATAACTGAGTGCATATCTCGAAATACCTCTTCTTATCTTCCCTATTCCTGAACTTTAATATACGATGATAATCAATGCAAAGTAGTTTCAAGCCCTATTATTCCTTGGCGCGTGCATTTACTCCATGGAATAGCTTCTCTGCTATCTATGTTTTCTCTCATGAAAAGAATGATTCAGAGTTTGCCGATTAGCCGTGAAAGAACGAAGATGTATATGTATGTATTGTTGACCTAGTCGCCATCTTGACGAGATTCTGTATGAGAAGGAATTTAATACATGAACTAAAGTAAGTGTGTTCGCGTATTATTTACCTGATTATTATTGACAGTGTCTGCTTACTACGCCGTGTTGCACGGGATCAGTGGGGAACGTTTGATTTACACTGGACGAACCTGCCGTTTTGTACGCTGAAGATATCCAGTTTATTACTTCCAATAAATGGGCTAACACGGTCTTACCAGCAGATCTCCGGTCTTCCCCACGTGATCACCGAAAGTTAATACTTATTACAAATGTTTTCAGGAGATCGACTGACAATTTTCGTCGCACCGAGACTTCGAAATTGCTTCGCTGCCTTATGGAATTTAAGTTAAGCTCAATTTATTCAGGATAGAACTGTATTGAACTGTGTGAATGTGCTTTGTGAATGAAAATTTCCTTAATATATGCATGTTTTTTACTATCGTGATCAGTGAAGCTAAATCAGGAAGGTGTGAGAGAGGTTTTTTAAATTTCAGATCCCACAAAAAATATTAAAGGCTGTTAAGCCACCATCAGGTACAAAGGTAGATGCGAACTGCAGTGAAATTTTGTTGGATGAAAGAAAGATCTTGAACTATTGCATCTACCGTTGACCTGCATTTCCAGACATGAAAATTGTTAATGTTAGATAAAAAGATTGTTTGAGTGTAAATGCGACGTAAGACTACTTAATTAAGATAAAATGTCACACATTAACTAATGAACTACATATAAATTACAACAGTTATTGACGGAAGAAAATAAACTGAACAAGAAGCTTTGGTGGCGTGTTCCAAAGATGTGGCTGAAAAATATACTCTTGTTTTTAATAGGTCCCAAATTACAAACAGGTAACATAAAATAGTGATATTAAGCAGGTAAATGAAGCAACTATAACTATACAAAGCAAAATTTCTAACACATCAGGACAACTTATAGTGACTCAAATGAAGGAAAATGGAGGATGTGAGTAAGATCGGTAATTTACAACATGACATGGATGGGTTTGTGAGCAGTATCTGCAATTAGAAGTGGCAAGTAAGGGAACTGAGTTTGGTCATTCAGTAGTACGCTTGGGATGATAGACATATGTTTACTTATTTCCATGATTTCACGATAGTTCACCTTCCTTCCTTTATGGATGTGATCTAATATTTCATATTTCACTTTGCAACTGTGGTCTTCTACATTAACATTTTTTCATATCTGGAAATGGAGGTGCTCTATAGATGCACTGCTTTAAAATCTTTCATCCAGTTAAATTTCACTGTATCTCATACTAATACCTGATAATGGCGTTAACAGCCGAAAACCGGTTTGTGAAATAAATAATAAATACTGTAGAACTTTACACCAGTTCTGAGTGTATTTTCATTCATAATGTATAAAATATTCCATCAAGAACCGATGGAATCGTCAATTAATGTAACATATCAAAGGTTTTTACCTACCTCACAAAGATTCAATACGGGCGCCCTTCGCGACAATGCGAAGTTTTTTGTCATCTTTAATGAGTGGCCGACCGTAGTGGCCGCGCGGTTCTAGGCGCTTCTGTCTGGAGCCGAGCGACCGCTACGGTCGCAGGTTCGAATCCTGCCTTGGGCATGGATGTGTGTGATGTCCTTAGGTTAGTTAGGTTTAATTAGTAGTTCTAGGCGACTGATGACCTCAGAAGTTGAGTCGCATAGTGCTCAGAGCCATTTGAA
Source organism: Schistocerca serialis cubense (assembly GCF_023864345.2). NCBI lineage: Eukaryota > Metazoa > Arthropoda > Insecta > Orthoptera > Acrididae > Schistocerca > Schistocerca serialis. The sequence goes on along the minus strand of NC_064638.1, from coordinate 329,736,005 downwards.
CCATTTTTTAATGAGTGCATGCACAAGTTGAGCTTGTAAGCCTTGACTTCCAAACGATTACGAAGAACATTTCTACTTTGCGGAGCAATGCTAACTCACGTTCCGAATTGACTTCGTGGGGCCGCTTCTGAAAGGATTACCGAACTCCATCCAATGTCTCCTCTGAATGCGAAGGAGGGCACATGATTTTACCTTTGCATAGGCAATCTGTCTCCATGAGTTCCTTACGCCAACACTCTATTGCAGTTCCAATCAGGTGTACTGACACCGAACTGTCTCCGAAAGTTGGGCTGAACTGTGACCATGGACTTTTCTTTGACTACTCTGCAGCACAAAACGCCTTCTGTTGTTGTGTGGGTGCCGTCTTGGAAAAGCTGTGGTCTTCGGAACGGAGGATGTTTCCGATAAAATTTAAAGTGTCTAATAGCAATCATAGTCACTGACACTTTTCGCCCCACACTGGATACACGGAAGAAAGAAAAATAAAAATAAAAAAATCTTTTTCGAACACCCTGCATAGTATTAACATGAGGAAGCAGAATGTTTTTTAATTGAAATAACTTTAATTACTTTAAACATATAGAGTACACTTTTCCTCGATGACCTGTGGAACACGGCTAATGAGGCAATAAACATTTTTTTCCTACCTTATTAATCAACGAAATAAAAATAATTTTTATAATGGAGTTACACTGCTTTTTAGCTCACGTTTACTCCACCATATAATAATTTAATTTCATTTATTTTTAATTATGAATTATTGTATTAAATGAAGGTGGATGAGCACAAAATCAGCTTCGGTCATAAAAATTTTATATACTAAAACACTGCGACACTTCGATTTTGAAAGTCCAGCCTTCCGTGCCGCATATATGCGCACGCACGCACGCCCACACACACACACACACACACACACACACACACACACACACACACACACACACACACACCCATACACACAGAGTTGTTATTAAGTTAGGATCTTTGCAAATACAATTCAAGCCGTCACGACGCGCACTTGGTCAAATTGTTCACAAGATTTCACTACGGACAGACGCGACACTGAATCTCATCCCTGTGTCGTCAGTATTTCACTGTGAGTCTGTTTTCAATTTCGCCGTTTTGCCCACAATAATCGTATTTCAACTTTGGAGTTTATTTTCAGCTGCTGCGTCATTTCAGCAGCACACACTGACGCACCTGCTATCCATACCACAGCACAACTTTGTCAGCAGAAACTCGGAACATGCCCTTTCTTCTAACAATGCGCTTTGTTGCGCAACGCCGGCCGGTGTGGCCGAGCGGTTCTAGGCGCTTCAGTCTGGAACCGCGCTACCGCTACAGTCGCAGGTTCGAATCCTGCCTTGGGCATGGATGTTTGTGATGTCCTTAGGTTAGTTAGGTTTAAGTAGTTCTAAGTTCTAGGGGACTTATGACCTCAGCAGTTGAGTCCCATAGTGCTCAGAGCCATTTGAACAATTTTTTTCTTGCGCAACGATCTTAGCGTGGGGTACCTGTCCCTTACTTTCGTATTTTTAGTAAGATTAAAATAACAACAAAAATGAAATAAAACTGAAGATCTCAAGTAACTGAAGGTACAACAGTAGGACATGAAATCTTGCAGTGCGTAAGGAAATATAAATTCTTAAGGTGATCTTCGTAATCACACACTTAAAATCACTGATACAGTTCGAACAAGAAAATGTTAAATGGTCCTGCTATTCTTAACTGTACAATTCTTCGCCCAAGTAAGACATATTTAATCAGCTGTTTACTGCTCTTTGGCGGATGGCGGTCGAGAATGTTCGTAATAAACCACGAGACGTTACGTATTTCAGTTTCCGAAAGCGAACATTCGCTAGGGCTATTTATTCGATAAAATATCAGCCTCCAGAAAGACGTCTTTTTCAACGCTGAGGCACAAGGCTGGAATTCGTAGTCACTTTATCCGGTTTGCTAATTCATTCATTCTTTCGACTGCGCGAATAAATAGTTTAGACAGTATGTGAAAGAATTCCGTCTTGCTGACGTAAACGTTTCACACCGTTATCTGAAAACGACCGAAAAATTATTTATTCATTATAACGAAAACACTGGCCACTCACGAAATTGTATATCACCCTGAACGCCTGAATGAACATTATCCGCGGCTTTTCATTTGTGCTAACGGGAGTCTTAACGGTATTAGTTGCGTAACGACGTGCGCATAAGATTTACAGCCTAATTAACTCTCTTTGGTCACAATTTCTCGTGGCTAATGTTTTTAGTTAGAACTTCTCAAAATGCACGTTTTTCGCACTGTAGCTTCCTGAATCCCAGGAATAAACTTTCTCGTGTTGCTTACTACCTTGCAATCATTCCAATTATTTCCATTCTCTAGTTTTATTATTAAAATATTTATTCTTCATCTCACAAAGAAGCTAACTGCATGTTCCTTACATTTGTGCTTGCATTCAACACTATCCCGGTTTCATGTCTTTGTTTTGTACTCAAATATATTTAGTAGGCCCATTTGTTGTTAAATTTTGCTTATTAGGTCATCTCTTTTCCACTATTAAAACGAGTCTGTATGTCTCTTGGATCATATATCATTAAATCAAGCATTTATCAAAGTTTTTCTAAAACAAGAATGTTGACTTCTAACTGATGTCGAGATTGTGAGAGATGAAAGAGGTGGAGAAGCATACGGTCACCATCATCGTTTCCACATCACAGACTCATCATTTCCGAATGCGACCCCGTGACCTTAATAACTCTGTCACCTCGCTCGAAAAGAGCCGCTACATTAGCTTAGCAGCTTTAATCAAGTTTCGTCGAGCGAGGAGATACGGTGGTTGAGTCACTTGTTTCATATTCTGAAGGGGCGGAGTTCAGATCTCCATCAAGATGCTTTAGGTTTTCCATGTATGTATGTTCTTCCTTTAATGATGTCTTAGTGGGTCGCACGTCTCTCAGAAATTCAAATACTACTTAGACACATTCGTTGCAGAAAACATTTAGTCATTGTTATGCAGTAATATTTCGATTTTAATTGTATGTCAAAAAGGATAAACTACAGCTTTAAGAACAAAATATTAGATAGATGGAAAATAGAAAACAAGATTTTAAAATTGTAAGAACAAAGCTTTTAGTTTGCCCTCCTATATATTTTCTCGCCACCCCCTGGAATGATCTTTATTACGCGTTCCCCGACAGGTGACATTTCAAGGGTGACGGTGGGGCATGGTAGTTTTGCATTTGCTTTCCTCTGCGGTTACCTCGTGACACACACCTACGTAATTCTCTGGGGTCATTTGTTGAACACGTTGAAGTTCGCAGCGGAAAGTTATGTTTGTTCACCACGAGAAACACCTACACACACCTGTATTACTATGTGGGGTCATTTGTTGAACGAGTTAAGGTTCGTAACGAAGTTTTATATTTGTTCATTCATGAGGTGCATAACTCGAAAAAGCGAAAAACTTTTGCCTTCTCTGGGCACACGTTTGAAATTTACAAAGTATTCATCACGGTAAAATTTTGTGAAAATTCTAACTAGTTATTTTTTCTCAACGAATTTATTCGAAGTATGAATATGCTGTTAAATGACCATCTTTCTTAGATTTTTTTTTAGCTGTAACTGTTACTCAACAAGATATTTCATTTCAAGCTGCTTATAGTTAACACACATTCCAAGTGCAATGAAGAAAAAGAGTTGTTTCATATTTTAAGACTTTCAAAATAATAATAATAATGAAAGGACGTTAATGTAGCCCTTGCAATCGTCCAAGTGACACCACTCCAAGAGAGGAACCAGATCGCGTACAGCGGTAACAGTAACATAAAAACTGGGGTTCCTGCAACTAAAACCTTCCAGGAACTTAAATGTGAGTTCGGTCTGAACTGAAAACCAAAAGCTTGACATCTGATGAAGTTGCCTGAAGAACATTGAAGAGCGTAACTTAAATAACCAGAAGACCAAAGACTATTTCATATTGGCTAATTATAAGAAAAACTGAAGAAGCTTTGGAAATTGTGAAACAACAAATAACTGAAACAGCCAGGGAAATCAATAGCTGCGAGGCCACGAAATATTCGATAAAGGCAAAATCAAACTTTCCACTCCACTCAGAGGCAATTATATCAAATCTTACATCAGAAAGCTGACACAAAAGTTGAAAACCAGGAAAAGGGACAACAACTCACTTCTGGAATGGTCTCTGGGAAACTAAAAAAGACTACAACGAATGTGCTGGGTGTGTGAAGGACTTTGAAGATAAATTTTCTAAGAAAAGACTGCAACGGCGGCGAGCGAACACTTGAAATGGTTGAGAAAAAAGTAAAGAAAGTCAAGTAACTAAAATGAGTTAGAATGGCCGAAGTGCTTAACGCAATGCTGTGGATATGAAACATCAGTTAAAGGCAAATAACTGGAAATACTTGCACGTATATAATACAAAAGGACCAAGTTACAGGAGCGATAGGGAAATTACAGGCCATTAATACGTTTGCCCAACGTATTCAAGATGCTGGCAGGCATCATATCCAACAGCATCCAGGACTTTCTGGAGGAATGTATCATAACAAAAGAGCAAAAAGGTAAGTAGCGTAAAAGCTGGGGCACAAAAGAACCAGCTCCCTATTGACAAAATATTTCTGGAGAACTGCAAATGTCTATACATGATGTGGATTGAAACAAAAATGTCTTCAACTCGCTGCCATACAGTTGGATCATAAAGTACCTGGAAACTATCGAGGTCAGCATTAATGTCAGGAAATTCACAGAAAATGCGATGGAACACTGGGAAAAGGAACTATTTGTCGAAAAAGAAAGTTACGGACTAGTCAAGTTCAAGAGAGGCAGTTTCTAGGGGTATTCGTTATCCTCACTGCTGTTCATCGTTTTTTGCCTTGTTTCTATTGTCAACCATACTACAGAAAACAAACCTGGCATATCACGCAGCAAAAAATCCTCAGATGATATCCCATTTTTTGTACGTGGTTGACCTGAAGCTCTAAGGAAAATCTGAAACTGTAATCCAATCTCTGAAGAACACAGTGCAAATCTTTAGCAATTAAAACTGCGTGAAATTAGGCTTAGACTAGCGCGCCACGCTGGCACAAAAGAATAGTCTCAGAAAATGAAGGCATGGAAATACCAATTGGACAAGCCATCAAGTGCCCTTAGGTAGAAACCTACAAATACCCAGGTATTTTGGAGTTGGATATCAACCATGGGCGTGTAGAAGACGTAGTCAGCATGGGGGACACCGGAACGATGAAAAAATAGAAAAGCAAATTGAGTGTCAGCAAGGTTATCAATACGTGGGCATACCCGTCATCAAATTTACTGCAGGTATTGCAAGCTGGACAAGCAGAACAGGATGATGTGAACTGGTAAACAAAACTCATGACTGGAGCCGGGATTTTATGTAATATCAAATTAAGAAATAAGTACATAAATACGTAACCAAATTGGTGACAAGTCAAAAAATATGTAATGAAGCAATTAGATGTAAAATCTAAAACTTTATTTTTTGCTAGAAAATAAAAGTTCACAGGCAGGCTAGTCAAATATCTTTGTTAATTCTTAATCAGTTCACTTCTGCTACAAAATACTGATGTAAAAGTGTCTCCTATTCAAGCTTTAAAGTCTCACTGGAAGGGATTCACAATTACTCATAATTATAATATTTTCTGTTGCCATGCACAGTCTTCAGTCTGACAACACGTCTTCGTAAGTAGGGAAAGGTTGTTCAACTTCGCAAGACGTCAGTGGTGCATATTTATACAGAAGGATTATGCTAGAAATACTATTCTCAGGGGGTTCTACAATTTAACCATTAAATAAGCGAGACAAAATAACAAGACTTGAGTACTCAGGGTTCTTTTTCAGCACAGATTTCAGTTTACCGGGAACTACACCAACCACTTAACCTGGTACAACACTGACCTCCCGAACTGTATCTTCCATTACTCCCACAGCCTTTTGGAGAGGCATACTTAAAGTCTCCAGTTTCTTGGTATTGTCAGGAAGCCCAGCTGAACTAACCTGCGATCTATGAACTGACCACTTTAGAATCGTTGAATGCTGACGAGGATTCACTCACAGACACTGCAAGATCAGAAGAAAAGTTCTCCATCACTGATTTCGCAGCTTCAAAATGCTTTCTGTAGAAAATCACTACTTCAATCCATGTTGCTCACCTATCACTGACTCCGGAGGCATAGGAACAACAGGTAGTTGCTGCTTGAAGTGTTTTACACGATAAGGACATTTCGAGAAAACCTCCTTCGTTGCTGATATAAGTGTATTTACTTCTGGGAATTGGTGTCTGTCTCTGCTACTCGTTGCAGTGCATGAGCCGTACTTGTAAAATGAAATAAGTTTGAATGAAATACATTAAGCGATTTTCCCGCTTTCAAGATGTATGGAGCTGCATCTGGGGACAGCAATGGGACCCGCCTCTACTTTTACGCCATCGGCCATCTCATCTTAAGTCCATTATTAATGAATCCAGCAACTGTTGAACTATTTGTTGCCTCCAACGGTTTACAATAAATTAAATAGGATTTAGATGCAGCCTCGGAGTCCAATTTACCCACAATTAATTACCGATAAACGGCCTACAGCATCCGTAGTCTCATCAGCAGAAATCCATACAGGTGATTTGCCAATGTCAGCCCTGTTTTTTTTTTCTAACGTGTCAACATAGCAAGAACCCAGGTAATTATTCTTGAGAGTGGACTCCTGGGGCAAGCTGCGATTGCAGTGTGTCCCATAAGAAATGTTTACATCCAAATACCTGAAGTTCATTCCAAGTTATGTTCCGTGCAACCAATGCCAAACCCAGTTCTCTGTAAAAGTCTTCTTTGAAGAAATCCGTTTTTTTACTCTTAATATGTAGACTGCTTCGGTAATGTAGTGAAATTTGAGATTCCATCGTACATGCTACACGTTTATCACAAGTTTGGCAGGTAACTATTTTACCATCAGTGGTTAAAGCACTGTCAACAGAAATCCATGTTTTACCTTTAATCACAATGAAAATGCAACCGGTCCCAAGGTTAACTGACTTTTACACATTGTGAAGCGCTTGAGAACAGGAAAGGAAAGCGTTGTTGAGCTTTTTTGTTCCTTTCTTGCTACGTAAGGAAAATTTATGGGACCTACGAAAACGTATTATAATTCCTTAATAATTAAAATTATGTAGCATAGTATGATAGATGCATTATACCTCAAAATATGTAATGTACAACTTTGAAATAAGGGTCCTTTCAATGTAATTCGTCATTTTAGCTTTTTTTATAACTACATATCAAGGAACAAAATATGTATTACATAAAGCATGGGCTCTGCTCATGACACTCTCACCATGCACTCCGGCCTCACAGTGACGTCGACAGGCTGTACGCATTCAAAAAAGCAGGCAGTAGAGAACACTTCTAATTGAGGATCTACGGATACAGATATCGATCCTATGCTTGAAGAATCGAATCCACCCTTAAGCTTCTTTGCTACAGCGCCGTGGCATCGCTGACGGGGATGCCTTACAGTTCCAGAAGGGAGAGACTGGCGCCTGGAGATAAACCTCTCACTGAAGGAGAGGCCATATGTTATAGCTTAGTGTCCCATTTTCAGTTTAGTCAATCTCCCCTCCTTCCACAGAAATTACTGCAGTAAAACGCGGCATGCTGTAGGTTGTGTTCTCTTTGTTGCTTTATATCTTTAACCACTATTTCTCCCATGGACCCATGACTATTCTCGAACGCTGAACCTACTGGCGTAACACGCATCGCACTAGCTTGCGAGGCAGACGTGTGCCATAACCGGATAGAATCCACGCGCTGTATCAGCAACTGTTGTTCTGGTACACCGACCAGCCGGAGTGTTGTCTTTACATTGTTTCCTATGTTCATCGAGGTAAATGCCAGCCTGGTTCCAAATTTCTGCCTCAGAAAACACGATACACAAGACGATAACACGCAGAATCAACGATGGGCACTTGGCCACCATATCAGAGTAGTGACTGACGAATGAAGTAAACACTACAACGTAGAAATGGAAGCTTAGTGACAGTGTTTTCCAAAGTGCACCGCCTTCCATGGAAAAAACAATAAGAATTGAAAAGGAAAGAGGATGCAGAAAGAGGGAGGCTGGAGATATTCTCAAACGTATGGGAAGTTCGGTCAAGAATACTCGTCGTTTAAGAGTACACACTTTTAAATTGCTCTGCTTTCGCTGCACCTCGTGGGAAACTCGCACAGGCTTGCAGTATGCAGTGACTTTAAGGACCAGACATTTGCTATTCTTTCTTGGCATTCAGGTAAAAAAAAAAAAACACTTTTTGTTGCGATCTTAAGTAAGATACTCACCTCGTCATTTAAGCAGTTTTAACCAAACAGTTAGAGGTTAATTAATTTCATTAACATCTACACTGACGAGCCAAAACTTTATGAACATCTGCTTAGTAGCTTGGCTCTGAGCACCATGGGACTCAACTGCTGAGGTCATCAGTCCCCTAGAACTTAAACCTAACTAACCTAAGAACATCACACACATCCATGCCCGACGCAGGATTCGAACCTGCGACCGTAGCCGCCGCACGGTTCCAGACTGAAGCGCCTAGAACCGCTCGGCCACACCGGCTGGCCTTAGTAGCTTGCTGGGCCACCTTTGCAACGCAATATATAATCGATTCTGCGTATCATCGACTCTATAGTTCGTTGGTAGATCTGTGGAGCTATGGCACCAGGTGTCTACGCAGACAAGTCATGTAATTTCCGTAAATAACTGGCCGCTAGTTTGTGTACGCGGTGATGACACTCGATAGCGATCCCAGTGGGAACCATCGGCTTCACATCAGTCGATTTTGGTGGCCAAGACAGTAAAGTGATCGCCGCGCGGGATTAGCCGAGCGGTCTTGGGCGCTGCAGTCATGGACTGTGCGGCTGATCCCGGCGGAGGTTCGAGTCCCCCTCGGGCATGGGTGTGTGTGTTTGTCCTTAGGATAATTTAGGTTAAATGGTGTGTAAGCTTAGGGACTGATGACCTCAGCAGTTAAGTCCCATAAGATTTCACACACATTTGAACATTTTTTGAGTAACGTGATTTCGCTTGTACGTTTCTCGAACCACTGTAGCACGATTCTGGCTTCCAGACACAGGCAATTCTAATGCTGAAAGATGACATTGTCGTCACGGAAAACGTAAAGCAGGAAGGGATGTAGGTGGTCCGCGGCTGGCATAGTGTCTTCTACGAGGGTTGGAAATTTCATAGTGGCAACTATTTATTTACAGCTCGTACAAAATAGATACGTGTTTCAAAGTTTTACTGACCTTCAACGTAGTCACCAGCATTTTGTATAACCCGTTCCCAGCGATGTGGAAGTCGTAGATACTCTTTAGCAGTGCCAGCTGTGTTGACAGTTCGAGCTGCGCGGTCTATTGCCCGACGAATTTGTAGCATTTCTGAAGCGAATGCCGTGAAGTGTCATCACTTCTGTCTCTATGCTGTTCATTTTTGGAACACACCCTACGACCAGTTTAGAGACAGAAGTGATGACACTTTCTGCAGGACCTGACCATCATTTTGCAGGACAATGCTCAAGCACGTACAATGCAAGCTGTCATTGATTTGTTTGACTGGTGGGGCTGCTAAATGCTATACCACCAACTGCACTCCCCTGACTTAAGCCCTCATGAGTTCAACTCGATTTCTAAACTGAAGGAAACATTTCACGGCATTCGCTTTAGAACTGCTAAAAATTCGACGGGCAATAGATCGCGCCGCTCTTACTGTCAACACAACTGGCACGGCTAAGAGTAGCCTACGACTTCCACATCGCTGGCAACGGGTTATACACAATGTTGGTGACTACTCTGAAGTTCAGTAAAACTTTGAAACTCGTATCTATTTTGTACGAGCTGTAAATAAATAGTTGCCACTATGAAAGTACCAACCTTCTTATTACCACCACAAGTCACAAGCAAACGCAGGAGAATGCCTATCACAGCATAATACTGCTCCCACCAGCCTGTGTCCGTGAGGTAGCGCACGTTTCGACCAGCCGTTCGCTTGGATGAGGGCCTTTGGGGAGACGATCATCGACCTGGTGTAGCAAAAACGTGATTCTTCGGACATGCCGACACGTTTTCAGTGATACATGGTCTAGTCTCGATGGTCCCGAGCCCACTACGATTGTAACTGACGATGTCGTTTCGTCAACATGTGAACTCGCAGTGGGTCGTCTGGAGCGGAGCCCCTTGTTCAACAATGTGCGCTGAACGGTGTGCTCCAAAAGAGATGTGCGCCCACCGGCACTGTGCTCTCTCGCCAGAGGTGCCATCTGTGCTACCTTACAGAGCTGACAAGCCTCCAAACCCTATGTTTTTTGAAGAGTCGTGGATGTCCAACCACTTTGCGTCTAGTGGTAGTTTCACTGTCCTACAACTTCCTGTACATGCTCACAACAGTAGCACGTGAACATTCGACCAACTTCGCCGTTTTCGAGATACTCGTGGCTTGGCGTGATAATAATCTGACCTTTGACAAAGTCACTTACCTAGGTGGCTTTCTCCATTTGCAGCGTATATCCTCGCTAGGGTAATCCCCACATCCGTCTCTGCTCGGCTTACATACTTACCTTACTGCGTCACATGCCAGCAGGGCCACCACGAGGCATCCAGTGTTACAGTGGGGAATGGTCTAAACGTCTTGGCTGATCAGAGCGCACGGTGTTGCTCCCTCGTCCACGCTGTCTGTCATGTTGTGGAATCTAACGATGCATTTGTCACGGCAGCAGTAGCAAGTGCCCAGTCAAACCTAAGGTTTATTCGGCGAACTCCTTCTTGTCCACGATCAAGAAATGAAGATGGTCTTCACAGTATCGAGTATAAATCTAAGAGTGGGGATAGTGGTCTAGTCAAGGAAACGCAGCTGGAAAATTCTACTAGAGTGTGTACATCCTTTTCTATCACGACCTCTGCAAAAATTGTCGTCACTTGACAGAAGAAAGTGGATGGGTCAAAAATGGTAAATCCTCTCCTTATCACCGTGTAAGAATACTTTTGAACATAAACAGAAGGATCTAGAGCAGAAGGAAAAATGAAAGAAAATAGAAAACAAGATTTTTAGAATAGAAGAGACATTGTCATGCCTACAGCAAACCGCTCCAAAACCTTCAAAAGCAGATGCTGCAACAACAACATATGCATTTGCCCAGGGTGCAGATGTAATTTTGATGACGACTAAAAACAGTATGGTAAATGTAGAGGCTGATGGTATGAGTACTCTACACATTATGAACGCGTAGGACGTTATCTCTGTGACGACTGTTCGCCTGTTTAGCTGAGTGGTAACGTGTTTAAATACCATGCAGCGAACGCGGTTCGATCTCAGCCTGGTTGGGAGATTTTCTCCGCCCGTGGACTGGGTGTTGTGTTGCCCTCATCATCATTTCACCATCACCGAGACACAACCTCTATCAGCTCGGCAGTCGAACTTCCCCGGTTGGGGCCTCCAGGCCATCAGTGCCACACGATCATTTTTTTGTGACGAATGACGGTCGTGTGAAACCCAGCTCGCGCTATTCGTCCACGAGACTCAGAGGGCCATAGACATGGGTTCACAGGTAGATGCCGTGTTTCTTGACTTCCGCAAGGCGTTCGATACAGTTCCCCACAGTTGTTTAATGAGCAAAGTAAGAGCATATGGACTATCAGACCAATTGTGTGATTGGATTGAAGAGTTCCTAGATAACGCAGCATGTCATTCTCAATGGAGAGAAGTCTTCCGAAGTAAGAGTGATTTCAGGTGTGCCGCATGGGAGTGTCATAGGACCGTTGCTATTCACAATATACATAAATGACCTTGTGGATGACATCGGAAGTTCACTGAGGCTTTTTGCAAATGATGCTGTGGTGTATCGAGAGGTTGTAACAACGGAAAATTGTACTGAAATGCAGGAGGATCTGCAGCGAATTGACGCATGGTGCAGGGAATGGCAACTGAATCTCAATGTAGACAAGTGTAATGTGCTGCGAATACATAGAAAGACAGATCCCTTATCATTTAGCTACAAAATAGCAGGTCAGCAACTGGAAGCAGTTAATTCCATTAATCATCTGGGAGTACGCATTAGGAGTGATTTAAAATGGAATGATCATATAAAGTTGATCGTTGGTAAAGCAGATGCCAGACTGAGATTCATTGGAAGAATCCTAAGGAAATGCAATCCGAAAACAAAGGAAGTAGGTTACAGTACTCTTGTTCGCCAACTGCTTGAATACTGCTCAGCAGTGTGAGATCCGTACCAGATAGGGTTGATAGAAGAGATAGAGAAGATCCAACGGAGAGCAGCACGCTTCGTTACAGGATCATTTAGTAATCGCGAAAGCGTTACGGAGATGATAGATAAACTCCAGTGGAAGACTCTGCAGGAGAGACGCTCAGTAGCTCGGTACGGGCTTTTGTTAAAGTTTCGAGAACATACCTTCACCGAAGAGTCAAGCAGTATATTGCTCCCTCCTACGTATATCTCGCGAAGAGACCATGAGGATAAAAGCAGAGAGATTAGAGCCCACACAGAAGCATACCGACAATCCTTCTTTCCACGAACAATACGAGACTGGAATAGAAGGGAGAACCGATAGGGGCACTCAGGGTACCCTCCGGCACACACTTGCGGAGTATGGATGTAGATGTAGATGAATTTCATTTCTGAGTTCACGCACGACTGAATACGTATTATATCTTACGATTAAGAGACCGTGGTTAATACTTTTGTATCTCGTTCTTATTGTGTCTTTCTTAAGATCGAGATTGCTTTTATTTTTACAGCGATTAACATGTAACAGCTTCCGTGACAGCTGCTTTACAATAAAATAGACACCAGCATTTTTTCTTTAACTTTGAACTCTTACTCTAAAGTCCACAATCCATAAGGCGATGAGGGCTACTGATGTGCATTTAACGGTGCCTGAATAGTGATGGATGAACTTTCTCCTAACATTCAAAAACGACACAGCGCGTTAGCGTGTGAGAGCCGCCTGGTTGATGTTGTGGCTGTGGCCGGTGGACACAAGTTTTAGGAAACGGCGCGGTCGCTGTTTCCGGAGCGAAGCGTGACGCGCCGGCAGGTCGATGAGCACAACACGCGCGGGGGTCACGCGCGTCGCGCAGATCTGATCTCCCGCAGCGGCTCGCTCCTTGGGCCGCTTTATGAAGTCGGCGCTCGCAGCGCTGTCGCTGGCCATCCCTCAAGAAGGGCGCCGCTGCAGTTTACGAGTGCGCGCCGCCCTCCTGGGGCACCAACCGACCCGCATACGCAACGGCGGCGGGCACGCCTCCGTGCACAACTCTTGTACAGCGACCGAGGCTACCACCGACGACATGTTAATTGAACGTCGTCCTAATCCGGCACGACACGACGTTAAAAATGAACAACTTCCAGACAGCTACGCAACCGTGGTGATTGGAGAAGGAAAAATCAGATACGAAATGAGGAACAACGCCACAGTAGATTTCTAAGCCTTTGCCAACGAAAAACACTGTCAACTGTTATGGAAATTATGCAAACACGGTGCTGAAAAAAATCTGACTGAAATAACAGCGAATGTTGGCCTAAAAATAGCGCAGAGTAAGACAAGCTACTGAAGGAGAGCGACTGCAAGGTTGAAGATCAGGTCAGATTGTGAAGAACGTACATAGGCTCTACTACCTGGAGGACAATTCAACAATTAAGTTACACACAAACAAGAACATAATGTCGAGGCAAAACTTGCTGTTCGCTCACAGCCGGCCGGAGTGGCCGTCCGGTTCTAGGCGCTTCAGTCTGGAACCGCCTGACCGCTACGGTCGCAGGTTCGAATCCTGCCTCGGGCATGGATGTGTGTGATGTCCTTAGGTTAGTTAGGTTTAAGTAGTTCTAAGTTCTAGGGGACTGGTGACCACAGATGTTAAGTCCCATAGTGCTCAGAGCCAATATTTTTTATTCGCTCACACAGCTTTACTTCCGCCAGTTATCTTGCTTACCTTGCGGGGCTAGCACTTCCGGAAGGAGGGAGTGCTGGTCTCACAAAATATGAAGGAGAAAAATGGTTCAAATGGCTCTGAGCACTATGGAACTTAACATCCGAGGTCATCAGTCCCCTAGAACTTAGAACTACTTAAGCCTAACTAACCTAAGGACATCACACACATCCATACACGAGGCAGGATTCGAACCTGCGACCGTAGCAGTCGCGCGGTTCCGGACTGAGCGCCTAGAACCGCTCGGCCTCCACGGTGGGCTATGCAGGAGTACCTACGTGAAGTTTGGAAGGTAGGCGAGAGGTACTGGCGGAAGTACAACTGTGAGGGCAGGTTGTAAGTCGGTAAAGCAATTGCCCACGAAAAGTCTAGTCCTGCCAGGAAGTGTCAAATCAGCGCACATTCCGCTGCAGAGTGAAAATTCATCCTGAAAAACATTACGGAAAGAATAACCTTTCGAGAAACTCCATATGCATTTTATACGCATAAGAAAAGGTCACCTTTACGACGATAGCCAATTTCAGGCAGCAGGAGGAGCAGGAGGCGGGAGAGGATTGATGATAATTTTTGCGACGTATTTGATGCAGAAAAATCGAAGTCAAGTTTCAATACGTTCATCAAAACAAGGGCTGTATGTAAATTGTAAAACTGATTTGTAGAACGACGTGGAAGAGCAGATCTGCAGAACGTACCATACAAAAGGATGAAAGCATATTGTCCTAGAAGATACGAAATGTGCTGCACGTTAACACAGCAAACAATGAACATTGAGGTGAACAGAGAATAGCGAGAGAGATATGACTCCGATCAATGCTTGCTACAATTTGAAAGTAGCAATAACTTAACATAGCAAAATATCTTCCTTCTTTACGTGTGCGAATTCAGCATGAGATAATTGTTAATGACTTATAATGAAAGATCCACGAGTGACACCATTTGAAAGATAATAATTTGAAAGAAAATAATTTGAAAGAAAATAATTTGAAAGAATATAATTTACGCTCATTTTTGTCACGTTTCAATTTCAAACGTACTAACTTTTTGAACGTTCCAAGCGCTTTCCTTATACTTGGCTCCACAGCCACTAAACACCAGTTAAAAGATTTTTGGTTCAGCAGACGCTGTATGTTATTTGAATAAAAAATATTCCGTCGCTACTGGCCAGTTTATGACTGTATACGTGTATGATACGCTATTAACACTGACATGGTCATATACATGTTAAGTTCCAAGTTTTAATCGAAATGATCTTTTAATTTATTCCTTTGTGCATCCATCTGATGTACAGCCATGTTGGTTACCATTTTATATGTAGTTATTTGTCCTTGTTCATATCCTCATACTTGTATGTTCTTACGATCACTAGGACTCATGATAATGACAAATGGGCTCAACATTGGCCAATAGTGACGAACGGAACACTTTGTTCAGATAACAAACAGCCTCACTGGAACCACGTTTTCTTTCACTTTGTGAATTTTATTTTACATTCGCTGTTTGCGATGGTAAACCGATAATCTCAAGCATAATTACGGGCGGCAATTGCAGGTTTTTTGGTGCTGTGACATCTATGTTCAGGACCTCTTAACTCGGGCATGGGAAGCTTCTACTGAAATCAGCCTCGACGAAAAGAAAAAATTTTGTCCCTCCTTCTGTTCCTTTCTTGCTTTCGAGGATGAAATTCTTTTCTTTTTGGGTTATGGAGCTTCTAGTACAGTTGCTGCTGAGAAAAGAAGCTTGTTTAGGTGTTTTGTCATCTTACAATGGCATTAAAGGCGAAACTAGATTCTTACGTGATCTCCATTATTCACTTGGTGTACAAATTTTTGAAGTCCTACATCATAAATTCGTTGCATATACGCAGGCCCTACATACAACATTTTTAAACCGTTCATTATTTTTTGATACACAAGGTCAAAAATTATTAGTATGCGCACTAATTTTGTTTCGAGCAGGTAACAAAATTACACACCAGGCTCAAAATATATCATGACTATAGATACACGTAAGGACAGGTGACACGGTAGTGACTTTTCTGCATTTAGAGCGCACGGCTGCTTGGTCATGAGTGGTTGTGCTGCTTTCTCTGCAAGATGAATAAGGATGATATCAGTGAAATACTTATCATAAAGCATGAAGAGTAAGTCTAGACAAAAAAAAAAAAAAAAAAAAGTTATTATCTCTTCAAGGAAATTATGTATACCCCTGAGTCTCTTAAATCTTAATTTAAATGGAAAAGCTAAGGCAGGCACTAGCGTTAAACAATGAGTTAGATGGATGTGGCTTGTTCACAACTGACTAAAAATCCGACTTCACTCATTAAAAGATCCTCTCTAACATTGTGGACAGGACTCTGGGCAACACAGAGAATCTTTAAACCTTTTCTACACTCGTCTCGCTGTTAACTACAAAAGAGGGCAGGTCGCTCTCAAAACTTTTATCGGAATCCAAAATACAATCAATTAATATATACTGACACCCAAAACTTGACTGCAAAATACGGTCTATCAATAGAGTCCCATATTTTAAATACTTAGGTCAAGTCCTTGAACTTACGGGGCGAGAGAAAATAGCGCAAAACATTCGCCCCCAAAAACTACAGAGAGCCTATGGAAGAATCTGCATGGTGTACAATAAAAAATGCTTGTCCAAGACACTAAAATAAGCACTATACTACAGTATTAAAACATGAAGTCCTGTATACAAGTGAAACCCTGACAGTCCACATAAAATGTGACCTAGAAAATTTATTAAAGGAGTAAAGTAAAATCATCAGAAAGATACTAGGGCTAACGAAAACAGAAGAGGGCTATAGACTATAATCTCGTCAAACAACTGACAAATTGTCCAACCTTGCAGCAGACATTAGAAAAAGGCGATTAAAATTTTATGGACACGTCTCTAGGCTTCCCAAAACAAGAAACGCATAAAATTCTTAAATACATACGACGACTTAAATCTATAGCCTGGATACAAGAGGTCAAAAAGGCCCTGCAAAAAGGTCAGATAAATTATTCAGATATTTTGGACACAGAGATATTTAAGCAGAAAGTTGAAAGATGGGAAGTTAAGTCAGAGAACGAAGCTCCGAAGAAAGCACGAACAAAATGGACAGAGGAAAGGAAGAGATTGTTAGATACACCAAACAGCTGCTTATAATGAGTAATCTTTATTTACAATTACGACAGACTGTTCCGGCTTTATCACCATTTTCAAGTACGCCTAGACTGATGTGACGTCCATATTGCGCCGTTACTGGACTGCTTTATAACTGTCACTGCTTTAATAAGATGGTAAATGTTGTTGTCACGATATTAAAATTAAATGTTAGTTACGTGGTGACAGCAGTTTGACAGTTCCACTATTGTGACGCTATATGTTTACAAAAAGAAAGGAAGACAGTCTAAGCAGAAAAAAATGAGAGCAGCGTGGAAATAAACGAAAAAGAATCAAGAAGCTTTGCGTGATCCAACAGGGTCTAATCGCACATAATAATAATAATAACAATAATAATATATGGCACATCCAAACTACCTCATAGGTGTGTTTCCCTTCGCTGAGGTACTGGGCATGATTAATAGAGCAGTACTTTATTTTTGGTCTTGTTAATTTTCTTCTTCTTCATAGGAATCACTGGAGTATACCACAGCTTTGTAGCAGCAGAGCTGGTCGGCGGATACGGTTAACCGGCGATTACCTTGGAGATTCTAGTAGTGTGTCCTCCGGTTGTCTACTGTTACCCCGGGTAGGAGGTCACGGGCACTCGGAGCCAGGATGGACTAAACGGATGGGACGGTCGCTTGGCTGGAGTACAAGCTGGTTGGCGGATTTGGTTAACTGGAGAAAAAATCGGAGCTTCGGACAGGTGCGCTCCCTCCAGTGCTGTCATAGGAGGGTGTGAGAAAACATATGATGCAGTAATTTGACAAAAGGTAGTGGACGGACAGTGACACTCTGTATTGTAATGTACATAACGTGTTTTAGACAGAATATGGTACGATGATATTTTTATACAGATTCGCGGATTCATCTTGCGTAAGTGCTTTATCCGTGAACATTACTACACTTGTAATTGGAATGTTTTTAGACGAGTCGAAACGAAGATCGGATGTGTGGCAATTTCTTTCAACGAGCGAATTATCAAACAGAAGGTGCATTTTCATGTTACTCGTAAAATATTTAGTGTTATAGCATAATTAATTTTTTAAGTTTTTTTAGCTCTACAATGATTTTTAGTACACGAATTAGCTGGTAATGTATTAACTCATAGAAAACGCCTAATGACCAGCAAAACTGATCTACAAGTACTAATCTGTCACAAAATGCCATATACTTTCATTTGGAGAAAAAAAAAAAACAAATATGATACGTGCTCCTCGATGGTCACGAACGTTACGCTAACACCGTGTTCGTTATATTATGAGGCCAGAGCGACTATTATTCGGCAAAGTGAAAATGAATTACCAATGTCTTTAACGCTTCGAAACTGTATGTATGGCGAAAAATATGCTCGTCTCCCATGTGGGATTCGAGGGTACGACGCTACTCAGAGACCACTGAGGGGGCTGTTTGAAATTCCCTTGCTCACCATTCAACTGGACTAACTCAGAGGCAGAGACTCTGTCTCCGGAAACACCTCTCCGTGACAGTCACTAGTAGTTGGCTTCTCTCGGTGCAGCTTGTTCGTTTGTCTCCCTCCTATTGGCTGATGACTATTCTCCTCCGTATAGTGTAGTGCGATAGTTTCTTAGACTGAAACCAGGATCGGATGCATGTGCCGCAGTAACTACTGCTGGTCTGGTACACCGATCAGCCCAAGTGTGGGTTCTAGGCGATTTTCCATGCTCGTCTGGCCAAATAATAAGCTCGTTCCCCATCGCTGCTCAGAAATCACGACTGCAAATAGTTAAATTTCGAAAACACGCTGTGCAAAGTTCACATGGCACTCAAACGGGTGGTGCTAGCTACTTTCCTTGATTATCTTAAGTAGCAACAAATTTGGCACAAACAATTTTCAAATTATGAAAATGTAAAAGCGTATCCTGTAATCTGGCGAAACCGTCAGGGAGATAACTTTCGCAAGCAGGTACTAGGCGACAAATATTGAACTACACTACTGGCCATTAAAATTGCTACACCACGAAGATGATTTGCTACAGACGCGAAATTTAACCGACAGGAAGAAGATGTTGTGATATGCAAATGATTAGCTTTTCAGAGCATTTGCACAAGGTTGCGCCGGTGGCGACACCTACAACGTGCTGACATGAGGAAAATTTCCAACCGATTTCTCATACACAAACAGCAGTTGACCGGCGGTGCCTGGTGAAACGTTGTTGTGATGCCACGTGTAAGGAGGAGAAATGCGTACCATCACGTTTCCGACTTTGATAATGGTCGGATTGTAGCCTATCGCGATTGCGGTTTATCGTATTGCGACATTGCTGCTCTCGTTGGTCGAGATCCAATGACTGTTAGCAGAATATAGAATCGGTGGGTTCAGGAGGGTAATACGGAACGCCGTGCTGGATCCCAACGGCCTCGTATCACTAGCAGTCGAGATGACAGGCATCTTATCACCCTGGCTGTAACGGATCGTCCAGCCACGTCTCGATCCCTGAGTCAACAGATGGGGACCGGACGTTTGCGAGTCAACAACCATCTGCACGAACAGTTCGACAACATTTGCAGCAGCATGGACTACCAGCTCAGAAACCATGGCTGCGGTTACCCTTGTCGCTGCATCACAGACAGGAGCGCCTGCGATGGTGTACTCAACGACGAACCTGGGTGCACGAATGGCAAAACGTCATTTTTTCGGATGAATCCAGGTTCTGTTTACAGCATCATGATGGTCGCATCCGTGTTTGGCTACATCGCGGTGAACGCACATTGGAAGCATGTATTCGTCATCGCCATACTGGCGTATCACCCGGCGTGATGGTATGGGGTGCCATTGGTTACACGTCTCGGTCACCTCTTGTTCGCATTGACTGCACTTTGAACAGTGGAGGCTACATTTCAGATGTGTTACGACCCGTGGCTCTACCAGTCATTCGATCCCTACGAAACCCTACATTTCAGCAGGATAACGCACGACCGCATGTTGCAGGTCCTGTACGGGCCTTTCTGGATACAGAAAATGTTCGACTGCTGCCCTGGCCAACACATTCTCCAGATCTCTCACCAATTGAAAACGTCTGGTCAATGGTGGCCGAGCAACTGGCTCGTCACAATATGCCAGTCACTACTCTTGATGAACTGTAGTATCGTGCTGAAGCTGCATGGGCAGCTGTACCTGTACACGCCATCCAAGCTCTGTTTGACTCAATGCCCAGGCGTATTAAGGCCGCTATTACGGCCAGAGGTGGTTGTTCTGGGTACTGATTTCTCAGCATCTATTCACTCAAATTGCGTGAAAATGTAATCACATGTCAGTTCTAGGATAATATATTTGTCCAATGAATACCCGTTTATCATCTGCATTTCTTCTTGGTGTAGCAATTTTGATGGCCAGTAGGGTATATGAAAAAAGTCTAACAGTTACAAACTACGGCGTGCACACACTTTATCAACATGAAAACGTCACAACAGATATTCGGATTTAAAAATTTATGACAAGTTCGGTATGCCTGGCATCACTGGCAATGATGTGGCACAGACGAACAGCGAAATTCTGCGTGATTGGCTCAAGTGTCGGAATATCGATGCTATCGATGACCTCCTGAATGGCTGTTTTCAGCTCACAATGATTTTGGGCTTATTGCTGGTCTTGTCTTTGTCTTTCATACATCCCCGCAGAAAGGAGTCGCACGTTTTCAGATCCGGAGAATATGGCGGCCAACCAAGGCCCATGCCAGTGGGCTCTCCATACCCCAGAATTCGGTCCCAAAAGTGCTCCTCCAGGACATCAAACACTCTCCTGCTTCGATGGGGTCGAACTTAGTCTTGCATGAACCACATCTTGTCGCAATCAGGATCACTTTGGATAATGCAGACGAAAACATTTTCCAAAACCTTCACGTAACCATCGGTAGTCACCGTGCCATCAAGGAATATCGCACCAATTATTCCGTGACTGGACATTGCACACCACAGAGTCACCCGTTGAGAATAAATAGACTTCTCGATCGCAAAATGAGGATTCTCTGTGCCCTAAATGCGCCAATTTTGCTTACTGACGAACCCATCCAAATGAAAGTGGACTTCATCGCTAAACCAAACCATACTAATTCCCATCATGCCCCACGGCCAGCCGTGCAGTCTGAACGTTCTAATGCAAACCGTTCAGAAGTTATGATGATTTTATTTCATACAGTTCAATAATTGTCACGCTGTAAGTAAAATGGTGCAGTCATACGCAACACTGCGCCAACAAATTGCTCAGTAGCGTGTAGGACAGACGATTCATTTACTCATTACCGATAATATTATCACCCGCCCAAGTAGCCAACAGAACGAATCTTCCATCCCACGTCACTGTAACAAGACGAGGTTATCCTGGGTTCTGGATACTCTGAAAATCATGTAGAGAATATAGTCAGAATATGCATTTCTTGCAGCGCCTATTCTATTGCCTTCAGGATCGTGCAACGTTCTTCGTCGAACACAGTACATTTCTTTGGAATTTCGGTCCGGAAGGGTATTTCTGTTTCCTTGGACCCGATAGTGTCAAAGACTTTGAAAGCAGTGTGATATTCCCTAAAAATTCATAAAACGTTTATCTTAAAGTGTCTATGGCAATTCCTACACATTTCGCTGCTTAAACAAACACCGAGTAAATTCCTTCTTACGTACACACGCTTTCTAACGAGAGAAGACTCTATAAACTCAACAAACTCATGAAGCTACACGAGAAACCGCGCGCGCGTGTTCCGGGAGCTATTTACCTAGATGTGACTGCGCAAGGGAACGCCCACGCAGCACGGACAGCACGTCAGCCTCGCAGATCACAGAGACTCTGAGGCGGGGTGTTGCGCGGGATGGCTCGGTGTAGGGGCGCCTGTGGCCGCCGCGGTCAACTTGCGGCTTCACAGAGCAAGCAACAGGCCACAACGTGCCGTCGTTAGGCAAGGATAACGTTCACTTCGCTCCACACGCTGCATACGTCTGTCCCAGGTCACTGCGTACATCAGGTACTCTGAGAAGTGACCAGGACGACGCTTCTTAAGACAAACAACTATCCAGAGACATACGCCTCTTCTGCGTAGCAAAGGCGTAAGAGATTCCTTTTATACATATGTGCATTTTGCAGCATACGGCTGCCATGAAATTTATTTTTTTTCAGTAACTGTAAAAAAAGTTATATGTATTACCTGCCAAGTTTTCAGCATGAGACCTGCAAAACTGAAACTTCATGGAATGACATATGTAACTAAGACGCTGCTACAAAGTTTTTTGATACCTGACTGAGTCTGCAGTAACACTGATAGAAGTAAATTCTTTTCCTTTCATTCTGGCATAGATTCAGTTGTCGTCGTGGGGAAAGGGATGTCCTCCTTCGAGTCACAAAGGGTACAGGCTGAACAAAGGAAGAACGTAGATACAGGAACCATCGGTATAACAGTTGTAAATTGTCGTAGCTGTGTTGGGAAAGTACCAGAGCTCCAAGCGCTAAGAGAAAGCACTGATGCACAAATCGTTACAGACACTGATAAGCTGAGTAAAGCCGGATATAAGCTCAGCCGAAATTTTTGCGAAGAACCTAACAGTGTTCCGAAAGGATAGGCTAAACACGGTTGGCGGTGACGTGTTTGAAGCTGTTAGAATTAGTTTATCTTGCCGCGAAATTGAAGTGGACACTCCCTGTGAGTTAGTGTGGCAGAGGTCATTGTTGGCAACCGGAATATAATAATAATTGGATCCTTTTACCGACCTCCCAATTCAGATGATACAGTTGCTGAAAGGATCACAGAAAACTTGAGTTTGATTTCAAACACGTACCCGACTCATACGATTATAGTTGGTGGTGACTTTAATTTACCCTCGATATGTTGGCGAAAATAAATGTTCAATTCCGGAGGTACACATAAAATATCATCCGAAATTGTGCTAAACGCATTCTCTGAAAATTATTTCGAACAGTTAGTTCATGAGCCCACGCGAAACGGTTGTGAAAACATACTTGACCTCTTAGCAACAAATAATCCTGAGTTAATAACGAGCATCAAAACCGATATAGGGATTAGTGAACACAGTGTTCTCGTAGGGAGTTTGAATATTGTAACTCACAAAAAGTGTGAGGTCATCCACATGAGTGCTAAAAGAATTCGTTAAAATTCAGTTACACGATAAATCAGTCTAATCTAAAGGCCGTAAATTCAGCTAAATACCTAGGAATTACAGTTACGAACAACTTAAATTGGAAGGAAGACACAGAAAATTTTGTAAGGAAGGGTAACCAAAGACTGTGTTTTATTGGCAGGACACTTAGAAAATGCGACAGATCTACTAAGGAGACTGCCTACACTACGCTTGTCCGTCCTCTTTTAGAATACAGCTGCACGGTGTGGGACGCTTACCAGATGGGACTGACGGAGGACATCGAACATGTTCAAAGAAGGGCAGCACGTTTTGTATTACCACGAAATATGGGAGAGAGAGTCACTGAAATGATACAGGATTTGGGCTGGACATCATTAAAAGAAAGGCGTATTTCGTTGCGACGAAATAATCTCACGAAATTCCAATCACCAACTTTCTCCTCCGAATGAGAAAATATTTTGTTGACACCGACCTACAAAGGGAGAAACGATCACCACGATAAAATAAGGGAAATCAGAGCTCGTACGGAAAGATATAGGTGTCGTTCTTTCCACGCGCTATACGAGACTGGATTAATAGAGAATTATGAACGTGGTTCGATTAACCCTCTAGTAGGCGCTTAAATGTGATGTTTAGGGTACACTTGAGGAAAGTCACCTTAGTTTGACGATCTTAGGAGGTTTCGAGTGCTGGCTGGACAGTCATCCAAGAATTTCCCAGCCAGCATTATTCAGACGTTTTCCTATGAACAAAACGGGAACGTTTTTCAATATGAAGACATAGCAAGCAGTAGCAGAGAGGCCCATCCATGAGGGAACACCAAACAACAAAGTTCATGTGAAAAGGAAAATAAGGATGGGTGGAGCGGGGAGGAGGGAAAGGGGGAGGAAGTAATGTGAATTACCTTTCCTGAGAGAGGGGAAAACAGTAACTGATTACTGTTTCTAAATGATAAACGTCCATCTGCAGGTTCTAAAAGTTCGAAAATTCAGTTTGTCAGCAGTTGTAATTATTTTTGGAAAGTAGAAGGACGTAAAACAGTTTTTCCTTTCCTTGACACGGACGTTTGATCTATAGGATAAGAAAAGTTGCGTTTTGAGACACGAGAGAGAGAGAGAGAGAGAGAGAGAGAGAGAGAGAGAGAGAGAGAGAGAGAGAGAGAGAGAGAGAGAGAGGGGGGGGGGGGGGGGGAGCAATAAATCATACCTACATTGGCTTTCGTGAGTGCGGATTAAGGTCCCCCGGACACGAATCAACTCAAACGAAACTGAATGACGTCGCAAGTTGGTGACCGGCCGCTTGCGAATCATTTTTGCGTAATTGAATAGGGCTCCGCAGACGGTGTGGCTGTAGAATGAGAAACAGTAAATCGTTCTCAACTTATTGCCAACCAGCTGCCAGCGACTTGGCGTCCACGTTCATAACCGTCGTTTCCTCGTACACTATTCTGTATTGTTTTATTTTGAAAATGAACTAGCAGTTTTGAACATTATCTTTGTACGGGAAGTAGAAAAACATCCCATTTTATACGACTACTATCTCTCAGGTTACTGCAGAAGGGATCTGACAGAAATCGTGTTATGAAGTGAGTAAAGAAGTCCAGATGACAGGGTGTAGTGTACTGTACATATACAGATAAAAATATTACATTACTGGGATCAAATACATAAGAACAACTGAATCATTTCACTGTTTTTTTATTACTGACAACCGGTTTCGGTCTGCTATTCAGACTGAAACCATTACTCTTTGATAAAAAAAAAACAGTAATAGAGACTGTTTTGCATTCATTACTCGTATAGAAATCTGTCGTTGCCCAATATCCACATTTCATTTGCCCCCTCCCCCCCCCCCCCCCACTCACTGTCCATCTCCTCCTCACCGCTGTCTGTCTGTCAATCTCCTCTTCCCACTGTCAATCTCCTCCCCCCTCCCCCTCCCTCTCCGACAATCTGTTCTTCCCCCTCTCTTTCAGACAATCTCCTCATCTGTCTCTCTCTCTGTCCGACAATCTTCTCTTCCACATCTCTGTTCGACAATATCCTTATACAGGTATGTCTCTCTCTGTCTATCTCCACCCCATTCTCTGTCCATTGCCCTGTTACCACCCGCCACCTCATACCCCCAACCCAATAGGAAGTAAGTGGTTTTCATCCCCACAGTATCTTTTTGCAGAAAGCAAGTAATGTGTACGAACTTTGGTTGAAATCGATCCAGTGGCTTAGGAAACGATCCTGAATATACGCTTATGTGACATATATTGCGCCAATGTGTATGTGTGATTCTCTGCTATTTTACATCACAGGACTCCAGTGAGGATTTTAAATTTATCTGTGGTATTCAGCTATGTGGCATGATCTTGGGACCCAAAACTCCTTGACAAAATTATTGGCTCACTGCAGTGCTCTTTCTCGCGACCTGGTTGATACAATGAGCGGCACAAATAAGAGACAAAGTGCACTTCATCTGTTAGAAGTATTCCAACTCAACTATGTACAGGAATAAACACCGACAAGTATATTCTGAACTGTGTGTCGTACAATGATGTATTTTTGCAGGTGCATTCAGTGGTCTATGTGTATATCATATGCGAAACATGTTACGAATAGAGTTCGCAGTAAAGAAGTAATAAATTAAAACATCGTGCCTGATGCGTCAGTTTTTCTCAATGAACAGCGAAAAAGTAGTAGACGATAAACTTTTTTTTTCATTTCATCATTTTTTGCTAGTGTCAGTGAGAAAAAGATTCGTAAAGATTCGAAATTACGTGTAAAGTTTGTTGCAAGTCGCTAAGTGACACTATTCTAAAATAC
This sequence comes from Schistocerca serialis cubense, assembly GCF_023864345.2. Classification (NCBI taxonomy): domain Eukaryota; kingdom Metazoa; phylum Arthropoda; class Insecta; order Orthoptera; family Acrididae; genus Schistocerca; species Schistocerca serialis. The sequence continues at coordinate 329,709,917 of NC_064638.1, read as the reverse complement.
TGGATGAATACACTGAGTTGACAAAAGTCTTGGGATACCTTCTAATATCGTGTCGGACCTCCTTTTTTCGGCTTAGTGTAACAACTCGACGTGGCATGCACTTGGCAAGTCGTTAGAATAAATATTAAGCAATGATGCTTCTACAGCCGTCCGTAATTGCGAAAGTGTTGCTGGTGCAAAATTCTGTGCACGAACTAGCCTCTTGATTATGCCCCATAAATGTTCGAGGGGATTCACGTTGGGCGGTCTGGGTGGCCAAGTCAGTAGCTCGAACTTTCCACAATGTACTTCAAACCTATCGCGAACCATAGTGGCCTGGTGACATGGCGCACTGTCATCCATAAAAATTTTAGTATTTTTTAGGAAGATGAAGTAAACGAATGGCTGTATATTGTCTCCAAATGGCCGAACATAACCATTTCCAGTCAATGATCGTTTCAGTTGGACCAGAGGATCCCGTTCCTTCCATGTAAACACAGCGCACACCATTATGGAGCCACCACCAACTTTCTCAGTGTCTGTTGACAAATTGGATCCCTGACTTCATGAGGTCTGTGGTACCACGCCCGAACCCTATCGTCAGCTCTTAACAACTGCAATCGGGGCTCCTCTGACTAGGTCAACGTTTTCCAGTAGTCTAGGATCAAACCGATGTGGTCACGAGCCCAGGAGAGGCACTGCAGGCGATATCGTGCATAGTCACTCACATCGGTCGTCTGCGCTGTTGTAATGGATACATTCGTCGTACGTCCCACAATGCTTTCTGCTTTTATTTCACTTAGTGCTGTTTGTCTGTTAGCACTGACAACTCTAATAAAATGCCGCTGCTCTCAGTCATTAAGTGATGGTCATCGGCCACTGCGTGTCAGCGGTGAGAAATAATGCCTGAAATATGCTATTCTCTTCACTTCTTCACGATGTGTATCTCGGATGCTTGAGTTCCCTATCGATTTCGGAAATGTGATGTTCTATGCGTGTAGCTCCAACAACGATTTCGCTTTCAAAGTCTGTTAATTCCCGTCGTGCTGACATAATCACATCAGACACCTTTTCAGCCGGCCGGAGTGGCCGTGCGGTCCTGGGCGCTACAGTCTGGAGCCGAGCGACCGCTACGGTCGCAGGTTCGAATCCTGCCTCGGGCATGGATGTGTGTGTTGTCCTTAGGTTAGTTAGGTTTAATTAGTTCTAAGTTCTAGGCGACTGATGACCTCAGAAGTTAAGTCGCATAGTGCTCAGAGCCATTTGAACCATTTGAGCCACCTTTTCATATCAATCACCTGAGTACAAATTACAGCTCCGCCAGTGCACTGCTCTTTTGTAGTTTGTGTACGTGATACTACCGCGACCTGTATACGTGCATATCGCTATCCCACGACTTTTCTCGCCTCCGTGTATAATCTGGGCATTTGCGCGCGGTGTGTTACGCTTCCTTTCAAATTACCACTTTGATAGGTTGGTGGTTCTTACACCCCCCCCCCCCCCCCCCGATAACAAGTTATATATGTAACAAGTTTGGTTGAAATCAGTCCAAAGCCTTTGGAGACGGTGAACACACACACAGATTTTTTTACAAGATAGAATCAGTATATCAACGGAGATTATGGCTTTCTAGGTACGCCAACAGAGATCGCGTCTTTCTAGGTATAACAACGGAGAAAATGACTTTTTGAAACACGTCGTCAAGTGATATACCGAGAGTGACCTTCTGTGGGACTAGCAGGGCCCGTGTCGCTCTGCAGAATTACATTTTTGTGAACAAATGAACAGACGGCGCGAAAAGAGTGTACCAATCTCCGATACGTGTAAACACACTGGTCTTCATATGATTCACTAATGACTATGTTAAAAGCAATAAATTTCGAATCTACCTGTTGCAGCTCCTTGGCTGCTACAGCTGTACGGATGAATTGACAAATTTCTTAGTTTTATTTATTTATTTTTATTTATGCATTTACTTCCCCTGGCAAAGTTACAGGCTTCTCTTACACCTCACCAGACATCCTTATTGAGTCGACATTACAATCTGTATAGTACAGGAGAATGTATCACAATAATGGTGGTGGTGATAAAAACAATAGTAATGTGTATAGTACTGAAAATAGGGAACTAAGGAAAGTCAATATTATTAATAACGTATTAAGGGGCTCCGGAACGCCCTATACTTGCAATGTTAAAATAACGCTTATAAATTACATCTTTCCTCACAAAGTATTTGAGGTAGGAAGTTGAACTTTTTACAGATTATTTATTGGAATATGGGCTACAACTTAACACAGGGATTTTACAAAATTTCAGTTCAGTTATTAAAGATGATTTTTTTTTCAATTGTAATGAAAATTCACAACATTTTTTTGCAATTTTTTATTTATATATTCAAAAATATATAGTTTTTTGGAAAAAGGCTGTGTTAAATTATGCAGAAGGTACTGTGTGACATTTACTGAAAGTTTGAAACAAATATGTTTGGAAGATCCTTAGAAAACATGTAATTAGTATGAGAAAATAAAAGTTTTGGGAATCGAGCGACAAAGATTGGATTAACTTTTTAGTGCATTCCAGGTCCATAGGATAGATTATCTTCATCCTCTGCAAACTCCTCCTCCAGCTTCCTCTTGTTCCTCCTCCTGTTTACTCTTGCTTGTATTTCTAGACTCTTTACAGCCCTGTCTGCAGCCAGAAGGCGTTCCTTGTCTAAAGCAAGCATCGCTCGTACCATGTTAGAACCCATCTTCATTCCCATATTTCTAAATACCTTGCACCTTACAATGTTGCCATCATTGAAAGTAGCAACAGCATCATACACACCAAAGTGAAGTGTTTCTATTCCAACAAATACAGTCTTGGGGATTCTCGACCATATAACACTATTTACACTTTCATTGGGGTTTTGAGTTTTTCCGTGAATACACTTTTTCAACAGTTCAGGTGCTGCTAAGTCTCTGAAAATAGGTTTTATCACCTCCATTATTGCATGAGGCAGACTATGCTTATGAGTGTACACTTCACCAGTTAGCAATCCTTTGTTATATTTACACCAACTGTCTTCTTCTTTGGGACACAAGCTATGTTGGGGATTTTCATCGGTTGAAGAAGTATGAAAAAAAAGAGCCCAAACAGCCTTCTTCATTTCGTCGACACTTTGTGTATTTTGCCTAATAGCCATTCCATAATAGTTCTGTATTTTGTCAATTACACTGTCAGTTAACCTTCCCTTCCCATCTAACCCTTTACCATCACTGAGCTTTTGTTTTTTGTACGAAGCTTTCAGTCGCCGAAGTCTTGTTCCCATTCGCTTCTGTACGTGTCCAATACACTCAAATTTCTGCACTACAACATCATCACCATAGGGCTTCAGTCCTTGAACATGTTTGAAACTTTTAGAATCACCGTCACCAAGGTAATTAACATATCGCACTTTATCACACGCCTCAGAACGCTGGAATATACTGGCAACACCAGCCACTTCCATTCCTCCACTACTGCCACTATAGTTAGCTTTGCAATTATTTTCATGTGTACCTTTATATTTTTGTGGACATCTACAATACTTTGATATTACTGCTACATCTAAAACCTTCCCTGTATACATACTGGTGGCAGATACTACACCATGAAGAGATGTGTGTCCCCGTTTATGCCAGGTACCATCGAACGCAGCAGTCAAATCTCTGTTACCATTATTTTCCATTACTGCCTCTTCCACAGCGTTCTTCATAGAGTCTATACAGACATCTTCTACTTTAGACCCTATTAATTTATTATAGGTCGTAAATTTGGTTGGGGGATTTGGAAGATTCATGATGCCACAGAAAATTGCACCTGCAGTAGCACCCTTACCAACTGAACGCAAGAAATAAACAAATCTAATGTTGTGTTCGTAGATTTTGCTACCATTTTCTTCAGTTGCAGTTACTGCAACACTGTTCCAAAAAGTGGTCATGTATGAACACGTATCACATTTCAGTTTTATTTCCCTAGCAAGTCCTACGTGCTTTATTATGGAGAGTTCCAGACCAACTTCACTACAATGAATACATCTTACACAGTTTGAAAAAATTCCTTTGAGAACCGACATATCAAATATTTCATTCACATCCGATTCGCCCATAAAACATTCATAGTTTTCACTCATTGAACCAAGCTTCTTCTGTGAAGTATTTTCTTTCCCACTTTGACTGCTATGGGCAGGTGTACTTGAGAGGTTAGGTTCACTCACTTGGTTATCGTCTTTATTGTTTACAGTAATAACACATACCTTTGGCTTTCCAACATTTCTCCTTTTCTTAAAAGCCTTCAGAGGATTTCTAATAACTTTACTTTTACTCATTATTATACTTCAACAAAACAGAGACTCAAGAAACAGAACTAATTACGAATATTTTCGAGATAACGACAGAGTAAATAAACATGAAACAATCGACAATCACACCAGCGATATATATTGAACCATCACAGGTTAGCCACAACACATACTTTATCTCACATCACTAAAATGTACCTGATGAACACGGACGGTAATAATAACACCATTTGACAGCAGTTTAACAGCGCCACAGTGGGTCACGCTCATGTAGAACACATTTCAAAAAAAATTTAAAAATAGTTGTAGTCTTCGGAATTGAATAAATTATATATCTATTAAAAGGTAATAGTCTGCAGATTCAGAAAACGCAAAAAAGTAAAAATTGAACTTTTCATGATTTTGAGCCTTTCCGGAGCCCCTTAAGCAATTTCATCACTAGAATCGTGTCTAATGGTAATTATAGCATTTAACAGAAACTTGGGGCGCCTAGCAGTGGTCGTCACAATATAAGTTGTGTCTTGAATTGCACTACAGTTTTTACTTATTTGAAATATCACTTCGAGTTTTCTTCCGGCCGGAAAAACGAAGAATGCGGTTTACAGATATGTTCATTTATTAGTAATAATGATTTTCACCCGTAATGAACAGAATAATGGAATCGCGTGTTCAAAAATCGACACTGAAATTCTGTTTCAATGTTTCTCATCCCAAAGATTACGATTTCGATGGGTACTTGCGTGAACAAAATGAATTTCATGACGAAGAAGTTCTTGGGTTACAGTATGGCTTCTTGAATGATACGTTTAACGTCAAGATAAAAAATGATGAAGTGTGCAGGAAAGTAATAAATGTGACCAAAGAATCTGCTGAGCTGAGGTGAGTAATGTTCAGATTTTCTTTGTTGCACAGTGGATTAGATTGATTGCAGTTCATATCTGGAAATTTTTGGTGGCAAGTTCCTATGGGGCCAAACTGCTGAGGTCATCGGACCCTAGGCTTACACACATGCCCGAGAGAGGACTCGAGCCTCCGATGGGTGGAGCCGCGCGAACCGTGAAGAGGCGCTTCGGACCACGCGGCCTACAGTTCATAAGCTGCGATAAACGACGGTTGTCTCAAGGAATCACTGGCACGGTTTGCTACAGTTTATACAGTATCTGTAGACAGTTGGACTATTAACAAATATTTTATGTTGATATAACGGTATGAGAGCAGTGCGGGTATTCCTGAAGAGTCACAGTTTGTCCTTTGTGAGTGTATGTGGGTTCAAGGCGTTAGTATTATACGAGGGGAGCCCGGGACGCATTCTACTTGCAACTCGGCAGACCACATGCGAACTGAATTCATGCAGCTGCTATGCACTAGTAATGTTTCGCTGTGTGACGCGCCCCCAGCCCCGGTCTCTCATGTTACTGCAGCCTGTGGTGCGACTTCGCGGACCACCGCCTCCGAGCCATATCTGGAAGGCACAAGTGACGTAACTATTACAAACTCACGTTAACAGGATCAATCCCCTACACCAGCAAGCAGCATCGTCTTGAACATGACGAAGTTTGGTGCTCTAGTAACGGAAGTCGGACACACTACACATGATTCTGCGCAAACTTCTAAACAAATAGCTGCTGAACAGCATGCACAAACAGAGCTATCTCAGACAAATGAAATGGTCTTTAAACCGATAGATACCGCATCAGAAACTGAAACCGTTGCTCCCAACCCCGTCATGCCAGCCTTAAATAATTTGAAAAGGTTCAAATGAAAAAATCCAAGAATCAGGCGACTCCATCATATTGTGATAAAAAAAAAAGTAAAAATTAACCACGCACAGGGCACAGGACTAAACGAAAAGTTAAAAATGAAGGCGCAAACAGGAACTGAAAACAACAAAGAGGCGCGAAACAGCCAAGACAATACTGTGGAAAGTCCGAACGCGGAAGACATGGAAACGGGCCACTGTTCTCCGACCGCTCAACGCGACGGAGCGTGGTGGTCTGTGAGCCAGAAAGTGGTTCAGATATTCTGATTCCGTAAATCGAATTCTCACCAAACTGAGAGAGTTATGACTCTGAACGTAACAAGGATCCAATGCATTGGAAAACTGCGACCACTGATGTATTTTTTTATATGGCACAAATGTGGACATTGCGCTATTACGGGAAGAGCTTCCTGAAACCAGCATTGGAGAATACGGAACAGTCATCAGTCTTAACATAGAAGAGCCAACTGGGACGCCACTTTAATTGCGTGAAGGCATCAGTTTTACAGAAGTAACCGATCTCACGACCGCGAGAGAATATCATGCCGTGTTAACGGAGTTTTAACTGGAATGTACGAGGGTTATTCCAAAAGTAAGGTCCGATCGGTCGCGAAATGGATACGACTATGAAAATCCGATAAAGCTTTGCACAGATGTGTTGGGTAGTGTCTCTAGTATAACCCCAGTTAGCATCACGTCGCTCTTCTCATTTCTGAGCTCGCAGTGAGTGCGTAAAGATGTCTAGAAAATAGTGTCTGCCGCCAAGTACGAGGGCCTGGTGAGAAATTTCGCCTGAAGCTATGCAGCCAACATTACATAACTGTCGTGCTGTTTCATCTTCACGACAATTCTCAGCCGCATTCTGCAGGGGCAATGAAGATGCTCCTGCATCGTTTTCAAATGGAAATGTTAGATTACCCACAATACAGTCCGCAATTGTCTCCCCCTGAGTTTCATCTCTGGTCACATGAACCGCTGTCTTTGAAGACAACATTTTGACACAGACAACGAGGTGTAGGCCAGCGTGGAGAATTGGCGGAAAGCACTGGCGGCTGCCTTCTATGATGAGGCTATTGAAAAGTTGGTACAACGCTATGACAAAAGTCTAAGTCAGAACGGCGACTACGTAGAGAAGTAGCTGAAAGGTGTAGCTAATTGTTACAAGTAAAACATTTCTGATGTTCACTGTGGTTTCAATTTGGCAATCAATCGGACCTTACTTTTGGAATAACCCTCGTATATGCGCCTTCTGGAAACAATAGACGTCACGAAGAGTTACCATTTTAAACAAATGACGTCCCTATTTTATTCGATTCTTCTAAAAGAAGTCTTATCCTTGGAGGGTATTTTAACTGTGTGATAAATTTTAATGATCAAATACCAAACGAGAAATAAACGCGATGTACTCGAACTTATTGTCCAATATCTCTGTTTGCACGGTATGGCATAAAGTTAATGGTGATCGTTCGGCTGATACTTATGTGACCAAATGCTCCACAAACCGGACAGATAGAATCTGTCTCACCTAACGCCTCGGGGAGCATGTAATGATAGAAGATATTGCCCCTACATCAGATCTAGATAAACCTCCAACGTGCAAACGTTTATCGCGGTAAAGGGCTTCGGAAATTAAGCGTCAGTCTCTTGCAGGGCAACCAACTAGGCTGGGAATTAACGTGAGTCTAACATCAGGTTCTGATATGCAAAGGCCGCTGCAATAACGTTCTGCAATGGTACACGAGCACCATAGCTAAGCCTGAAATAAGGAATAAAATCATACAATATGCCAGGCAAAAAATTTCCTGGCAGAAGCAAACAACAGAGTTTAATTACCAGTGTTAGCAGAACTTGTAATCACGTAGTGCCATTACGAACGACGTCATTGTTGGGGACATCAAAAAGTACAAAACCAAACTAATAGCTCTTTAACGAGAAAAAATAAAGGATAATTTAGTGATATCTCAGACCAGAGATGTAGCACCTGCAGAAACCGCTTCCTTATATTCTCTGCTGCGAACGGCGAGGCGCCGCGATGCGACTTTTTTGGACGTCGTCACCGACGAAGCACGAAGCAAACTATGTACTAAATCAGGGCGAAATCATAAACCACATGATAGAATATTACAGCAACATCTACAGCAGACAACAATTTAACGACCATTTTTGCGATGGGGCGACTGAAATGATTGTTGGACGAAAGAAACAGCGAACCTTGACACACACTTCACCGAAGACGAAATCAAAGAATCTGTTACGAACCCAGAAAGGGAAATTACCAGGACCGGATGGACTGCCCGCTGAATTTTGCGAACACTATTGGGACACCCTCAGTATATAGCTGAAAGTAACGCCTGATAAGATGTCGGCACGAAATAGGGCAAACAAAATTACAGCAAACATCAAATTGTACCGCGACAGGCTTTTCAAATTGTTACAAAAAGTGAAACAGTTAAAAGCTCAGTATTAAGTAAACTGAGTCATTTGACACAGTGATTTCCAGTGCCTGTTGCTACAACATTCAACGAGCGCTAAGCTGGTTTGTCATGAAGGGGAAATACGTTTGAAGTGGTTGCGACACCTTAACACTGTCAAACATGAGGCGTAGTCTAAGAAATACGGACTTAAGACGAAATTGCGAATCTCTCCTGATCAACTGCACGGACAAAAGTCCGACAAAAAGGAAGAGAAACACGAACTATAGCATTACAAAAACCTCAATTAATAGATAGGAGGCAGGATGCATGGAGCCGCCGGTCGACACAACAACGATGCCGGGAGCCTTAATGTATATTAAGTCATATTTATACGAGTTTAGCTACATACACAATTCGCATAAAATCTAAACAACCAACCAGATCTATTTTTTAACGAAAAACAGCAAGAAAAGTAAGCTACTGGAAATCTAAACTCTGATAAACTGGAATATTATCTGGAGGAATTTACGCAGCAACGTTCTGTCATCCAGTGTTAAAGGCATGCAGTACATGATCGTCAACGAAAAATAGCAACCAACGAAAAGTTAAACAACATTCACCTCAAGCTCTCCTTTCACGGGTGAAACATGTCATCTCACTGACACGTTATCACAGGTCAACCTGTGGAACCGCATCTGAGATCTGGTCTTATATCCGAAGGAAACTTGCGATCATACATCGCACAAGCCTAAATTGTTTTGATGTAATGAAATGAAGCGGCAGCAAAAGTCCCAATGGCCACGGTTCAAAAACACCACAACAATTCGGGTGATCGGACAGACGGCTACTACGTTTTGACAATCAATCAGCCTTTTCAACGATTATTACTCATACATACGATTAGAACATCAAACGATAAGATTTCATAAGAACTATGCAGAATTATTTGGCAACTGGTTAAACGCAATTATCGCAGCATCATAACTAAAAGGAAGACGACGACGAGGAGGAGGAGGGGGAGGAGGAAAAAAGAAGGCTGTAATAATGGTTAAGAACGAAGTGCTCCATGCTGTCAATAGTTCGTTCACGTAACGGAAGAAAGCATAGATACACCGCAAGACCAGATTTGTATTACACTTCAGAATGTTAGTTTTCTGTTGTAATGCAGTATGCACTATCATTTGTAAAGTTATTATTAACAAATTTTATTTTTTAAAAAAAAGGAATGAAAGTGGGAGAAGAAGTTGAGTGGTTGGAAAGAAGTGAGAAGTAACATGATAATATCAGCAGAAGAGATAGAAAGAGAAAAAACGACAGAAATGATTTAAATCGCCAGTCCATTCCGTTCCTTTTGAGTCGTTTCATGTGCGGACAGCGTTAAGTATATGGCAGCAGTTTTCGGTTTGTTAGATGCTCGAGCTAGTAGGTAAATGGACGAGTAGCTGGTAAAGAAACGTAGTTAATAAGATTTTTCAAACTGGAAATGAACTGTATTGTTCCCAGAGAAAGTGAAGTGTGCCACTGTATGCGCTCTCGTACTCCCGAACTCTTTTTCCAAATTTTTGCTTGTCAGAGTATCCCAGAACGTTGCCGGGTAACATTTACACCAGTTTTGAAGTTAAACAGAGATTGTTCGATGGACACTGTTTCAAGTTCAGTGGTTCGATCACAAATGTGAAGGCTATCGGATAGCTACAAGACTCAAATGAAAGGTATAGGAGTTGCGACTACTTAAGTATACTTTGAGAAATTTGCTCTGAGCAAAACAAATGTTTTTGTTTTCCATGATTGTCCATACATGTTACACCATAATTAGTGGACCTGAATTATTGTTTCAACAACCTATTTCAGCTCTGTGTTTCGCATGTCGAGCTGCAGCGGGCATACTATTTACATCTATGTGATCACATATACTACTAAAGAGCGTTTATTGAATGTTATTTTGAGTAGAATCTGATCTAGAGAAACTTAACCGAAATATGTATGAGAAAATAGAGAAACGCAAGAAGTTGAGTTTTGCCGTAGACGAATACTTATAATATATTTATTATTTGCGTCAACACAGATAAAAATAGTGCGCATTTCGAAGAAAATCTCGACACATCTGACTATCTCGCACATCTAAGCGATTCTATCGACGCTTATCAACAGTATTTACCAAGTACAAGCGAGCAAGATCTGATCAGCGTTCGCCCATTAACGTTTTCTCCACCGAGCGAGGTGTAATTACGTCACATAGCGAAATCGCGTGCCTCACGCAGTGCCTCAACGTCATAGACCGCGGAAGTGGACGCTCCTACTTCTTCGCGCGACAAGACGAGAAGGAACATCACAAGTCAATAATAATTTTCAGTCTCTTGCGTTAGATTATGGCACATTTATTAAAGCTCTCTCAAGGGAGAAATTTTCATCATATGTACGATAAAAATCTAAATGCATAACACGTCATTACGACAAGAAGGCCATCGCTTGAATAACAGTCTACGAACAAACTGTTTCCACGTCAGCAAACAATCTCGAATTTTTTACACTTTCATTTATACATTAAACTGACTTTATATGTTTTATGGTTTTGCACATTAACCGGTGGCCCACGTCATTCTAAGGGATGAACACAGATTAAAGCAACGATCACAGAAATTATTTTTGCACCGTTAATAGTTTCTTATTCACTAGGTGTACATCGTCAGTTACTTTTTCACGTAAGCACCAATGAAATCTGTGCATTTATTGGATCCGAATTCTGTCAAATTTGCAAACAAGGGAGTCGGTGAGAAATCTGGACTTCCCAATGCACGCGTAGGGTCTTCCCATCTGCATGTTTGCAAAAGCTCCAATGTGTGTTACTGAAAACTAATGGCCAGGAATGCTGCCACAGACAGTTGAATTATCGTGTAATGATACTCGTCCGAGTATCATTACGCAGCAATTAAACTGTCTGAGGAAGCATTCCTGGCCAATAGTTTTCAGTAACCAGACGCAGTTTCTGTAGACTGTATTAGTGAACTTCTGCGTTAACTGCTTCTAATAGAGGCGATAGGTCGACTAGAAATTGTATTTATTTTTTCACAAATCATACTTTGCCAAACACCTTAAGTTGAAGTCACGAATTTTTTATCTACGATAATATGAGAGCCGCTACAAGTTCCCTCCAGTTAGCAATAAAACTTTCGATAACTACACCCAGCCCGTCTATGAAATAAAGCACTTTTTTTTACATTTTGGCATAGATCAAGACGTTCAGTGGTCTAGATCTACATACATACTTCTCAAGCCACCTTGTGGCGCATGGCGGACCGTACCCTGTACCATTACTAGTCGTTTTCTTTTCTGTTCCACACGCTAACAGAGCGAGGAAAAAACTACTGACTAGATGCCTCCGTGAAAGCCCAAATTTCTCTTATCTTGGTGGTCTTTACGGGAAATGTACATTGGCGGCAGTTGAATCATTCTGTAGTCAGCTCCAAACGCCGGTTCTCTTAATTTTCACTGTAGCATTCTCCGAAAATAACGTCGCCTTCCCTCCACATATCCCCATTTGACTTTCCGAAGCATTTCCCCAACACCTGCACGTTGATTGAACCTAACGGTAACAAAATCTATCAGTTTGCCTCTGAACTGCTTCGATGCCGCCTTTTAATCCGACCTGGTGGGTACGCCAAACACACGAGTACTCAGGAATGGGTCATACTTGTGTTCTACACGCGTTCGCCTTTATAGGTGAACCATACTTTCCTGAAAATCTCCCAATAAACCGCAGTCGATATTTCGCCTTCCCTACTACAATCCGAAACGATAGTTCTATTTTATATCGCTTTGCAACGTTACGCCTAGATAGTTAATCGATGTAACTGTGTCAAGCAGCTCACTCCTAATGCTCTATTCGAACATTGCAGGACTGTTTTTATCCTACTCACCTGCATTGACTTTTTTTCTAAATTTGGAAGAAGTTGTCATTCGATGCACCAATTAAAAATTTTGCCCAAGTCATTGCTGAATCCTCCAACAGTCACTCAAGGACGACACATTCCCGTACACCACAGCATCATCAGCAGATAGACACAGATCGTTGCTAGCCCGTCCATCAGATCATTTATGTGAATAGAGAATAACTGATGTCCTATCACACTTTCCTGGGGCACTCCTGGCGACACCCTTGCCTGTGCTGAAATCTCGCTGTCGAGGACGACGTACTGGGTTCTACTGCTTAAGAAGTCTTCGAGCCACCTACCCCGTACGCTCATACCTTCGTTAACATTCTGCAGTGGGGAACCGTGTTAAACGCTTTTCTGAAATCTAGGGCTATGAAAGCTGTTGGTTAAATATATATCGGGTCGATCTTTCTTTCAACCTTTTAAGCGATTTCATCACTGACTTCAGATGGCGTGCCATTATTTTCATCATATGATCTCCTCCCTTTTGAAACTATTACATCTTTTTGACAGATACATTAACATAACATTTTAATCAGTAACAGAAATGAACTGACGATGCAATTGAGGAAGTGTTTATTTCACGAACCACAGCATAGCTCGGCCCTTTGCGTGATTTACAGTCGACACGATAAATTTGAACGCACGTTTTCAGAACAAAAGCCCCGAAACTAAGGGCTAATAAATAACAGTATATCATGTTGAATAGACTTGTATCTTTTCTGTCTAAGTACCGTATTAAACCTACCGTACATGTTTGTACTCTTAACAATAATATTAATTTTACCTTGAGCGATTCCTTAAACAGCAGCATTTCAATAGTTGTGTTGTTTTCAACAATGCGTTTGCAAACTGTTGTGTAGTTTTTGTTGAACACGCAAATTCCTAAGAAGAGTATTAACTTTTGTAAGTACAGGAAATCCGTCCTGAAGATACTAGTAGTGAAACATTCACCGAAGATTTTGATCGAATGGCACTTAATGATAACGGAATGCATAGTTTTGCAGTTTTTCATCGCAATTAGTGCGCTACTTGATAACACTACGTTTCTCACATTGCTCAGACAGATGACAATTAAGTGACATTGCAACATTTTATCGCTTCGTTCTCAGTTGGACACTTTTGAGATTTCCAAGATTTCCACCGTTTGTGTTCATAAATCAAGAATATATTCAGCGGAAAGCTGTTTTTCACATCACTGTGAGCATTTCTTATCGGTCTTATATAACGCAGCAACCATAATAAAATTTAACGATCGGGACAGTAATGACTGTGAGTTAGCATAATTTTGAGGTAAATAAGAGACACTGCTGACAAAACTATGAATTTAATGCTTGTGATACGGCGCTTAAAATTCCTCAAGAATCTTTTGTTACAGCCTTATTCATTATTATTATTATTTCGTTAACTACATATATCACTTTAAGCACTCACAAACGTTAAGGACTCCGTCACATAAATGAAAAAGGTACATCACCTAAATTATTTTTCAAAAAAAATCTTATATAAATTGAAACAGTAGAAAATTTATAGTGTTCGGCCGGATAAGGAAATGGAGCGAAGTTTCGTTGGAAGTGAGATTTGATATCTACAGGAGGACGAACGATTATCAAACACAGAAGAAACTCGGGATCATCTGCGAAAAATATGATGGAGCGCTTTTTGGAAACCAAGAAATAAGAGACACACATCCTTACCAAGATCTACGATGTTTATGAAACCAAAAAATGAATGTGCACGGTGGATTTTACATTAACTTCGTTTTTCCAATCTGTATGGGGAGTAAAGTTTTGCAGACAGGTTTTCCTATTCCAAATCCGACGTAAGTTTTGCCTGAATGACAGCAACACTTATCACCGAAATAAACACGTCAAGCGAGTTTTTTCAGCAACAGAAAAGTGAGTTGTTTGGACATAAAGACAATTCATGAATAATGAAATTACGTACGCGGCCAAGCCTACTGCGTCGTGATATACGTATACTAACAAGTAAGTCCTGCAACGATGTCGGCAGAAGTTCGTCCGGCGAGTGGGCTTGCACGAGCTGCCAGTGAGCTTACCGTGATGGCCGCGTCACTTTATAATTCAGGAACCTCGAGGTCTCAACTTCAGCCCATACCGCACCTGGTCTCCAAGCATCTCAAGGCCAATGAGCCTTTCCTGCAAAGTAGCTTCGCAAGAGATTCTGGCAGTAAATCAACAAAATGCCCTCGTCGGTCCATCATGATTTGATAGTCTCAGTGCTTTGTCCATTGACATGGAGGCGCCAAAATACACATAGGATTTAAAAAATAAAAAAACCAAAAAAATAATTTCGAAGCAGATTTTGCAGACAGAACAGATACTATTATTCTTTAAGAACGAGCACGCATGCATAATGAATCAAAATGATACTGAAGTTACAGTAAATTAGTAACAAAAAATGACATGTATTTGATAGAAAAGTGCAAAAAAAAAATACCGAACGTGTAAAATTACACAGAAATTAATGAAGGTCAGCAAACGACAAAAACTTATGCTTGGGTAATTGGAGTAAGCCTGCTGGAAAAAGAAGCTCAACATCTTTAGTTCCTCCAGACTCAGCTGTTGCTGCTCATAATGACGACGACGTATTACAAATCAGCGAACCTTTCCTGAAGCAGTGGACTTTCCAAAATAACATGAAAGCAAATAATGTATATTTTACCGAAATGTAGAGGACGAAAACTTCAACTGCGTATTTCCATACTGGATACAACTGGAAAAACATCTTATTAATTCTATTCGACTCTAGAAGCAGATTTTTTAATCCTTACATGAGAACGTAGATTACGCAAAACACTGGAGTTTGGCGCGTGCCTGTCTTTTCATCCGTTTCTTAATCAGTTTTACTCGTGGAAGCTTCCGTCGTCTGAAATTATAATTTATGCATAGTTACTCCAAATTTTCATAACTCGGAGTCTCTAACACGTGATATCAATTAAAAAAAAAAAAAAAAAATAGGAAGGGGCAAGGCCTCCGTAGCAATTGGAAACACTGTCAAAAAAACCGTCAAAGAGTTTGTAATAACAAAGGCTACAGATGGACTCAACTTTAAACATAAAATTCTACTCAAAGAGAGGAAAAAATTAATGACTGCAGAAATAAACCTGCGGACAAAAAGGAACAATTATACGTAATTGCAGAAGACAGGTGGTGACTTAATCCATATACGGAAAAGAATGGCGTTCAACCCTGTAATCTGTGCTTACTGTTCCTTGATCGTTCTGAGCCCACTCTGTGACATTTTGTTGTTGGATATAATACGCCAGGTCTCTGAGAAGCGAGCAAAAACCCTTACATCAACATCCGCTGCTACGGCGGAGTTTAATTTACCAGGCAGAAGTTTAATAACGAAACGTAATTGCCGAGCCGTGTGCCCAGCAGTAATCAGCTGACTTCAGACCCCGAATGAAACTGTTAGGCACAGGATTTCATCACCGGAGCCATATGCGCTTCCATTAACAATAGTACTCAGATGGATTTACGTGTTCGCTGTGCATTACTCCAGTAAGTGAAAACACGATATGCGGCTATGGGGAAGCGGAAATAGTATAGGGATAAATCCATCTAGTGGGAACAGATGCAGCGAAAGACAGTCCAGTCATTTCCGTACTTGTCTTTTTTATGGTTCTGTATGTCGACGCCCACAAGAACACTCACCCAATGCATGAACTGCCCTTTTACCGCAACGTTGTGAACAAGATTGTATGGCTATAGTTTCAGTGCAGTTGAGAATATTGGGACGCAGTTTGACGCCAATGAAAGCAGGAATGGGCTCCGAAGTGTAGAGTTTTACGCAAAAGCACATCTCTTACGCGATTCAATCACACGCAGTGCTGGTGATAGAATCGTGAACTGCAGAAGTTTTGTCTGTGACGTACATCACGGAACTTTGCTACCGAAACTGTCATCGTAAATTTGAAGAACGCCTTCGTAATTTACTATTTTATTTACGAGTAATGCAGTTTCCTTTTCAAACAACAGAGCGCTCTCCGTTCGCAGTAGTACTGGCGCACGCCTCGTCTTCGTCGGAGCTAGGAACACCTTTCGCGAAAAAATGGTTCATATGGCTCTGAGCACTATGGGACTTAACATCTAAGGTCATTAGTCCCCTAGAAATTAGAACTACTTAAACCTAACTAATCTAAGGACATCACACACATCCATGCCCGAGGCAGGATTCGAACCTGCGACCGTAGCAGTCGCGCGGTTCCCGACTGAAGCGCCTAGAACCGCCGGCCGGCTACATCTTTCACGAATTTGTAACAAATTAACAAAACTAACTAGAAGTAACTCGACGCAAGCAATGTTCGATACATTAGATCGATACAAGTTAAAAATGCAGAACAGATGCGACAGGTTAGAAGTTACGATATAATATTCTTGGTGGCGCCGTGGGGTTGTCCTCTTGGCTTCTGTATTATGGCATATGGTGATGGGAGGCTATGTCCATCCTGAAGCAGATGGGTTAAGTTCTTTGCAGTCCAACTAAAATGGTTTGTGGACGGAGCCAACTAGGCTGGCTTTCCCGTAAAGACAGATGGTTTCCAGCATTTGTTGGTAATAAATTCGCGAAAATAATATCGCCGGAAACAGCTTTTTTCAGAGGAAATTTCTGCGTTTCTGTACATGAGGTTGAATGACTGAAAAGGCTCTTTGTTTAAACAATTATTGAAGTTTCTTAAAAGAGAAGGGGTTGGTGGGTGGCCCTCAAGGGTGTAAGTAGGATATTGTGTGTCCCCTAGGAGCGGAGGTGGTGTTTAATAAGGGCGGCCCACGGCAAGTACTACATTTTTATTTGGTTATTATTAAATTTAGCGTGTATTTGCATCAATATAACTTATAGATAACTGTTCTCCACACATTGCTATTACTGAAAAGCCAGAGACAAGCATATTCCTTACAAGGTGCAACACAAAAATGGCTTCCAACATTGACAATGCACCGCTGAAGACGATCGAGGAAGCTCCTCGTTACGTTCTTAATCGTTTCTTGAAGAATAACCTCTGTCTCTTTCCGGATTGCGGCTTTCAGCTCATCAGTATTGTGGGTCGTGTGAAAAAATTTTGTTCTTGAAATTGCAATACAAGAAAAAAAAATTCAGGGACTGAAAGAGCAGGTGACCTCCCCGGCCATGGGATATCATCTAATCGTGAGAGTAATCGATACGGAAAGTGGCACCTCAGTATAACCATTGAATTATGGGTCTTACGAGCTACAGTCCCTTCTTGTTAGAACCATATCGCGCTTAGACGGCAATGTCTCTCTACGGCTGTGGAATGAACAAATTGTTAATCATGGCCAAATACCACTCGGAATTAACACTCCCTGGCTCCCCGCTATTTGTTTCAAAAAATATGGCCCAACGATTCCAGTGGACTGTCTAATGGCACACGAGATGCGACCTTTGAGCTATCCTCTCGGTTTTTTCATGGATGAGTTGCGGGTTTGAATCCTAGTAATACTGGAAGTTGTATTTATTGACAAACCCATTGAGACAAGTTTGCCTCATCATACAACAAATGATTTGTCAGAAATGTGTCATTCTGATTAGTTTCGCCAAGTAATTCCGTGGAAGAAATTTGGCCTACTTACTTCACCTACCGGCCATACTTGCTGAGTCACTTGCAGCTTACCGTGTACGCATGGAACCTTAAATCACGTTCCACAATCGTCTGCAAAGACGTGTGTGGTATTTGTAATGTTCTGGAATGGCGCAGACGGAATGGTGAGGGCTTCAAATGGTTTTAAATGGCTCTGAGCACTAAGGGACTTAGCATCTGTGGCCATCAGTCGCCAAGAACTTAGAACTACTTAAACCTAACTAACCTAAGGACATCACACACATCCATGCCCGAGGCAGGATTCGAACCTGCGACCGTAGCGGTCGCGTGGTTCCAGACTGCAACGCCTAGAACCGCTCGGGCACTTCGGCCGGCACAATCTCTCAAAGATCCAAGCGAGTAAAGCGTACTTTGTAACTTTAGGAAGTTTCTCCGGGTGCCCAAGGGGACATTTTCTAGTTAGTGTTCGAGTCAATGTGTCGCGTAATTTGTCTCGCACGATAAGAGCGCGTGGTGTACGGCCGCAGCAGCGTGCGAGAAGTTGCTCGAAACCATGACACCTCCCAAGACGAGACAAAGGAATGTTTCCAAATTAAAAGTAATTTTTGGTGTACTCAGAAAATAGAACGCTATTTAAACTGCTGTCATAAGCCAACAAACTGAGTGATCCACCAACAGAATTTCCGAAAAGGCGCTATTTCATTACTCTTTACCCATGAAGCCATCAGCGGATACGTATGAAAAAATATACGACAGCCAGTTCGTAATGGCACCCTTTTAAATAGCTGCCCATAATTAGATATCGAAAAACAGCAAGAAAAATTCAAGCAGTGCTACCCAAAGATTAGTTTGGATCAAAACAGGAAAAGGAATCAGAGACGCAATCCTCAAATTGCACTTAGTAATTGAAAGACGGAAAAAGAACAGTACATCATCCTAATATTTGCAAACCTAGATAAAGATTTCACCACAGCATAGATTTTAAGTCAAAGTCTTGTTAATAAACAAAAACTGAATTATGCCAAAAGTGTTAAAGAAAGTATTGCGAAACGCATTCAACGAAATCGAAAGTAAAATTGTGCTCACCGATCAGACGAAAAATTCAAAGTAGTTTTCTCTTACGTAAAGAGAGTAAACGGATAAAGTCCTCTGCTCAGTCGCTCGTTAACGACAGTAGCACTGAAAAGGGTGACAGAACGCCGAAGTACTGATCAAACGTACGATGTCATCGTGGAATAGATTGTTAATTGGACCTGATCTGATAAATTTACATGACAATATAAATGCCATTCGAAAAAACTTCTAGTCTAGTACCAGTTTATCGTAAATCGTTGGGACTATAAAGGGCTCCATGTGATTGGAAAATGACGCATGTCATTTCCATTTTCAAGAAACTCTGTTGGACAGAGGAACAAAACTGCCATTGATGTCAGTTCGTTGTAAAATTGTGGATACGTTTCGAGGTCGCGTATTATAACCGTTTTGATGGTAGAAAATTATCTTTGTAGAATTCAACATGATTTCAGTATACAGTGATCTTGTCGAACAAAGATTGCTCTGATCGCCTGTGAAATCCAGAAGGCATTAAATAGCAGCGTGCACAGAACGATGCTGTGTTCCTTCAGACATGGAAGAATTTCGATAGAGTTCCTAGCTAAAGACTTCCTAATAGATACAACAATGCATCTCGTTATTATCGTGAAGAAATCATCAGACGTGAAAGAGTAATATTAGGCGTACCCCAAAGGATGGGTCACAGGGCTAACCCAAACGCATACTCACGGAATGTGTTAAGGAAAGGCAAATGATTAAATTCAAAGATGATGCTCATAAATTCCTCCTTCGACTTCAGTGTACTTTAGAAATCTCTTGATAACGTAGATCTCTGGCGTCGTCTTATATGGGCGGCATTATTCATAATCTCAATGATACATTCGTCTCGTATGTTTACTTCTCCTTTCTAGAGCTCGCATTTCAACCGCCGACATAGGTACACATCTGTGCAGGTACAGGTGTGCGATTTTAAATATGAAGTATTGCGACTTCTATGTTTCATGTGTGTGCATGAACAATAGTATATTGAACAACTGTATCAAGTATTTTTTATTTATTGAAGTGAAGTGAAAACCATGTAATGAGGATTTTCTTGATTACGACAAGCGCCGGTGTTCTCGGAGTCCGCTGCCCTGCAACTACAACTGAAATGTAAGCGAAGTCCGATAGCCAAGAAAATTTCAAATAAGAACAGAACATTTCTAATAATGCAATCGTATTATATCCTACAAAAATGTATCTTCATGTGCATATTCAATAGCATTTTGTTTTTTATTTATTTTTTACTACAACACAATTAGCGACCATGACAGGACTTCAGGGCACCGGTTGTGAGTATTGTCTGTTAACTATTGTTATAGTAAGAAATTTCTATGACACCGTTATTATTCATTGATACTAATTATCTGTATTTTCTGTTTGCATGAATCACGATGGGGAGCAAGTATTGCAAGAAGGCAAAAATTGAGGAGACATTTTGGAAAGGAGTAAGAACTGAGTGCAGGTTACGTAAGAATTTTCAGTCGTAAACTGTTTAGTTCGGCGCAGGAAAGGTAGGACGGCTAAGCAAGTTGCTTGCATGGTTACACTTGGTAGCGTCTGATTTGAAGTAGATAGAAACCTTTTCCTCATTATTTGCCAACTTTCGCCGTGTGTTTATCTTTCGTCTTTCGTCTGTGTTGTTTATGTGTGATTTGATATTTGTTCATTTGTGTGTCTGTGTATATGTGTGTGACGCAGGTGAGGTGAGGTGATGGGTGGGGAGGGGAGGGGAGGGGTGGGGAGGGGAGGGGAGGGGAGGGGTGGGGAGGGGTGGGGAGGGGTGGGGAGGGGTGGGGAGGGGAGGGGAGGGGAGAGGGGGAGAGAGAGAGAGAGAGAGAGAGAGAGAGAGAGAGAGAGAGAGAGAGATTAATTTATTATTTAGTCCAGTTATGTTTTTCTTCTCTGTCATTGTTTTAGTGGCTAACATGACCACTGAGTTCTTACTTGTATTGAGTTGGCCACTATTTTCTTTTTCATTGCAAGTGCTCTTTGTATATTAAAGCTTACCTGTAGTGTCAGGAGTTTTTTATTGTAACTGTTCACTCTAATAATTTTCATATCCTGTTCCGTATTGGGTGGTTCATGCCCACGTTTTGTCAGATGTTCGGCACACGTAGAATGGCTATTTTCTTTCTTAAAGCTTCTTATATGCTCTTCAACCTAGTTTTGAAATACCTCAACCTGGTTTTGAAATTCCTATCTGTCATACCGAGATACACCATTCACATTCTTGATATTCCGACTGGTATATACCTGCTTTTTGGTAATTCTGTAGTTTGTCTATTGTTGTTTGTAAATGTGAGTGGCATGTGTTTCTTGTTCTGTAAGTAAAGTGTAATCCTTTTCCTTTTCTTAGTATCTTTGTTATTCAGTGAGTTGATTTGTGTTTGAATTTCTGTTTGTCGTGTCATGAGTGTCACTGTTTCGTGTTTCTGCGTACTGTATTGTCTATATTGTTTGTGTAATTCTGTTGTGTTTGTGTTCTCAGCTTGTTTTCATTTTTCTTTGGTTGTGTTTTGAGTTTGTGGTTGAGCCTTTGTAGTATAAGGGTGCAATTGCTTTTCGAAGATTATCTTTCAACAACTGAAAAATATCTTCTACTTCACCCACACACTATTCATTTGCACATTCTGATGAAATATGACTCTTAGGCATTGCACCAATGTTTCGTATTTTAGATGAGCACGAGGTAATGCTCTTGAATCTGGTACTGCACTCAGCAGTTAGGCAATTATCTGACATAGCCTCTTCAAACAGAAGTAACTATAACAAAACCCATACACAAATACCATATCAGCATGCCCAGAATTTGCAAACGACTGCGGCATGCTTACGCGATACAGAATTGGTCTACGAATCACAATAACAGTTGACAAATCCAGTTACGTAAAGTCAAGCACAACTTCACAACCTGAACTTCAAAATGAAAATGACAATCTACGAATAAACCGATAGCAACTGGAGCACAAACTCGTGAAACGGAAAGTTATCTTTGTAACAAATAAAACATTGAACATGTTACATGGGATGTTTCATTCAATTGTGCCTGTGCTAACGTCTCCTAAAATATTTACTATTCTTTCTGGGAACTATAAACGCCAGAAAATATTACGGATACTCAGAGGACTGGCGCTAGATGCAGGGAACGGCAGTTAGTTCTGAGCCTGAGTTACCGGAAACAGTGACAGTTACAAAACACTTGGGAGTATGCGTTAGCAGCAGCATAAAGCGAACCGAAAACATGAAAATAATTTTAGATCAACCGGATGCGTGACTGTAGTCAATTAAAATAATACTAGGAGAATGTACTCACAAAAGAGTTAACTTATAGAATCTTCGATCGACCGATTCTTGAGTATCTCTTGCAGTTTTGAACTCTTATCAAGCAAAATTATAAGAAGAGGAGAAGGAGAAGTTCCCAAGAAAAGCATGACGTTCGATCTCAATTCGTTTAATAATCGCGATGGCTTCAAGGAGATGTTCGCCCAACTCCAGGGGCAGAGCTACATAAGAGGTGTCGTGTATCAAGCAATGGTTTGCTGTCAAAATTCGAAGAAAGAACGTTACAAGAAGAGTCAAACAGGATACTACTTCCAGAGAGATAAAACTTGAAAAATGACTTTGTGAGTCAGAGGAAGAGGCTTGCAATCCTGAGGAGACGGGGATCAAAATAAGGAGAAGGACGAATAATCTACAGCGTCAGCAATGTAGATCAAGGAAGATAAGTTCGTAATACGAAGGATGTACCGTGTACAAAGCTGGGGAAAACATCTAAAGATGAGTAAAAGTAGAATGAGTAGAGGTAACAATACAAGCGTTGCAGATGTCATTCCGCATCCGGCCGAAAGCAAGGAAGGCCTATAAGACCTGTCGAATGGAATGGACAACACACTTTGAACATAATATTGGTTAAAATAAGAAGAAAGTTGGTGATGAGTACGCGAAAGGTGCAAATCGACCTCCTCAACTTCGAAATGACTGAGTAAAAAGTGAAAGAATTTTCCTATCTAGAAAGTATGACTACAGTAAATCAGCACAGTAAGGTAAACAGCATAACACAAAGGGGATACAGCTTAATTTTAAAAAAAGTGCACCACTGGTTGAAAACAGCGATATGGGATTGATAAATGAGTTCTTGAAAGCGTCGTCCGAAGCACAACATTGTGTGAAATACAAACAATAGCCCTTGGAAATATGCAGAAGAAACTGGAAGCATATGAATGTTGTGTTATCGGAAACATTAAAAATTATGTAGACAGGTAAGGTATTGGCATAAAGAGGTACTAAAAAGAATAGACGAGGAAAGGAGAAACGTCAGGCTAGTGGAATATCCGCTGCGGCATCATGAATAGTTATTTGACACTGTAAGAAAAGCAGACGGGAAAAATTGTCGGGGCAGACAGAGACTAAAATATGCTGAAGAGATTACAGCTGATGTTGCGCGTAGCAGGTATGTACAGATTAAAAAATAAGTATGCGAGAGGAAAGAATATAATACGTTTCACAACAGTTAAAGGCTGACGACGTAAGGGAAAAAAAAGAGGCGCAAGACCTGTTAAAACATTGTATCAACATTATAGGCAGATAAGGATATAAATACGAGTACTTAGAAAGGACCCCTTTCAAACCTTGAAACACTTACTGAAATTTCGCAATATTGTTTCAAAATAATATTCGTTGTAAATCATCCAAAATGCCATATGTGAATGTGCGTTCTCCATTGTATGGTACATCGACAAGAGCAGTAATAGCGTTACAGAATTGTAGAACACGAACAAACAAAGCTCAATAGCGCTCCCGCACTCACGACTCAATGTGGAATATCAGACATGTTTGCGAAGTAGATATTTACCTTCCCGAGATAGATATTTGCTACAGATTCAGAAACTACTGTTCAGCAAACACATGATAACACACAGCGATGGCAAAATTATTATCACATCCATCGGAAGCACAAGTGCCAGCTGCAACGAAAAGGTCCGTTTTCGCTGAGCACATCAAGCAGATACACGACACCCGGGCCTCGCCGTAATTGTGCTGCAATCGTAGAAGAAGACCTCTCTTGCAACTGAAAACCTTCGATATTCCAGTAACAGGCAATTTATGCAGTCGTCGCCTCGTCCGTCCGTCATTTCTTCCTCCACCCCAACCCCCACCCTCCCCACCCCTCATGGCCACCATGCATTCTGTGACAAACAAGCCGTTCCCCAGAGTAGCGTAGCATTCCGGGAAATGGAAAGTGTTTTTGCACTTTGCAGTTCTGACAGCACATCATGCACGCTGAATTCTCGAAGATGGGAAGATGGATAGCATTCCTTAGTGTTTGCTGCTGCGCATGAGGACGCGATTCACCTCTTTCTCCTTCCACATTGGTATGAAACCCAAGCACACATTACATTTGAAAGTTTCATTTCTTCATAACGGAATGGTGACAACGTTACAAGTGGTGAAGATGAAGGGGGTGGTATGGTGTTTGTTGCATACGACAGATAACAAAATACAACTCTTCTTGTACATTCTTATGACAAATATATCACATAAACATTTCAAAATGCTGTCACCGGTTTCGACCAGCCACGGCTTACTGACTGTACGCATGTCACACTTTTTTACGCAAGGAACGTTTCTTAGGATCACCGACACCACTTCAAATTAAATGAAATTAAACCGTGGACTGTAATTTCGCAATAACACTGAACAGGTTTTCAATATGTTTTCAGGCGAAGATTTAGGAAGGTAAAGATCAATTTCGTATCCCATCGTTGCCCACACAAGCTAATGTTCCGCCTGTAACGATCCCGAAGTCAACGGAACTTAAATTTCCGATGTTACAGACAAAGCATTGGATAACACACCTCGTGAGTGTGAATAGTGTTGTATAGATGCGAAATTTGCCTTTGTCAGCAGAGAGTAGTTCATGAATACTTTATATCAACACCGATATTCCACAAGCAACCTCACCGCGTGTACTTCAGGTATTACTCACACTTTTCCCTAAGTAGGATAGTAGGGTTCCTCCTAAAACGTTCCATTCTTGTCAGTGATAAGATAAGGGATGTATCATGTCACACATCCGGTGTCAGGTTACCCATTTAGGTTTCTTGTTTCCCCTCTCCCTCGAGCAACCACCGGAAATGCACAAGGTGACTCAAAGAATAACCCAGGCACTCCCCTCTCTGGACCAATGAAGATTATGCGCTCCCTCCACAGATTCATCTTCTATAACTGGGATACTTGTGTGGGAGTGGTCACTCAAGAGCTGCACAGCATACGGTGAGGATTTGTCCATTTGCTAATAACAAATTACGTCACTTGAGTTCTACGTGTTAATATCAATATTACTTGACACCAGCAGAGACCACAACCAGACAGATATGTTTTCCTATTTTTCGTAGCTTCCCCAGTTTTACATGTCTTTCACCCATTTTCCTATTTTATAATTGGAAGCACTCAGGAGAGTTGTGACTATTTGTTTATAACAAATTACGTCACTCCAGGTCATTTTGTCTATCAGAGACCACAGACTGATAACGTAATTACTCTCAATTTTACGTAGTTTCCCCTATTTAATGCGCTTTTGGATTTCCCTCAATTTTTTACGTATTTTGTCCAATTACGCAAGACTGCCCCAGATTTTGCGTCGATGTCATGAAGCTCTCGGGCAACCACAGTGCAGAATTAGAAATCACTGACGCTCAGGCACATCTTCCCTACTCCAGCTTTTATAACTGGGAAACACTGGAGCTGGGCACCATAGCGATAGACCGAGTCAGTTTGTTAACAACAAATTACGTCACTAAAAGTCTATCTGTTAATAACAGCTTAATATTTCGAAGTACCAGCAGAGGCCTCACTCAGAAATACACGCAATTAATCTCAGTTTTACGTATTTTTTCCGTATTTTCCGCAATTTTACGCATTGTACCCTATTACGCGAGTTATGCGTGTTAAGATCGTGCCTGTCATGTCACGACGTCGCGTCATGACGTCACACCACGAAGCCACATCGCGTCGCGTCGACGTCATGATGTTGTCAGCTTAAGTCCCAATGTATATACCTGCTAAGCCACCACTCCATTGACATTGTGCGACATCATTGTGTTAAAAACGAACACATTGGTAGAAATAGTAACGTTACAGAAAATTCTATCAACAGTACTAATTTCTAACGAAAGATATTGTATAAATAATACCACACTACATTTCTAGAATATGTGACGTCATAGTAATTGTGATGCTTCGGCCCAGAGATACTGTATTTGTAGCACATCGCTACACAACACACCTCTAGAGAGAGTCGTCCAGTATCGGCACCACACCAACCCCAGCGAGAATCAAGCTGCCTGCTGGACAGTAGATCGCCCCCCCCCCGACTCCGACGAGTGAGTGTGTAGGCGCGAACGCGAATTGCCGAGAAAGCTGAGGCTGGAGCATAACATTTCTGTATCAGTTCTGCGTATAAAAGCTCCAAACAGTTTACGCGCCAAACACTCCCCCTCCATGCCCGTCTATCGTTTCCTCTCACTGGACTATCACCTAGACACACCAGTTGTAAATCGCAGACACCTACACAGATACGAAACGAGGATTACTACACTTTCAACTACATATTTTCAAGTATTTTTTAAGGTCTTCCAACTACCCACCCCCATATACGCAGGTCATGGCAAATAGAAGTCTGTTTTGGATTTTTAATGTTTTATAGAGAATCTGAAACCAAATAAAATTAGAATTATATATTAATATCTTCAACTGCTGACGGACGTTGACATATGTCAACGGGGACAGGTGAAAATGTGTGCGTGAAAATGTGTGCCCCGATCGGGACTCGAACCCGGGATCTCCTGATTACATGGCAGATGCTCTATCCATCTGAGCCACCGAGGGCATAGAGGATAGTGCGACTGCACGGACTATATCACGCACGCCTCCCGCGAGACCCACATTCTCACCTCATTACTCGTGGAAGACATTCTTACCAAGTCCCGTAAGAGTTCGGGTAATATGTGTGCATCCGCACAGAAGGAGGTCATGGCCGGTATTGCCAGAACTATATACCTATATGGATATGGTGTCTGTTCTTTCGGACATGTCTGGCGTACAGCGTAACAGCTGTAGCGTAGCGCTGCACTCGAACGTGATGCTACATTATGCGGCGCGGGAGATAGAGTGGTACTCGCGAGTGGCAGTCGCTATCCCTCCCACGAGCATCTCGCCCATAAAACAGCTCAACTGGGCTAGGAGTTTACAACGGGATTGAAAGTACAACCAAATTTAGAATGGAGACCGGAAGATCACGTGACTGGTCAAGACCGAGAACTTATTTTTCTCAGTCTTCGATATAGTTTTCCACAATACCGTCAGATACAGATATTGCAAAATTAGAACTTGATGGCAAATATTATACTACATGTCCTAAGAAAAAGAGCAAATGTGTTACACAGATTTAAGCCGTTACCCATCAGAGAAATTACGACTTTAAGTTCAATTACTGTGTTGTGTGCACAAAAAAAGAAAACTGTAATTGGAAGATACCGAAGCCAAAAAAACGAAAACTGAAGTATAGGGCGAAGACAACTGCCATAAAGAAAGAATAGAAACTGCAATTTGAAAAAGCTATTACAAATGTGCAGGCAAAGTTACCACTGAGGAACAGAAAGTATCTGCATTTCCTGTTAATAACATTGGTAACTGGCTATATTGTGGAGTCCTGGCTGAAAATGATGGACTGGAGCACATTTAATCTAATGAAGGACACACGAAAAATCTGTTTATGAAGCTCAATTCACACCTGCTTCTGCTTAAAAAGGATGGCTACATCATATTGAAGTGTGCTGAACTGGATGTTGCGCACCTAGTAACAGAACAACCGTTTGCAGAGCTCAAAACCGACGGAATAACAACATTTAATGGTAATTCGTTGGCAAAAGTTGTAAACTTTAAATCCTATACGTAAAGGATGTGGAGTGCTATAACAATAGTGTTATGCAAGAAATATGAGATAACATTAATATCACCGAAACTTCTCGTATAGAAGAATTGCTTGAACGAACAGGGCCTATTGTTAAAGCCACAAATGGCATAGGTTTTACAGGAAAAAATTAGATACTTATTGGAATTCGGGAACACACCGTTGTACATCCCAAATTACTGCCTGGCGGAAGAATTATAAGAGTCCAATATAGATTTATATTATAAGATAATTATTACGGATGATGATATTAAAACCACATCAAACAAAAACAAAGGAAGAGATGTTTTCCGTACGTGAATGAAAACGTAGAAACTAACAAAGATTTTGTAAAGAAATTTGTTTTCGGATTCCCTCCGCCCTGCCAAAAATAAAAAAAAGGTAGATTCCTGTTTACAATGATCTGCATGTATGGGGGCGGGGGTCGTTTGATGACCTCGAAAAGCAGTTGAAACTTTGAAACTTGATAGTTGAAACTATAGTAACAAACTGACCGATTTTCACGTAATGTGTTATAAACAAATAGAGACAACCTGTCTTTATGTTCGAGAGTGACTCCTGTTATAAAATAGGAAAATGGGTGAAAAATATAGAATAATTCGATCACTTACATATGTACCTGGGTGTTGCCCTGCTAGAGTCATGTAATATTGTTATTAACACATCTTCTCCCGATGCTTTCCAGCTCACGAGTAACCGCTGTCACGAAAGATGTAGTTGTAGAGGGGTTGCATGATCCCCATTGGCCCACACGGGAGAGGATGGGAGGAATGGAGATATTTTTGGGTGTGTTTATTTCCAGTGACTGATTATTAATCGTATAGTAACGGTTAGCTTTATTTATTTATGTACAATACATTCAATTTATTAACGCTGATCTCAACAACCAGGCCCTGCACTAAGCGTCGGTCCTCTGAAGGTCTTTCCGCATTTTGCTGACACATTTCTGGCACTGCTAACCGACGTTGTATCATTTATATTGCGAACCGTAACTGCCCTTTTAGCACTCCAGTGCGGTAAGCACGAAGTTACTTTACATCCGACGATTTTGCCCCGTTACAAACGATGTGCTGAGTTCTGCTTGCTAGGGAGTCCTGAACCCCGTCACGAAGTTCGCCCGATACTCGGTTCAGTCGGCGACAGTACGGAAATGTTTCAAAAGCCATCTGAATATTAAGGAACGCGGCATAAAGCTAAGCGCCTCTGTATATTCCTCGCTGGAAGTCATCTTACAAAGTTTAGTCCACGACACCGCGTTAGACAGGCCGTGTTCTTACCCTCATGTTTCTTTCACTATGAGAGCCACACAACAGACATTTTTTTTTCTTTGTGCAAGCACAGTGATATTCCCTACCACAAAATAAAAAGAATGCCAAATTTACGTAGAAAATTCCTGGAGGATCCAATTTAAACCATTTTTTCTCTCTGTCCGTCCTACTCCTGGCGACAAACAGCGGTTTAATAGCTTTTATGCTTCACATCTGCTGAATAAACTTTAGTGGCCTTACTTACTAACGCTGAAACTGCATTGCTACGATCATTACTACACAGACG
This sequence comes from Schistocerca serialis cubense, assembly GCF_023864345.2. Lineage (NCBI taxonomy): Eukaryota > Metazoa > Arthropoda > Insecta > Orthoptera > Acrididae > Schistocerca > Schistocerca serialis. Next base: position 329,680,308 of record NC_064638.1, on the reverse strand, counting down.
CAAGTTATGCAACACGGATGTTAACAACAATGTAGTTCCCTTGCATATTTTATTGTTCTTTTTCGAAACAACGCAAGCTTCTATTATTTTCAATCGCATGGAAGTTATTCACTCAGCGAAAACTGATCATATACTGAAAGACAGGATCATAAAGTTATTTTTCTCTGGACACGGCACTCCAGCTTCCCGAATCATAAATTTCTTTATCTGTTCAGTTCTTTGATCGTTCTTCCGTACTTTCACGAGAAAATTCGCTTCCTCCATCATCCTTAGTCCCCTGTTGCACTATGCTGCACAAAGCACCCCTCAACATTAATTTTAAGGCGCTGTTAAGGGGGTCGGGGTTCTTAACGGCAATAAAGTAACAGCAGAAGTAATTAGATACGTAACTCAGCAGCGGTGAAGCAGGACACAACGTGACCGAACTTTACAGAACTTCGTTCGACTGTCGAGTTTAGCAACGAATCATATTTTTCACTCGTCTTCCGGAGGTATACGACGTTCAATTTATCGGTTGTACAAGTATAATGAGGACGATGTCCATATAAAAACAGTAAGTTGTTTTCTACATTCGTGCGTAATAGGCCTCCTCCTGGCATCATTTACTGATACACGATATACTTTTATACCTGTAGTCCATAAATAAATTAATTTTACAGACAAAATAAAAATCTACATTTTGTAAAACCTCCGGCACTTCGCATGTTTTACTGATAGGGGACAGGAGAGTGGTGTGCTGACCACATGCCCCTCCGTAACCACATCCAGTGACGCCTGAAGACGACACAGCAGTAGGTCGGTAATGTTGGGGCATCCAAGGCCTATTCGGACGGAGACTGTGGTACGCAGCTAGGATGAAGACGTAAACTAGAATATAGACCTACGAGGACAAGAAACGATTAACATAAAAAATTTCCAAAACACCATACTGTCTTCCGTTTTGTGTCATGTCTTTTTGAAATGTAGCAGAGTAATAGGAAGATATTTCTAATCAGAATACTGTACCACATTAATGGGTTCTTCCGCCACTTCTTCGCAGATCCATTTCAATTTCTGTTTGAATAGCAAACAAACTGAATTTTGGTCCACTAATATTTGTTTATTATCAACAACTTTTCATTGTGCTAGCCCGTCATCAGGCGAGAACTGATGATAGCCTAACAAGATGAAAACAGATTCTTATTAGACAAATATTAGTGGGACAGCCGGCCTGTTTGGCCGAGCGGTTCTAGGCGCTATAGTCTGGAACCGCGCGACCGCTACGGTCGCAGGTTCGAATCCTGCCTCGGGCATGGATGTGTGTGATGTCCTTAGGTTAGTTAGGTTTAAGTAGTTCTAGGGGACTGATGACCTCAGATGTTAAGTCCCAAAGTGCTCAGAGCCATTAGTGGGACAGAACACTACATGTTTTAAATGTGAGGATATCCGTTTATTAAAACACTGTGTTCTGCTGCGTGAAGAAATTCGTAACTGCCTACTACACATTCCTGTCCGACAGGAAGGGCTGACTCTTCAATGACTTTTTTTAAAGGGACAGAAGTGATAACCGCACGGGAAGAGATCACGACTACAGGGTGGGTGCTCGAGTGTCTCCTATTTGAGGTGACCGTAAGGGATTGGGCTGGCCTCCCCGATTTACCGGCGTCTTGTGTCGAATAGCGACCAGTACGAAACGTGGCGCACTATTCCACAACGGTGATTTTCGACAGGCATGCTGCTGTATACGCATTCATTTTCCTAAGATGTCTAGCAGTGTTAGTCCTTCGGCAGCCAAGAAGAGAATAACAGCACGATGATCCTGTTTGGACGCATTTGGTAATAACATCGCCATAGTTACGTCTCCGAATTTACCGCATGCACGTCGGGAAGACATAAATGCCACACTAATTCCTTGCCTATATGTCGGTACTTATTAACCATAACCGCATTGGAGTCGCTTTGCCTTGCAATACGCCTTGCAACGCACTTTTTTAACGCACATTTTAGCATCAACTGAACAAAACATTGATTTTTACCATCCACATTCCCTTCCAAAATTATTATTTATTGCGTATAAGCGACAAACACTTCACCAGCGCGAGGAAACTAGCAAATATTACAGGGGCTGCGGAGATCGTCTCATAAATGAAAAGTATACTGCTGCATTGAAGCAAGAAAAGAAATACCGAGCGAGATGGCGCAGTGGTTAACACACTGGGCTTGCATTCGGGAGGACGACGGTTCAAACTCGCGTCCGGCCACCCTGATGTAGGTTTCCCGTGATTTCCCTAAATCGCTTCAGGCAAATGCCAGGATGGTCCCTTTCAAAGGGCACGGCCGACCTCCTTCCCCATCCTTCCCTAATCGGATGGGACCGATGACCTCGCTGTTTGGTCCCCTCCCCCGATTCAACCACCCAAGCAAAAGAAATATGTTAACGTCGAATATAAATATGTTAGAAAGTGTTTTCTGAAAATATGCGTGTGGAGTATAGGATTATATGGAACCGAAACGTGGACGATAAATAATACAGCCAAGAAGGGAATACAAACTCTTGACACGTGATGCTACAGATGAGTGCTGAAGATTAAATAGTTAGATCGGGTAACTAGTGAAACAGTACTGAATCGAAACGAGGAAAAAAGAAATTTATACCATTACTTGACTAAACGAAGAGTAGGTTAATAGGACACATCCTGAGGCATCAATGAACTGTTAATCTGGTAATGTGAGGGAAGTGCGGAGAGGGGTGCACAAAATTGTAGAGGGAGACTAAGTCCTGAATACAGTGATCGGTTCAAGTGGATGTAGGTTGCAGATCGCAGTATTTATGCAAAGATGGACAGACTTGTATAAGACAATTAGCTTGGAGAACTGCACCAAACCAGTCTTCGGACTGAAGACGACGACGACAATGCAATCAACGTGTCTAAGAAACGATGACAAAATTGGTGAGTGTTTAAGAACTGAGATATTGGATAACGGCAAAATACCCCAGTCGATACCTGCCCTTTCCATGTCTACGAAGACTTTCTGACTCCTGATGAGCACACCTACGAGAATGATATTCGCCATAAGGATAGGAACTGCCCATATATTAGATTGTAACACGGACGAAGGGAGCAATTTATATTACAAATGTAAATGACTGCCTGAATATTTATGGCTATTTATTGACCTGTACGCTTTATACCCATTTTCTAACGAATCTGCATAAACAATTTTAATTTAGATATTACATAGTCGGTATAATATCATTATGACGACCTGATAAACCTACAAGCAGATTATCTCGGACAACGATTTCGGTATCATCAAAATCTCCTCTGGTTACAACTGAGACCTGCAAACGTGCAGCTGCGAAGACAGTGTCTAATACTATTGGAGCGATGTAGTCGGTAGTACAGTGCGAAGCAGATGCCGTCCAACCAAATCCCACACATTCTCCGAGTTGTACAGATCCTGACCTGGGGTGCTCAACATAGTTCAGAACGTGCTGACTAACGCGAGATGTGAAGAGGATTGTCTTATAGGGACAGCAGGCTTCCCCGACATTATTACAGCAAATATCAGTAAGAGCTGTTGTGGATGTGCCCAGCACTGTAGTCTCTTAACGAACACCAGCAGTGTAACTCATTACAGCTACTGCTTCGAACACCATCGTTACAAAATGTATCCGGGAGAATATTATATGTAAGGTGTTCCATGTAATGATGGCACACCCCTTTATTGTACGGATGGTTGAGGATAATGAAATGCTACTTTAAATCATTAATATTTGCAACTGTTTACCTAAATACATACTGGAACAATTTTATTGATGTAAGTGGTTTATTGCGTTCTGTAGAACACACAGCAGCGCTGTTATCAGTGCGTGGAGGAATATTTTCTGGAATGAATGTAGATCATTTATTTAAATTTCAACAGTTATCAACAAAAAATATTACGTAAAACCCCAGTTACTACCTCCCAACATAACTCACGTATTTTACAACTCTCAAGTATATGAACCTTAAAACTGGGAATATAGTCTTTTCTTTAGAATGTCCTGTTAAAATAGGAATAAAGAAGTATAACAAAATATTAACACAGCGTGTCAGGAAAATTTGCCTAGCGCATCATCTAGGTAATAAAATGGGTGAGCTGGTTACCGGTGTTGTTGGACAGACGCAACAGAGATTTGTAAACAGCTGTCATTTCTGTCTCATCGTCATACTACACAGGAGGCACACTGCCGATGAAACGAATGCCGCCCTCTGGCAGGGTGCAGCTGAGACTCGACTGTTGCACGAATATCGCATGAGGCGGCCGAAGACAACTGGTATGGAGGCAGTCATCGGTCTGGCATTTTAGATTATTCTCGGCTATTTCTGTATAACGTTTCACTGTAATCATAAAAAAGCATTACTTCACTTTGTTTCTCTTTACAAAAGTTAGCGAATATAGTTAGAAAAAGATACTTCATTCGGTGGCAAAACTAGAGACAATAAAATAAGGGGGCGCTGTGATAAGACACAGGACCTGTTTTCGGGAGGAAGGCAGTCCAAAACCTCGTCAAGTCATCCAGATTTACGGTTCTCAAGGTTTACCAAACACGCTTAAGGCACATGCTGGACCAGTTCCTTTTGTAATGGCACGGTCGATTCACTTCCTCAATCTGAGCTTGTGCTCCATCTCTACGGGCCACATCGACAGGAAATTAAAGTATGAGTATTATGCATATTGAAATATATCTCCCACCCCTTCTTCTTCTCCGGCGGGGTATCAGTAGTTTCGAAAACTCGAGCCTTATTTTCTCTTAATATTACGTGCATCCTTGTTACGCTGTATATCATGTTCTTCACACGGTTAACAGTTTTATCGAGATTGTTTAGACAACGGTGGTCACATTAACACAAATACACGAGGGTCATTCTGAAACTAATGCAGCCTTTTTTTCTTTTATTGAACGGCTGTCCGAGCTAGATTATAATGGCGTACAACTATCTTTTTAATATTCATCCTAAGATCCTGTTTGTTCGTTGTCTTGTGACAGCAACAGAAGGGGAGTGTTTCAATATGGGGTCTGACACAGAGGGACGTATAAAACAGATGCTGAACAAATTGCACCTATTGAAATCCATCGACGCTTGCTAAAGGTTTATGGAAACGATTCAGTGGGCGTAGATAATGTGAGGCGGTGGGTACCGCATTTCAGTAGTGGTGAAAAGGATGTGCATGACAAACCACATCCCTCTCGATTCTGCTCCGCTGCCATCCCGCATAATGAAGTGTTTGGATCAACTCATCCATGATGATCGGCGACCAAGGAATTGTGTGCCCAGCTGAATGTCAGTTGCAGTGACCTACACAAGGTGTCGAGACCTCCTCGACCAATAAAGAGGCCGAAGATTACAATTTTCTGAACACCATCACAACCGGAGGTGGGCCGTGGTTTCACCACTACGAGCAAGGATCCGAGAGACAGTCCATGGAGCGGTGACATGCGAATTCTCGAAGAAACAAGTAGTGCAAGACATATCCATCTGCAGGCAAAATTGTGCGCCCAGGGTTCGGCAGATTGTGGTTCTTTTGAATGTATAGGAGTCCAAAGCAATTGTCCATTCAGAAAACTACAAGAAGACACTGAATAGACCGAAAGCCCGAATTTTCAGTCATGCCAGAGAAGTAGAAAACTTCTGCTTGTAACATGATAACGCCAGGGCCCCCAACAGTTTTTCAATCTTGGAGCTTATTTCCAAAATGGGCTGGACTGTCCAACTATATCTACCGTACAGGTTTCCATTCTTTTGAGCCTGCAGAAAATGAACTACGTGCCAACATTTATCAGACCCAGAAGCTGTCGTCAAAGCTGTAAGACAGTGCCTAGCATCAGCTGGTTTAGCTTTTTACGAGCGCAAGAGGCAGGCTCTTATTCACCACTGGTACAGGTGCATAACGAGCGGTGATGACTATGTAGAAAAATGAAAGTATATAGCTAAATTCTTGTTCTATTTAAGTCTGTTTTTGTGGTTTCTGTATCTGTCGTAGTTTCCACGAAAATAAACGCATATCAACTGTTGCAGGCCTTCTCTCAACAGAGATGTGCCTACGAAGCGCGGAAGCGACGGCACAGTGCAAATCTTTGGCCCCTGTTTACAAGGCCCTCAACTGGATGGTGAACAGCAGCGCTGGGTAACTGGCCAGTGGGCATCTGCTACTGGAGTAGGCGGCTGCCGGCCGCAGGGCTCGGCCCTTTGTGTGACTCAGGGCCGCTCTTCATTATGTGAGTGTACCACTCGAAGCGCTCTCTGCGGAAGTTTCGCACAACGCCGGGGAAATTGCGTGAATCCAACAAATCTCGCCTGGTCCTCCGTCTTCTGTTTTGTCACCATCCAATTTCCGCTTTGCTCCTGCTGTGAATGCTGCAGACTCGATCTGTACTCATTTGCAAGTGGTTCTTCTAATATCTGTTAATCTTAATTGTTAATTAGCATACATGCTCAGTTTTTTGTACACTTGTTTCATTGATTGGTTCATAAAATTTCACAACTACTTGGATTATATAATTCTATACCAAAGCACAACGAAATAAAACAACTGCACGTACAGAATGATAGTAAATTTTCTGTAGTTCATCAAAGTTTCCAAAAGTTGCTCGTCTACGTGCTTTTCTTTTTTACAGCGTCTTCTTCCAAACATCACTGGGTAAAGTTCTCGTAACGAAACTAATGGGAACTGCTGACTTCATTCTGGTTGCGCTCGGCGAACGTCTCATTTTCCTTTGAGTTTATTGAATTACCGTTGACCTTGGATCATTCACTGTAAATGTGAGAACCACTGATTTCAGTAGCACTGTACTTGTTCGGCCTTTTTATTGACATAAACTTCCCTACAGATATTATAATTTTATCCTATTATGTCACTCCAGTACGTCACAAGAACCCCATTTCTGGTGACTGCACTTCTCTTAAGTTGTTACCTAAATGTTCGCATCTCCTTTCCGTAAAACAGAGCCGGTTTAGAGATGTTATGCATTCGGGCGTTACGTCCTTTACTCATACGTTCCCCATTGTGCCTACGAATGCGTAAATTGAGTTTCATTTTTTCCGGGATATTTTCCCTACGTCAGCACTGAACGTTTTAACATATATGTTGCAACTCAAGTATGTTAATGAATTTACCCTGAAGAGTGGCAGATAGAGGGGCTTCGGTGAATACTTCGATGGCAGCGGTAATGAAGATGATGGTCTTCGGTATGATGGAAGAGAAAAAGAGTAGTCGTCCAAACCATTGCCTTTTGGTGAATATGATCCTGGAGGGCTAAGGGAGATATTCCCGACAGAAAAACGTGCATGTTAGGAGGCGGTCCCATCATATTACTCACCCTCATATGGGAATATGCACACAAACTCAGCAGATTAATGGCAACAGTTACGTGAATGTTTGTGAAAATTGCCACACGAAGGAGAATGTGTATGATTAAAGCGAACTTAACAGCACACGCTGGATTGCCAGAATACAACTGGAAGACAGTTCACATACTGGATTTATCGTAATGTCAAATGATGATATGCTGACAATTACGAACACGCTGGCAAGGAACGTACCGAATTTTACAACACCCGGAAAGCATTGCGCAGAGATTCACGGTTGACATCGGATTCGTATATGATGGAAAGGTGAGAACACAATTGTTGTAAAAACAGTGAGTACGCTACTGCATACTTCCAGGAATCGATTATATCCCCGAACCATTACACAACTATCCCTTGCTTGTACAGAGAAAATAAGATGGAAATACACATGCAGAAGCGGTCAAGTCATCCAGGTATATCCTCCTCCCGCTTTTACTTTCATGACATTCTTGCTTAAAGTCTCGATCCCAACGCCACAGATCTGTGACATCGCCACCTGGACGCCCTCACTAGCCTACAACCTCAGCGGCCAAGACTCTCGAAACGAGTTGTGCCATTTGAAGACATGTCGATTATGACGCTTGAATGTTGCGGCTATGTGCGGAGTACGAAGCGAGTAGAGACATGTAGTAGTAGTGGTGGTAGTAGTAGTAGTAGTAGTAGTAGTAGTAGTAGTAGCTTTATTCATCCGTAGATCTCTTTTTACAAGGATATAGTACATGTCAAAGTATTTACACGTTTAGACCAATTTAAAATAAACTAATTTGTATACACTTACAGACTTCTAGTTAGTGACATCATTAGATTTACTCCTGGTATACAATACTTTTTTTTGCAAATAACTTATTACATAATGTAATGCCACACTGTGCACTCACATCTCACTGCTGTCACTGCACACACTATACACACATTGTTTCGTAACACTTCACTCACTGCACACACACACACACACACACACACACACACACACACACACACACAGGTGATCTCTGGGCCATTTTCTGTACCGATTTGTATCCTGAAATACGTCAGCATCCCTCTATAATGAGTGAGATGTTGAGCTCAGAAAGAGGAAGAGATGTTAGTACTGTGCTATGCATAGCTTGGGGAGTAAGTTTTTCTAGAAAAGGAAAAAAGAAGGAAAGAAACAGTGTGAAAGTGTTATGTGAAATGTCGAATGTTTTTAATTATTATTAGTTATTTGTATAACTTTTTTAAACAAATCCCTACCCTGTTTTCTCTAAGTGATCCTTCAACGTATAAAATGTATTGCATAGCAGGTACTTTTTTGCGTTTTTAAATAAGTGTATTTCTGCAATTTCTTTACTCTATTTTGGTAATTTATTGTACAGTTTTATTCCTTGGTAGAAAACGCTGTTTTGAGTTTTATGCTTATTTTTTCTTGGTAAATGTAAGTTAAGTCCATCTCTTGTTGCATGGTCATGGAGAGAGCTGTATGTGCAATAATTACTAATGCTATTTTTGATGTGTACAACTGACTGATAAATGTATTCTCATGGAGCAGTTAAAATCCCCAGTGTTCTGAACAGATCTTTACAATGAGCTTGACTAGTATTTTTGGTTATTGTCCTTATAACTGTTTTCTGGAGTTTGAAAATTGTGTTCATATTTTGTGCAAAATTGTTATCCAAAAAAGAATGCCATAGCTAAGAATTGAGTGTACATATGAATAATATGTAACTAAAAGACACTGCATGTTACACATTGATGATGGGATTCCTCAGGGCATAACATGCTGATGACGTTCTGTTTTCAAGTGCCTTTGTGTGTTCACATCACTTCAACTGAGAATCCATATTCATTCCTAGAAGGCATTTGTTACACAGCTATAGAGGTGCCACCTACATTTAATTTAACATTGTCATTTTTCCTCTTCAAACTGAAATTCACGGCATTTGTTTTCTTTATGTTCAATGTCACTTTATTACTTATTGACCAATCAAAAGCTTCCTTGGGAGTTTCATTTGCTTTCTCGGCAAAGAGTTCTCTTGTTTTCTCAGTGACTATAATACTGCTGTCATCAGCGAAGAGAATTTTTTCACCATGAGTAACACTACTGGGAAAGTCATTGATATATATCAGGAACAGTATTGGTCCTACTATGCTACCTTGCGGAACCCCTATATTAATGTATTTTGGTTCTGATAAGTGTTTTACTAAATGTTTAGATCTATTTGAAGATGTGTTATCTCTACTCTTAGTACCCTATCTGCTAGGTATGATCGAAACCAGTCATTAGCTACCCATCTCATTCCCAACGCTTCTAATTTATTTAATGGAATCTTGTGGTCGACTGCATAAAAGCCCTTACAAAGATCCAAAAATATGCCTGTCACACGCTCATTTTTGTCAAGCGCATCAAGTACAACTTTTGTAAATTCTAATATGGCTGACACCGTATTTTTACCACTTCAGAAACCAAACTGTGATTCGCTTAAAAGATTCAGGTAATTCATTAATCTGCCTTTCATAATTGCTTCTATTATTTTTGAGAATGGTGACAGCAGGGAAATGGGCCGGTAATTTTCTATGTCTTCTGCATTACCTTTCTTAAGTAAAGGTACAACTATTGCCTGTTTTAACTGCTCTGGAAATGTCCCTGGTGTGAATGATTCATTTATTACATTTGTTAAGGGGTCTTGTATAATCCCTATGCATTGTCTTAGTAGACACATTGGTACTTCATCTAAGCCTAATGACTTATTATTTTTTAGTTTTTGAACAGTTTTATTGAATTCATTCTCTGTGGTTGAAACTAACATCATTGTATTTAACGCAATATTATTTAGAGGTGTTATGTTATTTGTTTTTGGGAATTTTTGCTGTAACTTCTCTACAATACTTGAAAAACTGCTCGTTTACGTAGTTTGCAAAGTCTTGTGGATCATTTATTACTTTATTCCCCCCCTCCCCCCTCAGTGGTAAATTATTCTGTGTTTGTTTGTTTCTCCCCGCTTCCTTTTTTATAACGTCCCAGACTGCTTTGCTTTTATTCTCTGCATTGTATATTATATTGTCATTAAATGACTTTTTGCAGCACTCAGCACCTTTCTATTGATCTTTTTGTATCTATGACAGAAATTTAAGAATTCTGGATGATTGCGACTCTTTTCCATGGAACTGAGGTATGTAAGTGTTTGGGAGGACTTCTTAATACCTGCTGTTATCCATCTGTTTTTGTGAAATTTTGATACAGACATGCATGCTTTTGAAAATGCCTTCTCAAAGTTCAATTTCAATTATGTGGAGAATTTAGAGAATTTCATATCCACAATGGTTTCCTTATACACTTCATCCCAGTTATGTTTTGCTAGATCTTTCGAAAAATCCTTTATTTTGATTTCTGATAGATGTCGTTTGTAGGCTTGTAATTTAGGGAATGATTCGATGCCTGATTTTACTGTTGTTATTTGACAGAGATGGCCTGATAGCCCGAGATCTTTTACAGCTACATCACATTTTTCCCTGTCCATATTTGTGGCCACATGGTCTATTAATGTGGCAGTCATTGTGTAATCCTTGTTTCACTATTGACCAATAGGGACATTACAAAATTTTGAAGGATATTTATGAGGGTGCTGCTGGATTCATTTATGATATTAGTGTTAATGTCCCCACACAGAATTATGTTGAACTTTGTACTTGAGACTTTCTCTAGAACTTCTGTTAATTTATTGAAAAAAGTGTCCACACTACCACCAGGAGATCTATACACACACAAAATGATAAATTTCTTGGTGATATCAAGCCCTGTTAATTCAATAGCTGATATTTCAAAGTGTTTGTCTTCACTTACTGTACTGAGGTCATGTCTTGATTTGAACTGTATTCCTTTTCTGATATAAATGCTTGACATCTGAACAGTCTGTTATAGACGGGTGTGTAGTGAACGTGGCAGAAAGACGCGAGTTGATCGGTGCCTGGTGCCGACATCAATAGTACCCAGGGTGGATTTTTAATATTGCAGAAAGTATATTTCCGGGTGCGTAAGCGGGACGGTCGTAAATTTGTGACGAACGAACGTCACGTCATCTGGAGCAGTACGTGGCTATAGACGGGCTACTGAGAATCACATCACGTCGATTTAAACGTGGGGCGAAAGGCGCCAATCAGTTTCGGCCAGGTCTGTACGGAGATAAATGCACCACATAGGCTTCAGCAGACAACGGCAGACATCCCAAACAGAGCCTTTCTACGACATGCGGGAAGGCCAACATTGGAACTTCTATGGTTGAGCTCCAGCCTAATTCATTGTGACGGAAATTGCTAAATGGAGTTACAGATCACAGCGCCAGTGGTACAGAACAACACAAATGGAGTCTGCGGGAGGGTTTCTCATTTCAAAAAGTGTCAGAATTAGCCGAACCAGTTATTTTCATGTTTGCGCAACAGAATACTTAATACTTAGCGGGGCAGCTAGTTGTTCTGCAGCGTGTTTGCGTAACAAACGGAGCTACCGAGTAAACTCAAACTGTTCCTAGCTGCTTCGCGAGAGAAACAAAGAAACATAAAATTTACAAAAATCGATACACAAGCAGCTTGGGTGCTTGGAGAAACAGTCTGAGCTGTGGGAAGCAAACACTTTGAGAGTAGATAGAGCGCTGTCTTGTTGTCTTGGCAAAGTTTGCACTCTATCTGCTAATTTAATTACACTAATGCTAATTATGTACTATGAGCTGATAGATAAAATCAATTAGTTTACTCTGCCGTGCGGTTCTAGGCGCTACAGTCTGGAGCCGAGTGACCGCTACGGTCGCAGGTTCGAATCCTGCCTCGGGCAGGGATGTGTGTGATGTCCTTAGGTTAGTTAGGTTTAATTAGTTCTAAGTTCTAGGCGACTGATGACCTCAGCAGTTAAGTCGCATAGTGCTCAGAGCCATTTGAACCAACCAATTAGTTTACTCTATCGGACTCGGTTTCATTGTGAAAAATAGACACACTTGGAACGTCTGTGATTCCTGAACTACTCGTTATCAATGAGACATTCCGATACAAGCTTTTCACAGTTTCCGTACATCGCTTCTGAATGTGCCAGGGCAGTTCCTTCTACAGCGATACAACCGATCTTGGTCCACATACCTTCCCAAATCTTTTCAGCTCTCATTCTGATGGCCTCGTTGTCGACAGGGCCCTCTTCCTTCCTTCCTTCCTTCCTTCCTTCCTTCCTCCCTCCCTCCCTCCCTCTCTCCCCTTCTTTCTTTCTTTCTTTCTTTCTTTCTTTCTTTCTTTCTTGCTTTCCTTTCTTGGCTACACTGTAATACAGTATGTTTAGTTACTAGTATTTTTTTCAGAAGACAGTATGTAGCAACCACTCCCCTTTTTCAGTAACCTACCACATATTTTCCGTTCCCAACTAATACCATGTCGTAAGGATCAAAAACGAACTCAGTTTTCGGTATCTGATGATGGCTGATAACTTAATTTTACATTTTTGCACGTGTTTGGTTGTGGCTTTCGTCACAATGAAATGCAAAATACACTCATACCGAAATCTGCAAAATTAAACAAAAAGGGGAAAAAAAGAAGCAACGGTAGTGAGTTGAGTACGATGCAAAATTAAACTGTGCTCGTTTCTCGACTGGAAAAGGACGGAACGAAGTTGATATAAAAACTGCAACAAGTCTTTATTGCGCCTGTAGAAATAACGGCATGGACAACATAGGGTTTACCTTATAAATAAAACATTAACTCCGTGCCTATGGAAAACGACAGAAACGAACCAACTGCTGCGAAACGCCGCGCAACGGCAAACGACGAAGCGGATAAGCAAACGAGCCGTAAGCACTGGGACTTAGCGGTCTGAATCCAGTCCTGTATAATTTAATGCAAAAGCGAGCAAACATGACGGCCACTCTTTTGGCATTTCGTCGCGTGTGAATCATTCGATTCCTTCACTACCGCTGTAAAACATTTGCTACTCTTAAGTGAAAGCTGAGTCGGTAGCCACTTTAAAATTCATCAGTTCTATTCAGTGAATCAATAAGATTAATACAAAACGGTTGTATAGGCGCATATGATTGCGGCCAGATTTTGTACGCCTGACACTTGGTAATATGTAGAGTCGGTCAGGCAGTAGGTTTTTCACGTATCGTCATGTCAAGAGCGTACTTCACGATTCAGGGAAAACAGCGGCCACTAACTATCGTGAACGCGAATGTGTTGATGACAGATGTCGTCGCCGATTAACGCCAGTCGAAACATAGAGTAAATGAACTACTTATCGGCGAATCACGCCCTCCTCCCATGCTGGACAACTTCAGCTTACTTTATTTACTCCACGACACATTATAAATTAAAGTCCACCGTATCGTTTTAGTGTCTGTATGTTACGACTAATAGGAGCAAGTACTGTACAGAATTTGATACGGTTTTTGTTAACAGATTGACAGAAAACTGTTTGGAGTAGTTACCAACTAAGTATGGTAACATATCGATGAACTGAGACACGCGCTGACAGGATCGTAAGAGGTCGGCCACCTTAAACGTGAATCCTTGGAAGAAAGAGGCCGTAGTTCTCGCAAAACCTTGTTGCGTGAATTTAGAAAACCTGTATTCGAAGAAGACTGTGCGACCATTAAGCTGCCACTATTAGGCCACGTACAGAGGAATACGGAGTTATTTTTCCATTGCTCAGTATGTGAATGGTATTGGAAACAAAATCGCTAATACTGGAACGATAATCCTCCGCCATGCACTGTACATTGGTTTGCGGAGCATACACGTAGACGTAAAATCGGTAAGCAATCATACCATCCGCATATACCAAATCAGCGAGGCGCAGAAGCTACCAGGCCTCACGTGTATCTCTGCTGACCGTGCGCTAAACGTTTCAGGGACTAGGGTGGGTTTACATGGTAAAAGGTCGCTTGAACCGAAAACTCGTGTGGCACGATGGTACACTTTGACGACAGGGTACGATTATGTAGAAAACCAAATGGAGCTGCATGTCCGGCCTGCCGAAGAAACACATCTTATATAGGTGATGGAGAAATTCTCGTGCGGAGGATGTTAACACTTGATACAGAGGGGACCCTGGTACGTTGTCCATCGTCTCTCATCCGCAAACTAATTTATTCGCCAATCACGAGCATTCGTTCGTCAGCCTACAGCAGCCTGCAGCCGACCTGGACCTTCAGGAAGATAATGCCTTATCCCACCGCTCGTCAGTTTATATGCACACCAAAAACACACAAGACACTTAAGGGTGCATGGCACAGGGTTCTTTGTGCACTATGGTCACTTCCCCACTTTCATATTACACTCACGAATAGTGTGCGGGAAGAACGCTTGACATGAGCTCGAGTCTCTCTAATTTTACATACGTGGTCTTTTAGCGAGATATGCGTAGAAGGAAGCAATATGTTGCTTGATTCTTCTAGAAACGTACGCCCTAGGAATTTTAACGGTAGACCAAAACCATAATGCACAACGCCTGTGTTGTAGCGTCCGCCACTGGGGATGGATGAACACCTCTGTGGTACCTTCGCGCTTACTAAGCGTGACGAAACGCTTTGCTCTTCTTTGAATATTCTCCATTTTCTCTGTCAGTTCTGATTGGTATAGGTCCCTGACTGGCTAGTAATACTCAACTGTCGTTCGAACGAGGGTTTGATAAGCTACCTAGTTCGTCGGTGCACTATACTTTCTGAAGATTCTTCTCATGAATTTCAGTCTGGTATATAGGTTTTTCTGTGATTAGTTTTATGTGGTCAATCCGATGAAAATCGGTCCGGAAGCATCCCCAGATGTTTGATGAGCGCGACTACTTGTGGTGATTGTTCGGCGCTCGTGTTACTGTACCAGAATTATTTGAATGCATTAAAGAGCTTGTGTTCCTCCACAGGCAACGTCACTTCACTTCCACTGAGCACACTGGAGACTCCATCGAGGGTTATGAGCGGGTCTCGGACCTAGCTCCGACCAAATTAGGTGAGTAGTTGGCAGCCGTTGATTGGGATATTTCCAATTGCCTTCGGTGTGTCATGGAGTCCGTGCAATGGTGCACCGGCGTGGCGCCACACGATGTCGGTGTCACGTTTAATTGCTGAGGAGCGTGTAAACTATACAGGCACAGCAAAACGTTTGGTGAAGGGAACTCTCTCTTGTCTGATACGTAGGATTGAGGGTAGTCCGCATGGAAAACATGTGATGGAAGCTGTGTGCATGAATAATCACATTATCAACCATATGGAACACAAACTCGCAGCTGTGTTCTCTAAAATCTAGTTTGGTTTCAGAAAAAAAGAAAAGGATCGAGGAAATAGAGAAGGAATACTAACTGCAAAATTAGTTGCAGGGAGATAAAGGGAAGAAACTTTAAACATGTATAGAATTGAAGGAAAATCAGCATTGGCCGTATTTTGTTGTTTTATTGTCAGTAAAATCGATTTTGCTGACAATAAAACAACAAAATACGGTCAATGCTAATTTTCCTTCCAATTCTATCCACTATTTGGTCGTGGTGCACACAGCACGCCATGGAGTCGCCAATCAATAAAACTTTAAACATGTATATAGCTTTCTTAGATATAACAAAACCTTTGACAGTATGGGGAAAAAATCTGTGAAGCACTGAAGAAAGGAGGAACAGAATAGAGATGCGTAATATTGGCATAGGGTTTGCACAACAAATGGGAGGACTGTTACTAGTGTATGACCATAAGAAGCACAAATCAAGAAATGAACGCAAAAAAGTGGTGCGCTATCTGCTTTTATTTCTACTATATTCATGGAGTTGGTTGAGATGTGCGAGTATGTGCAGGTGATTAGCTATTTGAACATGTTGACTGATTTACGTACGTAGGAAGTAATAATACTCGAAATGAGAGGACGACATGGAAAAAAAAACTGCGCTAGCAAAGGGTGATTTCAATAAAAAGAAGATACTATATTCTAAAAGTGACTATATCTGGCAGCGTATGTTTGGAGCGTAGCATTATAGGGACGCTAAAATGGGGATTAAGGTAGAGAAACGACAGAAATATTTTAAGATGCAATTACCAGATCACAAGTAATGACATCCGCAGAAGAGTACGTGAACACAAAAGTTTGTAAGAAGCTTCATCAGAAAAGAGCAAATGAGAGACTTTAGTACCATTTGCTTCCTTATGGTGAGTTCAAAAGCCTCAAAAAATCTTGTGCAGTATAAAACCAGTAATTTGCAGTGGGTATCACCACATATTCTTTCACCTGGGATGCTTTATTCTTGAGTAAGTCTGTCTATTATTTTGCCATGAGTAGCTATTATAGTTACGCCTTGAGTGCTATGTCAGCGGAAAGTGACGTACATAAAGACAACGACTGAGGTACATAAATCCAATTATGACATGTCACATGTAACACCTACATGCAGGCAGATATCTGAAGGAATCCTGACTGAAGTGATGAATGGGGATCCATTGTCGCCAATTATACTGCTGCCAACCAACCCTTGTTTTGACACATAAGTAACCGCAAATAAGTTGAATTCCACTCCAATATGCATATCAAAGAAAAATCTCCGACGCCTTTAGCGATGAATAAGTGTCGATCTCCCAATATCGACCACTTGACTACCGCCATAGAAATGCAGTCTTCACGACCAGTACGTTATTCCGTCGGCTTCCTTTACCTCTAGATGCTAAGGATCTCAAATATTCGCACGCTACTAAAAACTTGTCGGATGAATGTTGTATGCCTTCTCATTACCAAATGCGACTAACTTTCTGAGATTTCTCAAAATATATCAAAGTACATTAGTTAATAATAGTTACAGCCGAATACGTTGGGCACAAAACGAGGCAACGTCGTTGTTAATAAACGGAAAAGTAAAAACGTCTACTGCAGACACCGTGTGACGCTGCACTTTATAACAGAGTGCCCTCGAATGGACCTCCCGTAAATCACAAGCCATCTGTCTCGGCACACTCCACTCTGATCTAGATATGATGGACCCAGAAACGAAAAGTGTTCGCACTCGCAGGGGAACAGAGAAGAAGGCACAAGCAGGCCACAGAAGAAGAAACCAATTCCGGCAGAACGCTGCCAAGACACAAATCTCAACGGGTGAGGCGAAAGTGCTTCTATTCCAGTATATACCGCAATTTTCCGAATGGGATGCCCCTCGTATACTATACGATCGCTGGATATAATGTTATTGATCATACGGACGGATGTGAAACGGAAACGGTGACGCCACTACTTCTTCGCTTAAGAAACCAAAGAGGAAGACTATAAAAAACGGGTATTTTTAAAGAGAGTAAGCCTTTTAAAAATGGGGCAATGATTTTGTAAAGCGTTTGACTGATATTAAACAGCCTTACAAAGTAATTTCGGGTTTATCTTCGTCAAAAATGAAACACTTCTTGTCGATTGGTCAGAAAATCCTATTTCCTACCATCAAATATCATATTAGGGCAGACTAATCACGTGTACTATAGTCATTCGAATTATCTTAAACGCAGACGTATAGCAGTCGGAGGGTCGGTCGGTTGACGTGCGGGAGCGGACCAAAGAGCGAGGTCATAGGTCCCACGGGATTAGGGAAGGAGGTCGGCCGCGTGCTTTCGAAGGAACCTTCCTGGCATTTGACTGAACCGATTCAGAGAACTCAGGGACAACCTAATCAGGGTGGCTGGCCGCGGATTTGAAGCGTTGTCCTCCCGAATGAGAGTCCAGTGTGCTAACCACTATGCCACCTCGTTCGGTAGCAGTCGGAGGAAGGCGCAGTGATGGGCTGTAAACATCTAAAACTGATATTCTACAGTCACAAAAAAGAAGCACTTAAATTTTTATCTAAAGTATGTAAGGACGATCTCGCTGCAAAAACTGTGTGAACAGTAACTGTAAAACGTGGTTTTAATACTGCTTCAGCATACAGTGCACATAAATTTCCCATTACTGAAGCACTTTATAGAGAAATTTGAGAATAATCATTAAAAATAATTTAAAAAATGAGTCACGGTAAAGAAACTGTAATATGGTCATTTTTATGCGCTACTGACAACGATATGAGCGCTTTTCTGGGACACAGAAATTCTTATAGTAAACTCCGCCTTCAGTTATGAAAATGCTCTTCTGTTGTTGTTTTATACAACTCGATTACTGTAGGTCGATCTTCGGCTTTAGCCGTTTTTCAACGTGCCATGAAAATATACTTAGCTAATATACTTGTTACGTTAACTTCGAAGGAACTTTGTAAAATAAAAATTGTTGTGGTGGGGTTGTGGTCTTCAGTCCAGAGACTGTTTTGATGCAGCTCTCCATGCTATTCTATCCTGTGTAAACTTCTTCATCTTCCAGTACCTACTGCAACCTACATCCTCCTGAATCTGCTTAGTGTATTCATCTCTTGGTCTCCCTCTATGATTTTTACTCTCCACGCTGCCCTCCAATGCTAAATTTGTGATCCCTTGATGCCTCAGAACATGTTCTACCAACCGGTCCCTTCTTCTTGTCAAGTTGGGCCACAAATTTCTCTTCTCCCCAATTCTGTTCAATAACTCCTCATTAGCTATATGATCTACCCATCTAATCTTCAGCATTCTTCTGTAGCACCACATTTCGAAAGCTTCTGTTCTCTTCTCGTCCAAACTATTTATCGTCCATGTTTCACTTCCATACATGGCTACACTCTATACAAATACTTTCAGAAACGACTTCCTGACACTTAAATCTACACTCGATGTTAACAAATTTCTCTTCTTCAGAAACGCTTTCCTTGCCATTGCCAGTCTACATTTAATATCCTCTGTACTTCGACCATCATTAGTTACTTTGCTCCCCAAATACCAAAACTCATCTACTACTTTAAGTATCTCATTTTCTAATCTAATTTCCGCAGCATAACCTGATTTAATTCGACTACATTCGTTTATCCTCGTTTTGCTTTTGTTGATGTTCATCTTATACGCTCCTTTCAAGACACTGTCCATTCCGTTCAACTGCTCTTCCAGGTCCATTGCTGTCTCTGACAGAATTACAATTTCATCGGCGAACACGTCAGTTTTCATTCTCCTGATAACGGAGAATTGTAGAACCTAAAAAATTAATGTCATTGATATACTGTAGTACGTAGTACTGTAGCAACTTAGTCATATTTTTTTAACAGACAAAGAAGTGTCAAAAGAGTGTACATTAAAAAAAAAGAAAACAAGGAAAGAAGTACAGGGTTAATCGTGCCACCTGCTACAAAGTCATTAGACAAGAAGCACAAGTCCGGATCGTGCGGTTTTAAGCCTGCTCTTCCCGAAAGCGAGTACAGCATGCTAACCACTGCACCAATCTCACTCAGAAGGGCCAATATAAAAGTATGTTTCAATAGATAACAGCTGATGACAGACCCATGAGATTCAGAACGCACTGTATAGCAATGAAAAAGTGCTTTAATGATTGAAAGACGTGTTTTTCTTTAATCAATGAACAATGTGACCGAGTTGTGGTTGTAAAAATTAACATTGTGGATTAGCTGAAACACAAATGCAGGCGGAAAGTACTCCCTATTTATCTGCACTGAGAATTTTCTGCAAAGCCGAGCTATAATGTAGTATTTCTCTTCGATTTGCAACTTGATAACAGCTCTTCAACTTGTTTTTACTAGCGAGAAGAAACTATAATGAGCACGAAAACACTGTTATTGGCTTTCAGATAATATTTCTAATGTAAGTAAATTGAAAGATGTTTGATCTCTCTACTTTACAAAGCCCTCCATGAACCGTGGACCTCGTCGCGTAGGGGTGGCTTGTGTGTCTCAAACGATACATTTACCCATACCTTACGTGCAACCAGATTGTAATTTTTGCACCAATTTTCTATTTTTAACAAGTTTTTTCTACTTAAGTAAAAGATACAAATACACCGTCTTTACATGAAAGAGCTCTCTACAGTGAAGGCAAGCCAAGCTACAACCACACTCTGACTCGCTCGGTGCGGAACAGACCTGGAAACACTCGAATGTAACCAGATTATGCTGGTGGAATTACATTAAAAATGAGTCACAAAGTAACTGATGACTGCAGAAATAAAGAAAATATAAAACCTAGACTTCCAATAATAAGAAAAGATTTTCTGAAAGGGGGAAATATTTCAACATCTAACATAAAGTTGTTAGGAAGTCTTTTCTGAAAAAAAATTGTCTGGAGTGTAGCTTGGCATGGAAGTGAAACGTGAACAATAAACAGTACAAGAAAAGCATAGAAGCTTCAGAAATGAGGTGGTACAAAAGAATGCTGATAGCTAGATGTGATAATGAACAAAGAGGGCTGCTTCGAATCGGGCATATCTCGATTAAAAGAAGGGATCGGTTATACTTCATGCTCTGGGGCATCAAGGAATAGTCAGTTTGCTAAGGGGGAACCGCGTGGATAAAAATTAGTGAAATAATGTAGCTTAAAACTAAACACCAAAATAATCGTTCACTCAATCACTCGAATTCAATGACGCACTTTTAAGAGTTATTTCCCACATTATGGAGTAAAATAGAAAGTTATACTTTATACGTATTTAGCAACAGACCACGATGTTGATACGTCATTCTAATGATACCTGAATATCGTATTAGCTCTCCTTCGTAATAAGACGAAAGATAAATGTACGACAATCATAATAAAACAAGTGGCGAGTGAAGGATTTATACAGTGTACGATATGTCATCTGCATTCTTTCTAGTACCAGTTGCATTTATTTCGGACTGACAAAAGTCGCTCGTTTTGTTTCATATAACTTCTCGATGGAGTGTCATAATTAAGCACAGTAACTAACAAAATGACAATGTATGTTCTGAATTAGCTGGCTCAAAGCAACGAGATAACGAACATCCTCACATAATGAAAATGGTGCAGCGTCGAGAATAAGATCTGAGCGCTTATGTAATCCCTCTTTTCATTAGCAGTATGTATTATATTAATATCAATAACATATCAATAGGGACAACGAAGTTATTTCAACATTTTTTAAGATGTGAAATGACTATATTAGCAATAAAAATAAAAGAAAGAAACCTAGTGCGAGACTCATACAGTACATGCGAGTACACTGCATATTGAACAATAATAATCATACAGAGGCATGTATCTAGTTTTAAGGTCAGCAGTATTAAGTTTATAAACGCAATTGACTTCACAAGTAATTATGGAATATGTAAGAAAATTGTAACTTGACTTTATATGTAACTTCAGATACAATCAAACTCTTAAGTCGTATACATGGCGAATGCATCAGTGCATTAATGAATCTAAAAAGTGATTGTGCTGTATGGAAACAGCAGCCACAAATTACAGAACAAAAGCACGTGCACAAAGCTATTAATTAAACGTAAACAGACAACTCGAGATACGCGGAAGCTAAACGAACTATTATTTTGCAAAGGCAGCTGCCGCGGTCAAAACGTACTCGTTAAACGGATATAAGAGTATTACGCCAGTTGAAGAAGGGTGAAAGGCCGAAACGCTTCTTGGCATAAATAAAACTACACAAAAAAAGGTCGAATGCTGTGTTTCTTCGCGTAATTCAATCCACAGCCCAAGAGCACAGCCACTTAATTAAATTAAATACAATTAGGATTTAAAACAAGTAATTTCTTTTGATGATTTCAGTGAAGATGAGGAAGCAGATTCCCATCTCAAGGCGCTTTGCTCAGAAATTCTTTCAGCATGAATGGAAGAGGCCCTAGCAGTGTGTGCCTTCTATTTCTAAAATACAGACCATATGCCAATAAATGGATTTTTTGGCTATTAGGTCTTAAGTTTCTTGTACAATGCTGTATGAGAACAGGTGTCCCCCCTAATTGATTAATGAAAATGTATCCTTAATCAAGAACAAATAGGGGAGCAGATTGCGTCCACCGAGTTTGCTCGCGTGCGTCATTCATCAGTAGAGGCAGAAAACTTGGAAGGGGCAAGTCGCCTGTCGGCGTCGCACGACTACCCACAGCCTTCTCTCTCCGGAACTGCGTCCGTTTAGAAGGCGACGAGATTAGCCGTCAGGTACAGAGCTCTCTGTAATTTCCGGTCAAGGATTCTGACGGAAACCACAGCACCAAGAAAGAAATTCGTTTCCTGTTTACATCAAATTTAAGACGAACGTTTTGTTCGCTAACGGACAGTCACTGGTTTATGGATGAGCTAAAGCGACATACTGCACGTCTACTGCCTTAATACATTTCCGAATACGTTCTAATGCAAACATTGTGCTAATTACAAGTACTTATAACCGCTTTTGTGTATTCACGGTGAATGTAGTATGCTATAATAAAATTCTTTTTAATGTCTTGCAGTATGTTGGCAAATACTCATCGTCCATTTGCAAAGACTGACGCACTCTCTGACATGTAATACGAAATGTAATAGCATCATTACTAATTCTGTAACGAGATGTCAGCTACGAATTCGTGTATGTGATCTACAACTTGTAAGTAGTGTATGGCTAGCTCAGCTTACAAGCAACCCGTCCAGTATGCCTATAATGTTTTTATTTTGTTGTACAACTAAATTGATGGTGATATGTATTAAATAGAAGTATATCTCATTTCACCGTTCTCGACACAATGTAAGTTCTGTATTTTTATCACTGGGAGATTACGAGATGGTATCTATAGAAGGGGGAGCTGGAAATAGCTGAATAAGGACACGGTAACTGAGCAGAGAAAATGAAGCGCATCATCGAGACAGCAAACGAAATGTTTCTTTCATTAGGTTTAGGAAAGACAGTATGTACATATTACGTATTTTTCGGGCAGTCTTAGTCAAATATTCAAAACGAGAAGTTGTTAACACTATTATTAGTAAACTAAAGTGAAATTTATCACATTGTGTAGGTTAAATTTGAAAATTAAGGATTACATTATTCGTAACATTCGAAATATTTATAGTCGCTGTAGAGACCACCATCTTCTCACGTCACGTGGCAAAAAGTATCGTACGGATGTCTTCGTCAAACTCTTGACACACTCAACATCGTTCATTGCATTAAATGGTGCTGTAAAATTTGGAGAAAATTCATGTCATAGGGGATATTCCTTTTGTAAAGGTTCTAGGCATTTCGACGGTATTTCTGCTTTCTTTCACATCGTCAGGCATTACTGATCAAGGTCAGTTGTCTGAACTCCACAGACTGTGATTCTGAGAAACTCTATCAAATATATGTCATATCGATGACGTCGACAGAAATCTTATTCCATCGATTCGAGACAGCAAGAGTGCGTAATGACAGACTTTGCTGCTCAGCATGAGCGCATTGTATTCAAAAATGGTTCAAATGGCTCTGAGCACTATGGGACTTAACTTCTAAGGTCAGAACTTAGAACTACTTAAACCTAACTAACCTACGGACATCACACACATCCATGCCCGAGGCAGGATCCGAACCTGCGACCGTAGCGGTCGCGCGGTACCAGACTGTAGCGCCTAGATCCGCTCGGTCACCCCGGCCGGCGAGCATTGTATTCCTTTCCACCGAACATAACGTCCTCCTTCGCCGACGTTATTACTGTTCATTACACTACAGAGTGCACCGAGTGCAAGTACAGTGCAAGCACAATTAAAAAAGTCATAAAAGATATATGACGCGCACAGATAACTATGAGGGAAGCGATTCACAGTCTGAAATTGCAGTTATTTTAAACTCAATATGTAATTGCATAGTTTCCAGAATGAGATTTTCACTCTGCAGCGGAGTGTGCGCTGATATGAAACTTCCTGGCAGATTGAAACTGTGTGCCGGACCGAGAATCGAACTCGGGACCTTTGCCTTTCGCGGGCAAGTGCTCTACCAACTGAGCTACCCAAGCACGACTCACGCCCCGTCCTCACAGCTTTACTTCTGCCAGTACCTCGCCTCCTACCTTCCAAACTTTACATAAGCTCTCCTGCGAACCTTGCAGAAGAGCTTCTGTAAAGTTTGGAATGTAGGAGGCGAGGTACTGGCAGAAGTAAAGCTGTGAGGGCGGGGCGTGAGTCGTGCTTGGGTAGCTCAGTTGGTAGAGCACTTGCCCGCGAAAGGCAAAGGTCTCGAGTTTGAGTCTCTGTCCGGCACACAGTTTTAATCTGCGAGGAAGTTTCAATTGAATATTTATTTATTTGAGAGATTATTTAGTTATTTTCTTCAGGTTTTTTAATTAAATCGCCGTCCGCAGCTCGTGGTCGTGCGGTAGCGTTCTCGCTTCCCGCGCCCGGGTTCCCGGGTTCGATTCCCGGAGGGGTCAGGGATTTTCTCTGCCTCGTGATGACTGGGTGTTGTGTGATGTCCTTAGGTTAGTTAGGTTTAAGTAGTTCTAAGTTCTAGGGGACTGATGACCATAGATGTTAAGTCCCATAGTGCTCAGAGCCATTTGAACCATTTAATTATATCGCTACCAGTCTCTATTGAGGAATATTGAATTTTAAAGGAAGTATGTGTAATGATGCGCATACAGCATGAGTCACAATTTCGGAAAATCAATCGATTATTTTGGCCTTGTGTGTTTTTCGCTAAAAAGACACAAAAATTGTCTTAGAACATTATAATATTTCGTATGTGCGTGTATCAAACGGTATATATTGTCATATACTTAATGACTATAAAATAAAATTATTTTATTTTTATCAAAGAACCAGAATTCTATATTGTTAATTAAAATTACCAGTTCGTAATGAATACAGAATTCATAAACCAAAGTTAAAAAAGGTTTCTAACGGGAATCGATCCGAAGGCTTCACGAAACCAAGCCTCACAAGGTGCTCCTTTAGCCACCACAGATTCTTTTAACACGTTTCAGATGTTTTGTACTGAAGAGCGCTCGGAAAATTTCTAATCTTCAAAGGCCATATTTCGTGCTTCA
Source organism: Schistocerca serialis cubense (assembly GCF_023864345.2). Classification (NCBI taxonomy): domain Eukaryota; kingdom Metazoa; phylum Arthropoda; class Insecta; order Orthoptera; family Acrididae; genus Schistocerca; species Schistocerca serialis. Next base: position 329,655,117 of record NC_064638.1, on the reverse strand, counting down.
TCGGGAAAAGTCTCCATAAAAAAAAAAAAAAAAAAACCAGACTGAGGAATCGATGAATGCAGTACGAGATTAGCAGAGTTACGGAAACCACGAAAGTACACGTTTCTCGTGCCGTTCCCTAATTCAATACAGGCCCAGCCTTGGAGTGCCCGTCTGCAGATTCTATCAACGACCTCCAGAGACAGCCAGTTGTGCTGCACTCATTCAGAGCACTCAAATTCACTTACGAGGCAGGCTAGTGCTCAAAAGGACGCTGCCCCATGTGTACGGCGCGGTCCCCGCTGTGAATTTCGGCAATTTCGTTTGTATCGCAGTCGTTTGGGTGAAAAGGAAAGAGCGCTGCTGAACACAGGCTCTCGGAGCAGCTGCCAATTCGCTCGCGGAATGTGTCGCCAGCGAATACGTGCCGTTGAGCTGCCATCGGCAAAATATCCTCGCGGGCTGGGACACTTGTCCAACAGGGCAGCAAATGTGGCACGGCACGTACCGATGCAAAAATGCGTCACGTGGTAAAGGATGCCACAGTCAATCCAAGGGTGCCAGCTTAACGGAAACGACAAAATACAACCGAAATAGAGATCATTCACTTTAGCACTGAACTGCTGCCTGTTAAGGCGCAGCGCGCCCGACAGGATATTTAAGCTTCCGGATAGGCATGTCTATTTTTCTACACCAGAGCTTTCCAAACTGGATCTCCTCACAGTCCGAGGAGTGCAGCAGTAACACCAATGGTGTCGCGAGACTAGTAAAACAAATGAAAAGCTAGTGATAACAGAATACAATACGTCCTTCTGTTTGTTCAGTTTAACAATGGATCATGTATAGAACAAGTGATCGGTATGTTGAATTCACTATTTTGTTCATGTAACTTATAATTATGGCATTAGATGTGTGTCTTTCTGCAACTGTACATGGTGCTTTCAATCTCTTAACAAGCTCTTCTAGCGGCGATACACAAAAGATACAGAGAAACATTCAAATAGAGCGTCTCGAACCTTTGTTTGTTTAGTGGGCCGGCGGGAGTGACCGTGCGGTTCTAGGCGCTACAGTCTGGAGCCGCGTGACCGCTACGGTCGCAGGTTCGAATCCTGCTTCGGGCATGGATGTGTGTGATGTCCTTAGGTTAGTTAGGTTTAAGTAGTTCTAAGTTCTAGGGGACTGATGACCACAGCAGTTAAGTCCCATAGTGCTCAGAGCCATTTGAACCATTTTTTGTTCAGTGCCATCATGCAACAGCAAGAACACAAAAGTGATTCTTTCTAAGATATACTTATAAATGGGGTTCAGATGGTATGGCAATGAAGGGTGTCCTAAGCTGGCGTGTGTGACATGCTGGAGAGTGTGATATGTGGACAAAAACTTTCCAATGGAAGTATGATTTCGAATGAACTGCTGCGCCATATTTCAACAAAATACAAAAATTTTAAATGAGTTTCGATGATTTCAAAAAAACTGCAAGATAGAACAATCAGCAGAGTTATTACTAAGAAATTTAAGACCTCTGATAAAGTTCAAAAAGTTACTTATCTTATATCCGAGACTACTGTAAAAAATAGACATACTGAAAAAATACACACACACACACACACACACACACACACACACACGGGACTTTACATCTGAGGTCATCAGTCTGATAGTCTTTTTGTTGTGCCTATCTGCGACTCAGCATCTCCGCTATATGGAGAGCAGCAATTTTCCTTATATTATTGTTACATCCCATCCTGGATTTTCCATTATTTAAAAGTTGTAGTCGGAGGGAGGAATGTCTGCAGAACGCAACGGTTGGCGCAGGACTTCCCATTTCCTTTCCAAATATGTTCTGACAGGTTTACCGACACGACTTCATTCTGTAAAATCACTTTTTCGTATCTATCGCTCTATCGTGGCCTGTTGTCTTTTAAACGCTCAGCTCAACTGCATCAACTGTTTTCGTCAACGATCCCCTGTGATTGTTTCCGTCGGTTTCGAAAACGGCTTCTGTCATCCACCGCCAAACCGGTCTTCCACGTCAAAATCTCCGTTCTTGAATCGTCGAAACCATTCTCTGAATGTTCTTTATGTTTACAAATGCGTAAGTTTGCTGTATGACACGCTCTACCACCTGCAACACCACGAGCCGTTACTGCCACCTATTGCAAAACGGTGGAAACAAAGCTGTAGACATAATAAAAACAGTTAAACATGGAAGTCTGAGAAAGTCTTCCAGATGTTTGCGCATGGATCGCGCTATTCCCGTACATTACAAGCCGGTCATTTTGGGTGAAGAGCTGGTAGCTAATCGTCACCGTAGCACGATTCTGGCCTTGTGAAACGGATGGTTACCCTGCTGGATGATGCCAACGCCAGCGGGGAAACCGTCACCCTCGCAAACCTATGTGAATACTTCCCATAACATAACTCTGCCCCCCCCCCCCCCCCCCCCCGGGCACTATCCGTCACGTGGTGCATGTTTCGAGCAGCTGTTCGCCTGCATAAAAGTGTATCCGGACACGACCATCGACAGCCATGTCCTGTATTTCTGTCGATTAAAATTGTAACATCCAGAAGGATAGGAAGCAACTGAAATTTACCAATGCGCGGGTACGCTATAGTAGAAAGAAAGCATGATTACATTTCATAGTGGTTTTGGGGGCATACAGGGTGCGACATTCCGTACATCGAGCAGCCGCCTCTGGCACCACTAAACGCTCTAACCGAGCTGAACATCGCCTGGAAGTGAGTTTGGATGAAAGGTGTTGGTACAACATCCTATGCAGCTTCAACTTAACAACACTACGACACGGTGTGTCACACTATGACTTTTGTACTATTCAGTGCTGTTCTTTTTCACGAACGTAAATGTTTTCGCTGTTTCTTTATCATACATTATCAATTCCAGCACTGTGATGTTAATTTCTTGTAAACGATTTAAAACAGTTTCTTTTTGTTTGTAATTTTTGTGAAGTAGACTCACTGGCAATGTGGAGAAAGTTACTTTGTATTAAAATCAACAATTTAGCATGAAGGGTAAGGTAGGATCTTTGGTGTACTGCCGGCCGCGGTGGTCTCGCGGTTAAGGCGCTCAGTCCGGAACCGCGCGACTGCTGCGGTCGCAGGTTCGAATCCTGCCTTGGGCATGGATGTGTGTGATGTCCTTAGGTTAGTTAGGTTTAAGTAGTTCTAAGTTCTAGGGGACTGATGACCACAGATGTTAAGTCCCATAGTGCTCAGAGCCATTTCAACCATTTGGTGTACTAGCGGGTAATCGGCAGTAGGGGCGGTAGTACGCAATTAAACGTTAAAGGGTATGGACGCGAAGTAGCTGCCAGTACAAGTGGGCGCACGAGTGTTAAGAGATCCAGGCATGGAGGTTATGCGTGCTACAGCGTTTTGTGGCTGTGAGAGTCACGCAATTGCTGTGGGTATCTGTACAGCGTTCATTTAAGAAAATGCTTCGCATGAATTATAAAGGAAGATATACTGTTTGAGCAATGCGCGCATATATAATCTACAAGTGGAAGATGACATTGGTATTGTTACTATCGCGTCAGCAGCATCGCAGCAGATAATACTTAACCATTTCACACACCCAGTTCTGCAAAACACTTGCCGGTGTCTTCGAATTTTCTTTGGACAATACATTAACTGTGTGAAACTTTTTTATAATGCTAAGGTGGTTATTAACCATTAAGTCATTGTTGCCTAAAAATCAGTCTATATTCTTTCATCCTAAATACTGATAATCACACTGTCAATGAAAGAAATATTTCACTGTAAAAAAATGATAACGTTGCCAGAAAGTAAAGCTAAGTTTTTCTCTTGTGATTAATCGAAGCCATTGCGTAAATTCTATACAGAAACAGTCTTAATTAACTTTTGAAAGTAATATCCAACAACTGTTGGAATTATTGAATCTTGCAAAATACAGTGAATTTTAACTTTTACTCCAATGTACTACTAACATTTACGTGCTTGGGTAAACTTCTGCACTGATGTCTTAGCTGTCTTATTTCAGCGTTGCCTTACCAGTTAGTTGTCATTTTGGGTGACGTTCGTATTTAATTATTGTATTTTTGATAACGAGTTTCAAATATTTGGAAAGGCTGGTTAGTCAGAATCAGTAACAATAAAGAAAAAAGAGGAAAAAACTGATCAATAACGTAATTGTTACTGCATCACGTACCGAGCGAGGTGACGCAGTGGTTAGCACACTGGACTCGCATTTGGGAGGACGACGGTTCAATCCCGTATCCGGCCATCTTGATTTAGGTTTTCCGTGATTTCCCTAAATCGCTTCAGGCAAATGCCGGGATGGTTCCTTTGAAAGGGCACGGCCGATTTCCTTCCCCATCCTTCCCTCACCCGAGCTTGCGATCCGCCTCTAATGACCTCGTTGTGGACGGGACGTTAAACACTAATCTCCTGCTCCTGCATCACGTAATGCAATGTTTTGCTTTTAAAGAGTTCTGTAGTTTTGAATATATACTCGAATCTGAGCAATTTTTGTGTTTACTTGCCTACAAAAATTAGATCCTGGATGAATAATAACGTTGTCGCCCACATATGTATTACTAATCGTTACGTAAGTTCAATCTAAACTCACTGGTTTTTGAAATAAATTGACTTTAGTACAAGGGACTGTCTTACTAGTTTGCGTAATGAAATTTTAGTTCCAGTGTTTCCTTTAATTAACAACAAATTCTACTATCAAAATTAATCTTTGCAGTTAAGCATATTTACACTCATTCGCTATTATGGCAGTTTACGAGTTCAAAAAACGGTTCAAATGGCTCTAAGCACTATGGGACTTAACATCTGAGGTCATGAGTCTCCTAGACTTATAACTATTTAAACCCAACTAACCTACGGACATCACACACATCCATGCCCGAGGCAGGATTCGAACCTGCGACCGTAGCAGCAGCGCGGTTCCGGACTGAAGCGCCTAGAACCGCTCGTCCACAACGGCCGGCTAGTTTACGAGTAACCACGCGTAGTAACGATAAGTTGTACACATTTCCACATTGGCTCGGCTTGTTTTGTTTATAAAAGATACCTTTCAAGCAGCTCCGATATACGTAATCATACTCGATTGCAATGTATACCGTAGGGTGAAGGAGGACTACGAACACTACGGCTTGGATCGTGTGTATTAATGGCTAGCGAGTGTCAGCGTGCCAGTCGGTCGGCAACCTATGACCAGATGTTCTCTGGGAAACGTGCTGCCCAGGTCAACATCGAACGCTCTCTGCATCAAGGTCAGGACACATTGCGCAGCGTTTGTTCTGGCGTTATCTTCTTGGAAGATAAAGTCACGGATTTTTCGAAGATAGGGGCTGCCACCGGCCTTAATCCTCTATTGTTTGAGTGTATTTTAGGAAACCAATTTCAGTGAAAAAAAAATAGCTGGGGGTAGTGTCTAACACAGAAACAAGTATGTAGTAGGTTGAACGTAGAAATTCCGATTTATAACTTAGGTTTGTTACCATACGGCAACAAATCAAAAATATTAAGTAATTATTAATCCTTCAGTTACAGTGACATAGGTACATACTCTATGCTAGCATTAAGCATAATTTCTCATACCTTAAAAATCTAATGCGACGTGATGTAAGTGGCAGACTAAAGTCACTCTTTCATCTGGTTTCGCGCGTGCCTATGTACACTCGACCTTCAGCAACAGTTATCGATTTTCAACTGTGTCTGCGAATGTAATGACGCCAAACACAGTCTAGCTCGATGCAGCTAGACTGAGTGTGCTGTCCAGCAGCAGCACCATCAACGCACATGCTACTGGCTATCGCAGCACCATCCATGCACATGTTATTGGCTATCTTAATATTATACTTAAATTTATGGTTTGTTGCCAAATGAAACACCATGCTATGGAAGATTAACACGTAATAAATGTCTGCTCTCCGAACTACCGACTATGCGAGCCAGAAAAGTTCTGTTCTGTGATCAATGGCTCCCCATACCGTCACGCAGGTATGACAATGGTGGACGCAATCTGGTAACGCTGGTCGTTCACGGAGGCTCCGCACACGATTGCGGCCATTCCGATACTGTAGGCAGAAGAGGAACTTTTCTGGAAAGACGACGTGCTGCCTCCCCTGGATCAGTGTCGTCAATGGCTGCAACACTGTCGTCGCGCCTTTCTCTGCTGCCGAGTCGACAGGAACCGCAACAGTGGTCGCGCAGATGATAGGCTGTATCGTCGCACTGTTCGTGCGGATACTTGTCTCGCTGGAAACAGACCCGTTCCCGACTCGAAGGTACGTGACGTAGCTGAATTATTAAGCACGGCCGAGAGAAACAACATGTCTGTCCCCTTGAACGCTATTTGCGTCGTGCCATTACGAACCGTCAAGGTGTAGAGTAGTCCTCCTCCCTCCTGAACCCATCGATTCCATATTCCCACGATAGCACAACACTTGTGTGATCCCGCCCAACGCGAGTAGCAATATCGTGGAACCATAAACCGACATCTCTGTAGGCTGCAACCTACCGGTGTCGAATTCCGACGTGACCTGGTAGAGGGTTCTCCTTATTACAAGACGCATAACAACATTCTTTCACAAACAACCTAACATTCAAATCACATTACTGGATGAGTACCCAGCGTTCCCTGGGCTTGTATAAATTTCGACCTTCTATTAGCCCATTTCCCCCTTCCTCCTCTCTCTGTCCATCTGCTCCTGCCTCCTCTTTCTGCCCAACTCCTCCTCTTTCATTTCTCTGACGATTTCTCCCCCCCCCCTCTCTCTCTCTCTCTCTCTCTCTCTCTCTCTCTCCTCCTTCCCTTTCCGTCTCCACATTATCACCCACCACACCAACAGGGAGCCGCGTGGGGTAGCCGTTAGGTCTTAGGCGCCTTGTCACGGTTCTTGCGGCTCCCCCCGTCGAAGGTAAGTTAGTTAGATTAAGTAGTGTGTAGCCTAGGGACCGATAACCTCAGCAGTTTGGTCCCAAAGGAACTTACCACAAATCTCCAAAATTTTCCAATAGGAGTTTGCTGGTTCTTATACCTTCAGTATTTCTTTCCAGATATGAAGTAATATGTGTACCGATTTTGGTTGAAATCGATCCAGGGGTTTTGGAGAAGCTTTTTGTCCGCAGCTTTTTCTACGTAAGTATTTGTTACATGTAGGCCTATTTGACATATATTTAACATTTTTCACTCATATTTGCACACTTATTTCACCTGTATCTCTCGCGAATTTCGCCCTCACTTTCGTTTCTACGCAGTTCATTGTTTATAACAGCGTATCTCCTGTACTATGTATCGTACTACGATATACTTTTGTAGTTGCACCCAGTAGTATACTTGGTTACTGTCTGCGAAATGCGTTGCAAACAGAATTCATAGAAAAGATGTCATAATTCTAAACACCATGCATAACGCGCAGTTTTTCACGCGTTTCAGTGTTTGTGACATCACGTCTCTTGAACTATGTCTCGTACAAAGATACAATTTACAGGTACAAAATGGTTCAAATGGCTCTGAGCACTATGGGACTTAACTTCTGTGGTCGTCAGTCCCCTAGAACTTAGAACTACTTAAACCTAACTAACCTAAGGACATCACACACATCCATGCCCGAGGCAGGATTCGAACCTGCGACCGTAGCAGTCGCGCGGTTCCGGACTGAGCGCCTTAACCGCGAGACCACCGCGGCCGGCATTTACAGGTACAGTCAGTGGTATATATGAATAGTGTCTGCAAAATCTGTCGCGAATACAGTTAGTAGTAAAGAAGAAATAAATCAAAACGTTTTACTGCAGTTTTACTGCATAAACAGCGAAACTGTAGTAAGCGATAAACGTATTTCCTTCCATCATTTTCTGGCGGTTGCCAGCGAAAAAAGTTTCCTGTAGGTTTGAAATTATGTATAAAGTTTGTTGCAAGTTACTAAATACTCACATTATCCGTTATTAGATGAATAAAGTCTGGACCACACTCCTTTTTCACAAAATTGGTCTAGTAGTTTAGGAGAATATGTGGAACAAATAAACACTGCGACGGATAATCTTTCCTTTTCTGCTGAATGTAGCTGGCATTATTCCTAGTTACATTGTGCGGTTGCACTGGAATCCTAATCATTTGCGTATCCAAGAATGTAGCACACTACGGTGTTTCTTGCATGCTGCCTTCACGGTGTTGCAGTTTTAATGGACAGCATTGTATAATGTCAGTTTTCAAGCTACTTTTATGCGAGGAAAATTGCTTGCACAATGACCAACGTTCAGATGATGTTATAATTGATCGAACAGTCCATGGATGTGCTGCTAGTTCACAGCGTACAGCGGGTATAATATTCCGGCGATCAGACATATCAGGCGTGACTTGGTGGCATGTCTCATCGCCGAAATACTGTGCCCGCTATAAACTGTGAACCGGCAACACGCCGGTGAACTGTTCGATCAACTAACATGCCGGGTGGAACAGAAGAATCACAGATATTATGGCTCTTTCTTGTTTGTTCCTGCGTTGACCTAGCTTTACACCATTAAATTACAAGATAAACTTTTAGTTCAAAATGGTTCAAATGGCTCTGAGCACTGTGGGACTTAACATCTATGGTCATCAGTCCCCTAGAACTTAGAACTACTTAAACCTAACTAACCTAAGGACATCACACACATCCACGCCCGAGGCAGGATTCGAACCTGCGACCGTAGCGGTCACGCGGTTCCAGACTGGAGCGCCTAGAAACGCACGGCCACACCGGCCGGCAAACTTTTAGTTACCAAACAGCTCAACCTATTTGGTTAAGACACTCGACTCGCATTCGGGAGGAGCGGCATTCGAATGCTCGTCCTGCCATTAATAGTCAAGGTTTGTCTCGTGTATGGCCTACTAAGCCAATGTTTCTTCTCTGATGACCTTACAGCAAACGAGGCCGTCAATTCTGACCTCCCATCTTCGCTAACAAAGAGCAGAAAATCAACTCGGTTTAATGGTTGCAGTGTTTTCATTTTCAACAATTTCATCGTTCAGCAAAGTAACGTAACGTGAGACATCGAACACAATACTTTGAGGTATACTATATCATAATTTTATCTAGCATGCACGTTGTAAATGCCCACGGTACAGTCTGCGGGGATCTGCTAAAAGTCGTGAGATAACGGTAGTCAAAACAGTGGTATAGCGCAAAAAAGTGGTGGTGGTATAAGAGTTGTAAAAATGGTGCGTTATAAGTATTTCTTCAGTTAGAAAATTTCGAGGGCTGTGTGAATTTTTCTAACGCAGTTTCGGCAACACAGTACAATATATCATAACCCGAATGCACAGCGAGACGCCTGTAATGCTGCTACGCCGAAGCTGTTCGGCCATTCAGGACCCATCGATCCACGGAGCTGAAAATGGATTCAGAGTACTTCCTCGAACGCATCATTCTGCAACACGATCAGCGTAGTGGCCGATCGTGTACGCTTAATGATGGTAACCGCTGACATGTGAGCAGCCCCGTCCGTTCAAATGAACAAGCGATACTGCCCCACGCAACAACCACATTGAAGCTTGAATATCGAGAGACGTGTCACTGTGGTCAGACCAGCGACATTTAACGTCATAGCATCTGTGAGAGCAAGTAACTGAAAAAGTGTCTCGTGATGATCTCTCCACTGGCAAAAGATTTCGCCCATCTGTATCTCCGGTTGGGGGCTGCCAGTGGGGAGGTAACCTTGAAAAGAACAAAAGAGTAGCATATTTCGAATCGAAACGTGAAATGACACAAATTTCAACGTGGTAGGGAAGTTAGAAAATCTGAAATCGGAAATGCACAGGTTCATTCTAGATATAGTAGGTGTCAGTGAAGTGAAATGGATAGATTATAACGATTTCTGTGAGACGCATAATATCAACAGCAGCATGTAATGGTATAACGCTTAACAGTGTGTCAAGCACATTCACTGGACTCTGACGGTATAATGGGGAAACTGCTGTGAATTGGATATGTAATAACAGTGTGACCCAACGACAGAAACAAAATGTAACCAACGCATGAACTATGCAGTATGGCTATGGTACCGCAATAATCAGTAGTTTTTATCAAGACCAGTAAACTCCGATTCCGCAAGAAATCAAACTCTGATATTTGAAATGGCTTTAAACTTATGATTACCTTACAAATGACTTACTTTGTTAAATATTTGACGTTAAGCATGAAAACGAGAAAGATTTAAGAAAATGTTTGACATTACGTTTAAAATTGTCGTAAATCGCTAAGTGCTCTCATTGTAAACACGAGATAAGTTTAGTCTGGGTATTTTGTACTCCGTTCTAAGTAAAAGCTAGTTTTCATGCGTCTCAATCTTTATATGTCTTATCTCCTGAACTGTAAGTCGTACAATAATAAAATTTTGTAGTTGCATCCAGTGGTACCTCTGAATATAGTCTACAAAATTTATTGCTAATAGAATTAATAGTAGTAAAGACGTAATAAACTGAAATGTCGTGCCTGATGCAGCAGTTTTGCTGCAGGAACAGCGAAAATGTAGTAAGTGACACGCTTTTTCCCTTTTATTTGTTGTGAGTTTTGTAGTGAGCGTCAGCAAGAAAAAGTTTGATACAGATTTGAAATTATGTGTAAAATCTGATGCAAGTCGCTTTGTGCTTCCATTCTCAAATACTGGATCAATATATAGCCGTACGTTATGGTGCCTCATACGCAGTTTCACACTTTAATACTTGTCTTACTGAGTTATACATCTAGCGTAAGATTATACCTCTTAATGAATTGATTACGACAGCATTTTTTTAATTCAGTCAATAATTATATGAAATATTGAAAATCAAATTTTTGTTCCCCCACGAAATCGTTAGTTTAGCAAAATGAAACTGTGACTCTGTTCCATGAAACATGAACCGGGTTCCGTTATTATGTGGAATTAATCATTATCGAGGTGTTAGAGACGCAGCACAAGTTCGGAAAGGGCAAGGATAGAGAGGTGAAAATGTCTGGTCCTTTTTCAAAGAAATCATTCCGGTATTGCCTTAACTAATCCAGAAAAACCGCGCAAAACCTAAATCAGGGTGGTCGATCATGAACTGTAACCTCTGTCCACCCGAAGGCAATACCAGTGTCATAACCACTGTGCGACCTCTCTCGGTATTGTTTGTCGGGTTGTCTAGAGGACTGGCGCCTCTATGGGCTACAAATTCTCCGACGCTGTAGTTACTATTCAGATGCCCCTTCAATACTTTTACGTCTAATGGCGACTCATATCACATCTGGTGTTATTCTGCTATGCTGTTTAACACCAAAGTCTGTCAGACTACGCTCACCCATCAGCGTCGTTTTGAACATGTGATCATCTCTGAGAGACCGGACGAAATGTAAAAAATGAGAAAGCCACTCAAAACTATAGCGACGAAATTACCGTGCTCACTGCAGCTTGTGTCCGTTGTTAGCTGAAGAAATGACATGAGTGCTACAGTTCGTCTGCAAACTGGAGAGCGAGCAGGCGAGTCTGCACTGTCTCTATCTAACTCCATCAGAAGCAGCAACTACAGACTGTTTCACAAAGTTATACCGGAACTTGTGCAGTCTGCCTTTTTAAGCCAATGGTGACGCAGTGCGCAGGGTAGTCCGTGAAGCGTTTATTTTTCAGTAAACGCGTGAATAACGAGATAAAAAATAAATAACTAAAGTAAGTAACGCAAAAAACGCACACTGACCGAACCTACGTTAATCATCAACGCTGCCGTAACCTATTAAATGTGAAATCGATTCTTTGAGAGCTACTTCCTCTTCAGTTCACAGGAGGACTATAGCACTTCAGCTCGCTGCACAGTGTCCAATCGCCGACGCACAGAAGACAATATCTGTTAAAGAGGTCTGCATCTGGTGTTTATGCTCTGTGCATGTAGTTCCGCGAAAGACCTGGAGATGTTAATACAGCCACTTAGCACTTGGGTAGCAACTGCACTCGACTTCTTTCACGCTCGTTGAGCACCCAATGCTCGAATGCCCCGACCATCTATCTACTCTGATTACCCATTCGCTGTTCAGTCGCTCGTTGTCGGAACATGTTGCGCGTACATAAGACGAAGGAGAACAGGAAAACGGAATTTGATTCTAAAGAGCACATTCTAAGTGCGAGAGGCAGTGGTCGCAGCAGAGTTTGCAGATATTTTCATTCAGATCCAGCGCAACACATCTGAAGGTGCGTGTCTCCAGAACACGATAAAATATAAGTTCTGAAGCATTGCAGTTTCACTGAACGCTCCAGTATCTAAAAAGTGCGTAGAAGTGCGGCCAGAGATCTTTGTCCATTTATGTAAATATCAGGTGGTGAATTTCGTGCTTTATGTCAGGAACTTGTAATCGGTGTTCAGAAATGGGACATGTTGATGCCCTAACATTTTGCCTCATTCTACGACAGTAGCACGAAACACAGGAAGAACAGCTGATGAAATATGACGAGTATGATGTGCAGTATGTTCAGGCCATGAGGGTGAATGTAAGTGCATCTACAGTGGACATGGGAAAAGTTGTTATCTACCTTTTACTGTGCACTTAATCAAGATCAGGCATGGTCCTGATAACAACTCACTTTCCTTAGAAGATAAAATTCAGGGAATTTTTTTAAAAAACTACGTTGAAGAAACATTATTTACCTTACGAGTAAATCCCCAGCATCTTCATATTTATTCGTCACTGACCGAGGAGCTAATACAGGCGTGGACTCGTAATCCTTTCAGCATTACGCATGCATTACGTATGTTTTGAACACAGATCTGAAACACGTTTCGATGACTATTATTTGAAAAATGAGGTTGCACTGGTTCATTCCACGATTTTTGCTGCCACAGTTATTGTCCGTTTGAATGAAGACAACCGGTGGCACGCACGCACACACACACACACACACACACACACACACACACACACACACACACACACACACTTGAAGCAAGAAACGGAGACTACATAAACAGCTTGTTTAGAGCGTTACTTTCGTGGAAATGCTTGAGGAGAAAGTTCAAATGCCTCTGAGCACTATGGGACTTAACTTCTGAGGTCATCAGTTCCCTAGAACTTAGAACTACTTAAACCTAACCAACCTAAGAACATCACAAACATCCATGTCCGAGGCAGGATTCGAACCTGCGACCGTATTAGCCGCATGGTTACAGAATGAAGCGCCTAGAACCGCTCGGTCACTCCGCCCAGCCTTGAGGAGAAGAGTATCTCCGAAAAACATACAGGCTACGATAACAATATTGCCACGAATCGTGACAATTTTAAAGCCAATCAAACATGCAACAGACGTGCTCGAAGACGAGAATTATCCTACAATTCAGTTTGTTTTGCTAGGGTTTTACATACTGAGAAGTCATGGTAACGCAGGGCCCGACGATACAGAAGTACATTTAAATTACTACATATACCAGGTTTTATATTTTCATACACGCTGCAAATGTAAACTGTATTCAATTCCAAAACGCCAATTTCAGTGTCACTGGTACCTGAGAGTACAGTATAACTGCCACAGTGTCATCTGTTAACTATAGGTACCAAGAGTGCTGAAAAACCGCTGTCTTTGGCTCGCAGAGGAGAAAATCGAAATTCGGATGTTGCAGAGAATACCAACATTTCTATGGCTGCTAGATTATTAAAAATCATGTCCGCTTATGATTGATATGACTTATTAAATACTGTGCAGTACATCTGTGATGAAATATCAGTTCCAGGTAAATTAGGACAAAATTAGGAGTATTTTACTCTGTTTTTGTGATACCTGCAAATATTATTTAGGACCACATCTACATCTACATCTACATTTATACTCCGCAAGCCACCCAACGGTGTGTGGCGGAGGGCACTTTACGTCAAACTGTCATTACCTCCCTTTTCTGTTCCAGTCGCGTATGGTTCGGGGGAAGAACGACCGTCTGAAAGCCTCCGTGCGCGCTCGAATCTTTCGAAGTTTTACTTTCGTGATCTCCTCGGGAGAGGGAATATCAGCAGTGCTCACCAACCAAAAAATGAAGACTCTATTTTCAGAGTAACAAGCTGTGCGCAACGCCATACTTAATCTACCGACGAGTTTGACTTGTGTTTAGCTCTAACGGATAATGGTGACGGCGACAATACACTTGGCAGGTAGAAGAAACGATAAGAGAGAATAGTTTGGAGACAATTTTGTTTCCGTTTGATTTCCAATTTCTTAGGCGGTAAAACCCAGGTACTGTATGTACACTTGACTCAATAAAACAGATGGTGTCATAAAAAACGGCAACACGATTTATCATTCCGAGAGGGAATATCGTTACGTAAATTGGTAGATACTCAGTTTTCCTGTTAAGCTTCCAATTGTTTACAAATTTTCGTTATTGCATAAAGCGAGCAATTTGCTCTTATGGATCGAAGTGATATCTCTCTTAGACACTAGGAATACACTACATTGGTCTGGGTGTAGCTGCGTCAAATGATGGGAGATGCCAAATGCAACGTGAGCCTAGTCACACAGAGCTGCTACTATTAACGGCGCCAACAGCAAGCGGCGAACGCCTCCCCGTAGCGTGACGTCCCGCTCGACTGCAGCTCTCTCTTCCCGCTTGGGGCTTTCATACTCGCGCACGCCTTCTCTGAGCGAGTACGAGCGAGCAAAGTGCCCAATTTGCATACCTCTGTCATCCGTCGCAGCTACTTTGCGTCGAATTCAATTTTGTGAACGTAGTGTATGCTCCCATACGACCTTACAGACAAGATGTGTAGACCTGTTTCCCTACGGTCGGAACGCTGTTTCATATGCAAAACGTACGACGTTTGAACTGCTAAACCAGAGCCCTCTGGCCACACGAACTGTTGTAACATTTTTAAGAACCTCGTAATGCTGTCCTAAATATGGTTCGCCGCCACGGTTTAGCCTGCACTTGCCGTGGTGTTTTATCCTGGATCTCGAAGATATCGCAAGTTACAGACGACGATTTTAAGATGAAATGCCGACGTTACTTCTAAGATGATCGTATTATACTGTATACAGGGTGGTCCATTGATAGCGACCGGGCCAAATATCTCATGAAATAAGCATCAAACGAAAATACTACAAAGAACGAAACTCGTCTAGCTAGCTTGAAGGGGGAAACCAGATGGCGCTATGGTTGGCCCGCTAGATGGCGCTGCCATAGGTCAACTGCGTTTTTTTAAAAATAGGAACCCCCATTTTTATTACATATTCGTATAGTCCGTAAAGAAATATGAATGTTTTAGTTGAACCACTTTTTTAGCTTTGTGATAGATGGTGCTGTAATAGTCAAAAGGTATCACGTAACATTACGCCAGTGCGGGCGGTATTTGCTTTGTGATACATTACCCTTGTTAAAATGGACCTTTTACCAATTGCGGAAAAGGTCGATATCGTGTTGATGTATGGCTATTGTGATCAAAATGCTCAACGGGCGTGTGCTGTGTATGCTGCTCGGTATCCTGGACATCATCCAAGTGTCCGGACTGTTCGCCGGATAGTTACGTTATTTAAGGAAACAGGAAGTGTTCAGCCGCATGTGAACGTCAACCACGACGTGCAACAAATGATGAGGCCCAAGTAGGTGTTTTAGCTGTTGTCGCGGCTAATCCGCACATCCATAGCAGACAAATTGCGCGAGAATCGGGAATCTCAAAAACGTCGGTGTTGACAATGCTACATCAACATCGATTGTGCCCGTACCATATTTGTATGCACCAGGAATTGGATGGCGAAGACCTTGAACGTCTTGTACAGTTCTGCCACTGGGCATGAGAGAAATTACGGGACGATGACAGAGTTTATGACCGCGTTCTATATAGCGACGAAGCGTCATTCACCAACAGCGGTAACGTAAACCGACATAATATGCACTATTGGGCAACGGAAAATCCACGATGGCTACGATGGCGGGTTAATGTAGGTGCGGCATTATGGGAGGATGGATAATTAGCCACCATTTTATCGATGGCAATCTAAATGGTGAATGTATGCAGATTTCCTACGTAATGTTCTACCGATGTTACTACAAGACGTTTCACTGCATGACAGAATGGCGATGTTCTTCCAACATGATGGATGTCCGGAACATAGCTCGCGTGCAGTTGAAGCGGTATTGAACAACATATTCCATGACAGGTGGATTGATCGTCAAAGCGCCATACCATGGCCCGCACGTTCATCGGATCTGACGTACCCGGATTTCCTTCTGTGGGGAAAGTTGAAGGATATTTGCTATCGTGATCCACCGACAACGCCTGACAACATGCGTCAGCGCATTGTCAATGCCTGTGCGAACATTACGAAAGGCGAACTACTCGCTGTTGAGAGGAATGTCGTTACACGTATTGCCAAATGCACTGAGGTTGACGGAGATCATTTTGAGCATTTATTGCATTAATGTGGTATTTACAGGTAATCACGCTGTAACAGCATGCGTTCTCAGAAATGGAAAGTTCACAAAGGTACATGTACGAGGTGCATTCAAGGTCTAAGGCCTCCGATTTTTTTTCTCCGGACTGGAAAGAGATAGAAACATGCGCATTGTTTTAAAATGAGGCCGCGTTCATTGTCAATACGTCCCAGAGATGGCAGCACCGTACGGCAGATGGAATTTTACCGCCAGCGGCGAGAATGAGAACTGTTTTAAATACTTAAAATGGTGACGTTTTCCTTACTTGAACAGCGTGCAATCATTCGTTTTCTGAATTTGCGTGGTGTGAAACCAATTGAAATTCATCGACAGTTCAAGGAGACATCTGGTGATGGAGTTATGGATGTGTCGAAAGTGCGTTCGTGGGTGCGACAGTTTAATGAAGGCAGAACATCGTGTGACAACAAACCGAAACAACCTTGGGCTCGCACAAGCCAGTCTGACGATATGGTCGAGAAAGTGGGGAGAATTGTTTTGGGGGATCGGCGAATGACTGTTGAACAGATCGCCTCCAGAGTTGGCATTTCTCTGGGTTCTGTGCACACAATCCTGCATGACGACCTGAAAATGCGAAAAGTGTCATCCAGGTGGGTGCCACGAATGCTGACGGACTACCATTTGGCTGCCCGTGTGGCATGTTGCCAAGCAATGTTGACGCGCAACGACAGCATGAATGGGACTTTCTTTTCGTCGGTTGTGACAATGGATGAGACGTGGATGCCATTTTTCAATCCAGAAACAAAGCGCCAGTCAGCTCAATGGAAGTACACAGATTCACCGCCACCAAAAAAATTTCGGGTAACCGCCAGTGCTGAAAAAATGATGGTGTCCATGTTCTGGGACAGCGAGGGCGTAATCCTTACCCATTGCGTTCCAAAGGGCACTACGGTAACAGGTGCATCCTACGAAAATGTTTTAAAGAACAAATTCCTTCCTGCACTGCAACAAAAACGTCCAGAAAGGGCTGCGCGTGTGCTGTTTCACCAAGACAACGCACCCGCACATCGAGCTAACGTTACGCAACAGTTTCTTCGTGATAACAACTTTGAAGTGATTCCTCATGCTCCCTACTCACCTGACCTGGCTCCTAGTGACTTTTGGCTTTTTCCAACAATGAAAGACACTCTCCGTGGCCGCACATTCACCAGCCGTGCTGCTATTGCCCCAGCGATTTTCCAGTGGTCAAAACAGCCTCATAAAGAAGCCTTCGCCGCTGCCATGGAATCATGGCGTCAGCGTTGTGAAAAATGTGTATGTTTGCAGGGCGATTACGTCGAGAAGTAACGCCAGTTTCATCGATTTCGGGACAGTAGTTAATTAGAAAAAAAATCGGAGGCCTTAGAACTTGAATGCACCTCGTATCACATTGGAACAATCGAAATAAAATGTTCAAACGTACCTACGTTCTGTATTTTAATTTAAAAAACCTACCTGTTACCAACTGTTCGTCTAAAATTGTGAACCAAATGTTTGTGACTATTACAGTGCCATCCATCACAAAGCGAAAAAAGTGGTCCAACTAAAACATTCATATTTCTGTACTTACTACACGAATGTGTAATAAAAAATGGGGGTTTCTATTTAAAAAATAGTAACTATCCGTTTGACCTATGGCAGCGCCATCTGGTTTCCCCCTTCAAGCTAGACAATTTTTGTTGTAGTTTCTTCGTTTGACGCTTATTCCGTGAGATATTTGGCCCGGTCACGATCAATGGGCCACCCTGTATACGTCGGAGTTGGTGAAAATATAGCCTTGGGAAATCGTTCAATAATTTTAGAAGAGCCAATGTAAATATGTTTGAGCAACACAGGAAATACTATTCGGGAATACGAACCAGATCAATGGACTCATGAATCATTAATTTCATTATCCCAGAGGGATACAAAAATCATTGTGCAAAGGTATAGCGCACCATGGAGTCAATGCTCTATCTTTTTTCGTAAAGGGTACTACCCCCCCCCCCCCCCCCCTTCAGTGAGCTGTTCTTATAAAATCTATTTGGTTTTTCAAAACTTGAATATGAGGGCAGTCCTTTCTAAAAAAGTAGCTACTGCACCCTTATTTTAAAAGTATTGCCACAAAATGAGAAGATAGTAGTTTGTGTTTCTCAGCTCTAGATTCTGGAACAGTTCTTTCGCAGGACGGAACTAGTGAAGCATAGTTCTCTATATGGTGCCACCTGTTTTATCGAACGAATGCTGATCGTAATTATGATTTGTTTCACCGATATCGATTTTAATTTAACGAATTCGTGACGCCTCTGTCCCGAAGTTCTTCCACGGTGTGCGGATTCCTGAAAAATGTCCCGAAGAGTGGTAAAAGATGGGCGGCCACTGACCTGGCACTGAAGATGGTGGCGAGCGCGAGAAAGCAGCCGTCGGCGACCTGCGGGCTGCCCGTGTAGCAGCGGTCGACCACCCAGTCCAGCAGCGGGCCGATGTCCGGGTTGCATTCCAGCAGCAGCACTGCCGTCTCCCGCGCCAGCTGGTAGATCTGCAGCACACAGCACACACTCCTACACCACCAGCATAACGCGGAAACAGGCAAGAGATGATACTTGCATAAAAGCGGAGAGATGATGTCAGCTCACACATACACATACACACGCTCCAACCCGATGTAAAAAGCCTTGGCTTACTAAAGGGATAAAAATATATTGTAAACAGAAAAGGGAAATGTATCTTATAGCTAGGAGTAATGATGCCGAAACAATGAAACATTATAAAAACTACTGCACTGTATTAAGAAAAGTTCTACATCTACACCTACATACATACTTCGCAATCCACCATACGGTGCGTGGCGGAGGGTACCTCGTACCACAACTAGCATCTTCTCTCCCAGTTCCACTCCCAAACAGAACGAGGGAAAAATGACTGCCTATATGCCTCTGTACGAGCCCTAATATCTCTTAGCTTATCTTTGTGGTCTTTCCGCGAAATGTAAGTTGGCGGCAGTAAAATTGTACTGCAGTCAGCCTCAAATGCTGGTTCTCTAAATTTCCTCAGTAGCGATTCACGAAAAGAGCGCCTCCTTTCCTCTAGAGACTCCCACCCGAGTTCCTGAAGCATTTCCGTAACACTCGCGTGAAGATCAAACCTACCAGTAACAAATCTAGCAGCCCGCCTCTGAATTGCTTCTATGTCTCCCTCAATCCGACCTCATAGGTGTCCCAAACGCTCGAGCAGTACTCAAGAATAGGTCGTATTAGTGTTTTATAAGCGGTCTCCTTTACAGATGAACCACATCTTCCCAAAATTCTACCAATGAACTGAAGACGACTATCCGCCTTCCCCACAAATGCCATTACATGCTTGTCGCACCTCATATCGCTCTGCAATATTACGCCCAAATATTTAATCGACGTGACTGTGTCAAGCGTTACACTAGTAATGGAGTATTCAAACATTACAGGATTCTTTTTCCTATTCATCTGCATTAATTTACATTTATCTATATTTAGAGTTAGCTGCCATTCTTTACACCAACCATAAACCCTGTCCAAGTCATCTTGTATCCTCCTACAGTCACTCAACGACGACACCTTCCCGTACACCACAGCAAAATCAGCAAACAGCCGCACATTGCTATCCACCCTACCCAAAAGATCATTTATGTAGATAGAAAACAACAGCGGACCTACCACACTTGCCTGGGGCACTCCAGATGATACCCTCACCTCCGATGAACACTCACCATCGAGGACAACGTACTGGGTTCTATTACTTAAGAAGTCTTCGAGCCACTCAGATACTTGGGAACCAATCCCATACGCTCGTACCTTAGTTAGCAGTCTGCAGTGGGGCACAGAATCAAACGCTTTCCGGAAGTCAAGGAATATGGCATCCGTCTGATACCCTTCATCCGTGGTTCGCAAGATACCATGTGAATAAAGGGCGAGTTGCGTTTCGCAGGAGCGATGCTTTCTAAAGCCGTGCTGATGCATGGACAGCAACTTCTCTGTCTCAAGGAAATTCATTATATTCGAACTGAGAATACGTTCGAGAATCCTACAACAAACAGATGTTAAGGATATTGGTCTGTAATTTTGAGGATCCGTCCTTCTACCCTTCTTATATACAGGCGTCACCTGCGCTTTTTTCCAGTCGCTCGGGACTTTACGTTGGGCAAGAGATTCGCGATAAATGTAAGCTAAGTTATTAAAAAGTCCAGAAGTATGTGCATTATGTCTGCGATTAGCACCTCTCATAATAAAATTAAAACAATTTGGAATATTGTGAAAAGGGAAACAGGGCAACCGAGAGCACAGGAAGACTGTTTTTCTATCAAACACAATGAAAAGTTTTTTAACAAGAAGTCAGAAGTAGAAAACATTTTTAATAATCATTTTTAAGTATTGTAGAGAAAATAGGTTCCAGCTATTCATTAGAAAATGCAAGGCAGTATATGCAAGAGGCAGTACCTAAGCAATTTGATAAAATCGAAATTCAGCCCACCTCTCCTCCTGAAATTAGGAAAATAATAAATTCACTCAAAAGTAAAAGCTCACATGGAATTGATGGCATTTCCAACAGAGTACTAAAAGCTTGTTCCAACAAATAAGTAGGATTCTCAGCCACATAAGTTGTAGCTCACTGACACAGAGAATTTTTCCAGATAGATTGAAATATGCTATTGTTAAACCATTGCATAAAAAGGGGATAGATCTGATGCTAACAACTACCGGCCAATTTCACTTCTGACAGCTTTATCCAAATTCTTGAAAAAGTAATGTTTTCAAGAGTAGCATCACATATTTGTAAAAATGAAGAGCTAACAAAATGTCAATTTGGTTTTAAGAAAGGCTTTTCAACAGAAAATGCTATATATGCTCTCACTGATCAAATATTGAATGCAATGAATAACAAAAAGTCACCCATTGGGATATTGTGTGATCTCTCAAAGGCTTTTGATTGTGTGGTGAAATTCTTCTAGATAAGCTTAAGTATTGTGGTATGAGTGGGACAGTTGTAACATCATAGATAAAGGGTTGACCTGCGACAGCAATCGCACAACTTGCGTACGGGCCGCTAGACGCCGCCGCGAGCGCTAGGAGTGCATTGCGGTCGCAGGCGCGCGTGTTGCGTACGCGCCGCGAGGTGCCGCCACGAGCGCAACCGTATGTAAGTGCCGACGGAGTTCGGCCAGCACTCATTTGGTTGGCATCTCATTTTTGCCTATTCTCTTATTTGCTTCGTTGCTTAGCTCTTATTCGTTTATGGCTCATGTTATTGTGCTCTCTATCAGCCATTCTGATTGTTTTGATTTACTTCCAATTGAGAAGTGCTCATTTTGGCATTTCACTTTTGCATATTTCTCATTTTGCTAATAATATGCTCCTTAGCTTTTTACAGTTGAATTGATTAACATAGTCTCATGTACTGTTTGTTCATTTCAGCCTGTTCATATTTTGATGTCCTTTAAATACTGTAATAATTATCGGAAGCATTTCTTCCCTTAAACTTGTGTACAGTATTCTCAATGTAGACACAGGTGTAAGGTTTTGAAAATAAATTATATTCGAAACTGTGCTTTAAAAGGAATTTATTTTTTCAGTTTGTACTACATCAGACGACAATTTTGTTCTATGAGGGAGAAATTTGAGGGGCGAACTCATGGAAATAGCCCTAAGTGATCCCCTTTTAAAAATAAAAATTTGTGTGACACTGAAAGACGTGACACTGTAGGCACCGAAAATTTATACGTTACACAGTGCACAAATGATTTAATTCATACTTAACTGGAAGAATGCAGAAGGCTGAAATTAACAGTACAGATAGTCTACAAAAACCAGCAGAGTCCTCTAACTGGGGAGGTATCAAGAATGGTGCCCCACAGGGTTCAGTCTTGCGTCCCTTATTGTTCTTAATATATATTAATGACATGCCACACTATATTCATGAAGATACAAAGTTAGTTCTTTTTGCTGATGATACAAGTATCGTAATTACACCCAAGAAGCAAGAATCAGCTGTGGAAATTGCAAATAATGTCTTTCAGAAAATTATTCAGTGGTTCTCTGCAAATGGACTCTCACTAAATTTTGAGAAAACACAGTTTATAAATTCTGTACAGTAAATGGCATTACACCATTGGTAAATATAGACTATGAACAGAAGTCTGTTGCTAAGGCAGAATACTCAAAATTTCTGGATGTGTGCATTGATGAGAAATTGAATTGGAAGAAACATATCGATGATCGGCTGAAATGGTTAGGTTCAGCTACTTATGCTATTAGCGTTATTGCAAACGTTGGTGATAAACATATCAGTAAATTGGCCTACTATGCCTGTTTTCATTCACTGCTTTCATATAGCATCATATTTTGGGGCAATTCGTCATTAAGAGAGAAAGTATTAATTGCACAAAAGCGTGTAGTCAGAATAATAGCTGGAGCCCACCCAAGATCACCTTGCACACATTTATTTAAGGAACTCAGGATATTCACAGTACCTTCGCAATACATATATTCACCTGTGAAATTTGTCATTAATAACCCATCTCAATTCAAAAATAACAACGAAGTGCATAGCTACAACACTAGAAGAAAGGATGATATTCACTATTCTGGATTAAATCTCACTTTGGCACAGAAAGGCGTGAATTACGCTGCCACAAAAATCTTTGGTCGTTTGCCAAATAGTATTAAAAGTCTGACAGATAGCCAACCAAAATTTAAAAGAATTTCTGAATGACAACTCCTTCTACTCAATAGATGAATTCTTAGATATGAAGTAGTAACTGTAAAAGAAAGAAAAAAAGAAAAAATTAATTAATTAATTAATTAATTTGTGTGAAGAAAACTTATGTTAAAGTGACACGTTCCACATCATTACGAAATGTCGCATTCAGGATCTATGAAACAAGGATTGATGTATGTATGTGTCTATATGTATGTTGTGCGTGTAAACGCTTCGGCATCTGCTCTCGCAGGACTCTCTGACACTTACAAAAGTACTCGCAAAGAACTATCAGACAGTAACTATCAGTGAAAATTCGCTTCCAGTGTAAACAGTTCTGCGAGTACTAACTGAGAACAAGAAACTCTCACGTGTATCCCAGCTCTTATGCCCAGGACTGCATCCGTGTGGTGAAACTGCCTGAGCGAGACCCGTTCCCAGTCACTCTTCACGCAGCTTAGTTTCACAAGGCTGGCAATTCTCTGATTCGCCTTCGCATGAGCGAATACTCGTATAATGCGGTCCACCAGGAGCTAGGGAGATAGGGCGCGTGCCTTGCCGAGTACGAACCACGCGAATCGGCTAGGTGCCTACAGTGCTCTATTGTTGTGACGGCAGAGAAACAAAAGGCACGAAGTGTGTGGTGCTTCAAACATTATAAGAACTAACATTTTTGCTATTCTGTCCCGTCTATTTCTTTGTTGGTGGAAATGATACGATGTTGTGGGGTCGCGTGGTGGAGCCGCCGGCACGGTAGATCATCGCGTCCGGTCTGGGGACTGGCCACCCTCTGTAATAAAAAACTGAGCAAACTTTTCATGAGATAACTTGAGAAACGTCATACGACATCCGCAGCGAACCGATCTACCAGAGGAAGAAAGTCGACGAAGAGACAGATAGAGGGGAAATAAGCGGTGAAACGTGTGCCAATAACTTCTTTTCGAAGATACCTTAACTTGTGGTTGTCAATGCACGGTTTTACTGTAGCAGTTTTCCATCTTTATGGTTTTTAGCGCACTTGGGCTCACATTTACAAAACATAATGTACTTGGTTTTGAAACGCACGATCGTATCTCGGTCGGACTACGGATACTGCAGCAGCCTTCCCCTCTCAACGATGTGAGGAGTCGCCAGTAACGACACGTGGACAGGATTCCACGTTGAACTGTATGTCGCTTTCCCCGCTTGAATAACTCGGGTATGTTACGAACTCGGAAGTCCCAGAAATGATCCAATTAAAACACTTGCCCCTTGGCGTTTGCTCTATAATAAATTACTCACGTGCATTCACACATCACGTTACTTGAAACGTGTTTGCCCATACTAGGAAAGTATCGTTTGTCAAAACTATGTCCTTGAGGATCATGTTCGGTAACTTCAAAATAAATTACGTAAGACCATTATAGTTTCGAAATATAAACCTAAGTACGGTAAACACTCAAAAAACGAAATACTACTACAGTGAAACCATACACTGATGACCACAAGTTAAGGTATCTTCGAAAAGACACAGGCGATTGAGCACATGCTTGGACAGTGATGGATGGAGTAGGAAGTCGGCCATGTCCTTTCCAAAGGAACCATCCGACATTTGCCTAAAGCTATTTAGGGAAACCAGTAGAAACCTTAATCTCAGCCTCGAAGGGAATTTAATGTCTGTCTTCCTGAATTTAAGTCCAGTGTGCCAAAAAATCCTACGTTCTCCTCACCACACAGTACCGTTTGCCTCTAGTGCAGATAAACTCCAAAGTAGAATTGAACAGCAAGTTAGAAAAAAGGCGTAAAAGCTGTTGTAATAAGACCCAAATATTGTTCAGTCAGCAAATAGAAAAGAATATTATAAAAATTAAGAATAAATAAATATGTAAAAAATAATATGGAAGTCTTAGAAACAATTGATGCGTTTTTGTATTTAGGGCACTTCAATGCGACTGGATGGACAGCAACAAAAATAAATACAGCAGAAAATAATCTAGAGTTCTTTTGGTAAGCTAAACAGAATTTGAAAAACCGACTGTCTGGGTTGCCTGAAATGGAAGGTTTACAATCAGTATATGTTATTTTTTATTTACGGCTCTAACGCGAAATGCTGAGAGTTTCTATGAGGTCAATGGTATTCTTTTATCTCCTTTCTTATATAGAGACTTGACTTCAGTATGTCTCGGCCAATTGGGAGATACTCTGGGGACAAATGACTTACTGGTTGCACAAATAATTTAATATGTTACTTAACTAAGAAGAACCTTGTTTAATTAACTTTGAATAGCGTCTGGACGGCCGCTGCATTACATAAGATGTCTGTTCTTTCAGACACATCCGAAAAAAACGGACACTATATACCAAAGTAACTTAGACATAAAGGTTAATAATCTCGCAAAATTCCTATCTCAAGGGAACGTCATTAAACGACATTCAGGTAACACACACAAATGCTAGATCTCTCTAATATCAAGGATTGACGTAAACAATACTGTGCAAGACAAGTAGCCCTCATATAGAAAGGAAATATGTTGACGAGCCAAAACATTATGACCACCTGCTTAAGAGCTTGTTTGTCCCTGCTTAATAGCTTGTTTGTCCGTCTTTGGAACCAAATACATCACTGATTCTGCGTATCAGGGATCCGACAGTTTGCTAGTAGACTTGTGGAGTTATGTGGCACTAGATGCCTACACACAGGTCATGTAACTCGCGTAAATAACGGGCCGCTGATTTGCGTAAGCGCTGATGGCGCCCGATAGCGACCCGGTTGGGTTCCATAAGATTTACAACATGTGAATTTTATCGCCGAGTCATCGACGTGAATTCCCTATAAAGCTCCCCAAACCACTTTAGAACGGTTCTCGTTCCGGCACATGGACAATTACACTTCTGAAAGGTGACATCGCCGTCAAAAAATTGTTCAAATGGCTCTGAGCACTATGGGACTCAACAGCGGAGGTCATCAGTCCCCTAGAACTTAGAACTACTTAAACCTAACTAACCTAAGGACATCTCACACATCCATGCCCTAGGCAGGATTCGAACCTGCGACCGTAGCGGTCTCGGGTTCCAGACTGAAGCGCTTAGAACCGCTCGGCCACTCCGGCGGGCGACATCGCCGTCAGGAAAGACGTAATACACGAAGAGATGTTGGTGGTTCGCAGTTGACAGGGTGTCTTCGTTTCTACCACAGGTCACATGCAAGCGAAGGAGAATGTCTCCCACAACATAACACTGCTCCCACGAGTCGGCGTCTATGGCGTGCTGCACGTTTCGAGCCGCCGTTGACCTCGATGACGGCGTCTGTGGAGACGACCATCGACCTAACGTAACAAAAATGTGTTCACCCGAAAAGCCGAACGGTTCCATTGATCGTCAGTCGAATACCGCTGGTCCCGTGCCCACTGCAATCGTAACTGACGATATCGTTGGCTCAACATGTGAATATGTAGTGGTGTCTGCTGCGAAGCTTCGTGTTCAACAATATAAATGGCTCTGAGCACTATGGGACTTAACATCTGAGGTCATCAGTCCCCTAGAACTTATAACTACTTAAACCTAACTAACCTACGGACACCACACACATCCACGCCCGAGCCAGGATTCGAACCTGTGACCGTAGCGGTCGCGCGGTTCCAGACTGAAGCGCCTTGAACCGCTCAGCCACAACGGCCGGCTTCAACAATATATGCTGTATTCCGAAACACTTGTGCGTGCGCCGGCATTGCGCTTTTTCGGCAGCGATGCCACATTTATCCTACTTTACAGAGCTGACAAGCCTCCCAACCCCACGTTTTGAGGGACCGATGACCTCGTTGTTTGATCCCTTTCCCTCTCTTTTAAACCAACCAACCAACCCACGTTTTGAGAAGAGTCATGGACATCCAAGCACTTAGCGCCTACTGGTAGTTTCACTGTCCTTCTACCTCATTCCGTAGATGCTCGCGGCAGTAGCACGTTAACATCCTACCATCTTCTCCGTTTTTGAGATACTCGTTCATAGGAACTGTGTTACAATAATCTGCCCTTTGTCACAGTCGCTTATCTCAATAGATTTTCCCATTTGCAGCCCATCTTCGCTAGAGTGATAACGCTTCCGTGTCTGCTCCGCTTACATGCTTGTGTTACGCGTCACGTGCCCGCAACGCCAACAGGCGGCATCCAATGTAGCGGTCGCGGTCGGCAGGGCTCATAATGTTTTGGCTTATCAGCGTACATGATGTGATTCAAGAGAGGCAAGACTGAGTAAGCATGAAGAAACTTTTTATTATGGCTGTCTTCCTAGGACAAGGATATAACGTCGCAATACATTACTAGCAAAAGCCTTAACAAATGCTATGAAAGACCATCACCGTAAATCTAAGAGACGTAATGATACAAAACATTTTTAGATAATTTTGTTCAGTTGGACGAACTTTTTAAACCGACAAGCTGGAGCTGGACAACTGCTTCACGTCTCTATGAAACATAAATCAAAGAGCAGGTTCGCTACATTCAGATTCCCCGAGCCGCAGTTCCAGGCAAGCTGGCTGCGTCGTTGGAAATGCCTGCTCCATGGCAGCACCATTGCGAGCGGCGTATGCAGATGAAAGCACCACTTGGTTTATCCGTCTGTAACGCTCTCCTGTTTCCTATTTAATATGCCCAACGGAGCAGATCGTGTTACACGAGAAGTGTATGCTATGTGTAGGAATCATGTTTCCTCTTTGCCTGTTCTATCACTACCATCAAAACAATCCGACACCTCACCGCACATCCGAAGACACTTGACAAGCTAGCCGCCGACGTGTTGTCAACTGGAAAAATTTCCGGCACGCAGTGAACCACACGAATAAATTACTGCAGACCGAACGACCTTTTCGAGATCGCACAGATTTACCACTGGTGACGCCAGGAAGGAAACAGCTGTGACCTTCGGTACACAATTATTTCGGCACAAGTGTGGCATGATTTTGTAAAAGAACGCACTGGTAGACTGGTGGCAGTAACTCTGGGCTCTCATGCCTAAGTTCGACGGTTCAAACATGGTTGCAATCGGAGGATCAGTTTAAACCCACACGTTTCTTCACTCGCTCATCACATTTTCAGTTTTTCATTTTCATGTATCCTCCCACGTAATGCCATATCTGCTTTAAGAAGAGGTGGAGATGAGATCTTGACGCTCTGTTCAACGTCTCCTATATAACGAGCCGATTGACGGTATAGTGCTATTACTACATTATACATTAGTCGTATTCCATGGATTCCGAGAAGAACGGTCTTTAGGATGTGGAAAGAAGTCAAAGATGTACGTTTAATTGAAGTGTAAAACACTGATATGGTACTACATTACTGTATTGTAAGGCTACCTCTAATTACACATTAACATAAAACATTAAAGTTAAGATTTTCTGTGAAGATATTCTTCAATGGACTAGGAGGACTTGCCCAATAGCACGTTTTCTATTTCAGTCTTAAACTCCGCTAAGTTATCGACATGACATTTAATGTTCTCGAGTATGTAGTTGAACACATGAGTAAGCACTGTCTGACTCCCTTCTGTACTAACGTTAGCTCCGAGAAGTCTTTTTAAACATTGTTTTACGCCCTAGTGTTACATTAATGCTTTTCACAATTTTTTTACTGAAAAGAATAAAAGAATAATTTGGCAATGGCAAAAGACATTAATGAATATACGTATTGTGAAGTAGTTTCCAACATATTTTTTCAAGAGGCGTCTGCAGGATGTTCGATTAAAACCACAAATAATTATTAAATAACGCACTTCCGCATTTTGAAAATACTAACCAATTAACCTTACTTTACCCAGAAAATGATTCCATAACTCATTAATGAAAGTAAATATGCAGGATAAAATTGTTTCTTCGCTTGTAAATCGCCTGCAGCAGTAATCAGCTTGACGAGGCGCTTCATTAATTCCATGCAGTGAGTTTTCGAATTGAGGTTGCGGTCGGTAAGTAGCCCCAAAAACATAACATTTTCTACTTCTTGTATTTCACTATTTGAGAAACTTATTTTAGAGCTCGTGGAATTCCTTGAGTTATTTTTAGAACTCGTGGAATTCCTTGAGAAGTACTGAACTGTATGTACTGAGAGTCTTCATTGTTGTGTTTCTTCAGAGCCACCTACGGCAATCCTACATTCCACAGTAGCGAAAACGCACAAATTTAATTTGTCCAGTCAATCAATAATTTCACAACCAATGTATCCTGACAGTTCAATTCTGGAGGATTCACAGTATTTTTCCAAAATATACACGATTCCAGATAATGGTGTTTTGTGTATCAAACACTCTGCGATTTCGCTACTATGAAATAAACGTAGTCAAAATTACAGGATGACAGTGACAGGCAATCAATTGTGCCAAAAAGAAGCCTTCCTAACCGAAGGAAACTATGATGCAGTATGTGCTTAAGTATCTCTTTTCTACATTCTTTCATACTGCTTTGTTATTGAAATTCTGGTCAAATACAAGTGACGTATCATTTATACGCCTCAACTACATACACATAAAATGAAGGCTCTTAATTCCTAAGGAACGGCCAGGATATAAAAGGTGACCATTTTATGTGTACGAAAATGCAAACGACGTAAAGATAATATAGAAAACAAACCAAACAAGAAATTACCAATATTTTTCACGCAAATCGATATTTACATTGTTATCTTCCTTTTTTGTAGCTCAAAAAAGAGTACGGAGAATATAAAAACAAACTAATTCGTAAGTTAAACGGACGCATTAGGAAAATTTCATGCCGTCCAGACTAAGCACGATGGTCGCAAAATGCACTAAAAGTTTCAGTGAAAGAGTGTCGTAACCTTGGAAACACTGAAATTTCTCCAGTCCTGGCTGGGAGCAGTACTTGGCTAATGTTGAACAAAAATATGGAAACTCCGTAAGAAATGCATGCTTCAACATAAACACAGGTGCTAGTCACGTCTATAGGTTGTGCTGTTTTATATGACCACGAACAGCACCTATGCAGTGACTTCAATTCGTTGCAAGTTTCAGTCGTAGTCAGAACAGTGTTGTGTAGTTGTGAGTGCAATATGTCGTAGCAAAGTGCATTCGAACGTGGACAAATTGTTGGTGTTCGTATGGTGTGTGCTTCTGTAACCAAGGGAGCCGAAGTGCTTGATGTTTCAAGTGGCAACATATCAAAGATTTACACTCCACACAGGGAAAATGGAAAAGCATCATCCGCTAAGTCACAACGCGGACGAAAGTGCGTGTTGAGTGATCGTCACTGACGGTCACTGAAGAGCATTGTCACTACACATGAGTCACACTCGCGAAACCTTGCAGCAGCTAAACAACACGTACAGAACTCCAGAAGAAGGCAATTACATGGCGAGCTGGAATTCTAAAACCACTAATCAGTGATACAAATGCCCGCCACCAAACTTACCAGATCTCAATATTATTGAGCCTTCATGGTCCACTTTGGAGAGAAGGTTGCGTCGTCATCATCATCCACCTCCATCATAATTACCTGAACTTGCCACTATTTTGCATGAAATATAGTATAAGGTTCCCATGAACACCATATGTGACCTGTATTTACCCATTCCGAGACGACTGTAGGCAGTTTTGAATGCCAACTGGTTTTCTTGGGCATGGTGATGAGTTGTGTTTTTGTTGTTTCTAACCTTCTGTCCAATCCCTGTACGTTTCCTTGCAGGAAACACAAACCAGCAAGTCTCCTGCGAAACTATTTTGCTCTGGGTGTGGGTGGCTTTCGAAGATCGTTCCTATACGGTATACGCAAACCAACATTAACGTTAATTACTAAGACGTTGGCCAAACAAAAAAGTGGAACTTTCCCACAGGCGACGTTTCCGTACGTATCGCAAATTCATTCTGTATATGATGGCTACGTCGGATGCTTAAGGGTATGACTGACTAGGAGAGGTCCCCAGCGGTGCGATCGCTATATACAGTGATGTAGATTAAGATCCCAGGTATCACACACTGTAGCCATTCACCTTGGTTGGCCCTCGTCTTTGAGAGACTGACGAAAGAAATATTCGGAATTTTGTGTTATACTCAACAGCATTAAAAAAAAGGTTGTCAGAATCTTGTCAGGTCCACAACATTTTTTTGAATTTTTAAATCTTTATCGAAATTACGTCGATCATTATTTTTATTCAAACAATTGGTTTAAATGTAATCTTCTACTTCTATTCTTTTGTCACATTTTAATCGCCGTATGAATTTTTATTTTTTTCATTTCTTTCTTTACAGCGTTCTTTTTCCAACTGGAATTTATGTGAATATGAATTTCACTGTATTTATTTGTTATAATATTGAATTATTTGAAAATTCCGATGTATCAGTTAAAAAACAAAAGACGAAATAATCTATTTATATCTGTGCAATGGTGTGAGAAATGTATTTTTGATATTAGATGTGCAATTTTTCTTTTGCATGCTAATCGTCATACAAACATTTAAAACATAACATAAACACCTATTGCACTATGGACAAAATAACACAGATTGAAATTTAAATGAAAGACGGGTTTATATGTAAAACGACAGTCAAGCAAAATGAGGAATAGATATCATGAACGCTATAATGTGGACGAGAAAGCAGGGCGATATAACATAGAAAATCCAATCGAAATTAATATATAAAATTAATTAAAAACACATGAATAAATATTTCAAGTGGACAAGAAAAATGAAAACAAATGAAGAAGTTAGTATTATGATTACAATTATACGACAAAGGAATGGAACTAAAAATTACATTTAAACCAATTAACTGAACAAAAATAACGATCGAAGTAATTTCGATAAAGATTTAAAAATAAAAAAATTGTGTACCTGATGAGATTCAAACCGACAATCTCCTGCATACGAAGCTGTTATCGTATCCACTACACCAAACTACCACACCATACAACGCAACATTTTTAATGCTATTGACTGTCACACACAAATCAGAATTTTTCTTTCGTCAATTACTCGCAAACGAACGCCACCGGGGTGAATAGTTGCAGTGTGTGATACCTGGGATCTTAACCTGCATCTCCGTAAAGACAGTTTCCAAAAGTCGATTGCACCGCCGGGGACCTTTCCTTGTAAAATATTGCAAAAGTCTCCATTTGCACTATCAAAGAAGCGAATGCACATTACGTTTTCATCCTCAGACATTCATTTATTTTCATGATTAGACAGTTTCAGCCTTATATTCGGTTGTTTACTTTGTTGGGGTATGTGATGTGGAAACAAAACAGCCATCGTGAGCTGTATGTACTATCACTATATTAAAAGTTGTCTTCCTACAGCCCTGATACGGGCTTCGTACACCGATCGAATACTTCCAAGTTCAAAAACAAACACGTGAGTTCGCATCCCTACTTCCTTGAGAAATTCAAAGTTCTGTGCCGGTTTCTGATAATATGGAGGAATAAATTGACAGGTTGTTTTATATCTTTTCTTATCGTACAACTTAAGTAATATGGTAATACCAAGTTGCTTCAGAGTCCTTTTTGCGTGCCCGAAACAGAGTTCTTTCTACCTACCATCTAGGTAAGCCTCTCTGGATATAGTGGCCACATGCTTAACAGAAATTGCATTTTCGAGTTCCACTTTTTGGAGGCAGGTCGAGTACAAGGGGAGACTTGCAAGAGTCTATTGAAAGCGAGCTGAAAGTACTTTTTGGCTCAAGGCACAGTGACGGTAGTAACAGCAAGGAATTAACAAGTTACATCTAATACGGAATAAGCAGACCAGCCTAGCTATGCACTACACTGAGTTTATACAATTACCCAGGACGTCTTCTTGAAGCTCCTCTGCCTCTA
This sequence comes from Schistocerca serialis cubense, assembly GCF_023864345.2. NCBI lineage: Eukaryota > Metazoa > Arthropoda > Insecta > Orthoptera > Acrididae > Schistocerca > Schistocerca serialis. The sequence continues at coordinate 329,622,252 of NC_064638.1, read as the reverse complement.
CATCGCTCGTCCCACGTCTCTGATCTGTGGTCTTCCTTACTTGCAACACGTGTTGTCGTCTTTTTACTGCGTCTACAAAACTCTTTATCCACCTTTCTTTTCTACCTGATTTGGATCCTCTTATAACCTAGAACACTAAAGGTGGGGAAATGTTACATCTACTGCAAATTTATTCAAAGGAAGTTATAATTTACACCGAGATAGCGATATGCACATTTACAGATGGCGGTAGTATTGGGTACACAAGGTTTAAAAGGGCAGTGCATTGGCGGACCTATCATTTGTACTCAGTTGATTCATGTGAAAAGGTTTCCGACGTGGTTATGGCCGCACGATGAGAATTAACGGACTTTGAACGAGGAATGGTAGTTGGAGCTAGACGCATGGGACATTCCATTTCGGAAATCGTTGGGAAACTCAGAAGTATTATTAGATCCACACTGTCAAGAATGTGACGAGAATATCAAATTTCACGCATTACCTGTCACCACAAACATCGCAGTGCTCGATGACCTTCACTTAACGACAGAGAGCTACGGCGTTTGCGTTGAGATGTCAGTGCTAACAGAAAAGTAACAGTGCGTGATATAACTACAGAAATCAATGTCGGACGTATGACGAACGTATCCGTTAGGACAGTGTGGAGACATGGCGTTAACAGGTCATGGCAGCAAACGACCGACGGGAGTGCCTTTGCTAACAGCACGACGCCTGCAGCGCCTCTCCTGGGCTCGTGACCATATCGGTTGGACCTTAGACTACTGGAAAACCGTTGGCTGGTCAAATGATTTCCGATTTCAGTTGGTAAGAGCTGATGGTAGGGTTCGAGTGTGAAGACCCCACAAAGCCATGAACCCTGTTGTCAACAAGGCACTGTGCAAGCTGGTGACGGCTCTATGAAGATGTGAGCTGTATTTATATGGAATGGACTGGGTCCTCTGGTCAAACTGAACCGATCATTGAACGGAAATGGTTGTGTTCTGCTACTTGGAGACCATTTGCAGCCATTCATAGACTTGATGTTTCCAAAAACGACGGAATTTTTATGGATGACAATGCGCCATGTCGCCAGGCCAAAATTGTCCGCGACTGGCTTGATGAACATTCTGGACAATTTTTACTGAAGATTTGGCCACACAGATCGCCCGACATGGATAACATCGAACATTTGTGGGACATAAATCAAGAGGTCATTTCGTCCACAAAATCCAGCAACGGCAGTACATTCGCACTTATGGGCAACTAGCGACGTGGCATGACTCAATATTTCTCCAGTAGACTTCCAACAACTTGTTAAGTCTATGCCACGTCAAGTTGGCTGCATTATGCCGGGAAAAAGGAGGTTCAAATGGTTCAAATGGCTCTGAGCACTTTGGGACTCAACTGCTGTGGTCATCAGTCCCCTAGAACTTAGAACTACTTAAACCTAACTAACCTAAGGACATCACACACATCCACGCCCGAGGAAAAGGAGGTTCGACACGATATTACGAGGACTTTTATCACCTCAGTATATAAGTTATGCATTAGTCAATTACAATTACTAGATCTGCAATGTTATGTTACATACCAAATTACGTATGAAATATCGTGTTTCATAGGCTACTGCAACTATAAATTATACGATGGTATAGTAATCTATGGATAATAATGACACCACGGTACCACCACTCACGGTCCATGTCTACTGCTTGCAACTCATATCTATCTACTTTTTTTTTTTCGTTTCCATCGTTCCCTAGACGCTTCTGTATTCTTGGAGAGTATGTTGTTGAAGATGTGGTTCGTCTGTTTGTATTGCGACATGCGTGTTTCGTTTCTTTTTGTGTGTGAATCATCTTCAGTGGCATGTTTTGATCTTATTAGTACGTAAGTGGCGTCCTGGAGTGAAGCTGACAGTGAACAGCGGAAGTGAGGTATTAAGTCGAAATGGTTTCATAAAACGTCGATAGTCGGAGATGCTGGGTACGAAACCCAAATAAGAAAAACTCCAGGACGGCAACATACGTACCAACAAGATCACAAAGTGTCATTGAAGATGCTTCACACATAAAAAAGAAGCGAATCGCGTATGGCATAATACAAACAGCATTCCATTTAGTTGCATTTGACGATCCACATTTTCAACAGCATATTTATCTTGTTTAGTTGTTGTAAATTCCAGATTTGCATATCAGTACGATACGATACAACATAATTTCCAAGTCATCTTGTTCACACGCTGCTGATACTTTCTGTAGCATGTCCTTCGTATCATATGTGTCATTTAACCTTACGTCTCACCACCTGTTAATGGCAGCACAAAAATTGCAGTGTCTAAATAAATTTTCGACAAGTTGATATTTAATAACAAAAACGTGACGAGATAGAAGTGCTACACGAAAAGAAATAAATAAATCACATGAAAGTGACGAGTAGCGCAGATATATAACGGAATTTTCCTAACTATATCGGTCGTGATGCCCAACGTCCGTTCCCCGCCCAGGCATATCTTCTTGGGGAGCCTTTATGGGATGTCTCTTGACATTTTGGCGATATTTTGTTCATTGGCATGGCCGTGTCTGAGGGCATAACGCGTTTCCAGAGGGCGGTGGAGACTGCATACCGCCGCTCCAGGGGACAGGCGCCTTTGCTCGTACACGACCAGCAGCTCTCCTGCTTGCTCTGGGATTCCCGGTCCAAACTGCATAAATAGTCAGTCTGTGGCCTCCGTCCCTGCGGGGTTGGCGCAGCTGGGTCACGCTCCTCGTGTTTGCCCGCCTCACAGTGTTTGCGCAGCGCTGCAGCTCATGAAAATGAACTCACTTATCTACCGCGCGCAGCATTCTACAATCTGTTATCGCCTCACGGCCAGAAATGTTCTTCAGACAACACGAGTGGGCCTCACTCATTATAACAACTAACTCAAGACCATGTACAGTGTGGCCAAACTGAAAGCTAGCTCGAAACATCTCTCATTTCGTGAAAAATTTAATTTAAATCACAAAGAGCTCATTCTAACATTAAATGTTAAAAGATAGTCTGCAGAAAAATCCGACACTATCTTAACGCCGGTTACTTCTGCAAACCGAAAGATAAGTACCTGCTTGTTATCGTAACAAATTTTGTCTTTCTCATAAGCTAAAGCTTCGAGATCAAGCAGCACTTGTTCAGTTTTACAGTTAGTTTGTAAACGAGTTCAGATCAGTACATTTGCATCCTCAGTTTTTCATTTCTTCAGACCGAATTAGGTGCGCTGCGGTAAGACACAAGATCTGTATTCCAGAGGAAGGTGTTTCATATCGCAGACGGACCATCCAGATTTAGGCTTTCTGTGATGGGTGGTTGTTTTCTTCGAAAGGGAAAGTCCGATTTTCTTCCCTAGTCTTCCACAAAACCAACTTACTCTCCGTCTCCAATCAATCGACGGGACGTTAAACCCTAATCTTCTTTCCCCCATTCATTCATTCGTGTGAGGCTTGGTTCATGTCGTCCAGGAACATGCAGGAGTATGTGTATGAAAATCCTCAAGAGTACGCTGAACACCCATTACGTAATGTTATTTTGTGCGATGCCTCCGAATCGGTTTTAACTTGGGCTCCTTGTATTTTCGTTACAGAGTGCAATCAAATAAAAGTGATGGAAATACCAGGCAGAGCTGTTTTCGAACAAAATACAAACGCCACAAAAAAATGTTCAAATGTGTTGGAATTCCTAAGGAACCAAACTGCTGAGGTCACCGGTCCCTAGACTTACACACTACTTAAGCTAACTTTAACTTATGCTTAGAACAACATACACACCCATGCCCGACGGAGGACTTGAACCTCCGGCGGGATGGGCCGCGCCACACGTGACAGGGCGCCTCAAACCGCACGGTCACTGCGCGTGACTTAAACGTCACAAAGGGACAAAGAAAAATAGACAAATGGTGAGATGGGGAGTATGTGTTTGCTGATAACTCATTTCCATGGTAAATTATTATTCTATGCTACTGTAAGTATGTAGAACACTGCTTATGATCGCTCCCACTGGCGGTAACATAGAGGTCGATGGGACAACGGGCGGTTCTTCAGGTCGATGACGGTGGGGTTAACGAAGTGAACGGCTACGGATAAACATACTCCAGAGCGCTGCAAGACTCATCGTGAGCATACACAATCCGAATCAAACTTAATACAGGCAAGTTCAACTATCCCTAATAAATGCCGCATATCTAAGGCTTCAATAACAAACAAGACTAACTGCGAGTGTCGGGCCGCATTATTTGTATTTATGGGCACCCTAGAGTTATATGCAGGCACCCCTCCCGGGAGGAAGTTCCGGCCGGAGTATGAACCCCGAGTATCTCTTCTTCTTCTTCTTCTTCTTTATCGTCGCCTTGTCCCACGTCATGTAGGGTCGGCGTTGCTCTTCTGGATCCTTCTCCTCCATAGTACTCTATCCATTGCCTCGTCCTTCTTCCATCCTTTCTCCCTTAGGTCACCGGATATCTTATCTTTCCACTTCATCTTCGTTCTTCCTCTCCTTCTCGCTCCTTCAATCTTTATATCTTCAACTCTGTTTCCGATATACTCTTCCCCTTTTCTCTGTAAGTGTCCGTACCATCTTAGTCTGCTCTATTGTAACTTTTTCCCCATGGGTCCCACTTTCACAGCTCCTCTAACAAAATCATTTCTAATCCTGTCCATCCTTGTTACCCCACACATCCACCTCAGCATCCTCATTTCCGCCACTTCCATCTTCCTTTCAAATCAAAATGTTCACATGTGTGTGAAATCTTATGGGACTTAACTGCTATGGTCATCATTCCCTAAGCTTACACACTACTTAATCTAAATTATCCTAAGGACAAACACACACACCCATGCCCGAGGGAGGACTCGAACCTCCGCCAGGACCATCTTCCCTTCCTAGGCTACTGTGATTGGCCATGTCTCTGCCCTGTATATCAGAGCAGGCCTTACCACCGACTTGTACACTTTCCCTTTCAACCCAATGCTCACCTTCTTGTCACACAACACTCCACACTGTCTCTTGCCCTCTATATCGATACTCGGGCTGGACGGGAAATCCAAATCACTTTCAGATACTAAAATTGGAACTTTGCAAAGCGGTTCAAGAAACAGAAAACAACGTTCTGTCGACGTTGCTGCGCCGCAAAATGATCTTCTTGGCGCGACTGGGGAAAAATCAAGTATCTCCCTTGGTTAACAACCCGGCCGCATAAGGGTATCAGTCCAGAACGTTACTGCATTGTGGGCTATTTGGCGATACAGCACGAACTGGGCTACGACGCGAAGGTGGTTACTTCATGCTGTCGCCAAGCAGGGCGACCAGAGGAGCATAAGCACCGACAAAGAGGAAAGCCGGGCTATTGCAGTTATGTCCCGGTTGACTCACATTCGTTCGAATCACAGACATATTGTGACTTAGGTGACCAGAACCGATACAGTAGCAAAACAAGTACGCACCAAACCACTGGAAACGACCCTCACTTTCAGTCACAGGCATCTCATCTCAGCCTGCCTGCCACTAGTCTCCAGGTCGGAACTGCTTCGGCCCACGAGTCTACATGGCTCAACCAGCCACCCTCTATGGACTCTAATGCTGTTGGCTGGGGAACTTCTGCTGGTTCCGAGCCAATGCTATGGGCTCGGTGCTGTCCAACTGGCGGGACGCCTGAGCGGCCCACTTCAGCTGCTGCCGCCTTCCACAATGGAGGTCCCTGGCTCCCGTCTGGGTTCGCGCAGCCGCTCGTCCGCCGTCGCGTGGGTGGGTAAACTTCTTGCCGCCTGCCTCTGCTCTGGGCAGACTCTGCTGTTGCGAGCTATCAGTTCTGGATGGTGCCACTGGGGTGACCAGCCCGTCTTGGCTGCTCTCGCTCGGGGCTACTAACGGCCTCGCCGCAGAATTCCTGTCCTGCTGGATCAGCGGCCGTGCAGTTCCGTGGCGGCTGCACGCCGCCGCATACTGACTGTGGCGCCTTCCTCATCTGGTCGTGCGCTCTACACCTCCCCTGGGCTTTGACATCTCGCGGCAACGACACGACGAATGTACATTGCGGAGCAAATGAATGGTTTTCCTATGCTGTTTCTCTGACGTATCACCGGTCGTCTAGCAGGCTTGGATGTTGGTCCTCCGACATTCTGATCACGACTCACCTAGTCCACTACACACGATAGTGCCAGATCAACCTGGTCGTTGTAATGTACGAGGGCTTTTCAATAAAGAATGATCATAATTTTTTTATAATATACCTTTACTCATTCTCATAATTTTGATGGTCTTTCTCAAAGTAGTGAATGTGATGCACTTAGCCCAGTATTTCTGCCAGTCTTCAAATACATGCTGGAAACAATTTTTTTCGAAATCGCCTCTGCAGCCTTCCCCACTACTTCTGATCACTGATAATGTCTCCTATCAAGGCGTTTATTCATGTTAGAGAATAGAAAAACGTCACATGGGGCTACATGCGAACTATAGGGAGGGTGAAGGATGCACTTCATGTTGATTTTTGCAAGATATTCAGCAATAACATTGGCACTATGCGGCCGCACATTATCGTGGTGCAGCATCAAACCTGCTTCATGGAAATGTGGTCTTTTGCGCCTGATATGGACTTGCAATGTTTTCAGGGCATCCCTGTAGTATTGTCCAGTTACTGATGTGTGTGCAGGACAACATGCTGATAAACCATTCCATGAATATCAAAGAATATGATGACCATACCTTTCCCAGCAGAAGCCACCACTTTTGCTCTTCTGGGGATTGCTGATGAAGGAGATTTCCACACTGAGCTTTGCTGTTTGCTCTCAGGATCAAAATGATGTAGCCAAGTTTCATTAGCAGTGATTATATTTGAAAGTAACTCCGGATCTTCCTCTAACATCGACGTTTAACTGCATGCAGACCTGTACGCGGATGTCCTTTTGTTTGGGAATCAACAGTCTTGTAACCCATCGCGCACAAACACGTGTCACGTGTAATTTTTCTGTCACCAACGTGTGGATGGCACCCAATGAAATGTTCAGTATTTCAGAAAGTGATCTTAATTCGTCGATCCTCTCTCACAACGACAACAGCAATGTTGATGTTTTCTTCCGTAAGAGCAGTAACTGGGACACCGGGTCCACCTTCCTTTGAAATTGACTGTCTCCCCTCTTTAAATACTTTAAACCACCTTATATATTCCGAAAATGTACATACACGTGTGTGTGTGTGTGTGTGTGTGTGTGTGTGTGTGTGTGTGTGTGTGTGTGTGTGAATGAATGTATGTTCCACATCTCCTCCTAAATCACTGGGTCGATTTCAACCAAATGTGGTACACATATCATTTACTATCTGGAAAGAAACACTGTAGCGTTAAGAACCACCCACGTCACAAAAGTATGACAGTGGGGCGAGTGGGAAGCCATAGAAACATACTCAGGAACGGCCAGAGCAATTTCTCCCGCATTTGGTATGTGCATGGGTGGTATAAAAATACTGTGGGAATAAGATACCCTTACTACCGCTAGGGGTAGGGGCGACGATGATAAGGTATGACATTTATATAAAACAGTCGGAATACGACTTGTTGGTATTTATTTCCTGTAATTCGTTTATTTGGGATAAACTAGAAGTATGAACCGCAATCTGTGTCGTATACGTTGGTCGATGAGTCAACCAGGTCGCAGGAATTATCATTGCAGCAAGTCAACAATTTTGTCTGCGAGTTTCGGGGCAAAGATCATGTCATGCGGCTGAATACCTCAGATACATTTAACATCCCCTCCCTAGCCGAATGGCCTACAACTGCAGAGAATCAGACGACTGCCAGCGTGAAATATATGTGACATACGCATACGCGGGCGTAGCCACGGGCAAGAAGCTATCACTAAATACAAATTCAGCGCCCTTTACATAACGCCCCACCCCTGTAAAGTTACATGTTATTCGCGGTGAAAAGACAAGTTGTGTCCAGAAACATTAGCGGAACAAGTGTGAGAATAAAATCTGGACCTCTGTAGTGTGACAGCCATAAGAATCCCATTTTTCCCGTTATTGCAATATACACAAAGCATGATTAGAAAATAACTGTATGTGGATTATCATTGACAATGCCATAAACATGCATGAGAAGTCTGCTACGGAGATAAGAACTGCAGTATCGGTAGCGTTAATTCATAGAAATGAAGGTAGCAGTGAATGATCTTTGATGTGTGTCCGTCAGCTATACGTGCAAATGCATGAAGTACGTCTCTCACAAAGTTACCAAAGCGGGAACGGATGTGTTATCCTCAACCACAATGCCATCCATCATAAGCCTTCCCGAAGGACATAGCTTTTAAAGTTTTCCGATGTCAGCGACATTTTGAACTTTAATTTTCTTTATTTGAAATACACAAAGTGAAGTCAATACGGCACAATGGTGTGATGGCACTTAATCCGCAGGTATATGGAGCTAATTCTTTTGGCGGAAAACTTCTTCAGTACCAGGAAAGGAAGGAACTGAGGTATCAGTGTAAGGTTCCCGATCACCAGCATCTCGTATCTTCCCGTAAGGTACCACGTAATGAGGTAATATGGAGTTCTTGTCGGTGAATCTTTCGTCGAATATGGACATAAGCTTGGCAGCGACTTTTAGCGTTATTTGAAAGGAGTCGGCTACGTTCCGGCATTTTTTTCGCTTATTTCCATTTCTTTCTCGGTCATAAAACCACAAACAAAACACAGTACAACACAGACACTGATCATGGTCACTGACACAGCTAAATATATTCTGAGTAGTGTGTTCTGACAGACATGTCCGGCACAACCGACACCACTCAAATATACACACTTTTCTGTAAGAGCGCGACTGCTCTTTGACGTTTGTTTCAGTGCGGAGCACTAATAGCGTCCGAATTCCTAAGAGAGTCACCGAGCGAGGAGGCGCAATGGTTAGCACAATGGACTCGCATTTGGGAGGACGACGGTTCAAACCCGCGTCCGGCCATCCAGAATTAGGTTTTCCGTGATTTCCCTAACTCGCTCCAAGCAAATTCCGGGACGGTTCCTTTGAAGGGCACGGCCGATTTCCTTCCACATCCTTAACAATATCCGAGCTCGTGTTTCGTCTCTAATGACCTCGATGTCGATGGGACGTTAAATACAATCTCCTTCCGTCCTCCGTTTCTAATGGAATCAGTAATTTGAGAATTGGAGATTAACGAACGAAGGACGCTCCATTGATGCGTGCGATAAGTTGGAAATTTGAGTTGATAAGTGACCGTGTCCGGATGGCCGAAACGGTCATGAGAAGCGGTAAATACAGGTACGAGTCCCGGTCCGGCACAAATTTTCAACTTTCGCCATTGCATTTCCACGGTGCCCTGCGTGGCTGGAAACCACGAATTCCCACCCATCTCTTCCCTTCCTTTCCCCAGTCTCTATTCCAAAGAAACAACGAAAATATACAAATCGCACTGTCGACATGTACGAGCCTAAGGAAACAGCAAACCGTCTCCAGTACGACTTTGATCAGGGCAGTAATGTAGGATTTCTGCATCGTTCAAAACAGTCAGTGGCCGAGTATGAAACTGATTTTCACTTTGAAGTAGATGCTATGAACTTTTATGAAAACTTTCGTGAAAATCGATTCCTTTGCTAACACGAACCTATAAAGGACAGAAGTTAAACACACACACAAATCTGTGTAAGTTAATTATACCAGACCACTCAGTAGAAAACTAACACGTTTGGCCATCAATGGAAACTGGATTACTATTGCAAGTACAGTACTTTCAGACTGCCCTGTGTTTGCAACAAAAATTTCCTTACTAAAACGTGCGAAAGAGTAAAACTGTTGGAACATGTGGTGCTTAAAAAATTTCAGATGTAAATTCAGATGATTTCAGTCAACTATTACTGACACTGTCTCGTACAGTTGCAACACAATAGTGGGTTTTGACCGTAAACTCGCCAGCCAGTACAATCTTTCGTCAGGAAGTTCACTTTCTTACAAACATTAACATATGCCGAGTACAACCTTCATATTTTTAAACTTACTGACTACCACCATTCCTCTACCAATGTAAAGGAAATTCGAAAATAAAAAATAAATACACACACACACACACACACACACACACACACACACACACAGAGAGAGAGAGAGAGAGAGAGAGAACGAACATCGGAAGCACGATTAGTGCTTTAGCGGACAAGCCAGTTACAGAGAATTAGCATCGCCAGAAAATTGCACTGTGATGCAGGAAGTTGGAATAAAATCAATGAAGAGCGACGCCATTTGTCTCAGGTTCGTTTAGTACGCGTGAGGGCATCAAATATTCTCACATTCAACACCAGTGAAAGACGCTACAGGAGAAATGTTTTGTAGCATGGTCAGGATTTTTATCAAGTTTCGCAGGGAGCAACATCCAAGACGACTCAAACTTTATATTACTTCTTCACTCCTATATCTCGCAAATGACCATGAGAGTAAACTCTCATAAATTCGAGCTTACGGACAGATTTATTGACGAACGTTTTTCTCGCGTAAAACATGAGGGTGGGGAGGGGTAGGCGAGTGGGGGAGGGATGTAGAGATGATAGTGGTACCTACCGTCACACACCCTACGACTGCTAGTGAAGTTAAACCGTGGATATACATATTAATAGCTCTAAGTGCAACAAATCACCTGCCTCACATAACATCGCCTCCTCAATAAGTACACCAGTAATCAATTCTTCTTTACAATTACATGTCTACGATCAACATCGAGGTCTTTTCAGCCTCGCTCACTATAGTTTCAAGTCAAAAGCAGTATAGGTTTATCAAGTGTCATGGGCTAGAAATAGAATCCGCTTACGTAACTGCCTATCTGTATCAGCCGTCATAAATAGCCCATGATTTTCCAAATTATTCCTTACACCTCTTCTCTCAACAGGATTGCGAATCGTTAATGCTTGACACACCTAACACGTAATGTTACATAATAACAGGGCTGTTAAGCTAAGGTATTGAAAATTTTTACTTGAAAGTTGCTATTAGACAAGATCTCTTTACCCCACAAGTCATATGATTGTTGTTGATGCTCGCAGTCCTGCAGAGTAAATGCACACCCGGTCTCTCATACCACATAAGAGCTCTTATGAACCATAACTAAATAATTCAACTGCCACGTAACAGCCTACAAGAAATCAAAAGATGTCACACACAAGCTGTTGGTCATGGTCCGAGCTCTGAAATGATATGAACACGCTGCTTCGTGAACTTAATTCTTTGAAAACAGAATACGGTTGCCACACGAAACATCGATGAACTATGAAAGACAAAAAACAAAAAGGAAGGAAAAGATAGTCGTATGTCGCTTACAGCAATTAGTAAGTCGATGATGATGTTAGTTACAGTAAGTGCAGGTGTAAGTTCATAATTACCTGGCACTGTACCCTCTTCTTCGTAACGCTTCAGATGTTCTCGCGTATGAGTTAGAGAAATATATTGGCAGACTGATATAGTGAAGCCCAGTCCGACAGAGAGCTATCATCTTTCAAGAAGTTATTAAAATTTTTACTGCAGTGCCGAGTGACAAAGTTTCAGTCTGATAACTGAGAGATAGTTTCATAAATTACAGCTTGAGAAAAGGTGTGAATAAAAATTTCTCCACAATGCTTAGATATTTTGAACAGTTTAAAACATAATGACAAAATAATGAAGTGTTACATGAAGACAAGATGCATTTTGTCAAAAAATCTCTCCCTAGAGTAGGGCCTGTCGTGTGCCCCGTTTAGAAGGGTCCCAGCAATAACTAGTTCAGCATCAACAGAATTACAATAAATAAATAATAATAACAGTATGGCTAATGGCTGTTGGATACAGAACGTCGTGCATTGGCGACACTTCTGCCATCATCATGCGTATCTGGTTACTACCTTCATCCCCAGCTCGAGCTAATATGAATCTCGAAGTACCCGATGTCGAAAGTAAAAATGAATTTTGTCAGGCGTACAGTGCAGACGCTGAACAACTCACTCGCATGTAATTAACTAATTTACATTGCGTTTGATAGATTTTTGCGCCCAAGAAAGCGCCAAGTGTCAGTTCTATTAGCTGCACATTCTGAGACGAAATGCTAGTAACAAGAATGCCTATGCTTCGACTCTCGCCGTTTGCATGGCTCTGGGTTTTACTCTGCATGTCCTTCGTCTGCGTAATAACATGCCGCCTTTAGGCAAAACGACGAACACCCGCCGGCCGCTGTGGCCGAGCGATTCTAGGTCGCAGATCCGAATCCTGCCTCGGGCATGGATGTGTGTGATGTCCTTAGGTTAGTTAGGTTTTAGTAGTTCTAAGTTCTAGGGGACTGATGGCCTCAGATGTTAAGTTCCTTAATGCTCAGAGCCATTTGAACCATTTGACGAACACCCACCACTATATCAACGTTCAGTCTAGACTGTCTGAGAAGCAGCTGACAACACGGGCATCAAATGAGAGATATTGTTAGGCAATGTATCTGAAAAACTTACGATTCACCGTGTCACGGTTCAATCCGTTTCTCGTGTACCTAGTGACTATGCGCAAGAGGTAAAATATAAGAAATCAGGAAATTTTTTACTAATGCAAATGGTGCTCAATTTTCTCTTTGAAACATTTTAACGAAGGCAACAAGTTTGCGATTACGAAGTCAAAAATAATTTCACTGGCTTCCAGGTAACATCTTGATTCATGGTCATAAGGTGAAAATGAAATTTGTGGATTTCTACAAGCCACTTTGATCCTCTCAGATAATATTCTTGTCGAACAATGACAAATGGAAATAAAAGATATCTTTCCTCAAGAACAGATGAGGTTCAAGAAAATTCGATGAACGAGCTTCACCCACCAAAGAAAGTGTACCCCGTCCCATCTTCGCACAACAGAAAAGTGACAAAGTTCAGTTTGATGGAGACAATGGTTCATATAACTTTTTTCAATCCATGGCGCTGTGATACAGCAACCAGTGGTAACAATGTGAAATCCAGTATTGCAACGAAAATCGCTCATAAAGCTTCATGCGTTGGTGGAATACATTATTTTGAGACTATTCCTACTACGAATCAGGTACACTTGTAGGTCAATTGAAATGATCGTATGGCATTTATCGGCGGGGATATCCCCTTCGGGGTTCGGCTGCCGTATTGCAAGTCTTTTTAGCTGACGCCACTTTGCGTGTCAATGATGATGAAGGACACACAACACCCAGTCCCCTACCGGGAATTGAACCCGGGCCCCCTTGCGTGGTAGGCGGTAACGCTACCGCTCCGCTACGGAGGCGGACACACTTGTAGGTGAAATTTCATCACTTAGAGACAATGAAGACCACACTCCGCTTGTGCTGGGAACTGGAATCCATGGGAGGAATCACACCAATGCCAACAATACTCAGTTCGCTGTGTGAAAAGGCAAATTTATTTTTTAACACGGAGGCCTAGTCCGGAAATTCATAATTTCACCACACTAGGACGTCAAATTCATTGGCGTCAAGTTCCTCGGTTGTAATTCAGTTTCTGTTGTGTCCTAATTAATTAAACAACTTATAAGTCACAAGAGTGTGAGATACGAGCGGACTGAGCCTAAGATAATTCCTACAAATGCGCTAGAAATCTTAAGGTTGATTCCAGCACCACGTTGTTGTAATACGCGTGGTTCCCTAGCTTTCCTCCGAGCTTCGAGACAAGTTACCCAGCGAATTACAGAGGCAACTACAGTTTTACGTGGACTCCGGACATTGGCAAAAGGTGACTTTTTCATAATACAAATCATTGACAGAGATGAAAGAAACGATAAGTGACAGTCCTTGGACTGACTGAGGATTGAAAACCCGTACCTTTGGGACCTTTGGGCTTCTGGTGCGGCAGTCACTCACTCACTCGGCTAACACCAAATCGTACATACAAGCCACAGTTCCCTTCGTAACTGGTTAATTCTTATTGTGTTTCACGGCTGACAGCAGTACAGAATCAGTGCACAATAACTGAAATTAGTGCTACGCTGCTTCTTTCCCCAGTCCACAATCTCACAGCTCTTGTTTATTATCTGTATGGAACTCTGAAGAATGTCGCGCATGCCATTCCCGCAACACCAGAGAACTCGAAAGAAAACTGGGAACACATACGCACTTAATTGATCATCTGCGTGTATATTCACCACATCTAAGTATTCTCTGCCGTCCAGTATAGGATCAAAAAAGTGATTCACTTTGTGATTTACTGCAGTTTCGCAGCTGCTTTCGGCTTTCATATCGGTGAGCACGATGTGACGCACATGGTGAAACTACAAAATCCACCGACGGTACGAGCATCTCAATATCTACGATCTATAATATCGAGGCACTGGTAGACATGGTAAATGTCAAGAACACGCAGAAATATCTATTGCTCATCCGTAATTTTGCTCGGAATATTGTTACAAATTCTTGCTTGAAACGTTTGCGAAACTTATAGCGCTAAAAAAGAATGACAAAGAACTTAAGCGAACACAGAAAGTTCAAGAATTCCCTCATTGGAGATCCCAGTTTACCATGCAGCATTACACTTCATCCAACTCCGGTGGCTGATGAGTATCTAAAAAGTAGATGTAGTCACAACAGCTTCAAACATACAAAATACTTATTAAAATGCTACAAATATTATTTTATGTGGTGACTGCTCGTAGAGACATTAACAGTGAATCACGATGTTACTGTTATTTGATGCGAAGTGCTTTTGAACGAAGTTATCAAGAGCGTGACTTTTAAATGGCGCTTGAGATTTAGCGCAAATGTGTAAAAAGTAATCCTTCGAAACTTTCACATTTGTGTGTTACTAACTGAATATGTATTCATGGTATTTCTTATATTGCTGTAATGTCAAAAACAGTTGGTTTATACATCTGAATCTCTACTATTTTTCTATACACTTTCCCTTCAGGTCTGCCTTAGGTGATGTATGAATTCTGACTCCTCTAAAACATTGTTCATATGTGATATCTACTTATCCAAATTACAGGCTAGGTGAAGCTTGGCAGCTGCCTGCAAAGACCTTTCTCATATTCGAATTTTTTATTACCTACTGAATACACTCTTGAAACCCCTTGCCACACATCGCTATGCCTAGATAAATACTGCGGTGACGACGACAGTGAAACTGGAGAGAGTAAAAAGCAGTATGCGTTATGACGAACAGAATTAATATTTTACCCTTCCCATCACATCAGTCCGATACTCCTCCAAGTATCTAGCGATACAGGCTACGGTCAATAAATGAACTTTCAAGACCATGCAGCACTCAATAATCATGTTGTTTCGGTGGATTTAACCAAACCACAAAGAATACCAGTAAAACTGCGGTTAGTAATTCGAAAAAGAAGAGTGAGAATCGCATAGGCACACAGCAGACTTAGCTCCAATGCAATGAATGATCAGCGAAAATCAATTATCGAGCCAGAGATTCGGATAGCCCTAAAACAAGTTTGACATATTGTGTATTCCCAGCCCCCTTCCACAACTCAAAAAATTTAAAGTAAATCAGACAGAAGGGCGTTGACAGTTGGATATATTGAGGTACGAGGAATTTAAGGGATTGAGCACTATCTTGGCTTATACAGAATGGGGAAGTAAAGGATCTAGGAAATGATTTAACAAAACCAACGAAATCAGGACTGCCACACAGGATCTGCACTCCTTGTCTTAACACCGCGCCACCTCAGTTGGTGAAAAAGAATACATCGCACAGGTACGCGCATACGAGAATCCTGCGCCGTCTCGTGAAGTTGTATATAACATGCCGCAGGAGGCATCACAGTCCTATAAATCTGTGTGTCGGAAGCATAAATCGCACCCCGCTAAATCAAAATGTTGGAAAAACAAGCAGCAACAGCATTAATTTCCTGTCGAGGGCAGAGATTACTTCAGCGCCAGTGGTTGTAGTGTACAAACATTGATACTGAAATACGGACCACACTGCACTCTACCAAGTTAAATTCTGATATTGCCTGGTTTAAGCACAATGTATGTAGTTCGCGAACAAACTTGCGTCTCCTATTTCCTTACCGCCGGGAAACACTACGCTCAACCTGCACATGCGTAAAACGCGAGTAAAGCACTGCATAAATTTTCCACTTCACGTACAGCATCTACAAGACTACACTGCAATTCACACGTAAGTGTAGCAGGGGGTTCTTGGAACCACCTTCAGACTATTTCTCTACCTTTCCATTCTCTCTTATTAGGAAAACGAACACTTTGATCTTTCTGAACGAGCTCTGATTTCTCTTATTTTGTTAGAAAGATCATTTCTGCCTGCTTAGGTTGGCGACAATAAAATATTTCCACATTTAGAGGAGAAAGTTGATGATTGAAATTTCTTGAGAAGATCTCGTCCCTACGAGAAACGCATTGCCACCTCAACTCGCTTACCATACCCACGCAACTCTCTCCCCTTTTTAGTGATAATACAAATCGAGCTTCCCTTCTTTGGACTTTTTCGATGTCCTCCGTCAATCCTATATGGTGAAATTCCAATACCGCACAGCAATAGTCTAGCAGAGGATGAACAAACGTAGTGTATGCAGTCTCTTTAATAGAGCTGTTGGTCTTAGACTTTCCTCCCCGCAACTTATCTATGTGATCGTTCCGATGTAAGTTGTTCGTAATTGTAATTACTTGCTATTTAGCTGAATTGACAACCTTTAAGTTTGTGTGGTTGATCGTGAACCGAAATTAAATGGGTTTCCTTTCGTACTGGGTGTGAATATATTCATATTTTTCCTTATTCAGAGACAACTGCCACTGTTCACACCATATAGATACCAGGTCTACGTCATTTTTACACTCGTTTTGGTCTTCTGATGGCTTTACTAGACAGCTCAATCTACAAACAATCTAAAAGGGCTGTTCATATTGTCTGCTAAATGGTTTATGTAAGTTAGGAATAGCAGAAGTGCTACAATAATTCACTGGGGAACGCTAGATTCACGTCCGTTTTATCCGAGGACTCTGTCGATCAATACGTACTGTGATCGTTGTGATAGGAAATCACTAATCCAATCTCACAAGTTAAGCAATATAACTCACCAAATCGTCGTTCCATTCCTTTAGTAAATACTTGATACCACTGACATTCTAAAGAAATTTCATTCAGTCTAACGCTATTTGTTTTTCCTTTTCAAAAATAAGTTTTGAAGCACACAACACTCAGCAAATTATTATCTCTGTGGTATATAACCCCATCGAGGCCTCATGCAGATAACAATATCCTTGATTATCAAATAATCCCACATTGTGTACTACCTGAATATTGTATTCTCTCTGAGCTCATCAGATATTTCAGCGCTGCCACCCCTACAGCGCTTTTTTTTTTAATATATGTCGTCTCTGGTTAGTAATGAAGGAACGACTACGGTAAAACTGCATAGTAGCAGTTTGAGCCATTGTCTACAGCAGGTGCACTGACATGTGACAATAGATCCAAATGCATGCTGTATTCCTTGTGCGAGTAACTGAATTTAATGAAAATCAAACATTAATCCATCCAATAAGTACAAAGAAGGGTTCATATTAAGCGGACAGGGCTTTAAGGCCCAGCAGATGACGAGGTCATTAGAGCCTTAGAACTGGATAAGAACGAGAAAGGAAATCGGCGGTGTCCTTATCGAAGTAACAATCCCTGCGTTCGCTTTCAACGATTTGAGGAAACCATGGGAAACCTACACTATTTGACAAAAGTACCTACAGACTCCTATGTATTGCCCAATTGACCATTAGATGTAACGAGAGGTGCACCCGTCAGCATAAAAGGAGGTGGGGAATGTCGTGTTGACGGTAGAGAATCAGTAACAGCAGAACTGGTTGGTCAGTCGGTCAAGAGAGGTCAGTGACTTCGAACGTGGACTATTCACTGGAAGTCACCTAAATGACAAATCCATCAGGGACATTTCAATCCCTCTAAAGCTGCCCAAGTCGACTGATGGTGGAATGATAATGGAGTGGAAAAGCGGAAGAGCAACCACAGCTAAACCAACTCCAGACAGAGCCCATGTACTGACGACGGGCATGGATCACTAAGTGTTGCAGAGAGTGGTTGAAGAAATCGCATGAAATCATTCGTGAGTTCCAAAGTGCCACAAGCAATCCAGATAGCACAATGACTAAGTAGGGAGTTAAAAAGACTGGGGTGCAATGGTCGAGGAGGCTCATCATCAGCCACACATTACAGTAGTCATCGCGAAGTAGTGCCTGAGGTGGTGTAAAGAGCGACGCCAGTGAACAGTGGATGACTGGAAATGAATGATCTGGAGTGATGAATCGCGCTACACACTGAGGCAATCCAATGGAAGGGTTTTGGTTTGGCGAATACCTGGAGAACGGTACCTGCCGTCATGTGCAGAGCCAACTGTTAGGTACGGAGAAGTTGGTGTGGAATGGTGGTGTTTATCGTAATTAGCGTGTGGTCTCCTTATTATGCTTAAAAAACACTGAATGCCGATGGATCTGAACACATTCTACAGCATTATGTACTGCATACTGTAGGGGAGCAGTTCGGAGGCGACGACTGGTATCAGCGTGAGAATGCACCCTGTCGTAAAGCAACATCTGCGAGGTAATGGTTTGTGGACAATAACATACCTGAAATGGATTGACCGACGCAGAGTCCCGACATGAAACCAACGAAACACTTTGAGGTGGTTTAGAACGTCAACTTCGCTTCAGACCTCGCGTTCACCATCGCTACCTTCTCTAGTTTCGGCTCTTGAGGAAGAATGGGCTGCCACGGACATTCACACACCCCACTGACAGCGTCCCTAGCAATGTCCAATGCGGCTAAAGGCGAAGAGTGTACAGTCCTCATATCAATGTCCACTGATAGATGTCCGAACACTTCTGATCAGATATTGTATAACTGCATAGATAAGGCAGATTCGAAGACTATTTAACTATTAGGAAACAAAATAGTACACATTCCAATAAAGTCTGCAGAACCCAAGAGCTAGTCAAGAAATCTGTTGCACCAATGATATGGCAATACCACGCACAGAATTACATCTAAAGAGAGAGGAAGAAAATAGACTGTAAGAAATGTACGATTCCCCTGAATCTGGAGGGATCGTACATAAAATAATGGATGAATCTTACTGAAATTCCAAAAAACAACATTGAAAGCGCACTGAGTTTATCTTCATATAATAAATAATCATTTTCCTGTCAATACGCTTGCTTCTGCAGTGACCAAAAAAGGTACAATGTGATGTGTACCCAGTTACACAAGTATAAGGGGGCGGTAAAATGAAAACGAGACAGATGGAAAAAAGTAAGTAAACTGTTTATTATTTCTATAGTAATCGTCATAACGATTAATACGTTTATCCCAATGTGAAACAAGAATGTCAAAGCTTACATCGAGAAATGTTTGCGGTTGCCTACGGAACCACAATTGAACTCAGCTAGCACCTCTTCGTCCGAAACAAATCGACGGCCAAGGCTCCAAAATTATGAAAATCGCATGGGAAGATATTGGGACTATGTCGAGGATGCGTAAGGGCTTCCCACTGAAACTTCCGCAACGTACTGGAAACAGCCTTGGCAACATGTGGACCCTGCAGAAAGACGTTCGTGGTCGTCGATTTGCTTCGGACGAAGAGATGTTCGCTGGGAGACAATGACGGCTCCTAGGCAATCGCAAACACATTTCCGCGAAAGCGATGGTCGTCATGTAACCAACGGCCTTGCCGCAGTGGCAAAAGCGTTTCCCGGCAGATCACCGAAGTTAAGCGCTGTCAGGCTTGGCTAGCACTTGGATGGGTCACCGTCTGCGGAGGAGGAGATTAGTGTTGAACGTCCCGTCGACAACGACGTCATTAGAGACGGAGCGCAAGCTCGGGTTAGGGAAGGACGGGGAAGGAAATCGGCCGTGCCCTTTGAAAGGAACCATCCCGGCATTTGCCTGAAAGGATTTAGGGAAATCACGGAAAACCTAAACCAGGATGGCCGGAGACGGGATTGAACCGTCGTCCTCCCGAATAACCGTCTGCGTCTGGCGAGCGCTGTTGACAAGCGGGATGCACTCAGCCCTTGTGAGGCCAATTGGGGAGCAACTTGACTGAGAAGTAGCTGCACCGGACACGAAAATTGACAAGTGTCGGGAGAGTGGTCTGCTGACCACATGCCCCTCCGTGTCCGCATCCAGTGATGCCTAATGGCTGAGAATGACACGGTGACCGGTCGGAACCGTTCGGCCTTCAAGGCCTGTTCGGGCTTTTTTTTTTTTTTATTGGCCGTTATGTTTCGCAGTTTGATAAATGTGACGCTGAGATCCGTAGAGGACAAAGCAAACCACCATTCAAGCCCGCATTGAAGTGACCATCAGAAAAATAGGGGAGAAAGCTTTTCATGAATGTTCATATATACGATGTTGGCCTACAGCACAAATAAACCTCATTCACTATAAGATCAACAAATGTAAGAAGCATGCATAAATGTTACATTCTCAAAATCGCAATGATATGCTTTAGGCCCTTATGGTTCTCAGCGCCTGAAATGTAATAACATTTACGGTGATTACTTTTGAAATAATAAACAGCTTACTTACTTTTTCCCATGTGCCTCATTTTCATTTGACTGCCCATTAAAGTAACCTCTCACAAATATATGCAAGGGAATTCGGCAGTAACCATCTGACAGTGTGACAGTACGTTTACAGGTTCAGATGAAGGTAGAAATTTAGTTGTATCAGTTTTGAAGCAACGACACATGGGACATCTGGAAAACTGCAAGAGCCGAGTAAAGCGAGTTTGCCTCTGAAAGTAAGCCGTGGGCTGCACGGCATGTGAAATTCCTCAGTCGTGGAGCTGCCTTTGAGGTTGGAACAGGGGACGACAGGCTCCGTTGCTAAGCGGAAATATCCTCTTAGATATAACAGGTGCGAAAGCATTTAAGCAAACAAAGGGAGCTAACCGTAACAAAGCATACCAACGGGATGAAATATGTCGGGTGCGGAATTTCGTCAGACATCTGCTCCCAGCTCCCGTAGAGGTCAGAGTACCACTTATCCCGCAATGCCCATAGCAACTTATTGTTTAGCAGCCATTCTGATAGTCTCCTAGGCTAGAGAGTATTCATGGCTCAAGTGGTGGAAACGGTAATGACTGTCAATTTTATTAGATAACAAAAGAACCACTTAAAATGTGCAATGGTACACGTCACCATCAGAAAATAAAGGCAGCTTAGTTCTCCGAGGGAAGAGTGTGGGAGTGGCAGAAAGGAGAAGCGAGGAGAAATTTCAGTGAGATCTGAAGTTTCAGAGTGATTTAACAAAATATTGGTGGTGTTATTAATATGGGCGGGCGAAGCGATCTATGTTACCCATGACAACAAATAATGAAAGTATTTTTATGTGGAATTACCAAGTGAGCGAGTATCTGAGTGCAAACTGTGTAGAGCACTTCGAGTGTCACCTGTAAATTACTCCTAGTTCTAGATACGAGCAAGGACTGCTAAGGCAGCAAAATACTTTACTAATCATTGAGCTGAGCTTATTCTTTACAGGACGTAGCTGACTAAAGAAAATTCGACGAAATATGAATGAACTGTTGCCGCATTGTCGAAGGAAAAGAAAGGCAGGAAAGTAAACCAGCAATAAAAACGATTGAAATGCTATATGTTAATTTAAATAAATGGTATCAGTGGGGAATCTACACAGTCTATCCGAGACCTTTCCCGAGCACTCTTACTTTATCGCAGGTAGGGGAAGAAAAGTATAGAAAACCCTAAAAACACCAGGAAGCTATAGAGGCGTAAGAAGTACGGAAAAAGAAGGTGCACAAAATCTGGCGCACTTCCAGTGGTACGTGAGAGACGGATGCAAACGGTTGTGGACCGCTCCTTCGGGTGTGTAGTGTGCAGGGTTTCCAGCCCACGCGGCAACAGAAGTGTGTAGCGGGAGTGAAGGGTAGACGCGACAGTTTGCCAAGGCGCTGTGAATGCACAGGAGGGTCGACTCTACCAAATGAAAACGCAAGGCCCCTTTCGCAACTCTTCTGCATCGGAGGCATCGGAAACACTGCATCCATCTTGCTCACGAAGGGGAGGCCACGACGTTGCGATCACGAATTTACTTCAAACTTTGTACACCGTTAGTAGGTCACAAAAACAATGTAATGTGCACTACTATGACAATTCCGATAAAGTCGCAAGAGAAGTTTCAAACATCTATTATGTAACTCATCGTATCTTTGCGAAGCTGCTAGAGGGGCGTGGACGAAGCGACAGTTCGAATCCTGCTACTCTCACCACTGGTCACATTATTTAATCTATATTACTTTGCGAGGCGATACAATAAAAAAACCACGTGCATTTTCATGAAGTTATAGTAGTTTTCATATGTTATTTGCCTATTTATTGCTTGTAATTTAATTTTCACAGACGAGGGACGGGCTTGGAAAGCCCAAGTCTGACTCCCATAAACACTGGTGTAAATGCCGTTTTTCACAATAAGTAACATAGTATGTCACAATGTGCCAGACGATAAGAGTGATACTCAATTTCTCGTCGGATGTACTCTCGACATCACACGTTGCAGGATGGTATTTACCTTACGGACATAAAAAATGTAAACTGAAACTTCATGCAAATACTTCATGCACATATAAGTAGTTTTCTTTCATTATATTACGTGTCAAATGTCATATAAATTAAATACTGACCAGTGTTGAAATAAAAAATAGAATAATAATTAACTTAGAGCGGGAGTCGAACCGTCGCCTCATACAAGTTCGTCTTTTGAAGTTCGAACGCTAATCACTTCACCACCACGAACTCTATCAAAAGGTCACATAATCGCACAGATACATCAGTTATATAATAGATGCGTAATACTTCTCTTGCGATTTTCTCGGAATTGCCAGAACAGTGCACCTAACTACTTCCACATCACGTTGTTTTAATGCGCTATTAAAGGTGTAGAGAGTTTAGGGTAAATCTTTAATCCCAACGTCGTGGCGTAACCCTTGTCAGTAACACCGTTGTGTCGAGGCTCGCAGTACATGGAGCAATAATGGTGAATATAAGAACAAACTGAAATCCTTAAGCAGTCTCAAATGATATTAATATCGAAGGAGAAATTTCAGAGTATAATCCATCGAATTTAGTTACTATGGTCTATATTTTGCTTACAGCATCTGGATGTTAAGGCGAAACTCACTGAAATGCAATTTTTCCTTATTATTGTAAGTGTCTCTGCAGTGAGATTACGGTACGTCAGATTTGCTTCCTAGCAATAAATAAATAAACAACCGTAGGTCTTCATGACAAATTTCGACTGAAATCTAATATATGTACAGTGATATTCAAACTTACATCTCATAAATTTTATGTGCCCCACGGAATACGACAATAACATCGATCACATTGGCATAATTCCAGATGCTATAAACCAAACAAACACCAAACGCACCAGAAAACGAAGGATTAAACTTAGCATCGTATCACTTAGTATTAACAAAATTATTTGTTTGTGGTTATGGACTTCATGTTCTTGTGCTTTTTTGCTGTTTAGTTACATGCAGATTGAGTTTTAAGTGAAGAACATTATTTATCGTCAGTAAAATTCTTCTGGGTGTTTGACCGCAGGCAGGGTAGATAAAAAGCACGATCTCAAAGGTTTTAATCCATTTTTTTCTTGTAAGGAAAGAAGGTAGGTTAGGTTTAAGTCCCAATGGACGGTGAGGAAATTAAGGTGGGGTAGGTTAAAAGTCCTGGAACCATCGGGAGATGGAGCACAAGCGCGGATAGGAAGGATAGGAAATCGGCTGTGTCTGAGCAACTGCCTCGGCCGGAGCTTTAATGATTATAGGAATTGTAAATCACGGTGACTTTAAGAGGATTATAAAAGCGCTCCTCCACGATAAGGATGGAGGGGTTGGTTAATTACCACACCACGCCGCAAGGCCCACGCGAAGCAGAAAAAAACACGAATACAACGTCAGGAGATGCACCACGTCTCCTCAAACATTATCAGACAGAAAATATGTTACACACAGATTTAAACTCGGCCTGGTTGTTACCTTTTAGTGGTTAATGTTCTTCCGACTGAAGCATCCGAAATCATCCTACAGCCTGATTCAAGGTTTCAGTCTTCCAGTACCACATTCCACGAAATTTATATTCTCCTGCACAGAGTACTTCATCGGACTAGGTATCTAACAAGGAAGAACGTGGTAGAGAAAGGCTTAGATACAACCTCGGTATAGCTCCCAGAACGCAAGTATCACTGCAGCGGAGGTATTCGCAAAGACTTGACTCGGGTCGTGAGGCGTTCTCCAATGGCTCACGTGATAAAGTTTCGCTCACAAAAAGCGCATATCTTAGCCAGGAATTTTGTACAGAAATTTCATTTAAACTTATACATCGCACGTTACTGACTACGTCATTCTGCCAGAAATAAAACGTTTCATTTAACCTTCAGATAACACATTCAGAGTGACGGCTAATTTACTCTAAACTACACTATGTGATCAAAAGTATTCGGACACTACCAAAAACATACGTGTTTCGTATTAGGTGCATTGTGCTGCCACATACTGCCAGGTACTCTATATCAGCGACCTCAGTAGTCATTAGACATAGTGAGAGAGCAGAATGGGGTGCTCCGCGGAACTCCCTGACTTCGAACGTGGTCAGGTGATTGGGAGTCACTTGTGTCATACGTCTGTACGCGAGATTTCCACACTCCTAAACATCCCTAGGTCCACTGTTTCCGATGTGATAGTGAAGTAGAAACATGAAGAAACACGTACAGCACAAAAGCGTAGAGGTCGACCTCGTCTGTTGACTGACAGAGATCGCCGACAGTTGAAGAGGATCGTAATGTGTGATAGGCAGACATCTATACAGACCATCACACAGGAATTCCGCAGTGCATCAGGATCCACTGCAGGTACTAAGACAGCTAGGCAGGAGGTGAGAAAACTTGGATTTCGTGGTCGAGCGGCTGCTTGTAAGACGCACATCACGCCAGTAAACGCCAAGCGGCGCCTCGCTTGGTGTAAGGAGCGTAAGCATTGGACGATTGAACAGTGGAAAAACGTTGTGTGGAGCGACGAATCACGGTATAGAATATGGTGATCCGATGGCAGAGTGAGGGTGCGGCGAATGCCCAGTAAACGTCATCTGCCAGTGTGTAATGCCAACAATAAAATTCGGAGGCAGTAGTGAGACGGTGTGGTCGTGCTTTTCATGGAGAGGGCCAGCACCCCTTGTTGTTTTGCGTGTCACTATCACCGCACAGCCTTACATTGATGTTTTAAGCACCTTCTTGCTTCACGCTGTTTGAGAGCAATTCAGGGATGGCTATTGCATCTTTCAACACGATTGGTTACACAATAATAACATCCCTGTAATGGACTGGCCTGCACAAAGTCCTGACCTGAATTCTACAGAACTCCTTTGGGATGTTTTGGAACGCCTACTTCGTGCCAGGCCTCACCTACCGAGATCGATACCTCTCCTGACTTGAGTACAGCACTCGGTGAAGAATGGGCTGCCATTCCCCAAGAAACCTTTCAGAACCTGATTGAACGTATGCCTGCGAGAATGGAAGCTTTGATCAAGCCTAAGGGTGGGCCAACACCATATTGAATTCTAGCATGACCGATGGAGAGCTCCACAAACTTGTTAGTCATTTTCATCCAAGTGTCCGGATACTTTTGATCACACAGTGTACGTATGTGATATTGAGTTAGCGTCAGAACTTCTCACTTCTCGATTCCAGCGTGTTTTCGGTGTCTCGAGAACCGTCGGACAATATCCGAATACCATATCCGAGAACAAAAGCTCAAGTTTCAGGTTACAAATCGGCTTGATCAGCAGCACTCGAGACCAGAACGAAAAGAATTGTTGGTTGTTAGAGCAAATGTCCATGGATCTCCGTTTGTTTTCAGCTGATTTCTTTTACAGGAATTCAGGCAACGTCGTTCACTTGTTCTAGAACTATGAACCCTGAACTGAACGTTTTATTTAAAAAAATATTGGATCAAGTATATATTTGGAATCACATAACACCATACAATTTCCCTATGAACTGTTTCCTAAAATCGCAAGAAAGACTGCATAGCAAAGAAAACATGATAATCTCAAAAAAGCAGTTTTCTTGTTGCAAGGCGTTGGCGGGTAAAACTGCTAATCCTCTGTTTAGTAACGATTAATCTGATCACACAATTTGTATTGTTTCTGAATGCATCACTTTCGAATAACAAGAAGTTCCCCGAATACAGTTGGAAAACACTGTCTGCAATATATATGGTGCTTATCTTATTGTCTTCAGCTTCTTTTCCTTCAATTTAATCAAATTTCTGACATGCAGTAGTTCAAAATATGCTCTTGTGGGTAAGGAATTTCTTTCGATAAACCCGTCTTTTTTAAGTAAAAACTAACTTCAGAAACAGAGGCAGTTTTGATTCATTTACAGATGAAGTTCATGATTCTGTTCATCACTAACGTGAGATCTACAACAACAATGTTTTGGGCAAAGGCTTCTTCAGAAACTCAATTATCACGACAAAAACAGGTTAAGTACATTTTGCTGTTTCCAGCGATAGGATTCTTATGTCGTAGAGAAGCATATTTTTGTGTTATGAAACTCTCGAAAACCTTAAAAAAGAGTGTTCGCCAAAGATCGAGCACACCCAGAGTCTACAATGCTGACACTATGACAGTAAGACACCGACCATTTCAGTGAAATGTAATTCCAGTAGTTGCATTGCCAACAGACCAACATTCTCTTTCTGAAAGTGCGGGTGACTTTTTTCCATCTGGAACTCCGCTGCAAAGATTGTCACTTCGCATCAATGACAAAGACATTCATGAAGCTGCGGATACGAAAAGCGAGGAGGACAAGTCTGCAGCTGTGTAACTTTGTAATGTAACTGTTCCAGATAATACTTAAGCTTTGTACGTACAGTATTTTCGAGAAATAATATCAATAATTTATTCGCAACGTCCCTCAGATGTGAGCACCAGCTTGTAGTTTGAAAAGAATGGTAGGAAGTCGTTAAAGTATTACGTTCAAAATAGATTTAAATCCATCTGGCTTGTTCCTTTCAGTAGGTAATACTACTTTTGTATGTATTTAGTTTTGTTGTACATATAGTTGTGAACACCAGTTTGCAGTTTGGAAAGAATCTGAGGAAGTCGTTGAAGCTTTACGTCGGTCGATGTATGTTCTGATAGCGCTCTCATGAAAAACCATATGCTCCGCAAGAATACAAAACTCTAATCTTGCCAGTTCACATGTTATCAGCATATGGACTGTTTCAATCAAAGTGTCATTTCTGAGAACATACGAACGACGCAGTCGTAGTTATCAGTGCAAAATGAAGCATTACGGCTCAATGTTGTACTCTTGTTGCATCCGTACAGGTGAAAGCCTTGCAGTCAACTAGGCTTCATAATAAATACGCTTTACTATCAGATGCATGAGAGACTCAGGTATTAGGCACAAATAGTAAACTATAAACGTTAGCCTATCGAGAAGGAAACATTAACAGTGCATCCTTTCAGTGCGAAATTCATTTTCACAACCGCTCTACGTGCGTTCGGATCTTAGTATGTAACAATGTTCGAGAAATATAGGTACAAGGGGCTTCAAAAAGTTAATTACACGTTATTGTGGCAGGCCTTGTAACTTTTATTAAATGCTCCACCACACTTCAAATACACATAGATACATAACACTATTTCCCACCACAGTCACCAAGTCTCTTTAAAACAATGGTCGGAACTGTCTATCAATTGTTCTATTTCCTTGACGACAAAAATTCGCTCCTTGGTCACGAATGGATTCCAGACCTGTTGCAAGAAAGTCCCCATCGAAGGAAAATCTGCGACTGGTGCGAATCAGTTCCTTGATTGCCTGGACATTGTCGTCTGTGTTCGATGACGAAGGCCTTCCTTCTCGATCAGTATCATCCTTGATCGAAGTGCTGGCACCATTTCACAACGGTTGGGCGTGACATTGCATGTCGTCCTTACATAGCGAGAATTTCCCGGAGAATCTCTGTACAATTTAGGCGCTTTGCCCACAAGAATCGAACTGTACCACGTACTTCAAATTTGGAGTACATTTCTAGTTGTGGCGCCATTTCAGTAGCACACTGTGACGCACCTGTTAATTATATCGCAGCAAAACTGTCTCTGCAGGAACCCGGGAACACGTACTCTCTTCTGACAACGCTCCATCCTCGTCG
Source organism: Schistocerca serialis cubense (assembly GCF_023864345.2). NCBI lineage: Eukaryota > Metazoa > Arthropoda > Insecta > Orthoptera > Acrididae > Schistocerca > Schistocerca serialis. The sequence continues at coordinate 329,594,054 of NC_064638.1, read as the reverse complement.
AAACCTGTGCAGAATTTTTTATTCCGGAGGAATAGGCCAAAAGAAACATTTGTCAAAATTGTAGTTCCTAAGACACATAGCAAGCTTTTACTTTTTTAATATGGTGAAAATTGGCAATTCCTTAGTTCAACAGGCGGCTGTAGCAGACAGTATGCGTGCAACGCGGTAAGTGCATAGCCTTGGTTGACGGCGCATCGATAAACAGATGACACGACACAAGGAGATCGTAATTTGTAAAGTGAATTTCAGTTCCGTTGACAGTATCTCTGACACAATTCTTCACAGTTACTATGCGCTCGAACCTGCAACTCATTTAATATCCATTTTAATTAGCGGTTTCCTTAGCGCTATCGCTATACTGTATATTAGGAACGGCGATAAAGCTCAATTAATTTTCTTTGGTTTTCATCGTACATGGTTCCTAACAGCATCTGTATCTGTGCAGTTTCCGGAGTTTTTCAGTAATGGGGAATCCAAACAATGTTTTAAACCTTGCAAAGATGGTGACTGCTAAAGAATGGGATACAATCCGCCGGCTTCCTCCAATGACGTCATAAGTTACCAGAGATGATGTACTGCATAGATTTAACAGCAAAGACGAATGTTGAGAAGCAAAGGAATAAAGGACAGAGAACACATATGGTAGACATCTATCACGTACATTCACGTTTCGAACATAATGTTAAGTATATCCTTCTTTCAGTACTAGTATCCTATTCTTCAGTTGACCTACACTATGTAACCAAAAGTACCGGACACCTGGCTGAAAATGACTTACAAGTTCGTGGCGCCCTCCATCGGTAATGCTGGAATTCAATATGGTGTTGGCCCACCCTTAGCCTTGATTACAGCTTCCACTCTCGCAGGCTTAAGTTCAATCACGTGCTGAAAGGTTTCTTGGCGAATGGCAGCCCATTTTTAACCGAGTGCTGCACTCAGGAGAGGTATCGATGTCGGTTGGTGAGGCCTGGCACGAAGTCGGCGTTCAAAAACATCACAAAGGTGTTCTATAGGATTCAGGTCAGGACTCTGTGCAGGCCAGTCCATTACAGGGATGTTATTGCCGTGTAACCACTCCGACACAGGCCGTGCATTATGAACAGATGCTCGATCGTGTTGAAAGATGCAACAGCCATCCCCGAATTGCTCTTCAACAGTGGGAAGCAAGAAGATGCTTAAAACATCAATGAATTCCCGCGCTGTGATAGTGCCACGCAAAACAAGGGGGGGGGGGGGGGGGGGTGCAAGTACCCTCTACGGAAAAACACCGCCGGCTGAAGTGGCCGTGCGGTTAAAGTTCTAGGGGACTAATGACCTCAGCAGTTGAGTCCCATAGTGCTCAGAGCCATTTTTTTTTAAACACCACCACACAATAACACCACCGCCTCCGAATTTTACTGTTGGTACTACACGCGCTGGCAGACGACATTCACCGAGCATTCGCCAAACCCACAGCCTGCCATCGGATCGCCACATTGTGTACCGTGATTCATCATTCCACACAACGTTTTTCCACTGTTCAGTCGACCAATGCTTACGTTCCTTACACCAAGCGAGGCGTCGTTTGGCATTTACCGGCGTGATGTATGGCTTATGAGCAGCCGCTCGACCATGAAATCCAAGTCTTCTCACCTCCCGCCTGACTGTCATTGTTCTTGCAGTGGATCCTGATGCAGTTTGGAATTCCAGTGTGATGGTCTGGATTGACGTCGACCCTCTTCAACTGTCTGCGGTCTCTGTCAGTCAACAGACGAGGTCGGCCTGTCGCTTTTATGTTGTACATATCCCTTCACGTTCCACTTCACTATCAAACCGAAAACAGTGGACCTAGGGAATTTTAGGAGTGTGAAAATGTCGCGTACAGACACATGACACAAGTGATACCCAACCACCTGACCATGTGCGAAGTCCGTGAGTTCTGCGGAGCGCCCCATTTTGCTCTCTCACCATGTCTAATGACTACCGAGGTCGCCGATATAGAGTACCTGGCAATATCTGGCAGCACAATGCATCTAATATGAAAAACGTATGTTTTTGGGGGTGTCCGGATACTTTTGATCACATAGTGTATATAGCTCAACTGACGAATGGGATTCTTATGCAAAAATGAAGAAAATATTCGGGCAGAAGTACCGTTAGCACGGAGTATCTCAGTTGACGTATAAGAGTTGTATCCCGATCTTCGGGTGATTTGTATAGGTTAACGGCAGTACCAGATTCAAATTTAACGTAAGTCGACTTTCTGGTCTTCGTTAGCACTAGTATCCCATTCTTCAGTTGACCTATGAAGGTCCTCTACTACTAGCAACCTATTCTTCAGTTGGTATTGGTCCTAGCGAAGCCGAGGGGAATGGCCGCGCGGTTTGAGGCGCTATTTCACGGACTGCGCGGCCTGTCTCATCGGAGGTTCAAGTCCTCCCTCGGGCATGGGTGTGTGTGTGTGTTGTTCTTAGCATAAGTTAGTTTAAGTAGTGTGTAAGTCTATGGACCGATGACTTCAGTAGTTTTGTCCCTTAGGAATCCAAAAACATTTGAACATTTTTTTACTAGCGAAGGCGAGAAGACCGACGTATGTACGACTGGTATACCATACTTCAGTTGACTTATATAGGTCAGCTAAAGAATAGGATAGGATAGGTCAGCTAAAGAATATGATAGGATAGGTCAGCTAGCGAAAACGGTAGACGAAAAAATGCGACATACATAAAATTTTTAAATAGGTCAGCTGAAGTATGGGATACTAATTTTTTCGCCTTCGATACTAATAGTATCGCCTGAAAATTATCATAGTAGTACTATCGTCGGCGAAAAAACCTACAACAGTAAAATTAGTATCCCCTATTTCAGTTGACCTATACAGGTCCCGTGCTTCAGTTGACCCATATAGGTCAACTGAAGAACAGTAATTTAACTGAGGATCAGGATGTCAATGTTACATATGTCACTTTTTTCGTCTTTGCTAGCACTGCGATAATAAAGTAATGAAACTGATTTTCTTTGCAAAATTTGGCAACCCTGCTGGCTTGCGTAGGCACAATATCTTTGACCTCGGTCTATAAGCTGCTTCTAGTCCATGCAGCACATCGATGCAATTGCTCAGTCGTGAGTTGTGCTGTAATAAGTTAACATGTGTGCGCATAACATTGCGCAACGGTATGCCATATCTTTTTGCGTTAAATTGGGTAAAAACGTGACGACAACTTAAAGTAAGCTTCAGAAGGCTTTTGGAGAGAAGGTTATGTCAAGAGCTCATGTTTCTCATTAGCATAAAATGTTTAGTGAAAGCAGAACGAATGTTGAAGATGAAGAGCGCAGTGGACGACCATGAACCTCACGGACAGATGTCAACTTGGCCAGGGTGCGTGAACTTCTACGATCTGATCGATGATTATCCGTGAAAATGATTGCAGAAGAACTGAACATCAATCAAGAAAAGGTTCGTCCAACAATAATAGAAGATCTTGGTAAGAGAAAGATCGGTGCAAAAATGGTTCCCAAAAATCTCACACCACAACAGCGAGAAACACGGAAAAATTTGGCAGCCGATCTGTTAAGAGCAAACGGAAATCAATCCAAAATTGTTGAGCCGTGTTATCACTGGTGACGAAAGTTGGTTTTTCAGTACGCTCCAGAGACAAAACACCAAAGTTCGCAGTGGTACTCAAACGGATCACCCAGACCAAAAAAAAGCTCGCATGTCTAAGTCAAAAGTGAAATGCATGCTTGTGTGCTTCTTTGATTCCAAGAGAATTGTTCATAAAGAGTGGATGCTTCCTGAACAAACAGTTAAACAATATTACTACAAAGAAATTTTACAAAGACTTCGTAAAAGAGTTCTTCGTGTCCGTGCCAACATTGCTGATAAGTGGATACTGCTCTGTGAGTACAGCAATTTTTAACCTCAAAACAAATTTCAGTACTACCATAGCCACCTTATTCACCAGATATCGCTTTGTGCGACTTTTTTCTATTTCCAAGAGTCAAAACGGCGGTCAAGTGACACCATTTACAAACAGCACAAGAAGACCAAAAAGCTGTGACGAGGGTCTTGGAGGATATTACAGAAGATGAGTTCCAGATATTTTACCATCAATGGCAGAAGCGCTAGAAAAAGTGTCTGCAATAAGAAGAGAACTACTTTGAAGGAGACAACACTAAACTTGACTAAAACGGTAAGCAATATCAGTCTCATTTTTTTATTGTCGCATCTCGTATATCCTATTCTTCAGTTGACCTATAAGAGAATTGATGCAGCTGTCATTATTGTCACTCAATTTGAAAATCTGGTTAACCTAACAGGAGAAGCAAAGAAAAGACTGCTCGAGGATGAAGAGGAGAATTCACATGGCTTGCACTAGTTCACCCAGATAAAGTAAGGCCTAATACAAACACTGTCAAATCTTTGATTCAGTTTCCCATAATTTACATTTGGCAAATTTATGTACCTTTTCCTCACAAACCACTAGCGCTATAGTACTTATATTTGGCATGCAATTAGTTAATGCTATAGTGAAACATTCCGGGGAAGAAGTTTTCATTTCTACAATAGTAAGACATTTATGCAAGAGAAAAGCCCTAAGATTTTTTTTCCACAGAAATTTGGTGAGCTTAAAAGTCCAGCAAAAGAAAATACCAATATTCTGTTTCACAGATATTTGTAATAATACTTTATCAAACTTTGTACAAAAATACATTAATTTCTTTCTGGGAGGTATTTCAAAAAAGGAAATTTTACTCACCTTGTTGAACAAATTTCACTTGTTTATAATTAAAAACGTATAACATCAATTAGCGTGAAAACTTATGTGTGTATCCATACAGCATTCCTTAACAACTGTGCCAAATTAATCTACAGTGCTTGCACACTTACTTTTTTTTCAAGGATTGCAATTTCGCATACGTGAATGCACTTCGGACTTCGCGCTACGCGGCGCTATGTTCCCTCGTCACGGCTGCGTCTTATTCGCCGACTGAGTGCGAGGTAGGAAGGGCTGTACAAACCGCTTTTACAAGCTGCTCTTCGTGAGCCCAAAATGAATACCTTCAACATTAAAAAGTAAAACTTGCAATGCGGCTTAGGGGATAAAAACCTGATAGTGCATTTCTTTTGGTGTACTCTTGACGTATGAAAATTTTCAAGGTAAATTTCGACATGTACGATTAGTCCATTCGCTTGTTAGTGTGAGCTGGCAGTTGTAACATACTACCTCAAGTCGCTAAGTAATAAGACGTCTTCCATTTCTACTTGCTGTTAGAATGAATGTTACATTGACTTTTTCACCCTGTTGTTCCACTGCACATTCAGAAGTTTTCTATGAACGCTATCATACCCAAAAGAAGGTAAAGAATTCGAAAACTGCCACTAATGGAGTACTTTCCGGAGTGCATTCGAGTTGTTAATTTTACGCAAGAAGTAGCAGGAATTAACAACACGGCTGAGCGCCTGAAAGCACTCCATTAATCAATCATGCCGAGAAAACTTGAGGGACCGTATCTACTGCCACTGGTTCTCATTACTCTTATGTACAGGAAGTCTTTTTGGAAACTGACACGTTTTAAATACATATCAGGGCAAGTCGTGGGAGGCTTAGACTCGAGACAACACCTCATTGAGAATGTCTCTAGGAACGTTGAAGCCGTCATAAAGGCGAAAGGTGGACGCACCACATATTAATGTCCACTAACAAGAGCCCGTGAACTTTTTGTCAGATAGTGTGTAACTGTATAGGTGAACTCTAAGTCGATGATTGTTTAGCTATTAAGAACAGATTCTTACAAGGGAACCTCCCCATCGCACCCCCTCAGATTTAGTTATAAGTTGGCACAGTGGATAGGCCTTGAAAAACTGAACACAGATCAATCGAGAAAACAGGAAGAAGTTGTGTGGAACTATGAAAAAAATAAACAAAATACACAAACTGAGTAGTCTATGTGCAAGGTAGGGAACATCAAGGATTGTTTCAGCAGGAGCGCCGTGGTCACGTGGTTAGCGTGAGCAGCTGAGGAACGAGAGGTCCTCGGTTCAAGTCTTCCCTCGAGTGAAAAGTTTAATTTCTTTATTTTCGCAAAGTTATGATCTGTCCGTTCGTTCGTTGACGTCTCTGTTCACTGTAATAAGATTAGTGTCTGTGTTTTGCGACCGCACCGCAAAACTGAGCGATTAGTAGATGAAAGGACGTACCTCTCCAAGGGGAACCGAAAACATTTGATCGCAAGGTCATAGGTCAACCGATTCCTCCACAGGAAAACACGTCTGATATATTCTATATGACACTGGTGACGGCATGAGCGTCACATGATAGGAATATGTTGTCGACCCACCTAACTTGTACACTTGGTGAATGGGTAAAAAGATTCTTCTACCTTGCTTGATTTAGGTTTTCTTGTGGATGTGATAATCACTCCCAAAAAAGTGATGAAAGCATAAAGAGTTTGTCACATAAACTGAAAATAAAAAATTAAACTTTTCACTGGAGGTAAGGCTTGAACCAAGGACCTCTCGTTCCATAGTTTCTCACGCTAACCACGGGACCACGGCGCTCCTGAACTCATATTGTCCTTGATGTTGTCTATCTTGCTCATGGACTACTCAGTTTGTATATTTTGTTTATTTTTTTGCATAGTTCCACACAACTTCTTCCTGTTTTCTCGATTGATCTGTGTTCAGTTTTTCAAGGGCTATCCACTGTGCCAACTTATAACTAAATCTGAGGGAGGTGCGATGGGGAGGTTTCCTTGTTAGCAAAAGCACGCGGTGAATGTCTGGCAGGAGTTCGGCATCTCTGATTCAGGGGAATACGCTAAATTTTTCATGAACACCGATGCACAACTGCTCACAGACGTTTCGGAGAAATTCCAGAGTGTATGAACCTTCTATTTCACCGTGCCAATGCTTTCGTGGGTCTCAGTGTTAAGAACAACATATGTCAGCATTGAGCTTTTGACCGATGTTGACCTGCTGCTCTTCTTCAGACACCGGATTCGCGGGTGTGGTTGCCAATGTGTGCACAGGTACACCAGGGGGAATAAATCGAGAATGAGTGAGAAGAAGTACAGCCATCTGATGATTTACTTGGATGTAAACCTCTTCGTGCACGCCATGCAACAATATCTGTCGCTTGGAGGATTCGGATGACTGCCCAACGAGGGAATCGGCAGACTGGAAGACGAGATAAAAAATGTGGCTGCTGATTCTGGTAAGGGTTATGTCTCGGAAGCAAACTGACATATCCTGTCCATTTACATGAATAATTCAATTTTCGGGAAAACCATGGCAAAATATTAGAGAATCTTACGGGGAGGGGGGATTGGGGGGGGGGGGGGGTCGTTATGCGCAAGAGATCACAGCGCTATGCCATGCCTTCAATCAAGGATTAGTCGCTGTGGAAACGTTTCGGTGCAGTTCACGAATCCTATCTATGTCTGTAAACGTGTTCTGAACATCGCCAAATTAGACAAGTTCCGACTCGACTACGATCCTGCGAAGTCAAACTTCGCCAATCCCAAATTACTTTATAAAAATAAAGTATGTATAACTATATACATACAGATTGCTCAACTATGTGAAAAGCTGCGATCCATATGAAGTAATCAGGTGCAATCATGAATCATTCAACACGCCTGGATACGCGACCGATAGTCCTTATGAGATAACACCTCAGAATAAGAATACTGTCGGCCAGATGAAAGACGAAGAGATTGCTTTGCAGACTTTTGAGTTCTGGTTTACTTCTTAAATATATGCGTACCGCATAGATGCAGGTGCCGCCCAGAGGCGGGATAAGGGCGTGTCGACAAACGGTTCATCTGTGGGGACGGGAAAGGAGCCCTACCAAACTCACACTATTAACTCAGGGACTGAGTGTGTGCCTGGTTGCCGGCCAGAGTGGCCGAGCGGTTCTAGGCGCTACAGTGTGGAACCAAGCGACCGCTACGGTCGCAGGTTCGAATCCTGCCTCGGGCATGGATGTGTGTGATGTCCTTAGGTTAGTTAGGTTTAAGTAGTTCTAAGTTCTAGGGGACTGATGACGTCAGAAGTTAAGTCCCATAGTGCTCAGACCCATTTGAACCATTTGTGCATTTGTACCTGGTTAATTTATTTGTTAATAGTGGTTGAATGTACAAGTGTATGTGGAATAGCTGGATGGACCACTTTTCGACGTTGTGTGAATGACTGCACACTATGTGTGCGTGAAAATATTGCGCGCGTGCATATTTGTGGTTTTTTTTTTCCCTGCTGCTGCTAGCCCTTGTTTCCAATACATATACAGTATAAGGAATAATGATCTGAGAAGAAATGATTAAAACGTGTATACAGAATGATCAAAACAATCAGAAAGAAAATGATCATTATGTACATAAGTCATCAGAAAAACTGTAAAAAAACAGTTTTGCAATTTATCGTAAATAAACCAATGCATGTGTATCATCTGCAAAACATGTGAAGAGTAGCTTTGCTGTTTATTGTATATAAGTCAACATAAGCAAATACCTTTGTAAATAATCCAATAGCAAGTGTGTCAAAGAAAAATTTGATAAAAATAAAACAATACTTTTAACAAACTGTATTGCCAAAAAATTATTTATAATAAACGACAAGTTAATTTGTTAAATCAGGTTATTTTTAACCCCTTCACTACTGAACTAGAGAGAGAAAATTAGAGTTAATAATAATATATTTATAACAAACCCGATACTCTCAAATTGGGGTACAGACCTCGAATGAAGAGGCCTACGCAATTACTTTAGTTATAGAGGGTGAGGAGAGGTTCCAATTATTTTATTGTGCTCCAGTGGGGCTGCGGGAGATTGGAGGAGGGAAGGAGTTTACCGCCATTTTAACGTGTTTCCACTGGCCCAGAGATATAGGGGGATGGGAGGGGTTCCCCACCAATTTTATACCACACAAGTGCCCGACGGCCACGTGACTGATATCAGGTTACGTCATGACCTTCGACGTACCACATACTATTTCCTCAGAATCTAAAACGAAAGAAAGGCCCTTTTCAGAGCCATGTTTGACAGTCATATCTCTCAACATCTAGGGCATATCATCTGAAAAAGAACAACTTATATCCAACACATGTAAACTTCATTCCTGCGACGTCCTGTGCCTCCAGGAGACACACAGAGGGCCATCACAACGCCGTCCAAAATTCCTGGGATGACCTTGGTGAAGGAGTGCCCTCACGACCAATATGGAAGTGCTCTGTTTATTCGGCCTGGAATCAAAGTATCCAACATTCAAGTTTACACCGTTAACAACACGGAAATCATTTCTGTTACTATCGGAAGCATTACGGTGTCATCAATATATAAACCGCCAGGGGAAAGGTTTGCTTTCAGCCAACATCTCTGTCACCCACAGCTAATAATGGGAGACTTTAACTGTCACAATAGAGTGTGGGGCTATCAAGACACAAATGAGGATGGAGAACTACTGGAAAGCTGGGCAGAAGAACACGAGCTGAATCTCATCCATGATCAGAAACAGCCTGCGTCATTCAACAGTGCAAGATGGAAGAGAGGGTATAACCCAGACCTCATATTTGTTTCCAAAACCTTGTCCGGGTCATGCAACAAATTCGTTCTCAACCCTTTCCCAAAGACCCAACACAGACCAATCATGCTAAAGTTTAGACCAGTAATACTGCCACAAAAAGCACCCTTTAAAAGACGTTTTAACTTCAAAAGGGCCAACTGGGAAAAATTTGCGGACACCTTAGACATGGAAATCGTAAATTTACCATCAAACACTGAAAACTACGGAAAGTTCGTCTAAGATCAGCAAGACTCAGCATACCTAGAGGCTGCAGAACACTCTACATTCCTGGAGTTTCCAACGACATGAAACAAATATATAACGAATACCTGGAGCAGTACAGCATGGACCCTTTCAGTGAAGAAACCATAAAACTTGGGGATCAGCTAACTGAAACTATAAGCAAAGACAGACAAGAGTCCTGGAAACATACGTTGGAGAGTCTTGACATGAAGCACAGTAGCAGAAGAGCTTGGAACCTCATAAAGCGATTGTCCAGCGACCCGGCAGCCCCCAAGGACCAGGTTTCCGTAACAGCTAACCAAATCGCACATCAGCTCCTTTTGAATGGTAAACCAACCAGGAACAGTAAGACTGCCACCTCATATAATAGGCCACAAGTGACTGAAATACCACCTGAGCCATACTTCACTTCAATAGAACTGGAAGCTGCTATCAGTTCCTTGAAACCCAGGAAGGCCGCGGGTCCCGACGACGTCATTAATGAATTTATACAGAACCTAGGGCCCATAGCTAAGGAATGGCTTTTAGAACTCTATAATCTCTGCTGGTCAAACAAGACGATACCTAAGCTATGGTTGAAGGCCAAGGTAGTAGCTATCCCAAAGCCAGGTAAACCAAGAGATGATGCTAAGAACTATCGTCCAATATCGCTGCTGTGCTGCCCTTTCAAGCTATATGAACGTCTTATCTTGAATAAAATAGCACCACAACTAGAAAGGCAAATCATTCCACAACAAGCAGGATTCAGACCAGGTAAATCTTGCACTGGCCAGGTCCTCTGCCTAACACAATACATAGAGGACGGTTTTGAGAAGGGAGAAAAACTGGCGTGGTGTTTGTCGATTTATCAGCAGCTTACGACACGATAAACCACAAAATCCTCCTGGGAAAAATTTTCAAAATGACGGGAAACTACTACCTTACTGAAGTTGTGAGATCACTGATCTCCAACAGAAGATACTATGTGGAATTTCAAGAACAAAGAAGTCGCTGGAGGAACCAGAAGAACGGGCTCCCACAAGGTAGAGTTCTGTCCCCCCTACTTTTTAATCTGTATACAAATGACCAACCAGTTGGACCGACGACAAGAAGCTTTGTCTATGCTGATGATGTAGCCATTGCATGCCAATCTAGATTAATCAAACAGATTGAGAGAAACCTAACAGATGCCTTAGAAGAACTAACTGAATATTACAACGGGAACCAGCTTCGACCTAATCCAGCAAAGACGCAGACTTGTTTATTTCATCTAAACAACAAGGAAGCAAACAGGGAATTACAATTGGAATGGAACTCAGTTAAACTTCAACACTGCCCAAACCCAGTTTATCTTGGAGTCACGTTAGATCGAACATTGTCTTACAAGAAACACGTAGAGAAAACTAGAGCGAAAGTCAACACACGGAACGGCATAATCCGTAAACTTACCAACTCACACTGGGGAGCAAACCCTGAAATTCTACGTGCATCATCCCTGGCATTGTGCTTTGCTCCAGCTGAATATGCATGCCCCGTCTGGAGAAGATCGACACATGCTCAGAAGCTAGACGCAGCACTGAATGCCTCATGTCGATTAATCACGGGATGCCTGAAGCCTACAAACCGTGATCTCCTTTATATGTGTTCTGAAATAGCCCCCCCCCCCCCCCCCACAGATCAGACGGCAAACGTTACCGATGGCCGAACGAAGCAGGCAGTGCGAAGATAGAAGACATCCCCTGTACGCACATCAGCCAACGGAGGCAAGACTTAAATCTAGGAAAGACTTCATAAAAGTTGAACGTCCACTAACCGAAAGTCAGTCTACAACTAGAGAATCAATGTGGAAACAGAAATTGGATAAAGGCAGTCTGAAAAGTTGGAACATTAAAGAAAAACTTCCTGCTGGATCACAATTGGAATGGAGAGTCTGAAAGAGCCTAAATAGACTTAGATGTCAAATGGGAAGATCACAGGATAACCTGATCAAGTGGGGATACGCCGAAGAGCCGGCCGAAGTGGCCGTGCGGTTAAAGGCGCTGCAGTCTGGAACCGCAAGACCGCTACGGTCGCAGGTTCGAATCCTGCCGCGGGCATGGATGTTTGTGATGTCCTTAGGTTAGTTAGGTTTAACTAGTTCTAAGTTCTAGGGGACTAATGACCTCAGCAGTTGAGTCCCATAGTGCTCAGAGCCATTTGAACCATTTTTGATACGCCGAAGAAGAGCCCTGCCAACGTGGAGGAAAACAAACCATGACACACCTGCTAACCTGTCCATCTTTGCTGGCCCCATGCACTTTCCAAGACCTGTGGTTGGCCAACGACGCTGCAGTGAAGTGTGCCGAACACTGGAGAGAGATATGAGCCTTGCTTTAGACAATAATGACGACTTACAATATGTGAAGATCATGAATGTATATATGAATGAATAACTATCATTTACTTGTATTTGTAATCTAGTATATATAGCGTATTAATTAATTACAGATGTAGCTCAGACACGATTAAATAAATAAATAAATAAATTTCCTCACGTGCGTGGGCAGGTCGGGTGTGACCGTGAATGTAACTGGCACCATTGTCTCAGTTGCATGGGGTCGATGGTGTTTCCCCAGGAGGATGGGATTGCGTGGGAGGTGGGGGGAGGGGGGGTGGCCTCGCCCAATTATCTCTAGCGTGATCTTGCAATCAAGATCAAGGTCGTCTCGAAGATGCACTAACAACATACTGATGGGTTTAGGGCTTTAAAATTGGTCAGTAGAGATGGGTCGAACTCGTTCATTCCCGTGAACTACTTCATTCATTTCACTCTTTGCCGTGAAGCGTTCAAATGAAGTAGTTCATTCATGAAGTACGGAAGCCTGGCGAAGTTGCCCAGTTCGCCGCTCAGCCGCGGCTACGCTCGCTTCGCCTCGCTCGTACAATAAAGCTTCGTAATACTTCGTAATTTTACCAACAGATGGCCAACTATGCAGTAAGTTGCACGCAACGTTTTACGCTCTTACAGCGTCTGAGCTAACTTAAATAGAGCAGGGTCGAAGGGGACAAAGGGAAGATAAACAGAGAAGCCTGTCACATATAAAGAAGGTATTACATTTAATCTTGCTCGACATTTTCTCATGAAGCGCCCAAAAAAGTCTTTATCTGCCAAGTGAAACATTATTTGTTGTATTCATGGACTGAAAACTAGGGCTACCAACAAAATGCAGTCCAATTTCATGTTCCTTTTAAAATTTAGTCCAAAATAGAGTGAGTATGTTTACCACTGTCACAAAGTCTGTATATCTATGGTTAAGTAATTATTCAGAAGTTTTCATGTAGATTTTATTTTTGTTGAGAATAATATAACCATCCAGATTCAAAACGTAAACTGTCACCTATAGTCATTGGAACGATTTCAGGAAAATCCCTCTTTCAGTGTTATTAACAAACCTTTTATTTTCATGTTGGCTGTGCGTGCTCACACAGCCAGCCTCTTCGTTTGTATCTGTAATATTAATTTGTCCGAAAGCGCTGCCAACGGTAGGCTACCGGTAGACGCGAAGTATAACTGAACTGCACAAATAGTCACGGGTAATGATGTCAGCACTGCAGGAAGCAGCTAACGCTGCCTTCCCCTCGCCCCTCACCTCCCCAAACCCTCGCAAACCTATAGTTTCCCACAAACGCACCGCGATTCGTCGACAGGCAGTAGAACGGAGAATGAGTGACGTAGCGCCGATGTAATGGGATGAGGGAGAGGGGAAGAGAGTGAGTGAACTAGAAGAAAGTGTGGAGTGTGTTATCTGTGAAGAGTTTGAAGTACCAGTTCATTGAAATTGAGTGGTTAGTTCACACTTCACTGGAGTGAAGCGTTCATTTGAACGACTCATTCACGAGCTCCCCATCACTATTGGTCAGTCCTCGGGGCCCTTACTGTTTAACCAACTAGCTTCAGTTACGTTGTTAAATTCAACGTTGTTTGAAATCCAGTGCTGTGATTATGGTCAGATATGCCTTTAAATTATTCGTGCGTGTTCTTTGGCACCTTTAGTTAATTAATCTTGGACAAGATTAGATCGATTAGCAACAATTAGAATACAAACACGCACAGTAACGGTGTAACATAGTAGTAGTATGATTCTGCTCGACTGCCTATATAATACATACACGGTATTGGTGACGGTGGCTCGAGGTAGTCCGAATTAGCTGCAACTGCAGAAGACCCTGTGGAGAAGCAGTGTGCAGTAGGAGCTACTGTCAAAGTCATATAAAAACGAATGGAGTGGTTTCTATATAGTATAGTAGCGGTGATCCAGTAAGGAGACCGGACACAGGAGTATTGTGATAGTTTTATGGTCATTACTGAATGGGATGAGAGAGCGCCAAAACGAATCACTATGAGTAATGAAGTGACCGACAATTACTGTGGAAAAATCAGTAGATACGGCCCCGGACAGAGAGGTCCGAGACCGCGTACTGGTGTAAAAAGGTATGGTAAAAAAAAAGTCTGATCCGGCAAAGTCGTATATTTACGAAAATATGTTCAACTAGTGGCGGTCACCTTCGGAGTATGGGACCTTTGAATCCACAGATACCTGCATTCATTCCGTCCATTGTTTAAAAAGTTCAATGAGGCTTCAAGAGGCCCACCATATTTCCTTTCCTTTGCAGTAAAAAGACATGTCCGCAGTAATCTATTCGTCCACTGCGTCTGAACTTTGCTTCTTTTTTTCTCTCTTCTTCCTCCTCCTCCTCCTCTTCCTTTTTTTATTTTGCCACAGTGTAAGAACGCAGTTAAAAATTGAGACCGAAAAAAGGTCTGTAGTAAAGTGAGTAGTTTCTGACATCAACAGCTTATTATTTGCGTACTTTGGTATTGTATAAGACGAAATGCATAGTTTTTGATCTACACTGTAAAAGCGGCCAACGATCTGGTTGACACAGAAGGCAATCCCCGCACTCAAGACGGTGACGTGTACAAGAGCTAGATGGGGCCTTGTCTGGGCCCGCTCTCTCCGTAATTGCCATCACGTGGCACTCGCCGGGTACACGGTACTCGTTATCTGGCTGCCCAGGGGCCAAGGCCCAGACGAAGACATGGCTCTCATAATGGAAGTCGGACGCACAAAGGAAAAATACTTGCAATTAAATTTTTCAATACACACTAACGACGTAAGAGGCAGCTTCACGCTGAAATAGGAATTTTATTTACTCGAGACAGGCTGACATTAGGTACTTGCGTATAAAGTTTCTGTTACCGCAATAAAATTGCGGACACGTATATGGAGATAGAAATAAACACTCACGTTAGCGCCGGCCGGGGTGGCCGAGCGGTTCTAGGCGCTACAGTCTTGAACCGCGCGACCGCTACGGTCGCAGGTTCGAATCCTGCCTCGGGCATGGATGTGTGTGATGTCCTTAGGTTAGTTAGGTTTAAGTAGTTCTAAGTTCTAGGGGACTGATGACCTCAGAAGTTAAGTCCCATAGTGCTCAGAGCCATTTGAACTCACGTTAACGATGATGCTAAAGTACGAGGGATGGTCATAAAGTTTTAATTAACGGTTCGAAAAAAATAAAGTTGTTTCAAAAGTTTTTAATTGTTTACAAGTACATGTACGCAGATGTAAACGTCGGAATCGCTGCGCCTCAATACTGTAGAGCACGCCTTTGGAAGTGCCATTACAAATTGCCTCATCCTATTTCCGCTTTATCAGTGGGGAGTCTCATTTCATTTTAGCTCCTCTATCGGCGTGCTGTGGTACTGAGACGCGAAGTTTTCGACGTGTAGCAGGATTGCAGACATGTACTTGGAAACAAAGTTACGTAACTTTTAAAATACGTGCATGACAACCTTCTACCTTTTTTCCCCTTTCAGAGCAAGCATCGATAACTAACAGTCCACTTTCTGGAGTTTGAATACTGAAATGTCGGAAACGACAGCACGAGAAGCCGTTTTTGATGTAATGGTCCGGAAAATACTTTCAGTAAGACTGAGGCAGGATTAACACGCGGTATTGGTAACTACGGTGTTTATTCGTAGAGAGCGTTTCGAGCCGTTTTTCCACTAAATTCTGCACTGCAGACTTCAATGGAGGTTTTTGCCAAGACGCTTCCAGTCTTGAACTCTCGCACAAAGAGTTCCGCATGCGTTTTCCACGAACTGCGTTTCTCGTAATGCTCGTCGTTGACGAACACTAATGTTTTATTGTTAGCAGCATTGTGTTGCACTCAACTGGTCACTTAACAAGGCTTTGTCCTATGTCTCACTCAAAGGTAATGTCATCGAAGAACTCTGAACAGAGCATGCGGTAGGTGCTCATGAACAGACACATGATAGCAATGATGTTGCATCGAAATCACGGTTTCCAGCAATTTCTGTGATGGCCAATTCCGCGTCACTCTCATAAATCTTTATCGGACCAGTTTCATTCTGCCCACCCAGTAGAAGACTGGTAATCGTTAATCCGCACACTGTGGATCACGATGAACATGCTTTTGATATCATTCATCAGAAACTTCCTATGCTACTTACATGTGGTTCATGACGATGGTATTCCTGATGTCACCTCATTGAATGAATTATTACTCACTTGTTAAGTGATTGCAATTTGCATGACTATGCACAGCGTAATTGCAAATGTCGATCAGATTTCCTGAGTTCCATGTCTAACATGACGAATTTCCCGAGATGCATAGATTCCGAAAACGGTTCACATCTGTGGATAGTTGGACAATTCACATCCGTCCATGAAATCCATATTAAAGCCGTTGTAACAATCTCTTGGAGCGAACATTAGGACGAATAAACCTATCGAAATCGTTAGGCATTGGCACACGTCAGTGTACAGTGTGATATACATCACGCACGCAAAACTAATAGTTCAACGAGTGGCGCATCCATTTACAATCTGTTGGCGCGGCTTACGGTCAGTCTCACGCCGCTTCCTCTTCGCGCAACGGACAAAGGCGGAACACAAACGTAAATATACGAGAACACAGTCCACAAAAGAGCCGCGACTACTATAAACCTACGAGAGCTACACCGACATGGTGTTTGTACTCCTGCCACCAACGGGAAAAGTGAGCCCCGGCGGTAATTATAATGTTGCTAACTGCGCCCTAGTTCCTCGTTACGGGAGGTTGGGAATTGCCTTTGCGAGGAGAAACGGCAATTCGACCATGATACAGGGTGTTATGTCAAGGAGAGTAAAAACACAGTTTTGCAGTCGACACCAGCTACACACACACAGTAAAATTCACGACAGTATTTACTGATAACGTCATCCACACCTACAGCCATTTCTGTTGTGCTCTAAGGAGGATAACATTGCTACCTGTGAAACGTCAGTGTATTTCAACGCTCGCCAAGTAAGCTTCAAAATTTCTGTTCAGAAAATTGCAACTACTTAATCCCCACAACAAACGCTGAAACGTTAGTGGAAAGAAATTGCCACGGAGAATATTATGAAACAATCGCATTTGGGACTCACCATTCCACTCGAGATTTCGTCAGTGAGTGTTTAAAACAAAGTCGAGAGAGAAGTAATAACATAAGTACTAATTTCTGATGAAATATTTAATAAACAAGAAAAGCGGGATGTAATTTATACATACGATAGGTTCCTTGGTCTTTTAGTTACCTTTCTTCTACCTCATACTGCTTCTGGTGAATGGTTTCAATGAAGAACAACAACGGGATCTCTACAATGATCGCAACACTCATAAAAGAGAGAGAGAAAAAAAGAAAAGTAACGGTTTGGCGGCGTCACACCAATGCTAAGTCCTCTTCTTGTGTACTTGTATTTGTTCTTTAAGAAATATCGCTAAAGAAAAATTAGGTGATGTTAGATGAATATCTCGTCATCCAATGATATAAATCTCAGAAAACATTTTCTGCTCGTCATCTTCTGAAAAGTTACATACAGAAACTGTGTCCATGTAAAATGGGACGTCTCATATTTCTTAAGAAAGTTTAACTTCTCGATAATAAAATCCTGCTGTCCCACTCGCTGAAATTAGAACTAGCACATTATTAGAGCAGCTTTGCGAGATTAAAACTAGGATGTTGGTATAAGACGCTTCCATTTGTTTCCTTTTCCGAACAACTCAGAGTTAAATATCTGGTTACATTCTGAAAAGCTTCCACAAAGAAAGAAAGGAAGGAAGAAAGAAAGAAAGAAGCAAGCAAACGGAAAAGCGAAAAGCAGACACAAAAGCATAGATTAATAGCTCTTGGTTTGTTAGACGAAATGACTGAGACATGCTGGAATTGCAACGCAATGATTTCAACTTGTAAACGGTGTAGTCTGATATCTCGGTTGTGAACATAACGTACAAGAAAATTGTTTGAACTCTTATAGAGCGTACGTGAGCTATCCCGTGTAGCGTGCTGTATCTGCACGGCATCTGAACCGAGGCAGCTATCGCCTGTTCAGAAAATTGTCCTCTCAAGCAACTACATATATACCTATACGACTGGTCGGTGGGGTCAAGCCTGTATTTCGGCTCCTATCGTAACTTTCACATATTCCACTGAGCCTCTCGAGCAGGCAATTTTTCCTCCACATCGAAATTTTACACATAACTCACGGTGTTGTCATTAGGGACGTAGTGGGTGCAAAATCAGAACTTTCTGGCTCTCTACTTCTAATTATATAGTGGACCGAAAAATACCTTCTGCCAAGTTCTTCACAGTAATTTGAAGGTTACTAATACAGATCTAGTCCAAAGGCATGCACAGATGGTTCAAATGGCTCTGAGCACTATGGGATTTAACTTCTGAGGTCATCAGTCCATGCACAGATATATTTCTCGATGGTATATATCAGGTTTTCCTGTTAACGGCATAAATAAAAATTTAAAATAACTTTCGTTTCATGGATATAGCTTGTGACTTGTTGCATGGCTTCTAAAACATTACATATGAAAATGACAATTTCTGGAGACCTGACGTTGATTCACGTTCAAGCCACATTACGATTTATGGCAGAAGGTACCTTGTGTACTACTGTTACTTTCCCCCTTTTCTATTCCAGTTCCCAGACTGACGAGTAACATTCTAACATTGTTCGAACGAGTGTTCTGTAAGCTACCTCCTTTCTAGGGGCCATATGCACCCCTAGGATTTTTCCAATGAGTATCAGTCTGGTATCTGTTTATGTGGTCATTCCAATTTAAATCTCTCCGTACGCATACCCCTACACATTTTGTGGGTGTGACTGCTTCCGGTGATTGTTCTGCAATCGTGTAAACACACAGTAATGTGTCTTTCTGACTATTTATGCGTAATATGTTACATTTGTTTATGTTGAGGGTTACCTGCCATTCCCTGCACCAAGCGTCGAACCTCTACAGGTCTTCCAGCATTATGCTACAATTTTTTCGCGTTGCGACTTCCCTATATGCAACAGCATCAACCGCGGAGGGTTTCACAAAACTGACGGCGTTATTTACTAGGCCATTTACATATACTGTGTAAAGTAAAACTGCTGTAACACTCCCTAGGGGTACCCCGGAAGTTAACTTCGTCGGAAGATTCTGCTATGTTCTGTTTGCTAGAAACTCTGCAACCCATCTCTCAGCTGGACTGATATCCGTACGCTCGTATTTTGTTCATTAGATGGCAGCGTGGAACTGTATCAAGCGCCTTGTGGAAGTCAAGGAACACGGCATTAACGGAGGCGCCAGCATAAGCTTTCTGGGTCTCACGATCGAACAGACCGAACTGGGTTTCACAAAACCGTTGTTTCTAGAACCCATGTTCATTCCTCCAGGGAGATTTTTCGGTCTCCAGGAAAGTCATAACGAGCAGTCATAAAACATGGTCCACAATCTACAACAGATCGACGTCAGTGATATACGCCTACAGTTCTGTCGTATGTTCGACGATTCTCCTTGGAAACGGAAATACGCTGTGCTTTTTTCCAACCACTAAAAATCTTCTCTGCTCCAGCGACCTACGGTACACAGTTGCTCGAATGTGGGCAAGTTATTTCGCATACACTATGTAAAATTGTACCGGTATCCCGTCTGATGCTGTGGCATTTTCTCTATTTAGCGATTTCAGATGCTTTTCTACCGCGTGGTCACTTCTTCCGCTGGCTCCACTAGATTTAGGACGTGCAGGCGCATAAATTCCATTTCTACAAATATTTTGAGCGTATACCGTTTGGTCATGTTCAGAACAAGCTGCAAGATTTCTTTCGGCTCGATCTGAACGTGGCCAGCCGGCCGCGGTGGCCGAGCGGATCTGTGCGCTCCAGTCCGGAACCGCGCCACTGCTACGGTCGCAGGTTCGAATCCTGCCTCGGTCATGGATGTGTGTGATGTCCTTAAGTTAGTTAGGTTTAAGTAGCTCTAAGTTCTAGGGGACTGATGACCTCAGATGTTAAGTCCCATAGTGCTCAGAGCCATTTGAACCATTTTGAACATGGCCAAACGACATACGGTCGAAATATTAGAAGAAATGGAATTTATGCCGTTACACGCTCGAAATTCAATGGAACAACCACTGCGCCGCGAAAGCATGAAGATGCACTTGTTTCTATGTCTGTCATTTTGAGGTTCGTGCGACGCTTTAAAGAAGAAAACACTGTAATATTTTCCCCATCAGTGACAAAGTTTTAGAAAAAGACGTTTAGTATTTCGGCCTTCACACTGCCATCCTCCGTTTCGATGCCATTATGGTCAGATAGTGTCTGTACAAATGGCTTCGATCCATTTATTGTTTTAACGTGAAACCAAAACTTCCTCGAAGTTTCTGTCAAATCGGAACAAAGAATTTTACTTTCGACTACGTTCAACGCTTCATGCATGGCTCTCCGTATGCTGATTTTGGCTTCGATTAGTTTTTGTGTGGTTGAGAGCCTTTGGTTACTTTTAAATTTGCAGTGCAGCTCTCTTTTTTTTAGTAGCACCTTTCTAACACGGTTGTCGAACCACAACGGATCTTCCTGATACCCAAATATTTCCATACCTTTCGAAGCCACTTCGTCCACTGATGCTCAACATTTTCGGTCCTGGGGATGAATTTTTCATCTTGACTGCTCACATAATTTTAAATCTATTTCTTGTCGCTTTTTCTAACTAAACATATCTTTCTACCTTTCTTCACATTTCGATTTACATTCATATTGATTGATGCTTAACGATCTTCTGATAACTGATTCCATCTTTTACGGTAACTGAGTCGAAAAGATCGCGGGTCTGTTGGTGACCACGCGGTTTAATATGTTGGTCTCTAAATGATGCTCAAGACAATTTTCGGATAAGGCATTTAGAACAGTTTCACAAGATTCCCTGTATCTACTACCCAACTTAATTGCTTGAGTCTCCCTTTGTATAGCTGGTAGGTTGAAATCTCCACTTAATACTACAACGTGACTAGGAAATTTATGTCAAATTTCCCCTAAAATGTTCAGCTACCTCTGCTCCCCAGGCACGGGTCTGGAAATGCATCCGATGCCCATGTTTGATCTTCAAATACCACTAGATGAAGAATGTGAAACCATGTGTGTTGAGAACACTAATTTGGGCTTGTTTAAATATTTGCATTTGCCTTTTGGCAGTGCTTCTGCACCTGCCATTTTACAGTGGTACTTGGACAGCTGACTGCTCAAGTACCACAGTGTTCATATTATTTGGACGATATTCTTGTACCATGTCGTACACCTGAAGAACACGTTACAAATTTGTGTGTACTTTGTTTCGTGTTATTTGGTGCGACACTATAGTGTAGAATAGACAAGTGTGATTTTTTAAACCTGAGTTGCAGTATCTTGGTCATGTCATAAACAGTCAAGGCGTACATCCTCTTCAGTCACATTTGTTGGCAATACGTGATCTGCCAGTTCCTCGCAATATCACAGAATTGCAATCAGTCTTAGGGAAAATGAACTATTCTATTCGGTTCACATCAAATGCTGCACAAATCGCAGCTCCAGTGCATCGCTTGCGTCGCAAGAAAGTCCCCTTTGTTTGGACAGATGAGTGCCAAGAAGCTTTTAAAAAACTTGCATTGATCAGTGATCGATGCTTGGTTCACTTTGATCCTGACAAACTAGTTGTGCTGCAAGTTGACGCTTCCTCTTAAGGAATCGGTGCAGTGCTTTCGCAAAGATTTCGTGATAAGACAGGCCTATCACTTTTCGCATCAAAATTGTTGTCCAAAGCTCAGTGTAACTATTCACAAAGAGAGGAAGAGTCATTGGCTATAGTGTATGGTATCACCAAATTCCACCACTGTTTGTATGGCAGAAAATTCTACTTAGTAACGGATCACAAGCCACTGCAGTCCTTGTTTGATCCGATGAAGCCGTTTCCTGTACGAACTGTCCAAAAATTGCAGAGACGGGCTTTATTGTAGTCTCAAACCAGTACGAGTTTGTGTATCGTCCGACAGCTCAACATGGTAATGCACACACACTTTCACGTCTTCCGATTGGCCCTGATACATACTTTGACGCATCTGCTGCATCTTGTTGTCACATCGATGCTCACGATTCTGAATTGCTTCAATCCTTTCCTCTGAACCATAGGAAAATTGCACAGGCCACGGAGGCTGATTCAGATTTGAACATGTTGCTAAAACACATTCGCTCATCTTGGTGTCGCTCATTGCAGAGCATAAGAACTCTGTAGTGCGCCGATACTTTGCACGTCGGCATAGCCTCACTATACAGCAAGGAGTGATTCTTGTTCAAAATGACGGTCGACAGTCACTTGTGTTGACCGCTAAAGCTTTGCAAAAAGAAGTGATGCAGTACTGCACCAAGGAAGCTGGGAGACTGTCCGTACGAAAGTAGCGCATCGACACTGTACTTGGCAGGGTATGTACACCCAAATACAACAGATGACGTCACAGTGTACCGCATGTGCGGAAAATCAGTCCGTTCCGCCACAAAAATTCTCTGTTTGGCGTAAGTCGCAATCACCATGCAAACGTGTGCACAGAGGCTTTGCGGGACCTTTTTGGAACATTCGTTGGTTGATTACAGCAAGTTTCCTTCTGCTGTGCCAATGAACTCGACAACGTCACCTAGCACAGTTCAGGCGTTGTCCTCTATTTTTTGCTTCGGAGGCTTGCCTGAAGTCATAGTGTAGGACAACGGCCCTCAGTTCACGTCAAATGAATTTGAAACGTTCTGTGAACGCAATAGCATACAGCATCTAGCTAGTGCACCGTTCCATCCACAGCCCAACGGCGAAGCGGAAAGTTTTGTCAGAACATTCAAGCAGCAGATGGCCAAACTTCGCATCGCACACACCAAGGATCAAGCATCGCAACTGTTCTCGCCTCCTACCGTTCGCATCCACGAGCTGGACCATCACCGGCGGAACTGCTTCACGGCCACCGCCATCGGACACGGATCAACCTGCTCCACCCTCCTCAGCATCCGGCGCCGAAGGAAGGCCGCAAGTATCGCTTCGCGCCGCATGATATTGTGCTTTTCAGGTTTTTTAGCGGCAGCAGACGGTGGGCGCGAGGCGAGGTAATTTGTCGACTTGGGGCAGGCATTTATCTCACTCCAGGCGCACACGGACTGCAGCGCCGACATCACAATTAAATACGCCACTGTCATGTGCACGGTGATCCTTCTGTATCTCATCCCCCAGATTCACGGATCCCGAGGACAGCGCGGCCACAGCAGCCAACAGAGGGTGTCATCACGACACCGCGGGACGACCCCATGGGGACGGAGGCTTCGCCTCCTCCGCCTCCTCTCGTCCTATCGATGGAGCTGGACCCGCCCACGCCGCAGCGGCCGACACCTTCTACAGCTTGGTATGAGCATCAGGAGGAGGACGCGTATCCTTCTGAGTGTTTTCCGAGGAACGTTTCCACGAGAGCGAAGGCCGGATGGCGGAGTACGACCGGAAGACTCTTACCAGTTAGAGATCAGCAGTCACTACAAAGACTGATTACTTCGTATGTCGCCCTTTGCTTGCGACCCGTTTGTGTAATTGCCAAAAAAAGTACTGTATTTGATTAGTTGTAATAAAACTCATTAACACGACTTGTTTGACTGTCTAGCGAACCGAGTATGCAGGCTTGATAGACACAAAAGATTGACGACGAGGCTGGACATAACACGTTCCACTTGAGCCAATGATAACGCACAAGTGGAAAATGAAAACCGATTACCCCGACAGAACAGTTCTACGTGAATACAGCTGTATTGGCGTATTACTCAGATCGGGTACGGTATATGACCAATATCACATGATTAGATCATTCACGGACAGACTAAAAAAAAATTGTTCAAATGGCTCTGAGCACTACGGGACTTAACTTCTAAGGTCATCAGTCCCCCAGAACTTAGAACTACTTAAACCTAACTAACCTAAGGACATCACACACATCCATGCCCGAGGCAGGATTCGAACCTGCGACCGTAGCGATCGCGCGGTTCCAGACTGTAGCGCCTAGAACCGCTCGGTCACCCCGGCCGGCGACAGATTCAACTGGGCAATAATTTCATTATCTTTGAATCTTCAGAAGAAAAGTGCTGTTGCCAATACGAAATCCTTTTGAGTAACCTTAAGAAACACGCACACATTGTTTGTAGCTTTAAACATGGAAGACAAGCCAGAAGCTAGTAGCAATGTCTCTAGCGCAGCGATTGGTTCATGTCGAGATCAGCTGAAAGGCAATTGTTAATATCGCTGTACGGTTGTGTTTCGCATCGAATCGTGTACATGTACAATTGATATTGCTGTAGTGATAAATTGTTAACATCGCTCGTGTTAGCTATTATTCATCTGTAAAAATGTAGTCTACCTATGATATGTTTCTTTTAAGTAATACCATTACTGATTACAGTTTTTATAATATGGAGTGTTAACCTTGTACAGCAAAACAAAACGTATAAAACCTGAAAATGCTGAAAGTCTAAAACGAACGGCAGGTGGTAGTGGTATGGGAGTAGTTAAGATTTTTCACATTTTCCGATACGGTATATCATAAGCTGTCTAGTAATGATTTAGAGTGGGACGATTATACGTTGGTTCTTTAGGAGTGTTAACTGTGCTGCACTCTTGGATGTGTGCAAATGTCGCTGACATATCAGTTCTCTCCACTGGAAAACCTACAGGAAATCAGTAAAGAGAAAACTGTGTTCATTTATTATGAAAAAGGCAGGGAAAATGGTTCATTTATCGATGTCCGATGTTATTGTTAAAATGAGCAAATTAGGAATAAACGGCAGCATTGTATTGACACTGAAAAAAACGAAATTACTTACTTTTTTAAATGTGTGTCGTGCACGTTGAAAACATCAAAGAGCTTATTATGAATCCAAATTTAGCTTCGGAAAAGCGCTACAGCGAGGCTCTAATGAAATAAATAATTTAAACATTTGGCAGAAATTTTCCGACAGTTTAGCTGGACCCTCGCCAGATTACGTGACATCCCGTGAAATATAAATAGTTCATCGTTAAGCAGACTAAATTCAACCCACGAGGCTTAAAATGAATACATTACCTAATTACGCATAAATCTATGAAGCGGTCATAGCCCGAGCATCAATTACTGAAATGATATCGTCAAAGGGACGGTAGCAGGTGACATACTAAGGACCCCGCACAAAAAAGAGTGGGTTATGCAAGAGAGTTCTCCTACGTAGAAATTATAATCGTCTGAACAGATACGATCGTTATATCTTTGGTTTCCATTCATCTATTGACAGATTTTTGAGACACAATAGCTTAGTTTTCTGTACAGTATGGAAGAAATCCACCGTTTTTATTAACGGACCCTTCTCGCGTCTGCTTAAAGTGCTGTAAGAGAAATTTCGTAGAAAATGTGGAACTGGGCGACTAAGTAAGTTATTTGAGATCGGTTCATCAACAGCCCCCTATCAATGTTATGTCTAGTACAAACCGTCCTCGATATTTTTAGAAAGGGAGTGTTGGACGCGAAGTGGATTAGTCCTTCTATATTGCACGTAATTCACTGCATGTAACCCAATAAAATATCTACTTCTAGCACACAGAGCATCCAGAAGTTCATACACTTACACCAGTTGACCACGTACAATTGCTCCCTAATTTTCCGCCTACTCTTCAGGCAGTTCTACAACAATCAGTGCTGAAGTTTGTTTTCCAGGATATCTGTAAACTCATCACAATTCAAGTGTTCCAGATTAAGAGAACATGATAGCTACAGAGCATTCTGCCACAGAATGATGAACTCGGCAGTATGAAATTTTAAACGATGTAGAGATGGTTTTTATCATTCCTCCTCCTCCGACAAAACGATTGTTTTCCTTGTCCTTGCCCACAAATGTTTCATCGGCTACGTGAAAACATATGTGAACATATGATGCAGACTAACTGATTTTCAATGCTAATATTTTAGGACTACACTGCAAGTACGGCCATTTCGATTGTGATTACTCATCGTAAGAGGCGTCATTTACGTCTGATTTAACAGGGCGGGATGGCTTGGTTCAAATGGCTCTGAGCACTATGGGACTTAACATCGGAGGTCATCAGTCCCCTAGAACTTAGAACTACTTAAACCTAACTAACCTAAGGACATCACACACATCCATGCCCGAGGCAGGATTCGAACCTGCGACCGTAGCGGTCGCGTGGTTCCAGACTGAATCGCCTAGAACCGCTCGGCCACTTCGGCCCATGGCGGGATACTTTGATACTCTTTATCCCCTGACAGCATGGCATTTGCAAAGTAGCGTTTCTTTGACAGAAAACCATTAATTTTCTGGAAACTGCCTCGGATTAAATAGCAGTAGATTTGCTGAAGTTCCTTTTTCAATATGAAATTGCACACTTTCTTCTGCGCAGACAGAAAGCTTGTAGAACATTACGACAAATCTTTAAACAAGTAAGGAAACTATGTAGAAAAATAGAGAAACATTTAAGGAATTAAATAAAAACTGTGTTTTAGTGATATTTGTCATGTTTATATTTTATAAGAAATCGGACTTTACTTTCCGAATAGCACTTGTATAATTATTACAATATTTTGTGCGAAGAGTACTCCCTTAAAATGTTACTGCTGGGTTTGCAAGTTAAGTTACGTGCCCAAATGACGCTTATTATTTCCATACAAATCTAGCCTTAGTTTTTTGTATCACCCATAATTTTCGAGCAATGTGCTTTTTATTACATAGTATAAAAATCCTATGCTACACAGTAAACGGAGAAATTAATGAAATGCTGAGGATGGTTGTATTTACAGTAAGCTACTGAAAACAATGATATGCGTTAATAGACGTTTCACTTGTCAGCTGAGATTGGTTTGTATTTTCTTTCATTTTTTCTTTGAAGCTTCTTGTGTAGCTTTTTTTGCGATAAGTCGCTTGCTGAACTTCTCGGTGAAGAGACCAACAGTAGTCCCCCATCATGTTGGTGTTTTAGCGGCCCTGGTAGCGTTTCTCCATTACTTTAATCTCCTGGTGAAAACGCTCTCCTTGCTCTTCACTAGCATCTCCCATATTGTCCGGGAAGTAATCAAGGTGACTACAAAAAGTGAACTTTCAGGCTCATTATACATCCTACAGTTATAGACTTCTTTAATATTGTAGCTATAATAAAAACATATTCTGGATCTTTTTCATGTCCTAAGAACTTTGTAACGACTTGCTTGAATGATACCCATGCTTCGTTCTCATTTAAGGTCATTGTGGATTCAAAATTAACGTCAAACATCAATTTTCTAGTGTCAGGTCCGACAAAGACGCCTTCTTTTAGTTTAGCTTCTGAGAGGTGTGGAAACTTTTGGCAGAGATACTTAAAACATGGTCCATCTTTAGGCAAAGCCTTTACAAACTGTTTCATTAGGTCTTACTTTATATGCAGATGTGGTAGGAATACGTTTTTTGGATCTACAAGGTTTTTGTGTAGAATGTTCTTCTCACCAGGTTTTAAAAACTCCCTCACAGGCCAGTTATTTCTGCACCAGTATTGATCCCTAGCCCTACTGTCCCATCACACTAGAAACATAAATTTGATAAAGCCACCTTGCTGACCAAGGAGCATGCATGTTACTTTTAGATCGCCACATATCACCCTACCATGACCAGAATAGCCTACTGTATTTAGCACTACTTCTAGGCATTCATAGCTTTCTTTCACATGAACAGAATGTCCAACAGGTATAGATGCATACATGTTACCATTGTGCAATAAAACAGCCTTTAAACGAGTTTAGGATGACTCAGTAAACAACCTCCAGTTTACCTTTTCGTATTCAATACCAAACTCATTCATCAGACCTGGAATGTCTGAGCAGTACACTAAATCACCTTCTTGTTGGAAAATTGCTGTTCTCTCTTTCTATACATACATATTGCTGGTTCCAACTGCCAATAAGTTCTTTTCCTTTAATCTAGAGTCAAGCAATTCAGCTTTTTCTTTCGTTAAGCCCAGACCACTACCCAAATCGTTAAGCTCGGTCTGAGTAAACAATTTGGGCTCTAGACGTTCTGTATTACAATGGAATTCAGCATCATCTGGTTCATCTAAATCACATTGTACATCAGAAAATACTTCTGTTGGAACAGAATTTAAATCATCCGGTGGTTCAGGAACCGGCAAATCTACACCATCCCCTACTGGTCGGATGGCGGACGGAAGGTTAAGGTAGCTTATTACCTCCTTGTTTTTGGAATTATGACCAGTAATATCAACACTGCAAAAGTAGCAATCATCGGAATGATTTCTCCCTCCATACCATAGGAACAGCAAATCTAAAGGTTTTTTTCTCCTTTTTTGGACCATTTTCTCAGATCTTCAACACACGCGTAACATACGCTATGCGGCGCGCAAGATTTATCTTGATCACCAAGTTTGGTTCCAAAATATGATAAACCTTTTTCACAAAGTCTGTAATGTTTCTCCAGTGTTTTTTAATCACAAATTCACGACAAATGTAACAAAAACTGTCAGCAGAGTTTTTACAAGCACGATTAGACATTGTACTGAGCACATGTACAGGAAACGGGAAAGTGAGATTAGGGTGACAGTAAACAAAAAAACCATCTCCAGAATGAGGGGATGGAAACAAGGTCCCGAGTTCGAGTCTCGGTCCGGCACACAGTTTTAATCTGCCAGGAAGTTTCATATCAGCGCACACTCCGCCGCAGAGTGAAAATCCCATTCTGGAAAGATCCCCTAGGCTGCGGCTAAGCCATGTCTCCGCAATATCCTTTCTTTCAGGAGTGCTAGTTCTGCATGGATCGCAGGAGAGCTTCTGTGAAGTCTGGAAAGTAGGAGACGAGGTACTGGCAGAATTGAAGCTGTGAGGGCGGGTCGTTAGTCATGCTTGGGTAGCTCAGATGGTAGAGCACTTGCCCGCGAAAGGCAAAGGTCCCGAGTTCGAGTTTCCGTCCGGCACACAGTTTTAATCTGGCAGGAAGTTTCCAAACACCATCTGTTAATAGAAAAATAGAATCGACATTTTTTGGCAGCAAATGTTTTTCAGCAGCGCTAGCAAAGTCATCTACATTCATTACACCTCCTTTTTAAATTATTTTAGCTATATAAAAGCTGCAAATTCTTTAAAAAATCGCTAATTTAATAAATGTAACTGTAAAATGTGAAGAAGTGGTGGGTGATACAGTTTTTTAAGTATCGTATTTGGATTTCCTACCCTTAAAATGATAAGACTAAGGTATTTTCAGCAAAAACGTTTTTCCATCGTTGGCCTGGAGATGGCATTGTGCCGCCGAAACGCACTGAGGAAGTTCATAATGAATATTTTTAAAAAAAGCCTTAATCAAACAGAAATACTTGTGGAGTTTCCTAAATTTTGTAAGGCAGTCGCCAACTTTAACCATTTACATTGTAATGTGGATAAATTTGCGTTTTCTTTCACGTTTTTCGCTGGTGTATCATGTATTTTTGATCGCTGTTTCAATAACACTGTAATCCTTTTCAGCGCTGCCTTGTTTTTCCATCACACAATTATGAAACGAATGAGGAAGACCTTCAGGTACTGCTGCTGCTGCTCACTGGTTACATCATGTTGCTTTTGCCCAGTGAACGGTTAATTTTGATTGTTTATCCGAAAGAACAGACGCCACGCGTTCATATAATTGATTCTTCTCGATGGGCAATGAATCCACAGCCTTCTGTGCGGATGG
This sequence comes from Schistocerca serialis cubense, assembly GCF_023864345.2. Lineage (NCBI taxonomy): Eukaryota > Metazoa > Arthropoda > Insecta > Orthoptera > Acrididae > Schistocerca > Schistocerca serialis. Next base: position 329,564,201 of record NC_064638.1, on the reverse strand, counting down.
ACATTTCGTTCGACCTCCTGCGGGAATCTAAAATTAGTGAGCATGGAGGACATGAACGGGGACTGTGAATAGGTGACGCTAGGTGGGAAAGAGAGTCAGCCGCGGAGCGTGCTTGTCATAGTCCGCGCTCAAGTGCGGGAAAAAAAAGATGGCGCAGTGGTTAACGCAGCTACTAGTAAGCAGGAGATGCCGAATTCGAATCCCAGTCCGGTATGCATTTTGACCTGTCGCCGCTGATTCTACAATATCCCGATGCACGTAAATTATTGGCAGCCAGACGTCGTCAAAACTGGCTGTGATGTCACTTCCGCTTCGGCAAGTATTTAGCCTAACACTTCTCAAGCAGGAAGCTTTTCCGGACGCGTAAATTTCGCCTATTTCAAGAGAAAATATAACTCCCGCATTACTTAAAATGAAGAATAGATTTTTCACGTGGTTAGGAGCCTTGTAAAAATCTACACTGTACATGACTTTCAGTATTTTTACGTTATTTTTGTAGAAGACAGATACTTCAAACTACGTACTTACCACGAGTTAAATACTGACAAATTTACAGAAAAAGCAGTTTCCCGGAGCTAATACGTAGAAAACGCAATACCATGTGGTATGTAACTGTGGAAAAATCTGTTGACAAACAACGTACTTTGGTAAAAAAAATCTACTTCTGAGAGTTCAACAGTTTTCGAGATATGGTAAGTTTAAAGCCGTGTCCCAGATGGAGAAATTTCACCCGTTTCAAAAAAGTTTACCCAACTCTGGTCCTAACTGAAATTAGTAACAGATTTTCTATATGCTTATAAATATAACTAAATTTCAGATTTTTTGTGATATTTAGAAAGTAAAGAAAAAACTGAGAATCTGTTAGATAACGATCAGTTTGGCTTCAGGAAAAATAAAGGCATCAGAGAAGCAGTTCTGACGTTTCGCTTAATAGTGGAAGTAAGGCTGAACAAAAATCAAGACACGTTCAAAGGATTTGTCGGACACGTTCACAAGATTTGTCGGCCGAAAAGAAGTGTTCGACAATGTTAAGTGGCGCAAGATCGAAATACTGAGAAAAATATGAGTAAGGTATAGCGAAAGGCGGGTAATATACGATATGTATAAGAACCAAAAGGGAACAATAAGACTTGAAGACCAAGAACGATAGGCTCGTATTAAAAAGGGTGTAAGACAGGGATGTAGTATTTCACCCCTACTGTTCAATGTGGACATCGTAGAAGGAATGGCGGAAATAAAAGAAAGGTTCAAAATGGGGATGAAAATTCAGGGTGAAATGGTAACGACGAAAGAATTCGATGATGATGACATTGAAAATGAAGAATTACCGGTTCCGTTAAATGGAATAACGGTATAATGAGTATAGAATTGGACCGAGAGTAAACCCGAAAAAGACAAAGGTAATGACATGCAAGAGAAATGAGAATAGCGAGAAACTTACCAGATTTGGGGACGTGAAGCAGAAGTAGCGAAGAAATTCTGCTGTCTTGGAAGCAAAATAACGTGCGACGGACGAAGAAAGGACTTAAAAAGCGGAGTAGCACAGGCAAAAAGGGCATTCCTGCCCAAGAGAAGCCAACTGGTATCAACTGGTATCAAACACAGGCTTTAATTTGAGGAAGCAATTTCTGAGGATGTACGTTTGGAGCAGAGCATTGTATGGTAGTGAAACATGGTCTGTGGGAAAACCGAAACACAGAGAACCGACGCGTTTAACATGTAGTGCTACAGAAAGTGTGCTGAAAATTACAACGTCTGATAAAGGATGAAGAGGTTCTCCGCAGAATCGGCGAAGAAAGGAACATACGGAAATCATTGACAAGAAGAAGGGACAGAGTAACAGGGCATGTGTCACAATATCAGAGAGTAAATTCGTAGGTACTAGAGCAGTGGTTCCCAACCTTTCTTAGACCGTTACCCCAGAGCGGAATCAGATATTAACTAGTACCTACCTCCTCCGCCTTCTCACCGCCACTGCCTCCCCCCCCCCCCCCCCCTTTTCCCACCAGCCCAAATCAAGCGCCTAACAAATGATGTTTAGTTTTTTTGCACGTGGTTTATTAAATCGTGAACTAATAAGTCAATGAAAATTGTTTATGTTGTTGTTGTGGTCTTCAGTCCTGAGACTGGTTTGATGCAGCTCTCCATGCTACTCTATCCTGTGCAAGCTTTTTCATCTCCCAGTACCTACTGCAACCTACATCCTTCTGAATCTGCTTAGTGTATTCATCTCTTGGTCTCCCTCTACGATTTTTACCCTCCACGCTGCCCTCCAATACTAAACTGGTGATCCCTTGATGCCTCAGAACATGTCCTACCAACCGATCCCTTCTTCTGGTCAAGTTGTGCCACAAACTTCTCTTCTCCCCAATCCTATTCAATACTTCCTCATTAGTTATGTGATTTACCCATCTAATCTTCAGCATTCTTCTGTAGCACCACATTTCGAAAGCTTCTATTCTCTTCTTGTCCAAACTATTTATCGTCCCTGTTTCACTTCCATACATGGCCACACTCCATACGAATACTTTCAGAAATGACTTCCTGACACTTAAATCAATACTGGATGTTAACAAATTTCTCTTCTTCAGAAACGCTTTCCTTGCCATTGCCAGCCTACATTTTATATCCTCTCTACTTCGACCATCATCAGTTATTTAGCTCCCCAAATAACAAAACTCCTTTACTACTTTAAGTGCCTTATTTTCTAATCTAATTCCCTCAGCATCACCCGACTTAATTAGACTACATTCCATTACCCTTGTTTGCTTTTGTTGATGTTCATCTTATATCCTCCTTTCAAGACACTGTCCATTCCATTCAACTGCTCTTCCAAGTCCTTTGCTGTCTCTGACATAATTACAATGTCATCGGCGAACCTCAAAGTTTTTATTTCTTCTCCATGAATTTTAATACCTACTCCGAATTTTTCTTTTGTTTCCTTTACTGCTTGCTCAATACACAGATTGAACAACATCGGGGAGAGGCTACAACCCTGCCTTACTCCCTACCCAACCACTGCTTCCCTTTCATGTCCCTCGACTCTTATAACTGCCATCTGGTTTCTGTACAAATTGTAAATAGCCTTTCGCTCCCTGTATTTTACCCCTGCCACCTTTAGAATTTGAAAGAGAGTATTCCAGTCAACATTGTCAAAAGCTTTCTCTAAGTCTACAAATCTATGTTTAACAATCATTTTTGAATTTGGGTTGTTCTCAGCCGCCAAATATCATAAATGTTGCTCCAAATCAATTCAGTTCCTTGTTTTTATTTTCATTGTTTTTCATTACTTTCATAGTCGAAAATCTATTTTCACATCTTCTTGAATACGACATTTCCTTTCTATTCGTGTGTTTGGTAGTTTTGTGTGTGTGTGTGTGGTGTGTGTGTGTGTGTGTGTGTGTGTGTGTGTGTGTGTGTGTGTGTGTGTGTGTGTGTCCTTGAATGAATGATGAAGTAATTCGTGGAGCATAGTGAGTGCACCCCATCTCAGAAAAGAAAGCTGAATATCCACACTGATGTTGGGCACTTGTCACAAAACACGCTCCCCCTGCACCACTCTTTTCCCTAGCGGTCCTTGGTTCACCCGTACCCAGGACCGCCACTTAAAATCAACCACTTTCAAACGTGAGCGCTGTATTTACTACTGTTCGTAAATCATTTTATTGCTGGACTCCTTAGTTCCAAACTAGTAGAAACTGGAAGACTTCATTCTTTTAATGATTTGACCATTGTATAATAATAATAATAATAGCAACAATACTATGTACAGCACTACAGTATCGTGTTACCAATTACTTCATTTATACATTTCGAAGTGAGCAATGAAGCAATTTCTGATCCACTGCAGGAACTCTCTACAATTTGAAGACATTTCCCTGAGATAATTAGCGTTTGTTACGTATATGCCTCAGTTTTACTGTTAAAGATGTGTGGTACAAAGCAGAAAGTACGTGTGTGGTGGATGGACTATATGAGGAATCTGTAAGCTCTATCGCATAGTATCACGCATTAATGTTAGTAAATGAGAAAAAAGTAGTTACTGATAACTTACATAATCTATATTAGAGCATTACAAAATTCTGTTAATAGTAATGTTCTTTTAAAAATTATTCAGTTTCAAGGAGGAAACACAATCTGACTTTTTTTTTATCCCTCAGAAAAATTCATTTTACTCCTCAGGGGTAATTATCCCCAGGTTGGAAACCACTCTACTAGAGGAAGCTGTAGAGCGTAAAAATAATAGAGGAAGACAGAGATTTGAAAACATCCAACAAATAACTGAGGACGGAGGGTGCAAATGGTAGCATGAGATGACAAGGTTAGTGCAGGATAGGAATTAAGGGCGGACCGCATCAAACCAGTCAAAAGGCTGATGACTAAAGATGGGAAGTGGTAAAAACTTTAATGTAACAAGCTTGTTAGGTCACAACTATTAAATTTTGCAAGCTGCGACATTGTTGCGAAAAAAACAGTGACCCGTATATACAATAAGTTTCCTTTAATTTACGTCTACGGTCACAAACTTTTTGTTAACAGATTACCGGTTTCGGTGTATAATGACCATCATCAGATCTGTTTTATAAAAGCAAAGTCCTAATGTACTGCCACTATGGCTGCAGTACATTAGGACTTTGTTTTTATAAAACAGGTCTGATGATGGTTATTATAAACCGAAACCGGTAGTCTGTTAACAAAAAGTTTGTGACCACAGACGCAAATTAAAGAAAACTTATTAAATTTTGCTATATTCGTGACGAACATACAGCATTTCCCGTTCCCTTCCGCGGTCAGTTGCCTGCCAATATAGCTTAAGGTCACTGTCCACCGCAGGGCAGGCTGCCGAAATGGATATTCATTTTTCTTCGTTTGCTGTTGTTGCATTGCGGTTTCTCTGATGTGGATTGTTGGACTGTGGCAATCGACTTTTTTTAGAAATATATCCTGATCTATATGTATGAAACGTCGATGCCTGAGCAGTAAGGTGGCAGCGCGGCCGATGATGTAAATCCGCAAGCCGTCGTCCCCCTTTGCTTTTGTCGCCAAGGCGCAGCTGCAGGTGAGCAGCTGGCTAGAGGCAGACTGCTGCCGTGACTGGCTTTCCGGACCTCTTTGCGGTTGATACGACCTCGCCCTTGAGCTATACACGCCAGCGCATTTATCGGTCAAAGCGATCGCTGAAATGTTACGAACGAGCGCTACCTCCGTGATTGCACGTGCCTGGGAGCCATCGTTCGGTGCCCGCTTACATGCGGCTGTGCTGTTGACGAGGTAGCTCAATAACTTTCAGCCGTAGAGCCGCAGCCCATATGAAAGTGTACCAGAATTTATCTGGAAGCTTAAGTGGGAATCCTTGAAAAGACGACAACGACGTTCTCGCGAAACCCGGTTGGCTAAATTTGGAGAACTTATATTCGAAGAAGACTGTGCGACCATTGTGCTATCACCAATATATATGTCGCGTAGAGAATATGATCGTGGGCTTTTCATCATGGAAAAATATTTTGTCCAATCCCATCTTCTGCGTGGGTATGAGCAAATGAATACACAATGACCGTGGGACATACAAACGCCTTTGAAATAACCGAGAACAATGATACTCTCCTAGCATTAACTGACGAGGGACAAAGAAGAACAAAGGCACTGCTACTGATACAGTTACCACCGAGTGAGGAAGTTCATTTGCAAAACAATGGACTCCCATTCAAGAGAACCTAGGTTCAAATTCCCTTTCGGTCACTCACATTTAGGTGTTTCTGTACAAAGCTTAATGCTAAGCCAGGATGGTTCCATTGAAACTGGTACAGTCTATCTCCTCCCCTACCCTTCCCCAATACGAGCTTTTGTTCCACTTTAATGATGTCATCGTCGACGGGGCTTTACACATTAATATTTCATTCTTTAGATTAGATATATTTTTTGTTCGATAAATCCATAGTGAGGAGATCCTCAAGGGGATAGAGCGTGTCATGAAGCACGAATATAGAATAGGTACTAACAAAAGAAGGAACACAGATGCTAACGTCCCTTCTACAGTTGTAAATGAGACTGCCCTCACTGACATGGAAAAAGTAAAAAATCTTACAAAATGGTTCAAATGACCCTGAGCCCTATGGGACTTAACATCTGAGGTCATCAGTCCCCTAGAACTTAGAACTACTTAAACCTAACTAACCTAAGGACATCACACACATCCATGCCCGAGGCAGGATTCGAACCTGCGACCGTAGCAGTCGCGCGGTTCCGGACTGAAGCGCCTAGAACCGCTCGGCCACCGCGAAAGGCAAAGAAAAAAAAAAAATAAATAAAATTAAAATAAATCTTGCACATATTTACAATTAAGAGGTAACAAGTAACAAACATGTCACAAGAAATGTAAATGTTCAATACACTGAGGTACATATGACAATTCTTATGCTAATGGAACCACGCATCGTGAAACAGAAAATCACTTTCTTTCGATTTACACAAGAGATAGTTCTACAACATACACGCCGAACGCTTGTAGATGTCTTTGATGTCGTTTACTTCCAAATAATTAACGCTCTACCAATCTTCGTAGAATGCGTGGTTGTCTACCGCTACACCGGAGTACCCGATGTAGTCTCTCTTGGTCTGCAATTGCTACACTCCAATCAAAGCTGTCGTCGTACTCGATCCCGCTGCAGCAAACTGGCGCGCTCGCTGTTATAGTCCCCCAACAAACAGCTCGTCAATGCCACATGTTACCGTCTCCTGTCATCGTCTGAAGTATTTACAAAAAACTGTATACATTTGTAGCCAATGAGTAAAATATTGAAAGAAATAAAACAAAAATATTTTATAATGTCACAATGCGTAAGTGATTAGTAGTTAGTAGAGAGTGTTATGAACGAAATCATGTATAGCATTAGCTTCTAGCATGAGTACTGTGCAGCACACACTGTGTTCGTAGGGCGATGGCACAGAGGGCAAGAATAAGTTGAAGCTATCGTTGCCGTTTCTGACCATTTTAGGCACCTATATGCTCTCGCCGTCTTCTGGGGGTCACTATTTCTGTACAAACACGCTATAGACTAACTGGTCTTCCATGTCATTACATTTCACCTAAAATTACAAAAAGAGATACTTTTGTTCTGAATGCTCACTACTGTGCGCCGGTGATCTACATCTATATCTAGCTGATTACTCTGCTATTCACAATAATGTGCCTGGCAGAGGGCTCAATGAACCACCTTCAAGCTGTCTCTCTGTCGTTCCATTCTCGAACGGTGCGCGGGAAAAATGAGCTCCTATATTTCTCTGTGCGAGCCCTGATTTCTCTTATTTTAACGTGATAATCATTTCTCCCTATGTAGGTGAGTGTGAACAGAATGTTTTTGCAATCGGAGGAGAAAACTGGTGATTGAAATTTCATGAGAAAATCCCGTCGCAACGAAAAACACCTTTGCTTTTAATGATTGCCTGTCTTCACGTATCATGTCTGTAGCACTATCTCCCCTATTTCGCGATATTACAAAACGAGCTGCCCTTCTTTGTACTTTGTCGATGTCATCCGTCAGTCCTACCTGACGCGGAACTCACACCGAACAGTAGTAGTCCAGAACAGGGCGGACAAGCTTGGTGTAAGCAGTCTCTTTAGTAGACCTTTTGCACCCTCTAAGTGTTCTGCCAATGAATCGCAGTCTTTGGTTGGCTCGACCCACAACATTATCTATGTGATCGTTCCGATTTAGGTTATTTGTAATACAAATCCCTAAGTATTTAGTTGAATCTACAGCCTTCAGATATGTGTGACTTATTGCGTAATCGAAATTTAGCGGATTTATTTTAGTACTCATCTGAACAACTTCACACTATTCTTTATTCAGGGTCAACTGCCACTTTTCCACCATACAGATTCTTATCTAAATCATTTTGCAATTCATATTGGTTATCTGATGACTCTACAAGACGGAAAATGACAACAACATCGGCAAACAATCAAAGACGGCTACTCAGATTGTCTCCTATGTCGTTAATACAGATCAGGAACAACGGAGGGCCCATAACACTTACCTGGGGAACGACGGATATTACTTCTGTTTCACTCGATGACTTTCCGTCCGTTACTACGAGCTGTGACCTTGTGACAGGAAATCACGAATCCAGTCGCACAACTGAGGCGATATTCCATAGGTACGCAGTTTGGTTATGAGACGCTTGTGAGGAACGGTGTCGAAAGCCTACTGGCAATCTAAAAATATGGAATCAATTTGACATCCCCTGTCGATAGCACTCATTACTTCGTGAGTAAAAAGAGCTAGTTGACTTTCGCAAGGACGATATTTTTTGAATCCGTGCTGACTACGTGTCAATAAATAGTTTTCTTCGACGTACTTCATAATGTTGGAATACAGTATATGTTCCAAAACCCTACTGCAAATCGACGTTAACTATATGGGCCTGTAATTCAGCGGATTACTCCTACTTCCCTTTTTGCGTATTGGTGTGACTTGAGGAATTATCCAGTCTTTAGGTACGGATCTTTCTGTGAGCGTGTGGTTGTATGTAATTGCTAAATATGGAGCTATTGTCACAGCATACTCTGAGAGGAACCCGACCGGTATACAATCTAGACCGGAGGCTTTGCCTTTACTAAGTGATTTAAGCTGCTTTGCTACACAGAGGATATCTACTTCCATGTTTCTCATCTTGGCAGTTGTTCTTGATTGGAATTCAGGAATATTTAACTTCGTCTTCTTTGGTGGAGGAGATTCGGAAAACCGTATTTAATAACTCTGCTTTAGTGGTACTGACACCAGTGACTTTACCGCTGGTATCACGCAGTGAAGGTATTGATTGCGTCTTGCCACTGGTGTGCTTTATGTATGGCCAGAATCTCTTTGGGTTTTCTGCCAGATCTCGAGACAGAGTTTCGTTGTGGAGATTATTAAAGGCTTCTCGCATTGAAGTACGCGCTATATTTCGAACTTCTGCAAAACTTTGCCAGTCTTGGGGATTTTGCATTCTTTTAAATTCGGCATGCTTTTTTCGTTGCTCCTGCAACAGCTATCTGACCCGCTTTATGTACCATGGAGGATCAGTAGCATCACTTATTAATTTATGTGGTATGTATCTCTCAATTGTCGTCGATACTATCTCTTTGAAATCATTCCACATCTTTTCTACGCTTACGTGATCCGATCGGAAGGAGTGGAGACTCTCTCTTAAATAGGCGTTAAGACCATTTTTAATAGCTTTATTTAAATAGAAATACTTTGCGTTTATTTTTGATGGTTGTAGATGTTACGGTATTCGGCCTAGCAGCAACTGCCTTGTGGTTGCTAATCCCTGTATTCACCACGATACTCACTATTTGTCCAGAATTATTTGTTGCTAAGAGGACAAATATGCTTTCGCCACTATTTACGCATCGAGTGGCCTCATGAACTCCTTGAAACCCTCTATCCTAAAAAACCGCCCAGTCCCTTCCACACGGCCCCGCTACCCATCTAGCCGCTTCCTGTGTGTAGTGGACTCGTGACCTATTAAGCGGAACCCGAAAACCCACCACCCGATGGCGCAAGTGAAGGAATCTCCAGCCCACACGGTCACAGAACCGTCAGAGCCTCTGATTCAAACCCTCCACTCGGTTCTGCAACAAAGGACCACAGTCGGTTCTATCGACGATGCTGCAGATGGTGAACTCCGCCTTAATCTCGCAAGCAAGGCTAGCAGTTTTTACCATTTCCGCTAGCAGGCCGAAACCAGAGAGAATTTCCTCCGATCCAAAGTGACACACGTCACTAGTACCACCTGCAGTTGGCTGCACCCTGTACTCTTCATGGCATCCAGAAGCACTCTTTCCACATCCGGAATTACCCCCCCCCCCCCCTCTGGGGGTGTGCACACTAGCTTCCTTCCCCTCCTTGGCAGCCATGTTCCTAAGGGGCCCCATTACGCGCCTAACGTTGGAGCTCGAAACTATCAGCAAACCCACCCTCTGTGAATGCCCAGACCTTGTGGGCCGAGAAGCTTCCTCCACAGGGTGGACGACTGCATCCGGCTTAGAGACATCGCCAGCAACAGCTAATGCCCGAAACCTGTTCGTCAAACTAACCGGGAGGGGGGCTACGATCGGCCCCTCGGAAAGTTTTTCGCTGTCTGCCAGACTTTGGGACGATCTCCCACTAGACCACGGGTGAGGGGTCAACCTCAGTGCAGGCAGTACCTGGGGCCGCCACAGCAGTGGACTGATCGGGGGACACGTGGGACGTGCTCGACGTCCCTCGCATCCCCGTGTCCGATCCCCCACAGTGATGTCCCTTGGCAGCAGCCTTAAGCTGTGTGAAGGCAGCCAGCGCAGCCTGGAGCTGTGAGCGAAGGGTAGCCAACTCAGCTAGCATCCGTACACAGCAATCACAGTTCCTATCCACTACTAGAGTCGCTCCTGTTTGAAGCTCATAAAAATATTGTAACAAACGAACGGTGTACTCGCTTTATTAGCGGCAGGAACACGAGGTGCTCTGTCTCTGACAGTCAATCGGAGACTGAGCTATACTAACGAAAACAAACAAAAGCCTGTACAATACAAGGGTCGATATAAGGGTCGATATCTTCTCCGATGTATTAGAGGGATACATTTGATGAAGCTGTAACACAGTTTCAGATAAAAAGAGAAAAATAGTGTGTGTAACTCGGCGCAGATCAGCAATACATTGTACTGGAAATCAGTTAACAACAAATATGGAATACTTTCATGTTACTGTAGTAGTTAGCGCGGTTTTGTCATTGCCACTAGGAGCTATAAGAAATCATTATGACTCAATGTCAAAGACTTAATTGTACTGCAGAAACACAGTCTTGCACTTATTTAACTATCTGTGGAATTTTCGTTCTTCTATTGTATAACGCAAAAAGCGATATACACTCTTGCTCTTCTCCCCATTACGGCTTCCAGATGAGAAGGTTCTGTATTTTTTGTTATCACCATTTCTAATGAAATAATGTCTAAATACTTAAGAATGAATTATATTTTATTTGAAGTAGTGTAATCAGCACGATGCTTCACTGATCGAAAAACTTTTATCTATTTTCAGCCTCTTAATTAGTTGAAAGTGACTTGTTTGGTGGCGCAACTGTCAGTGCCATCGTTTCCAAATTTCAACGTACGTCATTCCAGCCTGTAGTTCATAATGTTAACAAAGACCTATCGTTATTACTACTATCATGCAGATCATTCTTTGCTTTGAAACCTAACATAAAATGCGGTTTTGTGTCAACAAACTTTCCCACTCCCCAAGAACGACTTCTGTACCTCATCATTCAGTTCCATAAAGATAACAGGCATTTAATCAATTTGAGGTATTAGACGAAGCAGAAGAATTTTGTTTCAACTCATTAAGCAAACTTCATTGACCTTAAAGAGGAACAAGTTGAAAATTAAGTGCCCTTTTGCCTAAACACCGCCGAGAAATGTTATTAAGAGATGGCTGGCGTGGTGTTCGATACATATTGGAGAACGAGAGGTGCCTGCGGTGGAGGGTGGAGAAAACGTAACACCAAATCCGGCAAAGCTATTTCTTCACGAGTAGCTATACACCATTTCTGTCAGAGGGCACTTGGTACAGTAGCAATCCGAGGCGGTGACGATCCCCACACCAATTCACGATCGCTTCCGTCTGCTGCTCGTCGGCCAATATTCTCCCCGTACATGCGGCACCGACGCATTGTAGTACTGACTGATGGGTCCCAACGCGACAAAAGCAATAGTCCGGGAGCGGTTATGGATTGCGCACACTGCAATACGATGCTCGCACGCGTCCCGGCGCTCAAGTTCTCCAGAGCACAGGATGTGCGTCTCACATAGGGCTCTCAGTGCGCCATCGCCCATCAACATATTCCCTACCTACGCTCCGAGACTGTTCGGTGATGAACGCATCTCACCAGCCATGGTCTTACACCACTTACTAAAGATCCTAGGCATCAGGCCGCCTGAAAAAGCCCACAACAACCAGCTGCGGTAACAGATACAAGCTAAGATATTGTTTTATATGACATTTTATCTCAGACAGCACCTATCACACCACACTGAAATCATTAGCGATACCTCGCGTACCATTTGTGAAGTTCCTAACGAAGGCCGTGACTGCAGCAAATAACAGTGCTAGACGGAAACCTTCATACAGAGCACGACACGAACTGAGAAGAAATATCTCATAAGGAACTGAGTAAAGCAATGAGGTAGGAAGTTCGGAGGAGGAGAGAGAGGAGGAGGGGGGAGAGAGAAAGAGAGGGAGGAAGTACGTCATTAGCGTGCCTTCCTACTAATTACTAATTGCACTATTCCTAATAATTGCAGGTTCATAATGGCCATATCATTAAATAGCAAACATACAAAACACAAGTGTACCGACCAGCAAGACACTGGTAGGAATACGAAATTAGCCGAGCGGTCTAAGGTGCTGCAGTCATGGACTGTGCGGCTGGTCCCGGCGGAGATTCGAGTCCTCCCTCGGGCATGGATGTGTGTTTGTCCTTAGGATAATTTAGGCTAAGTAGTGTGCAAGCTTAGGGATTGATGACCTTAGCAGTTAAGTCTCATAAGATTTCACACACATTGGAACAATTGCTTTTTTTTTTTTTTAATACCACAAGAAATTTCGAATTCCTCTGACTGGAATTGGAATACTAAGAAAATTACTCCTGCAACTCATAAAGCTACGCATTTAAAACCAAACAGTACTCTGAAAGTCACAATTTCTCATACAACAAACTATCGTCAAATCGTCAATGTCAGTTTCGATAAAAGTTTGGTCTCTATATAGCAGTTTTCAACGGAACATTCTGGCCCTCAGATGACGACAAAGCAATTGCTGGATCAAACAAAAATTCCGAATAACCTACTCGATGACCTCCTATAATCTTTCCTGTGACTGTATATGCTAGCACGTGCACCACTTGATATTGCACTGGCAATATTCCCGTCCATCTCGGAGCGCCCATCTCTCTCAATGATCGGGTTCTCTGAGCCCTAAGCGAGATACAAAGCAGCAGCCAACGCCCAACACGTAAGTACTTCTGAAACTAAAGAACGCACCCGATGACGTATGTGGAGCGACTCCAGAAAAATCCTAGCCAGATGCTGCTTCTTGCTGCCACGCCGACACGTTGGCTCTGCAGCGCCATACGCGGAGGAAACTGTGAGCCCAGGTCAGAGGAAGTACTGTCGAGTATAAGAGAACTCCGAGCAAGTGCGCACGAGGAATCAGAGATTCGCAATTAAGGCAGACAAGATGCAGATAATACAATTCCAACGCTACGGCTAATCTGTGCGCTTCAGCAAGCTGCTGCATTAGACAATACAGCTTAATGAAGTACGTATTCCAAATGCAACATTGTTGATTCGGTATCAATCCTTCCCTGCAATAGGAGAAAATCTAAGTAGAAACCAGAACCACACTGGCTTCAATAAAAATGTACCGCGCTTTACTGTATAACAAAAAATATTTCAATTTTTTTTACGGAATATTTCCAGGGGAGAAGGATTATGTGGTAGTTGTGATGAAAATTGCTCTAAATCTAGAACGAAGGGCATGGCCTAGATAAGACACGAAAATATAGCTGCAGACAAACAATTTATATTCTAGCATAGAATGTACTCGATTTGCAAATAACGGATGTATGCACAAAAATTCAAGTCATTAATACCACTGCTTGAAACACTTTCTACTCCTCTTCAAATACCCTGTACAGTATACTCACCAAAGTGAAGACCGAATAAGGATGAGTTTTTATGAATTCGCGTACCGAAATTTATGATGTTCGCTCACAAGGACACCACAGGACAATCGAATTTTTTTATATCTTTATATTTATGGCACATGAAGTTCAGAACTCAAATATCACTGTCCCAAAGCAGGTGGATGCAACCCTCACAAATTCTCGAGAATATCGTCTTCGAAGTCCTTCGAGCGTCTTTAATACCTTAGAGTAAGGTCGAGCTTTTGCCAGGCGGTTTGGCTCTGTGAAAGAGTGCTTGGCTGCTATGTGGGTAGCCTGGACCAGGTTCCCGGCCCATGCAAATTTTTAAACGAATGTGTATGTTCCATGACCATTTCCGCAGGAGTATATAGAGATAAAAAAAATTATTTGTGATGTTTTAATAATTTAAACGACCTTTATTACAAGAGACCGTAATTAAGAATTTATATTTCCAATGAAAACTGAAGTTTCGTGTGCCGTACATAATTACTGTGTGTGTGTGTGTGTGTGTGTGTGTGTGTGTGTGTGGGTGGGTGGGTGGGTGGGTGTGGGTGGGTGGTTGGAGCTTACGGGCACTCAACGGCCAGGTTATCAGCGCCCTTACACATATTAAAAGAAACGAACGTGGATAAAATGGCTAAAATTGTTGTCACACACTGAGGAGGAAATCTATAAAATGGCACTCATTCATTCACTCCTACCTCACTCGCGTTGACCCACACGCCTTAAGACAAAGGAGAAAATATGAAAGTGCTTCACCTGGGAGTAAAACGTAAGTAAAACGATAAAGGAGCTAAAAAGACGGCACAGGGAAATGTGACCGGCTGACAACTTAGAAGACATGTGTGAGCCAGTCACCCTGTTAACACGTTATTGAACATCTCCTTAGAATTTAAAAAAATGGCTCTGAGCATTATGGGACTTAACATCTGTGGTCATCAGTCCCCTAGAACTACTTAAACCTAACTAACCTAAGGACATCACACACATCCATGCCCGAGGCAGGACTCGAACCTGCGACCGTAGGAGTCGCGCGGTTCCGGACTGAGCGTCCTTAGAATTTCGGAGAACAAGTTAGAGGTATCACAAAACCTTTAAATTCTCATGACACTCGTTTGAACGTCACATCTGTCGGCAAATCTGCCGCTGCCCTCTGGTCTGAAAATAAAACACAGTCTAATAAAATGAAATGCATAGTGATCTGTACACCACAAGCACGACACACTGAGGGATTATCTCGCCGAAGCAAGAAGCTATGCGTCATAGGGCTGTGGCCTTGTCTGTAATGTAGCCCCACAAATAGGAGTCGCATGTCTTCAGATCCGGAGAATATAGCAGCCAATCGAGGACCATGCCAGTGGCCTCTGGGTGCCCCACATCCAGAATGCGGTCCCCAAAATGCTTCTTCAGGACATCAAACACACTCCTGCTTCGATGGGACCGAGCTCCGTCTTGCATGAACCACATCTTGTCGAAATCAGGATCACTTTGGATAATGTGGATGAAATCACCTTCCAAAATCTTCACGTACCATTGGTAGTTACTGTGCCGCCAAGGACTATCGCACTAATTATTCCATGACTGGACATTGCACACCACACAGTTACCCGTTGAGCGTGAAGAGACTTACTGATCGCGAAATGCGGATTCTCAGTCCCCCACATGCGCCAATTTTGCTTATTGACGAAAACATCCAAATGAAACTGGGCTTCGTCGCTAAACCAAACGATACAGCGCATACTAATTCCCATCGTGCCCCGTAGCCATCTGTGCAACTTGAACGTCCTAATGCAAACCGTTCAGAAGTTATGACGATTTTATTTCATATGGTTCTATAATTGTCACCCAGCATCCAATGGGATGGTACACAGAACAAACTGAGGATCACGACACGCCTCCCTGGCTGCTACATCCGCCCTTTCGTTCCCCTCAATGCCCATGTCCCCTGGTACCCCTTCTGTGTGAGGTTCTGTCTCGGTATTATCATACAATGCTTGGACAGAAGATGTTAGCAACTCCTTAAGAACGAAGAGTACTTTCTTGCACCTCATTCCAGGATAGTCTGATGTCTCCCTGCAGTAGTTTTTGCAAGGGTCATGCTTTGGCATGAAACCCTTTACGAAAAGTCAGCTCAAGGGAAAATTCTGGGCACACTTCACATCACGAACTGCTGAGGAGATAGAAAACCCGCGACTGCTCTAATTTTCTTTGTACCAGGACGGACTATGTCGCCATTCCCTAGGTGTCCTAAGATTTTTATTTTTTGGCGACAAAGATGCACTTTCAGGTAGAGGCCTGCAGTCCGAATATGCTTCAACATGGTTGTCAGGTGACTTAGATGTCCTTCAAAGATCTTCAGAAAAACGACATACTCATCCAGGCAGGAAAAACACACCTCGCCCATTTAAAGTGTCAGAGCAGGATGTCCACCAAACACTCCTAGGGGACTGGAACATTAAGTAGTCCAAATGGCATAACTTTGAACCAATAGGAGAACATCAGGATATATGAAGGACTCTTTTGCATTCAGTCTCATCAGCCTTGATTTCCCAGTAGCTTGTCTGCATGTCCATAGTTGAGAAATACTTCGCTCCTGTCAAGCAGTGGCGGCTGCTTTCTAAGAGTACAAGAGCACGTGAACACCGTAACTTTCGACACCTTTAGGATTTACTCGTTATTTTTCTTTGAATGTTGTTAAACGCAACATAGACGCTGCAATCTGAAAGATAAGACACTTAAATCTACTGCGCTACTGCTACTCCAGACTCCATGAAACTTGTCATCAGATTCGCGCAGTGCTAACAGGTGGTAGCACACTGCGGCAGACTTTTTTTTATCCCTGTTCGCTAGCCATAAATCCTGCTAGATGATAGCACACTCCTCAATATGTTAATTCATTCACCATATAATGTAGTAAAATTAGATCGGCCGTCAGTGTATACTAAAGATGTACTGACAGTAAACCTATTTTGTCAGTTTCTGAATGAGTTATTAGTATATTAAATTATGAGTTTTATCATACAGTGAGCCGTTTGAGGCGCTGTGTGTCATATGGGTGCAAAGCACATCACTGTCAATTGTAAGACTGTAATATTTATTCATCCTTCTGAAATCTGTTTACCTAATAGTGAGTCAAGTTTATCTGTGCTGTAGGCCCACATTGTCTGTATGAAAATACACGAAATACTGTATCACTGGTTTCTCTGATATTCACTAAAATGTGGGATCGGCGGCGATGTGCTTTGGGCCCTTATGGATCTCAGCGCCTCATTTGTATTCTAGTAAAGTGACCATGTTGGCAGACATTACTACTTCAGTTTAATCATTTAAAGAAATGGAACTTTCTGTTTGGAGTTCGTTGTTTACTGTGCGAGAAACAGTTTTCGTGTGCAATGTAAACATCAACTATGTTGAACCTATTTTAAATGCTAACAGAAAAATCAAGCTGTGAGGACGGGTCATGAGTCGTGCTTGGGTAGCTCAGTCGGCAGAGCACCTGTCCGCAAAAGGTGAAGGTCCGGAGTTCGAATCTCGGTCTGGCAACCGGTTTTAATCCGTCAGAAAGTTTCATATCAGTGCACACTCTGCTGCAAAGTAAAACTCTCATTCTGGTAACGGAAAAGTAATATCTCATTCTGGGAACGGAAATGTAAATTAGCAACAAAAGTTTGCTGGACAGGAACTAGGGCCTCAGAGAACATATCCTTTTATTGAGAGTGTCGAAATCAAATAAGCTTGACTACAAGTGAACATTTAACAAAGAAGAGTACCGTTAGCACAAGTTGTTATTTGGGTGCACATAAAAATGTCTGATTTTCAGCCCGGAAGTAAATTCGTGACCTAATACATCTGTTAGGGATCTTGTACATTTGTCTGAAAAAAATGGAAAAGCATAAAAATCCCACTCACATAAAAATGCGAAATGGAGATTTGTGAAAGCTTAGACATTGTTTCGTTATTGCCCTAAACTGCACTTAACTACGAGAGCTGTTCAATAAAGAATGATCATTTTTTTGGCAACATGCCTTTACTCATCCTTATAATTTTGATGGACCTTCTAAAAGCGGTCTCTCATGAATGCGATGCACTTGTCGCAACGTTTCTGCCAGTCTTTTGAGAGGTTCTTCACAATCGCCTCTGCAGCCTTTACAACTGCTTCTGATGATTGATAATGCCTCCCACGAAGGCGTTTCTTCATGTTAGAGAATAGAAAAGTCACATGGGGCTATACCAGGGCTATTGGGAGGATGAGGGATGCACTTCACGTTAATTTCTGCAAGATATTCAACAACAACATTGGCAATATGCGGCCGCGCGTTACCGTGGTGAAGCATCCAGTCTGCTTCACGGAAATTTTGTCCTTTGCGCCTGATATGGACCTGCAATGTTTTCCGGACATCCCTGTAGTATTGTCCTGTTACTGATGTGTGTGCAGGACAACATGCTGATAAACCATTCCATGAATATCAAAGAATGAAATGACCATAACTTTCCCAGCAGACGCAACCACTTTTGCTTTTTTGGAGGTTGGCGATGAAGGAGATTTCCACGCTGAGCTTTGCTGTTTGCTCTCAGGGTCAAAATGATGTAGCTATGTTTCATCAGCAGTGATTACATTTGAAAGAAACTCCGGATCTTCCTCTAACATCGACTTTAACTGCATGCAGACCTACACGCGAATGTCCTTTTGTTCGGGAATCACCAGTCTTGGAACCAATCGCACACAAACACGTATCATGTGTAATTTTTTTGTCACCAACGCGTGGGTGCCACCAAATGAAACTTTCAGTATTTCAGAAAGTGATCTTAAGGTAATTCGTTGATCCTCTCTCACAATGACAGCAGCAGTGTTGAAGTTTTCTTCAATAAGAGCAGTAACTGGAGCACCGGGTCCACCTTGCTTTGAAATTGTCTGCCCTCTTTAAACATTTTAAACCACCTTCGAGCTGTGCTGTAGGAAAGAACAGACCCTCTCCATAGGCCTCCTGTAACACTGTATAGGCCTCAGCTGAAGATTTGTTGAGATGAAAGCAGAATTTCAAAGCCGCATATTGTTCCTCGCGTGTTACCTCCATCATTGCAGCGGTAGGCGATACTGAACATGTCTGACCTTGCCTGCCTCTCACGGGTGGGAACTAGGAGTCCCAACAACGGAACTACTACGGTGTGTTTGCTGCACATTAAGCTAACAGAATATCATAAGATTAAATTTTAGCGCGAGAAATTATGACATTAAAAAAAGATTTATGATCATTCTTTATTGAACAGCCCTCGTATGTACAAAAAAAATTCCACAAAAACAATTCTTTCTTTTGTCAGATAAGTTATGCATTATTATTATTATTATTATTATTGGCAGTGACTGTAGTTGTATAAACTTGTTGATAAGCATAACTGTTATACTGCAGATGCTATTAATTTCACTCTCTCAAATTTATCTGAATCTAAAAATTTGTGAACATCAAGAATGTATATCACGAGCCTCCACTGAGTCTGAAGCATCATCAATGTGCGGCACGGCAATGGGTAGACTTCTTTTTTTCGTGATTTTTTTCAGTCGTTGGTATTCGATGCAGAAACGTCATTTGTCATCTTCTTTTTTTTCACAGGGAGGAAACGAGAGGACCAAAGACTTACTTTGTTGTTGTTGTTGTGGTCTTCAGTCCTGAGATTGGTTTGATGCCGCTCTCCATGCTACTCTATCCTGTGCAAGCTTCTTCATCTCCCAGTACTTACTGCAACCTACATACTTCTGAATCTGCTTAGTGTATTCATCTCTCGGTCTCCCTCTACGATTTTTACCCCCCACGCTGCCCTCCAATGCTACATTTGTGATCCCTTGATGCCTCAGAACATGTCCTACTAACCGGTCCCTTCTTTTTGTCAAGTTGTGCCACAAACTCCTCTTCTCCCCAGTTCTATTCAATACTTCATCATTAGTTATGTGATCTACCCATCTAATCTTCAGCATTCTTCTGTAGCACCACATTTCAAAAGCTTCTATTCTCTTCTTGTTGTTGTGGTTTTCAGTCCTGAGACTGGTTTGATGCAGCTCTCCATGCTACTCTATCCTGTGCAAGCTTCTTCATCTCCCAGTACCTACTGCAGCCTACATCCTTCTGAATCTGCTTAGTGTATTCATCTCTTGGTCTCCCTCTACGATTTTTACCCTCCACGCTGCCCTCCAATACTAAATTGGTGATCCCTCGATGTCTCAGAATATGTCCTACCAACCGATCCCTTCTTCTAGTCAAGTTGTGCCACAAACTTTTCTTCTCCCCAGTCCTATTCAACACCTCCTCATTAGTTATGTGATCAACCCATCTAATCTTCAGCATTCTTCTGTAGCACCACGTTTCAAAAGCTTCTATTCTCTTCTTGTCTAAGCTATTTATCGTCCATGTTTCACTTCCATACATGGCTACACTCCATACAAATACTTTCAGAAACGACTTCCTGACATTTAGATCTATACTCGATGTTAACAAATTTTTCTTCTTCAAAAACGCTTTTCTTGCCATTGTCAGTCTACATTTTATATCTTCTCTACTTCGACCATCATCAGTTATTTTGCTCTCCAAATAGCAAAACTCCTTTACTACTTTAAGTGTCTCATTTCCTAATCTAATTCCCTCAGCATCACCCGCCTTAATTCGACTACATTCCATTATCCTTGTTTTGCTTTTGTTTATGTTCATCTTATATCCTCCATTCAAGACACTGTCCATTCCGTTCAATTGCTCTCCCAAGTCCTTTGCTCTCTCTGACAGAATTACAATGTCATCGGCGAACCTCAAAGTTTTTATTTCTTCTCCATGGATTTTAATACCTACTCCGAATTTTTCTTTTGTTTCCTTTACTGCTTGCTCAATATACAGATTGAATAACATCGGGGAGAGGCTACAACCCTGTCTCAGTCCCTGCCCAACCATTGCTTCCCTTTCATGCCCCTCTACTCTTATAACTGCCATCTGGTTTGTATACAAATTGTAAATAGCCTTTCGCTCCCTGTATTTTACCCCTGCCACCTTTAGAATTTGAAAGAGAGTATTCCAGTCAACATTGTCAAAAGCTTTCTCTAAGTCTACAAATGCTACAAACGTAGGTTTGCCTTTCCTTAATCTTTCTTCTGCCGTAAGGTCAGTATTGCCTCACGTGTTCCAATATTTCTACGGAATCCAAACTGATCTTCCCCGAGGTCGGCTTCTACCAGTTTTTCCATTCGAAGACTTTCTTAGGGTTTAATAATGTCATATTGTAGCATCTTCTGCAGGATTATTGGTCTTTCAGCTGGAGACACAGTATGAGCAATGGCTACTTGATGGACGATCCCCGGTGTTGATAAAGCGTTCTACCATAGATCACTTGGCCTATCTTTTCTCCGCTGCATATGGATATGAGTGCAGAATGGCAAACATTTGTCGATGTTGTTCCTTCGTAACGCCAGATCCTACTCGGCAGTTCGATAGTGGCTTCTTCTCCTACATTGTTCGTAGTGGTAGCACAGCCCAATTCTTTGTCAATGGCACTAAGGTGCCCTACCTGGATTGGTTCAGCTGTCCCTATACACATACCATAAGCGATAACTTATGGCTGCTCGTGAGAACTGGTTATCCAAAGTTTTCCTTGATCACCTGCACAGCTTATGATTGTCGCTGGCATGTAGATCTCTTTTGTGAGCCTGAGTAGAATTTTGCAATTGACAAAAGCTTTCCGGTTTAACTGAGCATCTAGACTGATGAATAGAGCTCGCATCATTAATGACGGCCGGATAACAATGTTTTAAATAGAAAACAACTGCCCAGAGCAATACTTGCTACATGAGTTTGTTGGAATAGCTTCTTCAGTTCAGAGTTCTGATCTTCCATAGTCTCTGACTGCCTGCCTGCAAGAAGTTCCATCTGAGGATAACATTATGACTACCTGCTGATGTAACATACATTTGATAAAAGGAAACCCCGACCTGACCAGCGCCTGAACAGGTCGGCTGTCGACGATGACATCAATGAGATTTCCTGACATCATGGCGAATATCGTCCACGAAGGAATTTCATCTGTGGTGGTCTCACCTCGATAGATGGTCTCCTCACTTAGTTTTCCTGAATTCGGCGGCTAGACGAGAGGCTGGTACCTCTGTACTACGACAGGGAATGGCTACAGTGTGTCGGGGAGCAACCTTGTCTACTGTATGGCGATGGAATTCGTTCTACAGGTCGACTATAATCGTCTGCAGTTGACTGGAGCGAATAAAACTGTTGCGATGGTTAATGTCTGGCAGTGTTGTTGTAGTCTTCCTTCTATGCAGTAGTGTACAACGTGTCCAGGGCGTCCACGGTGGCTACATAGCGGGGCTTGCCATCTGTCCTCCAAATGTTTGTTCTTCTGGACGTTATACTTGACGGCGGAGTTGTTTTTCTCTGCAGTTGTTGGGTGCCTGGTTATCATTTGATGGCAGCAGTATTAGTCAGAGTCCATTCTTCCTGATGCGTTCGACTTGGAGAGCAGATTGGTGGTAAAGGTCGATATCCCCTCTTCTTCAACATTCCCTATTACTGTCTGCTGTGAGGTCAATATTTATGGCTGCTATCTCTTGCTTACTCCGTCCGAAATTTCTCGCTGGCATAAAATGCTGTAGCTCTACTGTTATAACCTGGCGTCTGAGGTCTTCCACAACTGTCATAGAGACCGCACTCAGCAGTTAGTCATAGCTCTTTAGTCCGACCGTTTTTCTGCTGCATTTCTTCGATGTACTGATGCTACTTCATGAATATTTCTGTCGTTGTTACGTCCTTTACAAGAAGAGTTTGGTGCATGTCTTCTGTGATCCCTTTCATCAAGTGTGACATTTGTCAGCTTGTGTCATATTCAGTGTCACAATGTGGCACAGGACTAAAACATTCTGTATGCAGGACTGTGTTGTTTCTTAGTTGTTTCTCCACTAAGCGGAATATCTGGTGTCTATCGCCCAACTTTTGCTTCAGTTTGACCTGGAGTTTGTCCTACCTATTGAGCTTCTCTTCGTTGTTTTCAAAACACAGCTGGGTTATGCCTTCTAAGGAAAAGTAAACATTTGTCAAACACGTCACGTCATCCTACTTGCTTTATTTGGCAACTCAGACAGAATCTTTCAGCCATTTTGTTGGGTCCTGTCCAGCGTCTCAGGGAAACACTGATGGACGTCTGATGTGCAACTGACTTACTGCTGTTTTGGAAACAATTAACCTCCTGAATATACGATCTGTGGGAACGATGCATTGCTTGTATTCCGGTTCCTGTACGTGTTGGCGAAGGCTTTTAAGTTCCTTAATTGAAGCCATGGTAATTTAGGTGTTTTGAAGTACCTGGCGTCTCCAACAAACAATGTCAAGTGGTAATCACACTTAAGTCCGAATCCGAAAGTAGGGTCGTGAATTAAGCACAACACTTAGAACTGAAACCAAGTTTATTACGAACACGAGCGTACAGCCAGAACAGAACTGCACTCTTGGATGAAGCGTGTAGCTATGTACACAAACAAAGAATATTCTAGAATACACGAATATAAGAATTTTCTAGAACCTTCCAAAAAGGACACATATTAAATGACATATAACTGCAAGTGGTCAGGTATGGCGACTTACAGCACGTCAGTCAGCGACGTTATCGGCTACGCAACGCTGCAAGTAGCACAGCATCTCGCGGCAATATTGCTAGAATGTGATTGCCTTTTCAGTGGAAGAAGAAAGTTGCTTTAGTGACATGACTTGCTTTTACACTTCAGAGGTATACATGCTGCGATAAGCACTTGTGATAAACTTGTAACTGTATGCCAGATACAATTTCAACATGACACAATAATTACATGATCCTGTAGATAACTAGTTTACATGTGAAACAACCAGCGAAAGCTGCCAACAAACACAGATAAAAATATTATGTACATATTGGGGATGAGTACCCTGATTTCGATATATTTCGTACATATTGAAATAGAATCACCTTCTGTGACTGAACCGGGACGTTTGCCCTACTTTTTTCGTCAACAACACAATCATGGTTCCACTACCCACCGAGATATAAATTCTGTTTAAGAGACGCAGTTTTTAAAACCTGCAGTAGTTACTAACGGAACTTCGCCATTTAAATCGACGGTTTAGTCGACGGCAGCAGTCATAAGGTAGCCCAAATGCCATGCACAAACGTAAACGAACAACAGCAACTTGTTCATCGCCTGGAAATTTAGTGTGAGTAGCCGCGTGGAGTGGCCGCGCGGTTAGAGGCGCCATGTCACGAACTGCGCGGCCCTCCCGCCGTAAGTTCGAGTCCTCCCTCGGGCATGGGTGTGTGTTGTCCTTAGCGTAAGTCAGTTTAAGTAGTGTGTAAGTCTAGGGACCGATGACTTCAGCAGTTTGGTCCCTTCGGAATTCACACACATTTGAACATTTTTTAATGAGTATTCCAGTGCGTTAGGGGTATACTCCTTCTGGAGGTGGTACGATATTCCACTCATCCGCTCTGAAAAATGGCTCGAACAGTGAATTACGTGGGGCCTTTCATTCTGCAGCAGAAATTGAATCACGCAGCAAATTATTGTCCAAACGCGGTGCGTACCCGACAGCCGCTGTCGATTGTCTTCTGGGTACAACAGACGAATAGAACATACTGAGTTTCACACGATTGCTGTTTGCGGTATCAACATTCATTTCAACAACAGGGATTTTCGGTCTCCAACAACGTATTGACTACCAAAGTTCCCAAGAAACTCTTATCCAAAATAATCGGATTGTATAGATTCATAATGTTGTAAAACAAATGAACCTGATCTACATCAAACAGATTCCAAGGAGTGTGAAGATATAAAACCACAATCTTGCCAAGTGACCAACAATATCACGACAGGAAGCACTGGTGCAGGCGGATGTGGAATTGGAAAGAATGGAAGATGATGGCTTATCATCAACTCGTAGAAATTACATGATAAGATGTTTGTAAAAATATGGTTAATAATAAACTGTACAATCGCTCGACACGATAAACCCACAAACTTGATCTCGACAGTCATCATCATCATCATCATCACATCATCTTTTCTGAACTGCAGACTGTACCTACACACTCTCCAGGTGCAGACTGGCTAGCGTAGAAGGAAACATGAAAATCTGATATATCTCACATGTAACAACAGACAGTTCGAACGTGAATGGAGGCTGCAATAATTGGGTAATGTACAGCAACCGATAACTACTCTGAAACGAAACGTAGCTCTCACTTGCGCTATCAACAATCTGATGATGGAAGTTCGAGTCGTTTGCGTTTCGAACTGTACGAGCAACTACAGAAATTAAAGCAAAAAACCCTTCTCAACAGTTCTAATCACGTACGAACCACAAATAGAAGATACTTGACGACAAGTCGCACTTTTAGGCTTTCACAGGACACTCAAGCGTTTCAGTTATCTGAAGAGTCTCGTGCTGCTGTCTTAAAGCGATAGGCTAAGAGAATAACAAATACCTGTGACAATGTAAAACCCCAAATAACTCTGGCACGTCACAATACGATATACAGTTTATTGTCGGGACTTAGGGAATGTAGCACGACTGAGCTCTTCCGAGTACGCCAATCATTTCGAGAAATTTGATTTCGAAAGCTCGAAACAACATTTTATTGACTTCGTTTCCAACTGAGTGCTTTGAAAGCACGTTTCCGCTCATAATTAATTATTTCCTTGCCGCTGGCGAAGCGTCACCACAAAAAGCAAAATTACCGAGCCGCGATACGCATCCAATTCGCCCACAAACTCGATTTCATGAGCTCTGTTTGCCCAGATGCTTGATAATCAGATCTGCCTATCACTACCTGTCTGTTTGTGTTCAACTAGAAAGCTTTATAAACTAGAAAGCATGAAACATACTCCAGAAAATTTTGGACGCACTGCCCATCACTATAATCATAGGCCATTTCGACCTGATCTGTCCTAACACTTATTATTTTACTTAGGCCTAATTATTTTTGCATCTGGATATGGTGATCACAGTACTTAAAAATACAATTTCCTGTTTAATACATTCCACATAAACTTGTATAGCAATAAAATTTTTGGTAATAAGACGACTAGTTCAAATGGTTCAAATGCCCCTGAGCACTATGGGACTTTACATCTGAGATCATCAGTCCCCTAGAACTTAGAACTACTGAAACCTAACTAACCTAAGGACATCACACACATCCATGCCCGAGGCAGGATTCGAACCTGCGACCGTAGCGGTCGCGCGGTTCCAGACTGAAGCGGAACAGCTCGGCCACACTGGCCGGCAAGACGACTAGTGAACGTGGTTTAAGAACACACAGAACGTTTCAGATACGAGTACTATCAGTCCCCAAAATGTGTGCCGTCCAGTTTTTTCTTTTTTAACTTACAACGTTTCAGACATTTTTCCCCTTGTACAATTTTCGTGCTAATTTAAAAACACGTTCTTAAGCAGCATTTAAAGCAGATTCTGTTCAGATGACAAAGTATGACAAAAGAATAGTTGTTCTAGTAATTGCAAAAGGCTCAGAAACAGAAAGTAAAAAAAAAAAAAAAAAAAAAAAAAAAAAAAAAAAAAAAAAAAAAAAAAAGGTTCAAATGGCTCTGAGCACTATCGGACTTAATATCTATGGTCATCAGTCCCCTAGAACTTAGAACTACTTAAACCTAACTAACCTAAGGACAGCACACAACACCCAGCCATCACGAGGCAGACAAAATCCCTGACCCCGCCGGGAATCGAACCCGGGAACCCGGGCGTGGGAAGCGAGAACGCTACCGCACGACCACGAGATGCGGGTAACAGAAAGTAAACTCGCCACAGGAGGCAAAAACGAAATGCGCAGTTGAAGAAATTTCTACTGTTTCTCTGATGCAGTCTCTTATGGGCAATACGTTATCGACCTCAACATTGTGCTTTTTAAAGGAACGAAATTCACAGTTACCTGATCCAGGACTCAGTTGCTCATTATTTGTGGAAAAGAAACGAAGGTTAAGAATTCACTAAGTCGTCGACACAGACGCTATTACACTTATAAACAAACTGTAGATACCTGATACGATATTCACTTTTTTCATGTTGATTTCAAATTTGGAAACCGTTTTGCACTACAACGTCAGTTCTTTAAGACTTATTTTCGTGGAACACCGTTGATAGAAAATGTTCTCGTCATTTTCAGTTATTTTTCATTTAACAGCGTAAATTACTGTGGCTATCTGACTGGAGTTTCCATCGAAACCGTTCTTTGCAAAGGAATTTTGCATACACTGAAATATTTTCAAGTTTAATCAACATCAATAGAGGTCTCACGACAAGTGTCGGGGTGAATACAGCTTACTTTCCTGGAATCGTCTGACAAGGGGATCTTACGGACTTGCCTCACGGGATTTGAAGCTTTCTACCCAGACATCAACTTTCTAACGCAATACGAAGGAATTCCCCCTCCCCCCCCCCCTCTAACGCAATACGAAGGAATTCCCCCTCCCCCCCCAACACACACACACACACACACACACACACACACACACACACACACACACACACACACACACACACACACAAACCTTTAAAAAATCGCCTTTGAAGATAAGATTTCCGATCCCTGTGAAGTACAATTATAATTACGTCACTTAAAAAAAAATCGGCGGCGGCTGATTTTATAAGACAAAGAAAATATTCGAAACCCTTGGGGAAAAGCTCCACGTCGATCAGCAAACCAGAAGAAACACAAAGACTTAAAGTGGAAGACGGTCTGGACTAACTTTGCATACAAATCCTTAAGTTCAAGGTTCCGCTCTGCAGGTTTCATGTTTATAAATAATTTAATCCCGACAGAATGAAATTGACTAGTCATCCGTTCTTCCAGTACTGTTGGGCCTGACACCGCCATACACCGAACAGTACGTTGCTCCAAAATCGAAAAACTGATAAAATTTAAATTAGCAAATTTGCAGTCAATTACTGTTAACGAAATAAACAGCAACAAAATAATGTACATGGACGTCAAAGCGTTTGCAGCATCTAAGACAAGAACAATCATGTGATTCATATATTGTTTTAAAAATTACATCTTCAACGAGGAAGGATAGTCTACATGCGGCTTTAGAAAACACATCAAGAACGAAAAACAAGAAATCGTTAACAATAAATGGAAAAGGGAGAGTTCTTATAATTTATACATCAATTTATACATATCAACAATATTACGAAAACAATAGATTGCTACTCATCACAACGATGACACGTTGAGTTGCATACAGGCACGAGAAAAGACTGTTATTGTACATAAGCTTTCTCCCACGTTCAGAAAAGAAAAATGCACACACATTCACACAAGGAAGCAAACCTCACACACACACACACACACACACACACACACACACACACACACACACACACACACACACACACACACACATATATATATATATATATATATATATATATATATATATATATACGATCGCTATTTCCGACCACTGCGGAAATAGTGTGTGTGTGTGTGTGTGTGTGTGTGTGTGTGTGTTTACATTCCATATTTATTAACAAAAGAATCTAAGGAATACGGAATTCTAATTTTTTTACTGACAGTATGAAAATAAATTAAAATTTGATACAAAGTTAAATGAAAACAGTGATATACTACTAGACTACCACCAAAAACAACATACAACCCCCCCCCCCCCCCCGCATTATGATTCAATATTTGTCAATCACTATTTATTTTTGTTAATAAACGTGGAATTTCAACAGAAGCAAAAAAAAGTAGATCTGAACCAGAGACTTCACTACTAGACTTCTACGCAAAGCATTCCTCCCGCCCCCTTTTCAAGAATTGTTAAGTACTGAGTCACACAGGTTTAGGAAAATGGTGCTGAGGTATTGAGCTTCAAATCCAGTCAATATAATGAAGCCGAAGAGGACATAGCTGTCCGTCAAGCCCCCTTGTACGGCAGGTTTGATAGCAATAATATTACGATACACAAAGAGAGATGCGTCAATAGCGGCTGAGAATTTTGCCAAGAGCGTACTAAGAATCGAGCAACGGGGCAGCGCATGTTAGTTTTTGCAATGAACGACGAAACAGTTTTAAGTTCTCACGACAAATGCCTTGGGATACACTTGCTATAGTGCGATTAAAATTACTTTATAGTTGACACTTAACGCGTCGTAGCTGGTTTCCTCCAATCGAAGCGCTCAACGTCATGCCCGAACCGTCCGTAGTTGCCAGACCGCTAACAACTAATTCACTTCCAATGCATTGTCCGCCTTCCTTTCTTCGGTGTGTTTTTGGATCCTGAGTCCTGGGGTCTGTCCCTTTTATTACGTATTTCGTAACACACGATAACGCCACCAAAAACAACATACAACCCCCCCCCCCCCCACACACACAGTGATACTAACGAAGCAAACGCGTTTCATTCACACTACTAACCTAAAGCTAATGGAACCTTCCGCACAAGATAAGGTTCAGCGCCATTTACACAGTTATTATAATCAGATAGATCGGCTTACATTAGATAAGCTTCGCACTACATTATGTGGTTAGCATATAAACTTAATGTGTAGAAGATTGTTCGAATCTCGTCACATGCAGCGATTTTTTTTTATTTTTGTAAATATAATAATTTTTATTCAATTAATTGGTTTAAAAGTAATTTTCTATTTCTTATACTTTGACCCGTCTTTTCACCACCATCTACAGACTTTTTTTATTTGCTCTCATTTTTATTCCTGTTTTTTTTTTCGTGTGGAATCTGCTTGTGCTGCCTATAATCTGCAACAAAATGCCAACCAGTACTGCTCATTGGTTGGTAACGTGGCACCCCGTGTAGCCAGTGTGAGGATAGTTTCAGATAACCAACGAAAGCGAGAAATTACAGTCTGCTTTTACCGCTAAAACTGAAATTTTGCTGCGGAAGATAGCTACGCAAATTAACATGTTACGAATTTTTTGTGTCTTGAGTGAACAAAGCGATCTTGATTTTAATTCTACCGTAGATGGTTGATCGCCGTTTACTCGGATACATGCACATCACGAGGTTGTGGTTGGGTTACGGCACGAGTTTAAATTCACGGCTACAATATCCGCCTGCAACAGTTCAGTTCAGCCACTGATCCCTCAAAATCATCTTTTGACAGACCATCTCCTATTTCCACCATGCCTCGTGGCGGCTGCTCCAACATTACGTTACACATTAATCGTGTTTGTGAAGTGACTCGACTAGTTTGTGTGTCACCTATAACCTTGTGATAGCCGGCAGCGGATGTGGCGACACTGTAGCGGCAAGTGACAGACATCAACTATCATGTAATTGTAACTGGACTATAGTAGTCAATATCCATTAAATGGTGTTTCCTTCAAAGCTGTACTAAACAAACTCTGTGTACCTGACGGGCAGGTTTTCTGTTGGGTTTGTGAAGATCCTGGGGAAAATTATTTGGGTGAGGGTGGGGGAGTGGGGAGAAGGCGCTGCCTTTCCTTGTCACTCGCTGAGGAGACTTGTATGCTACACCCCTTGAAAGAGGCATACGAATGCACTTTGTTACTTCTTAAAAAGTGCACTATCGAGAGTACAATGCCCTATCTGTGACAATTTGAAAGCGATCACTATTTTCACGGTAATGTAGATATAGCATACATCAAATATATGATAGCTGTTTTGTCTGGGAGAGGGGCTGTGGAAAGACAAAGCACCACTGCATATAGCAGAAGTGACAAATTAGAGATAGGTTGCAGCCAGAGAGCAAAAACGTCCTTCTGTGTGTCAACTGTTAAGCGTGCCACTACTTCACATAAAGTTGGGGCTCATGAAGAATTCCGTGAAGGCACTACACAGATGCTTTTCACCCCGTGCAACCAGTTTCCAGAATGAAGTTATGGAAATGTGGAAAAAAATGTGTTCATAGTTCCGCGAATAAAGAAGAACATTGTATCACGATTTATCTCCCTAACTCTGTCTTGAGTGTTTAGGAGACAGTGATGAATATAGTAAACGTTTCAATCAGTAGATTACAGTGGAAGTCACGTTGTCAAGGTCGATGTTTGCTACCTAGCGCTGGACGCTTTTGAGCGGTATGTCAAATGTTCAGCACAAACTCAAGTCTACGAGCAAGAAATTCCAACAACGCCCATATTAAATTAATGACGTACGTTTCATGCGAGTATGTGTGCATTTTCTGTGTGTATTATACCTAATACCATGTTCATTATCACTCCATGTAGTAGTAAATGCTTCAGTCTAACTACTGTCTGATTAACTTTTTCCATGATACAATGTTACACTTGTATAAATGGTTGATGTCATACATTTGAGACACAACGGGTAATAGAACAAATGGTTTGGATATTATGAGTCAGAGGTTTCAATTGTCTCAGATTGATATCCATGATCTGATTTTTTTTTATCAGTGTTAGTGGCAGAAAACATGTTCAGTTGCGACTGCTTGCCTTAGAAACTATACCAGTACTCGCCTCATGTGATTTAGCAAATGTGCAGTACACCAAAATCGGGACGGCAAACCGCGAATTTGAACCTCCCTAATATGAGGTCCAGTGCCTTAAGCACTTACCATCCATCAGTTCTGCCACTGTCTATCTTATAGTTTTTAATTATAATTTTCTTTCAAGATACTGCCTCACAAGAGCTTACCACTAAAGTAAATGCCAAAAATTAAATCTTTGAGACTTACGGAAAGGATACCAGATTGAAATTTATAACACAGAGAATGTTGTCTGGTGTGGTAATTCATGACTTTAACCTAGTACGATCTGAAGTAACGACATGCGACCCAAGAAATGAATATCTATGACACAATCGGAAAAAAATCGATAAAATTCTCTTTGTGTAAAGTTGTAAAAGTAATGAAATCTCATCTACAAAAAGTCAAATTAATTCTATCTTGCTATATTAGAATAAAGAATCATAAATTAATACAAAATCTAAAATACTTAAATGTGTTAATTGCACACCTGTGACGTCCCTTTTTTTACTCAACGGTTCTTGTTAAGTAAATTATGCGTAACCCAAAAATATTCGTTTTCTTCCAGTTTGGCCCAGTAAGCTAAAAGGTTGGACACCCGCGATTTAGATACTTGCCGTTAAGTCCACAGGGATGCAGATAAAGATATGGGATAGAGATTGAATTAGTGTTGAAACATAACGAAAAATACGCCATAGAAGAAAGCAATAACATATTTCAAGAGCTTAGGAACAGAAGGTACGAGGCTATGGAGCCCAACCCAAATCTACCGAGATGAAGGTGTTACTTACAATCTAAAAACAAATTAAAGTATATAGTAATTATTGTATCACGGAGCGATCACTGCAATAATGGAAGGTGCCAAGTAAAATTCCAGACCTGAAATATGACGCAGCATCCTACAGCGATGAAAATCTACATAACTATGTAACTAACCTAATGTAAGCGAGGGCTGACTGCTGTTGTTGTTGAATGGTTGTCATGCACTTCTAACAATAATAATTTCAGGAATAACAAGTTAATCTTTGGAGAAGATATAAATGACATGCATTTTCAAAGAGATTAAAGCTAATTATTCTTGAATCGTCACTCTTAGTTTCTAATATTTCTAGTCTGCGGGCAGATTTTCTATTATGGCTAAATGCGTAATCTAAAAGACGCTCCATCTTGATATAAACTTGGTACGCTATTTAAGTACTTTCGAGCGATAGTCTTTTTCATTTCTTTGCAATTGCAACCAGCGGATAGTGTTCGTTGCAATCTCTGACTTATTTTACATGACTTGGGTATTCGAGAAAGTTTCTACAAATATCCTGTAAAATATTAACAAGATATACGTCTATTACACACAGTGACAACTAGCTCAAAACAAGGAGAACTATACAGTGCAGCAACTAACCAAAAGTGAAGAAGCAGTCTATCTTACTGCATTAATAAGTAACGAATCATGTCTGTCGTCTCGCGTGCGTTAGGATATAAAGTGGCAAAATGACGTAGGTTCAGTACAGGTAGGCTACAGTGATGGCAAGCTTGGATTCACTGGTAAAATACTTAGAAACTGTTGTTTGTCCAGGAAGAACGTTGTTCATGAAGTTCTTATACTGTCTGTACTGAAATACTGCTACTGCACAAATATATGGAATCCATATAGATTACAATAACAGGGTACCCAAAGCAGGGCAGTGCGAACGGTAACTGGTTTGTTTCAATTGCAGGGTAGTATCACAGTAAAGATGAAAAAGATAACGCTTGCAGAAACGAGAAAAAGAATGCACAACAAAAATCGGAAACCTGGTTTCGAATATTCAAGATGTGGTTTCCAGAAAAGAATCTATCAATATTCTAACATGACACTAACGAAGGAATTGTGAAGACAAGATTTGGCAGGCATAATTCTTCCGACACCTTAACGATGAAAAAATGGAAGGAAAAGAAAACAAATGAACAAAGGTGTAATGCAACGATAAAAAATAAAGCTAGCGTAAAGGGAAAATGGTCGACTGTAAATTTGGAATGAAGAGAGATTTTAAATGACAGACAGTCTCTCAGTCAGTCTCTCTCTCTCTCTCTCTCTCTCTCTCTCTCTCTCTCTCTCTCTCTCTCTCTCTCTCTCTACCCCGACATAACGTGTGTAAATGCAACAGTCTTCACCACCTATCACGTAAAATGCCTCGTGCTTCACTGAACAAAACATAGCGGGAATGGAATGAAAAAAGCCACCTCAACTGTTTTGTGATAAGGACCGTCATTAAATGCCCTTAACACCAGTTGTGGTTCACAGTTTCTCGCCAAGTGCCACAAAACCACTGAAGCTAATGGTTATCAAAGCAAATTACTTAAGAATACATCTGTGTTTCACAGAATTCGTGTCGATAGGCAACCAGTGGCTCATTTGCAACATATCCTTCCGAGTCGGAAACTAAATGGGTTGAACGTAGTAACTGAACCGTTCTTACATAGCTGATTGTCAGCAACTACGCAAGATCCAAAGCGAACTACTGTAACCACTTGCGACTGTCACTGTAACAACAATAATTAACATAATTACGGACGTAAAACACTAATCGCACACGGAAATACATCCTCCAAGGGCGCCATACTAGGTCAGTCGCTGTAATAAGAACAGTATCTCACTAAAAGCCATTTTCAACGATCTTGACAATACTTCATCCCGCACGTCTCATACGCTTCAGAAAGCGAGGAGATATGGCCGTTAAACTCGCAAATCGAAGACAGGCACTAGATATTGCCCTCCGAAATTTATTACTCAAATTTTCATGTCGGCTTTTATTGTGCAGAAACTCTGACAGTGGACACATACGCCTGAAATATTTGGACTAGCGATCAGCTTAAAGGAATGCGTCGTTTCATGTTTGGCACCGGTGAACATGCAGACGACGCTTTTCAATTTCTTAAAGAACTTTCAGTGAGCTTGCATATTTCCTCAGTGGAGGTGCATCCATATTGCTAATCCAAATTTAGAGCAAACACGTTTGAATACGACAGAAATAAACCTTTCACAACCGACAGAAGTACGGAAGCCAAGTTCCTGCTATCAGCATCACCAGTCATGCTTATAATTATACACGAGAATATAAAATATGTGAACACCGCGAGAATATTCCTTAATAAATTACTGTGACAGGAATATTTTTTTTCAAAACTAATTGTGTGGTGGGCAGAGTGCTTTTAGGCAAAAAAATTATAGTAGTGGAAAATGGAGAAGACTCCACATGCATATTACATCCAACACAGTGATTAATTACAGTGAAACCAAGATGAATCTCGGAAATATTTGCACGTTGTGCAGCATTCCAAAAAAGAGGTCAAAAACTGTAAGCGAAATGGGGTTATACACAAGGTCTCTCTCCTGAGAATCTTTAGGCGCATTTTCTCTTGAGTTTCGACAGATATTTGCGATTTTATTTTTGCAACGTGAACAAATACTGCTCCTCATGTCTTTCATGCGACGGCCAGCATTGATGGAAAGCGTCGGTTTGTTTCCCGTTACATGCAAAATGCTTTCTGAAGTGGAATTTTACATGCCCTTTCGACAGAGAGGTCCCAGATTAGTCTAATGCGATATTCATTTTAACGATATCTATTAACAGGGACAGTAAAACGTGAATACTTCAAGCAGCGGTAGCACCGCCTTGGCGCGCGCTAAATGCTACCGCCACGCGGAAAACCGTGGTGCTCAGTCGCTTTAACCGAATGGGGACGCAAAATTCCGATTTAAAAATCATTTTGTTTGAGACGGGAAACAAACCAAGGCATTTCGTCGACACTTGGCGTCGTATGAAAGAGTTGATGAGCAAGATTTGTTTGCGCTGACACCAGCTGCACACAGCAAAAACTAAATTGCAAATATCTGCCGAAACATCAGAGAATTGCCATTGACGACCGTCGGAGAGGCACCGGTTTATATAGGTATCTACACTGAAGCGCCAAAGAAACTGATATAGGCGTGTATATTCAAACAGAGACACATGAAGACAGCCAGAATACGGCGCTGAGGTCGGCAACGCCTATATAAGACAAGAAGCGTCTGGCGCAGTCTTTAGATCCGTTACTGCTGCTACAATGGCAGGTTATCAAGATTTAAGTGAGTTTGAACATGGTGTTATAGTCGGCGCACAAGCGATGGGACACAGCATCTCCGAGGTAGTGATGAAGTAGGAAATTTTCCCGTATGACCATTCCACCAGTGTGTCGTGAATATCAAGAATCTGGTAAAACATCAAATCTCCGACATGCTGCGGCCGGAAAAAAAGATGCTGCCAAAACGGGGCCAACGACGACTGAAGAGAATCGTTCAAATGACAGAAGTGGAACTCTTGCGCAAATTTCTGCACACTTCAATGCTGGGCCATCAACAAGTGTCAGCGTGCGAGCCATTCAACGAAACATCATCGATTCAGGCTTTCGGACTCGAAGGCCCACTCATGTACCCGTGATGACTGTACGACACAAAGCTTTATGCCTCGCTTGATCCCGTCAACACCGACGTTGGGCTGTTGATGACTGGAAACATGTTGCCTGGTCGGACAAGTCTCGTTTTATATTGTATCGAGCGGATGGACGTGTACAGGTATGGAGACAACCTCATTAATCCACGGACCCTGCATGTCAGCAAGGTACTGTTCAAGCTGGTGGAGGCTCTGTAATGGTGTGGGGCGTGTGCAGTGGGAGTGATATGAGACCCCTGATATGTCAAGATACGACGGAGAGGTGACACGTAAGCATCCTGTCTGATCACCTGCATCTATTCATGTCCATCGCACATTCCAATGGATTTGGGCATTTCCAGCAGGACAATGTGATACCCCACATGTCCAGAATTGCTACAGAGTGGCTCCAGGAACACTCTTCTGAGATTACACACTTCCACTGACCACCAAATTCCCTAGGCATGAACATTATTGAGCATAGCTGGGATGCCTTGCAACTTGCTGTTCTGAAGAGATCTCCACCCCCTCGTACTCTTACAGATTTATGGGAAGCCCTGCAGAATTCATAGTGTCAATTCCCTCCAACATTATTTCAGACATTAGTCGAGTCCATGCCATGTCGTGTTGTGGTACTTTAAGTGCTCGCGGGAGCCCTACACAATATTTGGCAGGTGTACCAATTTCTTTGGCTCTTCATTATATATGAGGGTAACTGCACATTTTGCGCCTCTATTTCACCTAACTGTTAATGAAACATTCGCTATAACACAATCGGAAAGAGAACCTGAAAGTGATATTGATGGCACTGCTTTATCACAATGGTGTTGTTCATTTTGAGTACAGTCAGAGTCAAATGGAGAAGAACCAGTTTTCTTTCAGAAGAAGTCATCTCAACTGTAGTCCAGACATTCATATTAGTCAATCTTTCACAACTGAGAATATAAGTATTGTGCTCCATTGATTTGTCACCAGCGGACTTCATTCTAAAACTCAATTGAAATCGAGATAAACAGCTGATGCATCACATATCTGCTATCCTGCAAGGGACATCCTTAAAATCATTCCTTCAGTGGAAACACCACTGGAGGCAGTTAAAGTTAGGAATGGCACTACAGTGTATCAGTCATTTTTAGAGTTTTATAAAACTGTGCCTCAACTCTTGGACATACTGTTAAATCTGTTAAAGAAATTTTTCTTTATCTATGTCATTCTACTATTTGCAGTGAACTTTTCTATGAAAATGCCTCAGAAATGAGTTAAATTAAAGAGTACAGGCAGTTAGTACAGCCCATGTTCATGTGATGCTTATAAGACAATGGAGTTAAAATTGCTTTGTGCTAGCAAGTTTGGTCTTCTCATTTTTTATTAATGAATTTCCTCCAACAATTCTACCCTCTTTCCCCTCTTCAACTGCCTAAAAGTTCAGTTCCACCACTTTATTTTTTTACAGTTAACAACATAATGATTTACGCAAAATTTTATCTCAACCGAACAGCAAGACAATCCCAATGACCATCAAGTTCTGAACTCACATTGTTTTTCAGATTCTTTTTCCCTTTCTTTCTTTAGTCATTTCATTTAAAATCCTTTGTGAACATTAATAATGAAAATTAATGTGAGTTTTCATTTATTTAGTTAACATATGATCTTTATTTCCAATAATATATGATATGCCACTACGAAGGTAATAGGAAAAATATCAAACATTTTCCATGTGAGTTATGTTATGCAATTTTTCATAAATGTTTTAATAAAACTTATACTGTTATTGTTACTATTATTATTACAATTATTATAATTAGTTCATAAATTGCTTTTCAGTGTCAGTATTTTTTATGTTTTGTGCTTATTTAGCTTATTTTTTAACCTAGTTGTCTTGGATACATTATGTTTCAGCTATTATTTCAAACAATTTTTGTTGTTGATGTGAAGTAACTACTGTGACATGGTCTTACTAGACACATCAAATGGCATTGGCTTGTTCCAGTAGTTTATCACACAAATAAAGAAATCACTTTTACATTTATTTATTTTTTTATTTTTTTTTTTTTTTAGCAACTAAAAGGACCATGGTTTTGATAAATTATTCAGATTCTATGACGGAATGAAAGATTTGTATGAAATTTTTACTACAACTGAAAAAGGAAGAAAAAGTTCTTTCTGGATAAAGGATGGACTACTTTTCTGAGACAACTTATTCTGATATTTTTGAGCTGATAAAAAAGGGATAAGAGTTATCTAATGTTTCTATGGTTGGTGTAGGTAAAGAACTTACATAGAAGGGAAAAACATCATGGAGACTCCCTCCAATAGTATCATGAGTGTGTTCCTGCTGTAATACAGTATCAGTCCTCAGACCATAACTCAAATGTAAATCCAGTGTGCCTAGCATGTAGACCGGTTGTTTGCAAGCTCTCAACTGCCCTCCACCTAACCAACAGACAGCCATCACTGGCACTGAGATAGAATCAGCTTTCATCAGAAAACACAGAAGAATCTCCATCCTGCCCTCTATCTCTTGCTTGACACCACTTAAGTCGCAAATGGCGGTGCTTTGGGGTAGTGGAATGCACATTACAGGGTGTTGGGCTCAGACCCGTCTTAGAAGTAACCGATTCGTAACCATTTGTTGTGTCACTGTGGTGCCAACCACTGCTCAAATTGCTGTTGCAGATGTAGTATTATGTGCCAGAGCCATCCATCAACGCAATGGTCTTCCCTCTCGGCAATGCCATGTGGCTCTCCAGAGCTCAGTTTTCTTGAGACTGTAGTACATTCTCCTGACTGTCATTGCCAGCAGTCACATACAGCGGCTACATTCCTGCTAAGGTTTCCTGTAATATCGCGGAAGGAACATCCAGCTTCTCAAAGACCTATTATATGATCTTGTTCAAACTCAGTGACTTGTTTATAACGGAGTCTTCATTGCCTTAAAGGCATTCTTGACTAACGTCAACTCACCTTGACCAATCTCAAAGGTAACTAATGCTCACGACTGTTTCAGCGTTATATAAAGCAAACTTGATTTGCACCGTCATAGTGGCATTACTAGGGCCACTCTTATGCGACTTGTACAAAATTTGAGTAGATGTCACCTTTCAGAAGTATAAACATACTTACCGACTTCCATTCATGTTGCACAACTCCTTCTTGGTGCTGTGTTGTTTTCCATAAGTATATATACGTCCTTACTAAATGATGAAACACACACACACACACACACACACACACACACACACACACACACTCTGTCTCTCTCTCTCTCTCTCTCTCTCTCTCTCTCTCTCTCTACTTCGGGCCTTGGGCCACTGGTTACACTTGTGTTTATCATTTTAGTAATTGAAGCCTATAAAATGACAGAAATAAAAGACAGTAAGGTTGTCCTCAAGCAAAA
Organism: Schistocerca serialis cubense; assembly: GCF_023864345.2. Taxonomy (NCBI): domain Eukaryota; kingdom Metazoa; phylum Arthropoda; class Insecta; order Orthoptera; family Acrididae; genus Schistocerca; species Schistocerca serialis. The sequence continues at coordinate 329,525,142 of NC_064638.1, read as the reverse complement.
GTACCCACAATTCACTACAGAGAAGACAATTTTATACAACTCAACTGGTCCAAATTACAACAACTTCTAAAAATCCAATTTTGTTTTACAAGTAATGAATTGTAAATTAAGAATAGTAATATGTATAGTAAACATGCAGTGTTCAGACATGCTTATGTCATTGATGCAGTTCTGTTCTTTCTTTGTTATGTACTCTAAGACATGCTTCCCACTCTGCATCCCATCTGTTACCGATTCAGTCTCCATTCTACCCTTTTCGTTTTCCAGAATTTTGAAGTCTTCAGCAGTAACATGTTTATCCACATTATGTAGAAACACACATGATAATACAACAGAAACTAATCTACTTGTGAACAATATTACTTCTCATTGGAACATTAAAAAACAGTGTTTCATCTCTCGGGCTCAGTGTTCAATAACAACATGTCACATTGTGGCACATTTACTGTAATCCATCTTGTCTGCAGTTATACAAGTCTTATTAGATGCCATAGGTCATTAAGTAATTTGATAATCAGAATCTCCAAAGAGATGTTTGTCAACTATAATTTTACATACATGATTTAATACTCTCAACATCAAACAGTTTTTCAATCAGTGCAGTTCATACTAACCTAGTGAAATGTTCTTCTCAGTTACATGCAGCTTGGAGGTGATGTCATGTCCCCATTTGCAGATTTTTTAAAATTAATATATTTGTGCAATTGTCTACCTCAACAGCATCATCGGGGAACGTATACAGTTCTTGTCATTTGGTCTTGGCCACTTCAAGAAATTTAATCTAATCTGATGTCTTATTTTTTTATTGTCCCATTTCTTTCCCAACTGTATTTGATACCATGATCTGAAAATTATTAATGCCTTCTGCAACACTACACTGAAAACCATGACTGGGAATAGTGACAAGATCGTCCTATTACTTTTAGCGACCTATCTTGTTTCGACTGGTACGTCAAGGAAACAATCACTAAGCAATTTTGCTTATCCTTTTGATAGTTGTGCAGTTATTTTAACCATTCTGAGTTCCACAGTCTCTATCTATTTTACAAAAATTTCTTCTTTGTAAAGGAAATATCATGCCATGTCTGTCATAACGTACATTTCCTTACTCTCTTAGACTGACCCACAATAACAAAAAACTGCGAGCCACGTTTCACTTCTGGCAGTTACCATTTCTGTAGTTTCATCAGTATTGAAATGTGAGATGCATCTCAGCCAGCAGATGAGATGATGAGTTGCCACTGAAATTGTACGTTACATTACGCATGAAAAAGACTTGATTATTGCTACATTACTGAGGTGTGCCTCACAAAATGTGAATTTAACTTTATGGTTTACTTTTATTGACACTAATAAAAGCATTAAAATATTTGCATTATGAAAGGATAATAGCTACTCACCATATAGTGGAGAGATGGAGTCACAGATAGGCACAACAAAAAGACTGTTAGAAAGTGAGCTTTCGGTCAACAAGCATCAAAGCACCTACATCCAACACCAACACTTATTTGTTGGGTACATCATAATCCCTGTCTTCTCTTACAGCTTTTGCCCCCCCCCCCCCCCCTGCAACTCCCTAAACTACCCAGAAAGTTATTCTATGCAGTTTTAACACACATCCTATTGTCCTGTCTCTTCTTCTAGTAAGTGTTTAACACATATTCTACAGTCTACATGATTTTCAGCATCCTTCTGTAATGTCAAATCTCCAAGGCTTCCTCTTCTTTTCTGGTTATACCCTCAGTTCATGATTCACTTTCACACAATATTATGCACCATATGTATATTATCATTAATTTATTTGTCAAATTAAGCTCTGACTCAAAGAAAACCATCCAATGCTTCATGATTCCACAGTACAAATTACACATGATTCAAATCACATTAATGTGACCACTACCTACATTCAACATCAACATGCAGTAACCACTCACAGATGGCAGGTGGCAGCACTAGCAGTGTGGGGTGCATAAAATGTGTCAGAGCAATTGCAGTGCACCATGGGCCATAAGTGACAGGAGTGAATGACAGCACAGAGATGTGAACAGGCAAACATGAGTGGAACTGCCGAGCAACTGACAACCCAGAGGAATCAAGAGGCCACTAACAGTGTTTCCTGAATGACTGTTCAGTGAACGTAGCTGTGCGAGGGCCTCCGCAGCAGGTGCCTGGTTCATTCACACTGACTGACTGTTGTTCATAGGCAATAAAGGCTGGAATTTGCATGCCAATACCACTACTAGACATCCATTTTCAAGTGAATCACATTTTATGTTACATTGGACAGATGGCTATTAGCATGTACAGCCCTGCAACATTCATTGGAAGAGTCCAGGCTAGAAGAGGGAGCATTATGATCTGGGGAATGTTTTTGAGGCTTTCCCTCGGAGGTGATCTCATCATTCTGGAAGGTACCAGATGATATAGATTACAACCAAAATATGTTTTCTGGAGATTTACTTGGACTGAATAAAGAGACTGAATCTCTATCAGGTAAATCTGTAGCACATTTGTGAGAAACAAACTACAGTCACTCCCAACTTTTACAGACCATTCAAAATGAATGTCATTTGAATCATGAGAAAAAATTTTAACAATTTGATAATGTCATCAATCAACAACAATGAAGGGAAAGTGTGTTCTTTAGATGTGCCTGGAGGCACTGGCATTACATTTTTGATTAACATGATATTCACAAAAGTCAGATCTGGCTGAAAAATTGCCCTTGCTGTGGCATCATCTGACACTGCTGCCATACTTTCAGAAGGCAGGCAAACTGCTCATTCTACATTCAAACTTCCCCTGAAATTTTGTGGTTATGACACCTACAGCATCTATAATGATTCTAAGCAAAGTAATCCTGGGGGATTGCACTCTAGTTGCATGGGATCAGGTTTTGATGTCCCATAAAATATTCATCAAAGCGATAGACAGAACAATGCAAGTTTTGTGTAACAACAATATCCCTTTGAATGGCTGCACCATTTTGTTCCTGGAGACTTCTGTCAAATCTTACCATTAATCTGAAGAGGGATAAGGGCAGTTGAAGTCAAGTCATCTTTGCAAAGATTGTACCCATACCTGTATATAATAAGACTCGAACTTAAAACTAATATGAGAGTTCTGCCTTTTGGACAAGATGATAAACATATTGCTAATAGCTTCCCCAAAATAAGAAATGGCAAATTTCAAGCAACAAATGGTAAAATAAATATTAATAACATCTGTTTTGGTACCAAAAAAAGTGGAATTCATTGAAAAAGTATACCCAGATATTCGAACATGTCAAATAAGATACTTGATTGGTTTCAGGAAAGGGTGATATTGTCACCTACAAATGAGGTTTCAGGAAAGGGCTATATTGTCACTTATAAATGAACTAGTCAGTAAAGTATATGACTTCATTCTGCCAAGTCTGAGGTTCCATCACAAACTTATTACTGTGCTGACACAATCTTAGATAGAGAGTAACCAGTGGTTTACCCTCCTGAACTTTTACAAGGATTATTTTTAAAGTAAGAAAAATTTTATTTATGAATGCAAATTGTATCACAGACTACAATATGCACTTTTTTTCGCTTTTCAACATAGTCATCATGAACATTTAAACAGTTGTCAATTCATGACAATAGCTTTTGGGTCCCAACATCAAACAACTGTACCACCTGACCATCAAACCAGTTAGTAACAGTTTCTTTCAACATGTCGTCATTTTCCAAGCACTTTCCACCAAGAAATTCCTTCAGTTTTGGAAACAGATGAAAGTCTAATGGTGCTACTCAGTGCTGCATGGTAGATGAACCATTGACTCCCAATGAAACTTGTCTAGTTACATCTTTGTTCTTGCCACAACGTAAGGCCGAGCATTGTCATGAAGCAGAGTGATGTCACCAGAGAGCAGTCCCCGTTGGCAATATTGAATAGCACACCTAAGCTTTAATAGTGTTTCACAGTACCTCTTAGCTTTTATTGTCATTCCTCTTGGAAAAAAATCTAACAGAAGAATGCCTCTCCAACCCCAAAAAACCATGGCCATGATCATCTGTGTTGAAGGTTCTTGTCTGAATTTTCATGGTTTCATTGGGGAGTTTGAATGATGCCACTCACTGGATTATTGTTTATTCTCTGAAGCACAGTGCAGAATCCACATTTCATCACCGGCCACAATAGGACTCAAGAATTTGCCACCATTTTTGTCAGTAACAGTGATAAACTACTAATCTTGAAACCTGTGGAAATTTCTGAGGCAGCTCGTCAATAGTGAAGTGTCCGTTTTGGCGAAATGCATCATCAACATTTTGTGTCAGGTCATCAATCATAACAGTAGGTCATCCAAAATGTTCTTTGCCGGAACATTTGTCCTTTCTTCATTAAACAGCTTACACCATTTACACCACACATTTACACCATTCATTACATCCACACTATAAACTTCAACAACCTGCCAGTGAATATTAACAGGACGAACTTTTTCTGTGTTTAAGAACTGAGCATCAAGTGCACTTCACAATAGGTAGGATTATTCATTGGCATGGTGGCAAATGAAGCAGTATAACCATACAACCAACACTGGCAGAGACATGAAATGTATTTTTGGCATAGTGAGAGACCGGTCAAAATCAGTCGACCACAAATGGACGTCATGTGACAAGATGCATAGACATGATGTACTGTCGGATTTTGCTTTAAATATGACCCTCTTAGGTTCTCCGATGCCACCTGGAACTTTACTGCATAAATTAATACTAAAACCAGGTGCATGCACCTACTGACCTATTTTACCAAAAAATTTAAAGCCATCCTGTATCTGCACTGAAACAAGACTCCTAATAACTAATCTCTAACATTTTCTGGTCGACTGCACACTACTAACTGACCTTGGAACCAAACAAACTGTTCTGATACCAAGAATGCCAATGATGCCCACACTTACTTTTGGTATGACAATTAACAAAGCATAGGGTAGGACACTGAAATGTTGCTGGAAATGACCTAAGCGTGCATTGTTTTTCACATGGCCAGTTGTACGTAACCCTGTCACAAATGACATCAGAATGTAATGTGTTCATTTTTCCACCCAACACTGAAGAGGTTATCAATGGAGTATACAAAAGAATATTTTAAATTTACATAAATTACCTGCTAGTCCACAGTTAAAGGCTTCTTCTGGAGGCTAAATGCAACAAATTTTGTTCAGCTTTCTATACAAATATGATCACTACTGAAATTTGGAGTTAATATGCAGTGACACAACATTGTTCTCCAAGTTCTGATCATTACTCTACTCAGTGGCCTGCAAGCTAAATTACCACTATATCAGACAAGTTGACTAGTTGTAGATACTCAGTGCCACCCATGGGAAGCCATGGATTGTTAGTACGATATAATCTGGTGACTTGTATTCTTAATTTCTCCGAACATTGATGCTGTGGTAATATCATTATGACGCTTGTGTCAACTCAGACACCAATTACATAATAGAGTAATATCATATAAAGCGCAGATTATATACTTACTCTGTTTTATTAGCCTACATGTCCAGTCTGCAAATATATCCTCGATAATGTTTCTTGTACAAAGAAAATTTAGAACTATTATACATATTACTGCTTGGATTTTTCAGGTGACTTTTTCATGGGTTAAAAAATAAAAACAAACTTGTGGTTTGTTTTCAGAAGTCCACCCAAGCTGTTGACTCCTCATCGTGCACAATACTTCAATAACTAAGTTGAAAGAAAATGACTAGACTTGTTACAGGATCATTGTGTGCAAAATGGAATCACATACTCTGCTAGAAGCCCAAAAACAAATCATAAAACTGACTCGTCAAAATTTGGGTCACTTTTTCAACAATAATTCTGTTTAAATTAATGCAACATACCTTGTCATCACTGGAGGCCAGCAGCAAATCCAGCCAGGGATAGAAGATTCCATCTTCAGATAGGCCAGCGGGATTGAAGCATGGGCCACAACACAGAAGTGCACTCATAGCTTGAAGGGCTGACAGCTGCAGCTCTGAGCATGGCTTCTCCTCTGCTGTGCTGGATGAGGATCCTGCACTTACATCTTGAGACTGCCCTGGTGATGCTAGTGGCCGACCAAAATGCCCACTCCAGCCAGAAAAAAGATTGAACAGATTTTGCCGGAGATCCCTCTTGAGCAGAGTCTGGCATGTCTCCACTACATAAAGAGAAGCCAAAGATTACCAACAGACTTAGGATACAAACAACTGGACAAGATGTTATTGTCAATCTAATCTTTACTCTGAGAGTACTACTTTTTCTTTGTTTCAGATTCTTAATGACACTTCTGTACCACTGCTTTAAAACTATACAGGATACTTATAATTAAAGTAAAACTTTCAAACCGCTGTAGAAATAACACCAATGGTCAGAATGATGTCAAATTGCAATGGAATATTATTAGAGAAGGGGAAAAATGTATGGAAGAAGAAAAATAAATAGTTACAAAATGTAGCAATAGGTGCCGCTGTAAGCATCACAATTTAATAGTGGTCGACTACAAATCACAAATGAATCATTCAAGAATGCCTAAGGTGTATGTTTGATGTTAAACAAACTATACTACTCAGTGTGCATGTGTGTACAGGAGTGATACTGTTAGTTACACAAGCCCATCCACCATAGCAATGTCATACACCGCAGCAAGATCATATCGCAATGGATGGGAAAAATCTGTTTTTAATTGTCCTGAGGCCAAAAACCACATAAAAGCATCAACCACATCAGTTTTTAATTGTCCTAAGGCCAAAAACTGCATAAAAAGCATCAATCACATCAGTTTTTAACTGTCCTTTGGCCAAAAACTGCATAAAAAGCATCAATCACATTGGTTCTTAATTGTTCTGAGGCCAAAAATCACATAAAAAGTCTCAATCAAAATCAAATTGGATTATTAATTTCCATGTGACTGCTGCAAAACATGTTCAATATGCTGTTCACCATTTTCTGCAACAAGTTGAAATTGAGAAACAGCATGTTCCACAACTGATCAAAGTGTTTCCAGGGTCATGTTCAGAATATGCTGTGCAATGTGTGCCTTCAATGCAGCTAAATTTGCAATCGGAACATTGAACACATCATCTTCCAGATAGCCCGACAGCTAGAAGTCACACAGATTAAGATCAGGTGATTGGGACGGCAAGGCGGTAGGGAAATGGCGGCTGATAATTCTAGCATTTCCAAAATGGCACTTCAGCAGCTGCTTAACTGGATTTGCAATGTGTGGAGGTGCACCATCTTGCATAAAAATGATCCCATTCACACAGCCACACTTTTGGAGAGCTGGAATGACACAGTTGCACAAAAGACACTCACAGAACTTACCAGTGATGGTACATGTAACAGGACAGGAAGCACCTGTCTCTTGGAAAAAATATGGCCCGGTGATAAATGATGCCGTATACCCACATAACACAGTGACCTTTTACAATGAAGTGTTACTGGTTGATTTGCATGTGGATTTTCCATTGCTCATATTTGACAATTCTGTGTACTGACATATCCTACCAGATGGAAGTGGGCTCCATCTGTCCACAAAATCTTCCACGGCATGGCCAATCATTGTTCACTTCCATGCGAGCAAGAAATTCTAAAGCAAATGTCTCTCTAGCTGGCAGGTCAACAGGAAGCAACTTGTGCACATGGGTGATTCTGAATGGATAGCAAAGAAGGATGTTTTGTAGGATTTTACGCACCATGCTCACAGATATGCCCAAGCGCACTACATGTTTGCGCACCACTACTCATATCCTCCTGCACTGCTGTGGCCACTGCTTCCACTGACACCGAATCAATTCGTTTCCTCCCTCTGCCAAGTTGCACACCAAAAGAACCTGTCAATTCGAATTTCCAAATCATTTTCCACAGACCCAAGGCAGTCATCGGACCAACACCTTTTTTTTCAAACACTTCAGTGTCCGGAACATCTGCAGAGTGACTTGTGTATTATTCTTGTAATACAGCTTTACAAGCAGACCACGATCCTGCATTGAGATAGTCATCGCGAATCTTGCAGACATGAAGGGAGGAAAAGCCGTGTACTGGGCGTGTTTTTACCAACTTCAATGGGTCGTGTGCACGACATGTGTTTTCATTTAGGTATTCTGAAACATACAGAGCCATCTATTGATCAATTTTCACACTATTTATTTTTTCTGCCATACATGTTACCTCTTCTCCGATAACATTCTTGTTGCAATCCGACGTCATTCTGACAAGTGGTGTTATTTCTACAGTATTTTGAAAGTTTACTTTAATTATAATCACCCTGTATAAAACAAGAGACAGAAATATCCATGGACTTCACATTAGTAATAAACCCACATTCCTCTACTTCATGTGACTCCTTAGAGCTGCCTTCAACAGCACTTTTTTTTTCTTCTCTAGTTGACACAGAACAGATCAAGTTGTAGTTCAGGCAACAATGTTAAACACATAGTGTGTCAAGAATTGATAAAAGAAACATGAAATTAAAAAAAAAAAACCATGAAAATAGTGAAAGGTGTCCTTGAAGATGATCATTGTGACCATAAGGTTGTCCACATGAGTATTCTGATTTTTGATAAATGATTTGAATATGTGAAAAATTTCTGAGAACTGTGTCTCTGATTACTTAGCAGACTAACAGAGGCAGGAATGATTTTTTTGAAATAAAGATGTTTCTATTGAAACATCTGTCAGAGATTTAAATCAGACATGAAATCACAGTACAGCTGGAAAAAAATTTCTCACAATCTATAAATCATTTTAATGAATTTAGTCACTTAGACAAAAACCTTGCAGAAGAACAGTTGCTCAGGGTTGGATCATAAAGTTTCTGTGAGTATTTGTGTATGCCAGAAATTTTATACCCCAAGTCCGTGCAAATACAGTTTGGATGTATTATCTCAGGCTTCCTATTATTCAGGCATGAACCTACCAGACTTCAACTTATTTCCCAAATTGGACAAAACCTTCCTTGGAAGAGCTGTCTGATCCCATTACCTAAGCCATTCAAAAGTAATGAATATATTGTTCCTTGAATCAAATAACAAAATATTCCAGAAGCTGGAATTAAGTTATTGAGAATGAGGGTGACTATACTGAAGGACTGAGAGTATCTCACACATATTGATGCCTAACATCATTGCAGTTCAAAGCACAGAAGTGCAGTGAGTTCAGCAGTTGCCTGGCTTGAGCTAATATGAACAAACCAATTTTTGTGAGGTATTTGGGATGAAGTATGAGTAAAAATTCTGTAATTGGCAGATTAGGGCAGTTGTATGCATTAACAACTAGAGTTGGAATAAGAAACACAAAACTAGCATTACAAAAATAAGCTTCCAGCGAGCTACGGGTACGATTAAAGTATGATGGCAAGCTGAAAAGTAATGCCTCGAAATATTTTATGTGAAAACTCTTAAAGATTTCTGAATAAAACAAAAGTTATTAACATGCTACAACTTTATTCTTCATGTCTAAATATTTATTTCTCATCAGTCATTGTTAGAGTCACTGTAGAATGTTTGACTTTGTTGACTAAAATGTTCTTTAAGTTTTGGAAGCAGCTGAAAATTGGCTTTGGCCAAGTTGGGACTGTATGGAGGATGAGCGATGACACTGGACACAAGGCTTCAGACTGTTGCAGATGTCACATGCTCAGGTGTGGTCTCTTATTATCATGCTGAAGGAGACTATTCTCCATGTGTGGATGAACTCTTCAAATTCTACAGCAAGCTGTTTCTCATGCACCAACAAAATTACTTTACATATTACCATATTATGTGGTACTGTTTGGAGCTCTACAGGAGCAGAAGGCTGCAAATATTCCGACATAAAGAATAAAGATCTAGACTGTTCATAATATTTGTTTTAATCAAAAACCTCAAAACTCATTGTTGTAGGAAATATTTTTTATACTGTGCAGTTCTTTGAAGGTACTGTGATTTTGCACAGTCAATGGAGCTCTTAACTGATTTGATGTGGCCTACTGAGATTTCCTCTTCTGTGCCAATCTCTTCACCCCAATCACTGTCCCCTGTTACAACTTTTGCCCCCCTGCAAGTTATTCTAGGAAGTTTTAATACATGTCCCATTGTCTTGCCTCTTTTTCTAGCCAGTGTTTGACACATATTCCTCTCCCCACTGATTCTGTGGTCTTATTGACCAAAAAAATTTTAGCATCCTTCTGTTAATGTCATTTCAAATACATTCTTTTCTTTTCTGGTTGTAACTCAGATGATGATCCACTTCCACACAACACTATGCACCATACATATATTCTCAGGAATTTATTTGTCAAATTAAGCTTTAACTCAAAGGAAACCACCTAATGCTTTATGATGCCATAGTACAAATTATACACAGTCCAGTCACGTTAATGTGACCAACCGAACAGGGTAACACAGTGCTTAGTACACTGGACTTGCAATCGGGAGGATGACAGTTCAAACCCACATCCCGAGTTCCTGATTTAGGCTTAAGGCAAATGCTGGGATGGTTCCTTCAAAAGGGAATGGCCACTTTCCTTCTCTGTCAACGGGACATCAAACTCTAATCTCCTCCATTAATGCAACCAAGACCTATGTTCGATATCAATGAGCAATAACAACTCACAGATGGGAGGTGGCAGCACTAGCAGAGGAGGGTGCATAAAACTTGTCAGGTAAATTGCAGTGACAGGAGTGATTGACAGCTGCATATATGTGTAGAGGCAAACAGGTGTGCAACTGCTGAGCAACTGACCAATTCAGATGAACCAAGGTGTTACCAACAGTGTTTCCTGAATGACCATTCAGTGAATGTAGCTGTGTGCGGGCCTCTGCACAATGTGCCTGGTTCATGCATCCATGCTGACTGTTGTTCATTGGCTACAAAGGCTAGAATTTGCACACTAGTACCACAACTAGACATCCACTGAATGGTGACAGGTGGCCTTTTCAGATTAATCACATATTACTCTCCATCAGAAGACAGTTGTTGGGATGTATGGCCTTGCAGCAGTCTTTGGAAGGGGCCAGGCAAGGGTATGGAGAGTTATGATCTGCAGAAAGTTATTGTGGGATTCCCTGGGAGATGATTTCATCATTCTGGAAGGCACAACAGCTCAACATGAGTGTGCATCTATTCTGGGGACCATGTCCACCCATACATGCAGTTTGTTTTTCCTTGACATGATGGCTTCTTGTGAATCTGTGGGAGCACCTTGATCGGACTGTTTGTGCCATGGATCTTCAACCGACAAACTTTGCATAGCTGGTTATGGTACTCGAGTCAGCAGGCTTTGCATCCCTGATGGTGCCTTCCAGAACTTCACTAACACTCTTCCTGCACAGCTCACTGCAGTCCATGCTGCAAAAGGTGGTAATCCAGGCTGCTGACAGGTGGCCCAATTAATGTGACTGGCTAGTGTATTTCGTGATATATATGAAAGTTGTTAGCATTAATTGTGATTGTTGTTGTTGTGGTCTTCAGTCCAGAGACTGGTTTGATACAGCTCTCCATGCCATACAGTAAAGCATGAACTGTTAACTTGAGAAATATACTACCTATGAGAAATATATTACCTGTGCTTATTTGATGACTTAAGTGATTTTCACGACTCAATTTTTACTGATCTCTTAAATAAAAATTTGCTTTTTACTGTTTCCCAGTACAAGTAGGCTGCTGAAGATGGGCCAAACTTTAGTTAATATTCTTGCTTAATTGCAAAACCAAATTGTGGAAACTCAAATCTACATTATTAGTCCCATTTTATTTCCCACTTTTCCTGTAACCTGCGTCTCTGATGAACCTGTGTTTGGAATCGCTTTCCCTCCCTTCAGTGCCCTTTGAAGGAAAACCATCATCATCTTTATCCCAACGAATGAATTTTAAGCGATTCTGAAAACTTAGGAGATGCAATTCAATTTGTAAATTTGTGTGTCTATCAACCCCACTTAAAAAGAACGAAGGTGTGCGGAGGAGGGTTTAATGACTCACTGACAATGAGGTCATTAGAGATTAAGTATATAACTCCAATCAGTTGAAGGATGGGGAAGAAAACCATAGGATATATTTTTAAAAAAAATTTCCAGCATTTGCCTTAATCATTGAGCAAAAGCATGGAAAACCTAAATTTGGTTTGCAGGATGGTAATTTTAATTATCATAACACCAAATATGTGTCCAGTGTACTAGCCACTGTGCCATCTCAGCCAGCAGTCCTGCTCCAGTTGTTCCTGTTTCACTAGATGATAATTAGATGCTCATTTTCGGCTAAAACATTGTTGGTATTCATCCTGAATAAATGACATGATAAACTGCTTAGTAGTGAAACAATGATAGTAGCACATCGTTAGTAACTTTCCAAACTGCTACCTTAGTCAAATTATATGTGCTATAAAATTCTTCAAAGCAATCCTCTTAGCAGCTGGCACATCAACTCCATCACTGCTGTAGGTGCTGAAATGACATTTATAGATTTGCAACTTAGTTCTCCCTTATTTTCAAACATTTCACAATCTCATACGTTTGTCATCTAATTATTTTTGTTCTACTAGAGTTTTCTGATTACAGACATCTTCATCAGGAGTTACAGAATGATACTTTATTATTAGTTAATCAATTTTATTTTGTCATGTATTTCACTGTAGCTCACTGCATGTTAAACTTGAGTACAGTCATCTCAATACGATTATGTATGAGGTCTTTGAAAAACATTCCAGAACTACGTCCACAAACTTTTCTACATTTATCTTTTACTTATTGTGCATGGTTTCCTTCGAAATACCCTCCTCCACAATTGATACACTGCTCCCAATGTCGTTTCCAACTCCAGGAGCAGCCTTGGGACACCTCTTACTGGATTGCAGGAAGCGCCGTCTGCAAATTTTCTTTTATCTCGTCTATCATTGCAAATCTTCATCCTTTCAATGTGGTTTTCAACTTTGAAAATAAAAAAAGACCACAGGCGCCAGGTCTGGAAAGTATGGAGGATGAGGCAGCACAGTGATTTGGTTTTTGTGCAACAGTCACACACCAACAGGGATGAATGTGCAGGTGCGTATCGTGATTCAAGAGCCATGAACTGTCTCCACCACATTTCAGATCATTTTCATCTCACATTTTCTCGCAGGTGTTGCAATCCATCCTGATAGTACCACTGATTAACAGTTTGTCCCTGCGGTATTAATTCACGATGAACTAATCCTTCAAAGTCAAAGAAAACTGTCAGCATGGCTTTCACATCTGACCTGACCTGACAAGCTCTTTTTGGACTTGGACAACCTTTCCCAATCCATTGTGAAGACTGACCCTTGGTCTCAACATCATAACCATAGACCCATGTCTCATCACTAGTTATGATTCTCCTAAGGAACATCTGGTGCTCATTTGTGCAATCCAAAAGCTCTTCACAGATTGCCAGACAAAAGTTTTTCTGGTCTTGACTCATGCGCCATAGGACAAACTTAGCGGCAACACAATACATTCCAAGATGCTGTGTCAGGATTTCATGACAACATCCAACCAAAATGTTACATTCTTCTGAAATCTCTCAGTCAGTCAGTCCTATTGATTGGCACTCACAATTTTGTTGACATTCGTGACATGAGTGTCATTGGTAGATGTTGAAGAGCATCCTGAACGAGGGTCATCTTTAATCTCTGTCCAGCCACTTTTAAATCATGTGAACCATTTGTAACACTGAGTATGGCTTAAGCACTTGTCATCATAGGCTTCCTGCATCATTTGGTGTGTCTCTGTAAAGGTTTCAGTTTCATGCATAATTTAATGCAGACGCATTGTTGCTCTAACTCTGCCATCTTGAAATTTGCAAACTGTGCGACACAACGTTCTACTCAATACAGCACTGAACAATAACTAACAGACATACAACAATGAAACATCTGGCAGTTACACATTAACACAAGCATGTGCAGGGATGCCAGCCGCATTTCGCTCCAACACACCATTGGTGTGAAATTACAAATGTTCCAGAATTTTTTGAACAGATCTTGTATTTGAGTAATGTCTGAGCCAGCTTGTTCTTCAGTTTTCATGAAAAAGCACATTAATTTCTTTAAAATTCAATTTTTGTGCATTGTGGAAGCCGAGATTTGTCTCATTGTGTAAGAGGCCAACATGCCATACTTTTCTAGCATCTGATCACATCAAATGAGAAGTCCACTTACTTCTTTGATGTGCAGCTTATCACTCTTACCTGTTTGCTGTCAGCTTGCCAACTCACAAAGAATAAGATGACCCTTTGAGCTAACATAATTAGTTTGGCTTAATAATGATCTATCTGTGCACTATGTATGCTTGTACTGATATGCTGTCACATCACCCTGCTTATGCATCTTTATATCAGAGGAACTACTGTGAGATCAATGGCTGTGACAGCTAACAGTAGAATATTTCTGCTAGAAACAAAATAACTGTTGAAGTATGGGCTGAGTAGAGGGTAACAGAATGAATCAGCAACATGTATTCTTGTATCTAATTTATTATTCATTTGCTATTGCTACAACAAAGTATCTACAAAAATATGTAAATTGATAATAATACTTACACGAGAAACTTTTTATCATTTTTCTTATGAAGTTGCAGAAATGAAATTTTATATCTTTGACAGCTTGCACATCCTTGTCTGCTTCACTTTCCAAATATAGGCGGGCTCCATCAACATATTCAACAAAAGTAGGATGAAGTGACTGAGTTTCACGATCTAGCACCCACTGACTGAAATGCAAAAAAAGCACATGCTGTATAATGGAGCAGTTGTTAAGATTAGAGTAATGAAACACTGTACAAAGTGCACATACCAGTTTCCAAAGGTTCCATATTCAGCTATAAGCTCAAGGACTCTAACTAATTGTAAACGAAGAGCATCTCGTCTCCGTCTTCTTCTCATATTCTCCTGCTTTCTATCCACTGCCTCTCTTATGTACACAGATAATTCCTCCATTAGATCCCTACAAAAATAAACAAATAAGATAATTTCCATATAATCATTGTTTGATCATTTTCTGCAAAGAATGTGACATGCAAGTATTTCAATAACATTACACAATAGGACAATAACAATAAAATATTGTATTGCTACAAGCAGACTACTAATACCTTACAACTGTCTTCTCCCACCCTGCACATCAGCAAGGATGACTGTAATGCTATAAATGCATTTAGCAGAGAGATACTGTGCAGGTTTTGCAGCTTTTGGTCTTCTCTCTTTCTTATCAACTGCCATTCAATTGCACTGACAGTCCCTATCAGTTTTCGCCAGGTACTCTTTTGTTAAGCATATCATAGACTATTTTATAAAACAAATGAATAACAAAGAGGGAGTGAAAGACGGGAGTCACCGATGTGGCTCATACTGTGTGAATAGAAGCAGGTAAGTGCCCCATTTAGATATCTTGCCTGAATGGGCCATTGGAGAATAAGGAATGCCCTCTGAAGATTTTCAAGTACAATGTGAGGAATTTTTGAGCAGCTGGATGAAGTAAGCAGTATAGTGTTATGGTCTAGTACACTGATTATCAATTTGCCTGCTTGCATTCGGTTCCCACTGCTATCATATTACGTTTTACTCCCCACAATGTCATAACCTGCTGTTGTAATGTTATCATCACCACTTGTTTGTAACAGCCTCATGCATCTTGAAATCTTTCAGAATTTTGGGGGTTGACAAATGTAATTTTGTCATTCTAGTGTCACCTAGTTCGATATCTTTCCTCCAAATTTGAAGATTTTTCTCTCTCTCACTGAGCTGGGGAATTGTTATTTTAATAATGAGAGCTTCCACTTTGGATGGCTGTCAGTGATAGTGAAGGTAACCAAAATATAAGAGGAATATTTGCTAGGATTGTAATCACTGTCAATCACATTTGTACTTGGAGAAGGAACCTGTTATAAATAAAATAAGACTGCATGTAGTGCATCTACATCTATATGGGTACTTCGAGAGAGAGAGAGAGAGAGAGAGAGAGAGAGAATCCACACGCCTCATCAAAAAGTGTATAGTGTCAAATGTTCATCACTTACTATGAAATTATAACTCATAATTTCAATAATATGTCCTACAATTACTTGACTGTAGCTATAGCTACAGGACCCACAGATGCAGGAGGACTGTCAGTTATATACCTTCTGCTTTACAAATTGAAAAAGTGTATTTAAGAGCAATGGTGAATTTTTTTTCATCAGAAGTTATAGTTTCAATGTTTTCCCCTGTCACTTCACTGATAGAAAATTCTTGTTGAGCTTTCATTTTCCAATAAAATAATGTGTTTTCACAGAAAATCAGCACAAATACACAGCACTGTGCTGTTCGCAACTGTAGATACTGTTACAAACTTTTGGAAAATAGGTACAGTAAGGGTCAAGTATAGGGGATTTAAAACAGCTGACAGAGCCAGAGCCACAGAGATAAAAAAAGATGAGAGAAAGTGGGGATATGATAACAACAGACTGTTGCTATTGAAGGACAGTTGAAATCAAAAATGATCAGAAATGTAGCATTTAAACCAATTACTGTTCAAATGTATTAATTCATTAAATTTAAGTAATCATAGCTAAGCTGAATAAATTAATTTTACATATATAAATTGTAACCAGTAGGAGTGGGAATTTAATCTGAACTGACAAACTGACAGTCAGTGCACTAGACCACTGCACTGACTGATGAAGTTGTTGGATGTCCTCCTGAGGGATATTTTGTGAAATCCTGTCGGACTGAGACATTAGATTGTCAAAATCCCAAGATGGTTGGACGGCTCTGCTTATTACTCTCCAAACATTCTCATCTGGCAAGAGAACCAGCAACCTTGTTGGCCAAGATAAAAACTCCCACCATGTGTGGGCAGGCACTATCCAGCTGAAATGTAAGCTCAGGATGGCTTGCCAATAAGGACAACAAAATGGGACACAGAATATAATAAATATGCTGCTGTGCTGTAAGGATGGCATGGATGATAATCAGCGGGGTCCTGCTATGAACTGAAATGGCACCTCAGACCATCAGTCCTGGCAGTCGGGTCATATGGCGGGTGACAGTCAGGTTGATATCCCAACATTGTCTTGGCATCTCCACACATCTTCGCTGGTCATCAGGACTCAGTTTGAAGCAGGACTCATCACTGGAGACAATTCTACTCTAGTCAATGAGATTCCAGGCTGAAGAAATATCTGTAAATGCACCATATTATTCCCCACTTTTCAACCTACAAAACTGTATTTTTCAAAATAATCTCCATTCAATGTGACAGCCTCATGCCACTTTACTGGGAGGGACTGTATGCCCATATGGTACCACTCTACTGACTGACATCACAACCAATGTCATGTTGCATCAATACCCTCCCCATCATCCATGTACTGCTTCCCACAGAATGTATCCTTCACGGGGCAAAACAGATGGAAGTTGGAAGGTCCAAGATCCTGGTTGCAGGGTGGATGAGGAAGAACAGTCCAATGAAGTTTTGTGAGCTGCTCTTGGGTGCAAAGACTTAAGTGAAACCTTGTTTTCTCATGGAGAAGGAGAAGTTCATTTGCATTTTTGTGATGATGAACACACTGAAGTCATTTCTACAATTTCCTGAGGGTAACACAAAACTTCAGAGTTGGTTGTTTGCGCCACGAAAGAGCACATCAAACAGAATAACTCCTTCAGAGTTCCAGAAGAGTCGGTAAGACTCACCGGAGGAGAAACACCCCTCTGAAGATGTCCAGTGTAGCTCTGGACGAAACGTTAGGAGCTGAAGAGTTTCATGGACCACGACCTTACATCCCGGAAGGTTTACCAGAAGATATTCCAGAAGACTGTTGCCATGACATGACCAGCTGAAGGTGCAGCTTTGAACTTTTTCTTTGGAAGAGAGGTGGTGTGGCACCAGTCTATGGATTGTCATTTTGTTTCTGGCTTGAAGTGATGAATCTGTATTTTATCACTTGTAATGATGTTCAACAAATATTTGCCACGATCAGCCTCGTAATGCACAAACAATTCTGCACAGATGGTTCTCCATTACTCTTTATGGCCTTCTGTTAGGTGGCAAGCGTCCCAGTAGGCACACACCTTTGAGTATGCCAACTGGTGGATAAAAGTTTCAGCACTACCAGAGAGATGGCCATTTGTGCAGTAAGATGTTTGATTGTAATCCATCAACCACCTTGAACTGAGTGTGTCTGCACATTTCAACATTGCAGAAGACTCAGCTTTGTGTGGCTGGCTGGCACACAGGAGATTAGAAAGGTTTGTTTAACCTTGTTGTGATAATGACACACACCTCATACAACAATGCACTGTACTTTTACTCACTGCTTGCATCTCAGCAGACATTCTGGAAGTGCCTAAGAATATCTACAATGCTCTGGTTTTCCACCAAAAGAAACTCAATTGCAGCTCTCTGCTCGGAACACACCTCCATTACAGACACGATTTTGAAGGCTACATATAGTGCCACGACCTACCGGACCTTCAGGAAACTATAGGGGTTCAATTGGGAATATTTCACGATGTCCCTCGCATGTTTCTGCTAAAATAAACTGGGGAAAAAGTGAGTTGCAAATATATTGAATGCCCCTTGCAGTTAGGGTTGTAAAGAGGGGTTGATGTTTGAAGAGCAGATTACATGAAACCAGACTCAAAGGGGCCACACTGTAAATAACTTTTCCCCCCTACCAAGTAAATGTCACTAACTTTACACAGATTAAATTTTTTAAAATCAATATCAACTTGGTTCAACGCTCATTAATAGTGAAACAAAGGTAATTATTCATCCAACAGTTGAGGCACTGAATTCCTCAACCAGGAAAAAAAGAATATTGAAGATATTGCTTTACTAGAATTATGGACTAGGAGACTACGAATATCAGAATTTTTTTTAACAAAGATCTTTTCTCTTGCTCTTTTTCTCCACCGCTCCTTTGTATTTTTTAAATTCTTTTATATTTCTTTCTAATCATTAATAGCCAGATGATTTATTTAATATGTGTGCTCACAGGTGCAGTGCGCATGTTTAAAGCAATCTTCTGGTTTTCCATAAACATGGTATGTTACTGAAAGTCGTTTTTCCAATGGTGTTGTATCATCATAGTATCATGCTGTATCTTTTATTTAAAGAAATTACATGTTTGAACAGAAGCTTTCAAATTTGTTTTCATCATTATTTTTTCTTGCCTTGTAGGTTACTTGGCATCTTAAGCATTCTCCTGTTACTGTGCTTCTACACTTAAACTATAGCATCTTCTCTTCAAACAAGTATACTTTGTAATGTCAATGGGAAATTTTTAATACAATATAAATACCTATATGAGGAATACTCACTACTCTCCAAATACATGAAGCAAAGAGTAGCAGACAGGCACATAGAAAATGAGGATACCTACCACTCATCATCTTCTATGAGACTGTCTGCTACCCAAAACACACTATTATGCCATAGTCAAATATGTTGGGAAACAAAAGTTCTAATTGATGAGTAAAAAATGTGCAAAAATGATTGGAAAACTGAGAAGCATTCTAAGTGGTAATATTATCAGAACCAACACCAACACACCCAGAACACAAATGAAATGCAAATCTTGCAATGCAGCAGTCCCAATATATGTATAAAAATTTATCAATGGTGCAGCAGCAGAGACTAAACCTGTTTGGATAAACACACAACAGACAGTAAGCTACACAATGAACATTGTTGCATTTAATTCCTATGTACGTATTGTAATATGAGGATACTGTCATTCTTAAAATAAAATTAAAATTTTACTTACAGACGAAAATTAACTTACTTCAGAGCATCTGAATTAACTTTTCCTAGAGCATGGACTGCAGCATCCCTCACATCAGGTGTTTCACATCGCAGTAAAGGAACTACCAGCTTATAAAGAGCGGCAGGAGATATATTGCTCCCAGGAGATTTATTATCATTGCGTTCCATTGTCAGACTGTCTGGGGAAGAGCTAAATAAAACAAAGAACAATAAATAAGTACTGAGAAATATTTTACTTTGCTCTTATATTTTGTGCCAGTATCCACTAAGCTAAAAACTACACTTGCCAGTCCACCAGTGGCTGTTTTACAATTAACTTCAACTGCAACTGTCAGAGTACCCACCAGTTCCACGGTAAAAACAGGAAAGATACTTTGGCTAACAAGGTTTATTAAGGAGAATTACAATATGTTAAGGCATGTAATAAAAGTTAGTTAACAAGTAGTTTACATCCAAATTTTACAATAACCTACTGAAAATGTTTTCAACATCCCTGCTGCCTATTGCCCACCACGAAAGCTGGAATGCCCACTAGTGGGCGGTACGGACCAAGCTTACTACCACTGCTACTGAGCTTGCCAAACTACCTAATTGACTACCTGCTTATGTAAACTGCTTCACAAATTACATTAAACTGCTTCTCACATTACATTAACACACTAGAGGCTAACAACACAATATAAAGGTATTAAAAACTAGTCATCTGCAAATACAGTCCTTGACTGGATTTAGCTCTGTACAAAGTTTGTGTCAACATGATGCAGAAAAATACTCAGGAGTCAATATGCTGTCTATACAATGCAGAATGATTTGCTACACCTTACTCTCAATACTAAAAACATCCCACACTAACTGCATGTTAGTGTGCTACATTGACTCCCTCACCTCCGCCTCTTATGTTGTTGGCTCCTGGACTGAGGTACAGCAAAACGACCTAATGATTGAGTATGATGTACCAGAGACTCAAGAGAATCACTCAACATTGCATGCCTTAGTGATGCAAAAGCCTCTTGTGCACTTCAAATAGGAAAAAAAGAAAAAATACCATGAAGAACAAAGTCAAATTACCAAAAGCACAGGCAATGCTGAGCCATGAAAGTAAAGCTGTGCAGCTAAAGACATAAGATTATATAAGAAAAAAGTCTTTAGTAAAACATCTTAAGTTATATATCGGCTGTAAAACTTGGACAGCATTTGTTGGGATAAGAAGTACCATTGAAGTTATACAGCAGCAAGATATTCAATACTGAGAAAAAAAGGTACAAAATAACAAATTATTATTTCCAGAACCATTTCCACAGATATTATGAAATTCTAAGATCTAAGATATATAAATGTTACACAATGGAGCACTAGCCCAACTCGATAAACCTAAATTGTAGTTTACATTCTGAACCTATTACTATCTTAATGAAATTACTAATTTTGTATCATATCAGTGCTTAACAGTAAGTAAGTTATGTTTGGTTTGTGGGGCGCTGAACTGTGCGGTCGGCAGCACCCGTATGAAGTCTCAATTTTTATACAATCCAATTTTTGTACACATCCCATTATTAATTGGTTACCTACATAAGTAAGTATGTTAGACAGTGTGAGCAAATGATTAATATCTTAATAACAGCAACCTTACTTATACTTAAGAGCGATATGCAATATGAGACACAACCACAAATCATACAATGAGGGCTATCACAACTGGAAGTCATAGTTGCTGATGAGTCTTCCAGCCCGTATAGCCATGGCCAAAGAAACTTTTCATTTCGTTTCATCCAGAGCTGCCAGGAAATCTTTGGAGCTGCTTCTGGCAATGCTGAGTCTTGCTGACTAACAAGGCAGGCTGGTCAAGTTTATACATGATCGGCAGAGATAATCATTGTCAGAGACAAAACTTAACTATCGATTGTTGCACGTCAAAGATAAAAAACTTATCTATTGATTCTGTAGAGCCACTGCCTATACACAAATATTTACATAAGAACTCCAACCATCATCCACAACAACAGAAAGGTGCCATTAAAAATCTTGTTGACACAGCCAAAAGAATTTGGATGGTGAATTAAAACATCTGAAGCAGGCTTTCAAGACAAATGGATATTCAAGCAAAGAAATAAATAGGTATCTATGAAAGACTAATAGTAGGAAAAAAGGACAACAATACACACAATGATGGAAGAGTATGGTTTCTCCTCATTTTATCAAAAAAGTAACTGATCAGTTTGCAAGATTTTACAGAAACATTACATCACAACAGTTTTTAGACCAACTAAGAAAATACGTCAACCACTCCAATCTATTAAGGACAAATGCCCTCCTCTGTCAGCAAGTGGAGCATGAACTTGACTTGTGGAAAGGTCTACATCGGAGCTAGTTACTAAGAGAAGCGCGAGTAAAAGACTGGGGAAAAGAGGCTTTGCTGACTAGGGAAAATAGAAAAATCAGCTGTAGCACAGCAGGACATCATGAAGTGAAGTTTTCCAAAATCAAAATTTTATCTATCATGAAAAACACTCATACAAAACTACACAGAGAAGCCATCAAAATACATAACATCTACCATATATCATTTTAACAGAAAACAAGAAGCATGAAACTCGGTGATAAGTGGACAGTGGTTTTGCAGAATCAATAGATAAGTTTCTTATCCTTGACAAGCAACAAACGATAGTTAAGTTTTATCTCTGACAAAGATTATCTCTGCTGATCACATTAAACTTGATCACACCCACTTTGCATAGTAAGTCGTTCTATAACATCCAACTTGTCAGTTGGCAAGTCTTAGCATCACCAGGAACACCTCTGACAAAGTCCAATGCAGCTCTGGACGAAACGTCAGGGATCAAAAATTTTCTTCAATAATGGCCATACAGCCCAGAAGACTTCCTGGCAGATTAAAACTGTGTGCCCGACTGAGACTCGAACTTGGGACCTATGCCTTTCGCAGGCAAGTGCTCTACCATCTGAGCTACCGAAGCACGACTCAAGCCTGGTCCTCACAGCTTTAATTCTGCCAGTATCTGGTTGGGCACACAGTTTTAATCTGCCAGGAAATTTCATATCAGCGCACACTACGCTGCAGACTGAAAATCTCATTCTGGAAACAGCCCCCAGGCTCTCGCTAAGCCATGTCTCTGCAATATCCTTTCTTTCAGGAGTGCTAGTTCTGCAAGGTTCGCAGGAGAGCTTCTGTGAAGTTTGGAAGGTAGGAGATGAGATACTGGCAGAAGTAAAGCTGTGAGGATCGGGAGTGAGTCGTGCTTTGGTAGCTCAGATGGTAGAGCACTTGCCCGCGAAAGGCAAAGGTCCCAAGTTCGAGTCTCGGTCGGACACACAGTTTTAATCTGCCAGGAAGTTTCATATCTGCGCACACGTGGCTAAGCCATGTCTCCGCAATATCCTTTCTTTCAGGAGTGCTAGTTCTGCAAGGTTCGCAGGAGAGCTTCTGTAAAGTTTGGAAGGTAGGAGACGAGATACTGGCAGAAGTAAAGCTGTGAGGACCGGGCGTGAGTCGTGCTTCAGTAGCTCAGATGGTAGAGCACTTGCCCGTGAAAGGCAAAGGTCCCGAGTTCGAGTCTCGGTCAGGCACACAGTTTTAATCTGCCAGGAAGTTTCGGTTCCTAGATGTTTTGAACGTCATTTTCCTTCTGCTCAATGCATTGTATTACAACAGCCTAGTTTAAATTAATGTTTCTTACTAGAAATAAGAATCATAATAGCTGATCAGTATGAGTAGCTCATGCCTGTGAGTTTTAACAATGGAAGACAAACAACAAAACATTCCCTCCATCACACTCCCTTACTCTGATAGTGGCCAGTCTACTTAAACATCCGTGCCTGAGGCAAGCAGACAACTTTATTTTGCTCCTAACTGAACTCGGCAATATCAAATAAAATTAAGCACAACTTAAAATACTATTGCCTCTTCAAGAATTTTTGTTTGTTACTGAGCAGGAAAACTGCATTCTTATGACACTCTCAATGTTAACTGACATTCTGCATTTAGCTGTTAGTCACTTGATAAATATTATTATAAAGTATGACTGAGAACCACGTGCCACAAGGATACTTGATTCAGGCCGCATGCAGCCCATGGGTCACAAATTGATGATCGCTGTCTAACAACTATGAAAACAGAGACTACATTACATTGGTTTGTGAGTGTGGGTGATGTTCTTCTGGGGGCACTAACTATATATTTACAGGCATCACAAAAACTGAGTAAGATGATACTGTCACATTATAATTTTGGTCTACCTTACCTAGAATGGACGATATTTCATAACAACTTTAACACACAGTATTTAACGTCTCATCTCTACTAGAAATGGACATCATTCTTTGTAATCTAACGGTCAGTCACAGAAAAGTGTCTACTCTGTGCAACATCTGAATTTAGACTTTCTCTCCTATGAGATGGAGACATGACACTTTCAGCACTTGTAGTTTCTATAGTTAATAGATGATAATATGACAGTTCTATTGTAGTGCCAAAATGGCAGGGACACAAAAGCTGGTATTTTGCAATTAAGCACAATTTTCATTTACTGGACACACGGCAAGTATCAGCAAGGAAACTGGGTGTACAGTAATTTAAACGTACCTCTGAATCTTCAGGCACTATGTTGGTATGACTTTTCAGTTTATGCACCCATAATAAAGTAAACTGAACTGTAGGATACTTTTAGCCTTCTAGCAGTTCTGTTGCATCCTTGGATGGCTCTAAAAATGTCATGAACTCTTTTGCAGTGTCGTTATAATAACCAATAAGTTATTCAGAGATGCAAATTCTCTGCATGCCTTTCTGTGACATTCTCAAACTGTTTAACTTCAGATTGCAGCATCCAAAATAAGCTGTTCCATCTAGTCTATGTTCCTTACTTCAAGCTTTTTCTGTATGAAATTCTCATCACCTGTTCATCCTTCACAGTCATTGATGAAACTCTCTCCCAAACACTGCTAAGACCATCATCTTTTGCAAGCTGGATATATTCTTTCAAATCAAGTTTTGCTTTTCACTCTCCTTCACCTCATCTCCATGTGTCATGATGCTGCAGTGGGTAACAGAGCAGGTATGGAGTAACTAGAGTAGAGAGTCAGGTCATTTGAGCATGAGATTCTCAAACAAGCATGAAGGCAGTCAAATGTAGTTGCTACCCACATCCAAACCAGCTGTATTTACATATGCTAGACATTCACAAACTACATGCACCGAGCAATTCAAGTGAGCATAAAAACCACATGCAAACCTCTAACTGATAGCCCTTTATTGCCCATAGTCATCAGTTTATTCACGAGGGCTTCAAGGATGGAGCACTCAGGACTCCAGTTTCACAACCAATTTGCTACTGGAGGTATGTTGATGATACCTTTTTTGCCTGGCCTCGCAGATTTTTGAACCATTCCAACTGTCTTCATCCCAGGGTTAAATTTACCATGGACATTGGAAGTGATGGGAGGTTTCCATTTTTTAACATCGTGATTTATAACAAACATGATGGTTCTCTGGGGCATAGTGTTCACCAAAAGCTGACACATACCAATCAGTATCTGCACACTAAGAATTGCTATTCACCATTCCAGTGTTGCGGCATTCTCAGGACTCTGGCACGAGAACATATTTCTGACACAGTTTAACCCAGGAACTCATACAATTGACAGCTGTGTATGAGGAAAATGGACACTCTGAGAAGCAGATTTATTGGAATATGGAATTTGGACCATCCCAAGAGGTGCACAAAGAGGAGTATAGCTCTGTCATCTATATTGCTTATGCTGGGGATATAGTGTTTAAGATTGAAAATATTCTGAGGAGTTTTAACATTAAGACTGGGTTATGTCTGCCTTTCAAGATTAAGACATAACTTGGCTCTATCAGATATGATTTGGGACGTAGAAACCCTGCCATATATAGAAATCCATGACAATGTGGAAAGACTTACAGAAGCCATTTGATTCTCACAGATCATGAAAGGCATGTGGAGTGTCACTGCTGTACAAACCTAAAACAGTCATAAAAATTGGTAGTAGTGAAACATTGTGTAAACAAGGGACAAGGAATGAAATTTAATGAGACACTGACAGTTGCCAGTACTTTCAGGTTTTGTAAAAGCATTTATAAAGAGTCAACCAAAATTGGGTTGGCAGATAAAATTATTAATAAAGGCATGGGTTTCCCTCTTAGCAGGGGGTGAACCCTGTCCTAACTTGCATCAAGACATAACACATTTTTGTGCTCTAACAGGGGCAGCACCATCAGCCCAGTCTCTGGGTCAACATAATTGTGTTGGGTGATGCATGTGCCAAATACAGTATGAAGGCCTATTTAGGATGATGATTTGTAGCCTTGGATCAGTTTTGGCAGGACTCATCATCATCATCGGCAGCAGCAGCAGCGGCTGCAGTATTCTCCTGAAGATGGTAGATGCATGGATCACCAAAATATAGGGTCATGATTTTATCATCCGGCAGCATACCTCAGAAGACTATCAAGAATTATTACGCTGGAAAGTCTATGAAGTCAGTATGTTAGAGTCAGTTCAGAAGACAGTATTATTTTCAAGTCTACTGCATCAGTCAAAACAGCCAAGGGATGGTGCACATTTGATAGCTTCAGTTTAGATTTCTCCTACAGCTTCTGTGCTTTGGAAACTGAGGAACCATGCAGAAAAACTTTGACATTGTGAGCAATGAGGTTCAGATTATAACAAAAAAAAAGTGTGTTGTAATAACTTAACCAGCCACAACTCATAATTAAAGGCTCTGAGATGGAGCTGCATATTTTCCACAAAGATTTAAATAATGCAGGTCAGCATTTTCAGAATTGTTGATACGCGATACTAACTGATGTTTTTTGAATAGGTAGTACCTAGTCTTAAGGCTGCACCTTAAACTGCTGCTTAGCTCTATATAGCAGCCATATGGGGGGGGGAGGGGGGGGGGGGGAGGGGGGGTTCCTCAGTACATAGC
This sequence comes from Schistocerca serialis cubense, assembly GCF_023864345.2. NCBI lineage: Eukaryota > Metazoa > Arthropoda > Insecta > Orthoptera > Acrididae > Schistocerca > Schistocerca serialis. The sequence continues at coordinate 329,498,424 of NC_064638.1, read as the reverse complement.
TCTTATGGGTGTCCCGAAGGCTCTGGTGTTTCGTGTAAGTGTGCCTTATCAACCTGCACACAAATTTCACATTCCACTGGTTAAATCAAAAGGCAATGAATAGAGTTGCTGAAACTTCATGATCGAATCCTTGTCTCTGTGTGTCTCTATTTGTGCTTTGACATGTCATAAATTGATACTGAGTATTATTGTTTTGATAGCATTCTAGACAGTTCTTTTTGTGTCTGCCATATGCTATTCTGTCTACCACTGGAATACGATTGCATATGGAACCAGAGTGCACTAGAGTACAGTTATACAAATATCACCACCTAGTGAGAATTTCATGAATGATTTGAGGAAAAAGCGCGCAAAATATAACCCATGCACGCAGTGTCCTTGCTTGCTGACTGTGGGTAAAATATGTTATTAGCGAGTTTCTTTTTGTGAGTGTATTATCCCTGAGTTTAGTGAGTTTTGATTTCTTGCGAATAATAGCAGCATACATGAGTTCAGAAACAACACAATATGTGCAATTTATCAGGTAAAATTTTGGAATATGCGGTTAGGATGAACGTAAAGGGAACTGGTGCACTCACACCCAATGTAAACATGAATCAAGAACGAGAACACGCAAGAGTATACACAAAATTTTAACAGAGCAATGTGCAGGATGCAGTTGAGGGATTGTGTGTGCTATATCACCTAAACTGCATATTTTTGTAATGCACTGTTGCTCAGGTTGCTCTGTCAGCCACTCACAGCACAAGACCTGTGACATCATGACCACATCCCTTTTCTGTCAAGAAAAGATCCAAATGCCACAGTTCAAGTGCAGAAAACATTAAACATCAGAAATTTATAATTGAAAATACCAAGAAAATTAAGTATGCAGTGCATTAAAGATCTCTCCAAAACGCATCTGTTCTAGTGAACTGTTGGGAAATGGGACGTTGGAGGATAAATGAACTACCCTATAGATTTTACCTTGGAGTCAGCCTTTGATGCTATTTAGTAGTTCCTTATGAAACAGAAAGAAGCTACAGTATGTAGACGTTTGTCTAGAGTATGATATTCCCCCCTGCACCTCTAAAATATTGGTCGTGGTGACAGACTGTTCTGAAGCGTAGCCCGCGGTCAAGATTAGCTCCAATTGATAAATTTTGTAGCCACCCCCAGTATGAAAACCATGATATGTGCCTGAACTTAACCAATGACAACACACAAATGACTCCATTTAAAACTCCGACACATTGATATACTCAAACATGGGAAGGGACGGAAGACAGGATGATAAAGATTGCTGACAAAACAGCTTCAATAAGAATAAATAAGAAACATAGATGGTGAAACAAAGAATATGAGGAAGCTCTGACAAAACACAAGCAGCCATGTCAAGGGTGGTATTCACACTAGAAGGAAAATTCATTTTACCACTGTAGCATTTTCAAAAAATCTGTTTCTTAATTGGCTTAAAAGTTGTTTCAAACCTTCTAAAATATGGGACAAAAAATCTGATTCCCAGGGGAAAAAACTGTTCTGTGGAATTCTGAGCTGCTCCTCTAGTGCCTCACATGTCACGAAACAGCCTACTTGCACCAGCTCGATACCCCTGTTGGGTCTGGGTGTAGTCAAAAGCATTTCCACGACAATGATACATTAGCAAGAGCAAGCATCATTTGCAGGTGAAGCAACTGTTAAACCTGAGTCTTTGGAAACAGCCAAAAGTCACACTTAGTATTTTTTATTTACTGGTTTCACTCTTCAAATGAAGAAGAACATCATCAGAATATACAGTTTGAAGTTGGCTGACAGTACTAAAGATTAAACTGTCTGTTTACTGCAGTAAATGATGACACTGACAGGAGCAAATATTACATTTAATCTGTGCTGTCAGCCAACTTTAAACACAATCTTTAGTGCTGTCGGCCAACTTTAAATTGTATGTCCTTAAAATTCTCTAGTTGTTGAGGAGCAAAACTGGTAAACAAAAAATACTAAGAGTGACTTGTGGCTGTTTTCAAAAACTTAATAACACATTAGCTTGGCATCAGCAAGCATCTGTATGTTTACAAAAGACCATTCTTTCACTTTGAATGTTGATTTTTCTGAGTAATATCAACTTTTGACAGTGTATTTGTGATCTTATAGTATATAGTTTAGTCATTCAAGTGAGGAGGTGTGGTAAGAAAGTGTGCTCAGGCAGAAAATGTACAAAAACATTGCATCCAAAAAGACATCGAAGCAGTATGTCATTAAAGTGTCCAAGGAATAGATACGAGGCCGAGAGCAGTTCGAAAGGAGTCATTGCCTCTGCTAAGAAACTGAAAGACAGTGACCAGGATTTGGACGCGAATTATGGACTGAGCTATAGGATTATAAATTTTCTTGCCATTTTCTCTGTTATTTCTCAACACATGAAATGTAAAACGTGCAATGCAGACATCATGTTGCAAGAATGAAGTTCTCAAGGCTTAACCTCGACAATAATTATCGCTTGTCCCCACTGCCCAGAAGCTGTTATACCAAGTAGTAAGTTTATATCGAACATATATGAAATCAACCATCCTAGCAAGATGTCTTCTTGGAATAGGGCTAAACAGAATTGTAAAGTTTTGTGTGTTCATGGAATTGTCATGACTGATATTTCAATTGTTCTGTGATAAACTAGTGGATATGATTTAAATTGCAATGGCAACAGTATGACAGGCCAGTGGTAAGAGTTTCTAAAAGTAGAATTTTTCAATTTGTTCATGTCTTTAACACATTTCAAGACATCAAATGCATTTTTCTCAGAATACGATATTTCAAAACAGCATACAGCATAACTCTAACAATTTTCAATCTTTTTATTTGAAAATTCAACCTTGAAGTGATCCACATAAGGGACTTTCTATTAGTTATTTTAAACAATAGTTATTAACAAATGACTGTCCTTTTTTGGTGAAAACTGAATGACTTCATTCAAATGCTTGTCAATTGCACAAAACTCAGTTAACTTAAAATCCTCCACATTGTTCATGAGGTACACTCATGTGGATTACATAGATCTTTTTTTTTCTCTTTTTTTTCCAAATTCAAATAGGCACCAGTTATATTGCATGCTGCTGTTCACCTCAAGTTCAACATGCCTCAGGGGAATTGCTGCAGTGTCACTATTTTGTAACATTTTCCAACAAAAATGTTTTCTACATATAACCCTATCTCTGCTTTTGAAAAGAAATGGAAAGTTAGCATTCCCAAACAAAGAAAATTGTGAATTATTAACTAAATATTTCATGAAATTATTATACTGTGATGACCCAAAAGAGACTTCCCACCTCAACATAGAAAGTGAAGTTCTTGTATAAAAGCCACCAGATAAGGAGGAACTTTTAGAAACCATTCAATAAATGAAAAACAACAAAGTAGCAGGTGCATAATTACAGAAACTAGGCAAAGGAAATCTACTGCACATGTTAAAACAAGTAGTGCAGAATATATGTGCAAAAGAAAGAAATTTCAGATGATTGGAAGTGCACCTTAATTTATCCTTCACATAGGAAAGGAGATAAAACTCTTGTCCACAACTACAGAGTGTATCACTCTTACCAGTTACATTCAAGATCCTTTTTAAAGTGCTGAAGCAGATCTTGAGTCTTAAGCTCATAATCCAAGACAGAATAGTAAAATTCATGCCATGTGTTACTGTATTTGTGGACGTCAAAAGGCATATGACTGTGTTGACATAACATCTTTGTTCCAAATATTGGAAGAGTTTTGTGTGGATGATAAAACAAGGAATGTAATTTGGTATATACTAATAAATACAAAAACTAAAGATAATTTTTAGTAGAGGTACCTGAAGTTTTTGATGTGAGAATGAGTGTTAGGCAACGAGAGGTCTACCCCCTATTTCTTTCCACTGTGTTCTTGAAAAGATCCAATAATGGGAACAACAACTCAGAAAGAACGGAGCAAATGACAAGATACAACTGGGCTACAAAAACAAGGATCTTACAATTCAATGTCTATCTCTTACTGACTGTCTTGAAATACCATCCGAAGACATAGTAATGGCAGCAATAACAATCAACATTTTGAAAATAACTGCAGGGAAAAAACACGCTTTAAAACATCTTAAGCAAAATTATAATACATGGCATATATAAAACATTCTACATTTCATGAACATATGTTACAGAAAAATTAAGAGTCTCAATAAATTTAAATATCTTGGTGAAGTATTGCAGATGAATGACTGTGACAGAGAGGCTAATAGACTCAGAGCAAGGAAGGTGGAAATGGACTTTCAGTTAAATAAAGGTAAGAGTAATAAAACCGAAATGCTTATATGCGGCCTGGATGTAGTTAAGACAGGAGAAACAGAAAACATGGAAAGAAGCAGAGGGAAATCTGAAGAAATATACTGGGACAAATAAAACACAACACGAATACAGGAACAGGAGTAATGATGATCACTACATCTAAATGTAACAATGAGAAAACAGAAAACATTGTTTTATGGATGTATGGTTCAGGCGAATGGAAACAGGTTCTGAAAAGGAATTTTTGAACATGTCAACATCCTGGTGCAAGTAGCACCAAAAATCAGAAGTGTCTGAAAGATATGAAGACTGAAGAACATGTAATTCTGAGCAGAGATAGGTTTCAAAAGAAGGACTTAGATTTTCATTTCCATCTTAAAAAAGAAAACTGGAGCAAAGTGGTCAGATGTATGGCAACAACAGCACTCTGATCAAATGAAAAATTACTGGAAAAACCAGAAGTAATTATTTATGTGGTCCATACAAAACATAAACTGAGTGGGGGTGGAGGGGTGGTGATGGACCAATAACTCTGCCGTGGAGTTCAAAGAAAAACTTAAGGGAAGAACGGTCAGAAGAGATTCGTAAAGCATAAAATGTAAATCAAAAATTTAAAGCTTTCTTAAATATTTTCCTTAAGGACTTCCTGTCCGTTTTTGTCCAAAATAATGATGATTAAAATTCAACAGGAGCAGAGACAATGAGCGAATAGCACGTGTGGTGAAGGGATTCGCTGCCAAGAAGAGAAAGACTCATCTACTTCAGAAGGTAAGTAGCTGACAAAAGTTGGAATTAAATGGAATTAAAGTACCTCCTACTCTAGGCTGTTATCAAAAAATTAAAATGTGTGTACTGTACACAAAAACTAAAACATGTCAAGCATTAACCAAAATGAAATGGAAAATTACCAAACAACAAATAATGAAAAACAGAAAACCAGACGATATCCATTTCATGGATAAAAGCTGAAACTGTTGGTCATCAAATTCAGTGATTACTTCCTCAGAGTCACTGCAAAGACTTAACCAGTGAAAAAACAACCAGTACAAATGCATCAGATTTACTATGAGACGCATTGTATACACTGCTGACAGACATTAGCTGCAGATATTTAAACCTGAAGTAGATTTCAAAAAAATCATTATGTTGCTAAGGATTGTAATCATCCTGGTTGTGACAGTGCTTCTCATAGAATATCAAAATCTTATGCTGATTTCATAGGAACAATGAAGTTTTTTTCGTGGGTCAATGGTGCAAGGGATATCCCTCAACATGTCTGAATAAAAAATAATGATACCTATGTACAAAAAGAGAGACAAGAAAATAACCTGTAAATTCAAACTCCTGTTATCCAGTCCATGCTTTTGAAATCTTTTTTGAGGCAGTGGCCTACAACAGAAAACTGGTTCATTTTGCACAGTGTAAATTGTGAACTGCCCCCAAGTTTAGCATTTGTTAAGAATTTTCTAAAGAAAACACCATACATTATCCCACAAATTAAGTCCTGATATGGTTTAACACCAAAAAGTATTCTGTTGATACATTCCGAATCACCCACCACCTTCACTTGTGTAGTATATAAAACCCTAGTTGTGAAAAAAATATTATTGCTTCAGTGGCATCCCTCTTGCGTGGATTGAGTATTGGCTGTACAACAGGAAGCAAAAGGCCACATTAGAAAATGCACCACAGGAATAAAACTGAACTCTCGATGGAGACACATGAGGTTCGATTCTGTTTCTTGTTGTGTTGTTGCTCCTAATCTATATAAATAAGCAACAATTGACTTAAATGGACTATTCACAAACTGAAGTGTGTGCTGATGCCAAGCACACTGATAAAGAACCCAAACCAAAACAGCTCAGGCACAGTCTAGATGACGGCTTAACAGGATTACAACTGGCTCACAGCAAACAGCTTAAGATTTACCTTTACAAACACTCATATTATCCACTTTCAAATAAACAAAGATGACCAGTCCTACCAAAACCAAATGTTAATGGTCATATACTAAATGAAATGTCACATCTAAAACTCCTTTGATTCTAGTTGGGATAGAACCAACAAACAGACAAAATAACCAAGACACTAAGTCTGGCATGCTTTGCACTTAGAAATACCTCTCAATGTGTTTTCCATATTGTTGTTATTCCATCCTGGACTTAACATTGTTTGATTTTGTCTCAATGTGGTGACTAAGACAAGACTGCTGGCTTATTTTGAATATTTTACATCCCTTTAACTTTTAGAATTACCTTCTAGGGTCAATGCAGCTAAAGCAAAGAAAATATTCATTCAGCAAAAGTAAGGTACTGGAATCCTTGCCGGCCGGTGTGGCCGTGCGGTTCTAAGCGCGTCAGTTTGGAACCGCGTGACCGCTACAGTCGCAGGTTCGAATCCTGCCTCGGGCATGGATGTGTGTGATGTCCTTAGGTTAGTTAGGTTTAAGTAGTTCTAAGTTCTAGGGGACTGATGACCTCAGTAGTTAAGTCCCATAGTACTCAGAGCCATTTGAACCATTTTTAATGGAATCCTTACATTCACTTTCAGGCACACTTACCCTTTAATGGCATTTGTTGCAAATAATGAAAATCAGTTTCAGATGGAGTGTTGTATATAGAAGCACAATAAAAGATCAAAAAATAGTACCGATGCAGATTTCAACTCCTTGTCTAGGGTACAGAAAATGGTATTTTATATTTTGACGCAAAGATCTTCCACAATCTGTTGCACAGAAAATAAGAAATTGAGAATCTCTATAAATTCAAAAGAAAATTTAAAATAACCTTGCTTGCTATTCCTCCTATAAATATCTGATCGTCTCGATTCATGGATTACAGGTTCCTGTTAGGAGCAGTAGTAACATAATGTAAATATCATTCACATATTGGGCCTAAGGCCTCTGCCGACTGACCAACTGCTATCTACAAGGAAGTCCAAGGAGTGAACTATGATTCTGGGATACATGATCAGCATGTCGCCAATCACTACAGGCATTATTGCCACCAGACAAATCCTGATGATGCCACAGCTTCTTTATTCAAGCAGCTTCTCATATGACCTCATGAGGCTGAGTGGACCCACCTTCCTGTTCCAGAAACATACGAGAAGGGACAAGGGATCAAATCCGTCTCCTTCCACACCAACGGCAGCAATGTTAACCATTTAGCTATACAGATGGTCATGAGAGTAACGTTCACAGTAAAAAGACCTCTGTTCTTACAGCATACACAGAAGTGCCAGTATATGACAAATAGCTATGCAGTCATGCATATGTTAAACAGCAATGGATAATAAATAGCTGCAGTTTAATGTAACTGAGAAAGTACCAGCTTATTTTGAAGTAGAATAGATTGTAACTCGTCACATACAGCAGGTGTTGTGTGGCAGACAGGCACAATGAAAAAAGACTGCTAGATATTACTAGCTAAGTCATTTACCAGGTTAGACAAAACAAAACAAAACTCTCTATCTCTCTCTCTCTCTCTCTCTCTCTCTCTCTCTCTCTCTCACACACACACACACACACACATACACAGTCATGAGCCACTGTCATCAAAGGGTGCTAAGGGTTGGGCATTAGTGCCTGGAGGTGGAATTGGCCATGTGATTGCGCATGTGCACTTTTGTGTGTGTGTGTGTGTGTGTGTGTGTGTGTGTGTGTGTGTGTTGTTTTGTCTACATGTGATGAAGGATTTAGATAATATCTAGCAGTCTTTTTTCACTGTGCCTCTCTGCCTCTCAATGCCTCCTTTACGTAATGACTACCATTCTATCCTTTTCATATTGTTTTTATCCTGTTCTGAATTTTCCACTCCTATAAATGTGCATTTATAACATTGCTGTTGAATGTTGTCCCGATTTCTTCTGTTTTGTTTATAGGTTTTGATTCTTTGCTACACCATAAGATCGCTACTGGAGATGGAAATAGATTGCATGCTTCAGAAAAGGCAAGTGAAGCTGCATATCTAGCACTGTCTTAAAAGAAAAGAAACAAAGTAGTGAAAGTAAGCTTCACCAAACACACACACACACACACACACACACACACACACACACACACACACACACACACACATTCATCATGGATAAAATGCAATTATATTTCAGTTCAGTATAAAAATCCCATACCCTACTCAAACACAAGTAATTATTCTCATTAAGTCCACTTTTTTTTTCATTGCTAATGAGAATTCATATGCTCAAGGTATTTTTTTTTTTAAAGTAATCCCCTGTATTTGCGAACTTTTCCATTTCCCCTCTTGTTTTCATGGTTTTCAGTCCAGAGACCGCTTTGATACAGCTCTCCATGCTACTCTATCCTGTGCAAGCCTCTTCATCTACGAATAACTAATGCAGCCTACATCCTTCTGAATCTGGTAACTGTATTCATCTCTTGGTCTCCCTCTTTGATTCTTACCCTTTGCACTTCCCTCCAGTACTAAATTGGTGATCCCTTGATGCCTGAGAAGGTGTCCTACCAACAGATCCCTTCTTCTAGTCAAGTTGTGCCACAAATTCCTCTTCTCCCCAATTCTATTCAGTACCTTCTCATTAGTTAAGTTATCTACCCATCTAAACTTCAGCATTTTTCTGTAGTACCAAATTTCGAAAGCTTCTATTCTCTTCTTGTCTAAACTGCGTATCATCCGTGTTTCACTTCTGTACATGGCACACCATGAAAATACTTTCACAAAAGACACCCTGACACTTTAATCTATACTCAATGTTGACAAATTTGTATTCTTCAGAAACGCTTTCCTTGCCATAGGCAGTCTACATTTTATATATCCACTCTACTTCTACCAGCATCGGTTATTTTACTCCCTAAATAGCAAAACTCATTTACTACTTTAAGTGTCTCATTTTCTAATCTAATATCCCCAGAATCAACTGATTTAATTTGACTACATTCCATTATCCTTGTTTTGCTTTTGTTGATGTTCATCTTATAACCTCCTTTCAAGACACTGTCCATTCTATTCAGCTGCTCTTCCAGGACTTTTGCTGTCTCTGACAGAATTACAATGTCATTGGCAAACCTCAAAGTTTTTATTTCTTCTCCATGGCTTTTAATTTCTACTCCAAATTATTCTTTTGTTTCCTTTGCTGCTTGCTCAATACACAGGCTGAATAACGTCAGGGATAGGCTACAACCCTGTCTTACTCCCTTCTCAACCACTGCTTCCCTTTCATGTCCCTCGACTCTTATAACTGCCGTCTGGTTTCTGTACAAATTGTAAGTAGCCTTTCACTCCCTATATTTTACACCTGCCACCTTCAGAATGTGAAAGAGAGTATTTCAGTCAACATTGTCAAAAGCTTTCTCTAAATCTACAAATACTAGAAATGTAGGTTTGCCTATCTGTAACATATCTTCTAAGGTAAGTCATAGGGTCAGTATTGCCTTGTGTGTTCCAGAATTACTACGGAATCCAAACTGATCTTCCCCGAGGTCAGCTTCTACCAGTTTTTTCCATTTGTATGTAAGGAATTCATGTTAGTATTTTGCAACCATGACTCATTAAACTAAAAGTTTGATAATTGTCACACCTGTCAGTACCTGCTTTCTTTGGGATTGGAATTATTATATTTTTCTTGCTCACCAGACGGAAGAGTTTTGTCATGGCTGGTTCTCCCAATGCTATCAGTAGCTCTAATGGAATGTTGTCTACTCCTGGGGCTTTGTTTCAACTTAGGTCTTTCAGTGCTCTGTCAAATTCTTCACGCAGTATCATATCTCCCCTCTCATCTTCATTTACATACTCTTCCATTTTCGCAATATTGCCCTCAAGTACACAGTCCTTGTCTAGACCCTCTATACACTCCTTCCAACTTTCTGCTTTCCCTTCTTTTCTTAGAACGGGTTTTCCATCTGAGCTCTTGATATTCATACAGGCTGTTCTCTTTTCTCCAAAGGTCTCTCTAATTTTCCTGCAGGAAGTATCTGTCTTGTCCCTACTGATATATGCTTCTACACCCTTACATTTGTCCTCTAGCTATCCCTGCTTAGCCATTTTGCACTTCCCATCAATCTCATTTTTGAGATGTTTGTATTCCTTTTCGCTTGCATTTTTATATTTTCTCCTTTCTTTAATTAAATTCAATATCCCTACTGTTACCTAAGGATTTTTACTAGCCCTTGTCTTTTTACCTACTCGATCCTCTGCTGCCTTGACTATTTCATCTCTCAAAGCTTCCCATTATTCTTCTACTGTATTTCTTTCCCCTGTTCTGGTCAGTTGTTCCCTAATGTTCTCTCTGAAACTCTCAACAACTTCTGGTTCTTTCAGTTTATCCAGGTCCCATCTCCTTACATTCTCACCTTTTTGCGGTTTCTTCAGTTTTAAACTACAGTTCATAACCAATAAATTGTGGTCAGAGTCCACATCTGCCCTTGGAAATGTCTTACAATTTAAAACCCGATTCCTAAATCTCTCTCTTAACAATATATAATCTGTCTGAAAACTTCCACTGTCTCCAGGTCTCTTCTATGTACACAACCTCCTTTCATGATTCTTAAACCAAGTGATAGCTATGATTAAGTTACGCTCTGTGCAAAATTCTACCAGGCGGCTTCCCCTTTCATTCTTTAACCCCAGTCCATATTCAGCAGCTACTTTTCATTCTCTTCCTTTTCCTACAATTGTATTCGAATCCTCCATGACTACTAAATTTTTGTCTCCCTTAAATATCTGAATAATGTCTTTTATCGCATCAAACATTTCTTCAATCTCTTCATCATCTGCGCAGCTAGTTGGCATATAAACTTGTACTACTGTGGTAGGCATGGGCTTCGTGTCTGTCTTGGTTACAATAATGCATTCAGTATGCTGTTTGTAGTAGCTTATCAGCGTTCCTATTTTTTTATTCATTATTCAACCCACCTCTGCATTACTGTTATATGATTTTGTATTTATGACCCTTTATTCACCTGACCAGAAGCCTTGTTCCTCCTGCCAACGAACTTCACAGTCACAACTATATCTAACGTTAACCTATCCATTTTCCTTTTTATATTTTCTAACCTACCTGCCCGATTAAGGGATCTGACACTCCTGATAATGACGTCATCCTGAGTAGCTCCAAATGGACTGTTTCACCTCCAGAATATTTTACCCAAGAGAATGCCATCATATTTAACCATACAGTAAAGCTGCAAGCTCTCAGGAAAAATTACAGTTGTAGTTTTCCCTTGGTTTCAGCTGTTCGCAGCAGCAGCACCACAGCAAGGCCATTTTGGTTGATGTCAATCATCCAGACTGTTGCCCCTGCAACTACTGAAAAGGCTGCTACCCCTCTTCAGGAACCACATGTTTGTCTGGCCTCTCAACAGAGAATCCTCCGTTGTGGTTGAACCTACAGTATGGCTATCTGTATCGTCGAGGCCCGCAAAAAAGCCTCCCCACCAATGGCAACGTCCACAGTTCATACTCGTATTTATGCCATCCTCCATTTTACAATGTAAGGCAATATTAAAACATGGCTAGATACAGAGAATTTTACTTACCTCAGGCTTAGATCTGGAGATGCACATCTGACAATAGGACTTGGCACAGGAGGAACAACGCGGAAAGCAAATGTCACATAATTCTTCCATAAATGCATGTACATATCTCTTTCATTCACAGGTTTTTTTACTGTTGCCGATCCACGAAGTAGAGATGCTCGGTTATCATTAACAGGCCTATAAAAACAAAATAGTGTACATCAACACAGAATCATGCAATCATAATTAGAATGAGACACAAATTAACTTTGAAAATGTTGATAAGCAATATTTGCAAATAAAACAATGAGGCTGACAGTATAACTCCTCAAGTGGCAACATTTTGTGTCCTTGAATGCGGTGACAGGTCAACATCTTAGCTATCTTGAATGCAAGTTTCAATTCATTAGTGGTATTCAGTGTCCACTCTGAATTTTTTCATGAAGAAGATCTTACTTGTGGTTTATGAAAGTAAATGATGATAATTTTGAGCAACAGTTTTCAGAGTGATGTGGCAAGGACGATAATACCTTGTCAAAAAAAATCAGGATATATTTACCTCTGTGCTAGCACCTACTAATAGCCCCTGTCTAGGATACTGGTGCACGGGTTCAACAGCTCTGAAGATAATTGATTGTATTATAATTGGACTCGGGCTCCAGCATCTGGAGTCAGTGGCCATGTGTGTGTGAGTTGTGCTTTTGTGACTGTATGTGTGTTTTCTATTTCAGAAGAAGGAATTAGTCCAACAGCTTAATCTTTAGCAGTTTTTTCATTGTGCCTGTCTTTAACTCAATGTGCTGTCTATGTGGTGAGTATAAATCTATCCTTTCTATATTGTTGTTATTCCATCCAGGGCTTCCCATTGTCAGAGTATGATGAAAGTTATTTTACAAGTTAATCAAAGAAACATCACAGAAAAATTTTAGAAGGCGCTGATCATTTTAAAACTTTTTTTCTGCACAATAATATCAAATTCTTGCTGTGGAGTAAATTATTAAATGAACTTCACAGTCACACAAAATTGCAAAATATACTGCTTTATACAGTTATAAAAATGAAATTCAAGCTACTAAACAAGATGGGATTATTTCAAGTATGCCCACTTGTAACCTCATTGTGTTAAACAACTATTTTCACAAATGAGCTAAATCATATGTTAGTAATTAACCAAATCATCTAAAAAGCTGAGAGAAATAAATATAGATAGTAGGGGAAATGGTACATCTTTCACCCCAAGCAAAACAAGACAAGTGAACAGGAGACAAAATGGATTCATTATCGTAAAAGGTATGTTTTGACATCTTGCATTCACTTCAAACTTTACTCAAATTTTCTGGGCACTGTACCTTGGTTCCACACACTGATTATTCCTAACTGATGTTTTGTATACTACTATGCTGTACATCATCAGATGACCTGTAGGTAAGATGGTAAACTCCGAAAGCTGTTAACTGAACAAGCACAATTCTGTGACTGATTAGCAAGTCTATGGCCCCTCTTTCCAGACCATCCACTGAAGTCTGCTGCAGTTGGAGGGGAAATACCAAGTCAAAATTATTAATATCTATCATCACGCCCTGAAATCTAGAAACTACTGTCACAGACAATGCAGAAGCCTCTAATTTAGAAATCTGAGAGATAATACAGTTTTGCAGATAGACAGCATCCTCAGTTTCCACTAGCACCAGTTCCCTCATGATACTCTTTGTTTCATCATACTCCTCTATGTCACTTGATCCCTCAGTCTACTTTTTTTTACCTCGCTATTTCATCTTGGGCTCTTATTATGAGCTCTCTTTATCCCTTTTTCCTGTCTTATGAATGGTCACCACCTATCCTGCCTCCATGCCCTCCTGTCACCAGCTGTTTTCCTGAGTAAGCACTGTATTATAAGAAAAGTTGCCACTCACCATATAGCAAAGGTGCTGAGTGGCAGATAGGCATAACGAAAAGATGTCACAAATAAAAGCTTTCAGCCAGTAAGGCCGTTGTGAAAAGTAGACTACAGATGCACACACAAACACACACTCATGCAAATGGAACACACACACACACATGACTGCAGTATCAAAACAATCGAGGTCTCAGTTGCCTCAGACTGCAGTTATGTGTGTGCGAGTTGTGTTTGTATGAGTGTGTGTTTGTGTCTGTAGTCTATTTTTCACAAAGGCCTTTCTGGCCGAATGCTTTTATTTGTGACATCTTTTCGTTATGCCTATCTGCCACTCAGTATCTTTGCTATAGGGTGAGTGGCCACTTTCCTTTTCATAATATCATTACATTCCATCCTGGATTTCTGGATTTTCTATTGTTTAATCTACTTAGAACTTAAGTTGAGCTTAATGTGATCAGACGTATTGAATAATGTATTTGAAGTAATGAGTTATTGATAACTGGATCTGTTTTCATCACTGGTGTAAATAGTTGAAGCAATTAAGCAGATTATCACTGAAGATGTGCTCATCATTCAGTAGCTGGAAATAGGGACTCTTATAGCATTACCCTGCCTGGAGACGAAGTCAAGAAGAATAAGTTCACGCATTGCCATGGTACGGAGTAGCCAGACCATGAAAACAAAACATAAGGCAAACATATTTGAAGAACAACGATAAAAAATAACTCAGATCACATTAGACCGACAGATCTGCCACACTGTGTTCCCTACTCATGGTGTTACAGTCAAGTCGCCTTACAAACACATGAAGGGGAAACAACACTCTGCCTCACATTGCTTTTATCCACCTCTGTGGAATCACATCTGTCACCATATTATTACCTCCTATCATCCTGTTCCATCTACTCCTTTTCCCTTTCTTCTTTCATGTCCTTCCCACCCGTTCCATTTGAGATCACTTATCACTATAGATCAGATCAATCCACTAGTTAGACTGCTTCTCACAGGTGTAGTGCCAGTATTTCTTCCTCCTCCACTTACTCCTAGCGTATTCTTCATATTGTTATTTCATTTTCCCGTATTTGTTTGTTTGTTCTTTTCCAATGTAATTATTTTGTCAACAGTTTTAACCTCTCACTGTGTACATGAAAAGTGCTCTTGTTGCCTCCATTTAAGTACTGTTCTATTTCCATAATCTTCATTACCAGAGCAGAAATTTCTGTTCCCAAGATACCACTATCCCATAATTAGTGCTAAGTTTTTTGCCACCATATAGTGAATGGTGGAAGTTGTCTTGTACCACTGCTAGTACTACCTTTCCTGTTCTGCAAATGGAGCATGGGAAAAATGACTGACTGTATGCCTTTGCACAAGCCCTTAACCTGTCTTGTCTTGTCTTGTCTTCATGGTCCTTACGAAAGACACACAATGGTGGGAGTAGAAATGTTCTGCTGTCAGTGCAAATGCCAGTTCTCTAAATTTCGTCAATAGCATTTCACGAAAAGAACATCGTCTTCCCTCCAGAGATTTCCATTTGAGCTATCAAAGTGTCTCCATAATATCTGCATGGAATCCAACTTGGTGGTGGTCCCAAACACTTGAGTAGTACTCACGAATGGATCACACTAGTGTTCTATGCATGCTCATCTTTATAGATGAGCTGTACTTTCCTAATATTCTCCCAATAAATTGAAGTTGACCATTCACCTTCTCTGCTACCAACCATTCATGCTCATTCAATTTCATATCACTTTGCAAAGTTACGCCAAGACATTTAACATGTTGACTGCTACATGAAGCCATGTGAAAACTCACATTAGTCCAATGGTACTGTGGTACAGCAATGCCAAGCTGACCTCCAATATCAACACTTACTCAATGCAGGTGTGTAAATATATTAGGGCCTATGTTTCTTATCGTGGTAGAACATAATTAGATTTAAAATGAAATGCTTATTGACATTCATTCAATGTGTTGCGTGGCAAGTCTGTTTTGTCATGGTTATCATTTAGCCCACTAGATAGGATTTCATACAAATTAGCTTGTTGCCTGAGATCTGTGTACATTCCAACATAACAGTAGAACTGTTTGACATCTATACTCAGTCAGTTCTCGGAAGTCCTTGGTCTGGTGTAGACAACCATCTGTCTCTATTTAAAAACATAAACTTGAAAATGACAGTACAAAAGATGGTGGTGAAATTATTTGTGCCAAAAAATGTTGCGGAGGGTTGTGTTCTCGTCGTCAGGGGAAGAGGAGGTGAATACTGAAGAACAGCATGATCCAAGAGGTGATAAATCAGAGTTTATACTTTTTACCTGCCCTGGGATCAAAATTAAAAATTTGAATATAATATCAAATGTAGCAATACAAACCAGCAATGAACTAAATGTTCTGGAAAAACTGTTTGAAGAAATTGCTTAACAAACAAACTTACATGCATTGCAGTAATGAGGAGGTGGATGCTCCCAGCACTTGGGAAAATGGACAGTGAAAAACAAAATTGAAATAAAATAATTTTTTGGGCTAATTCTATGGATGGGATAATCAGACTACCATCCTTACAGTTATATCAGCCCATGCTCCTGAACATATGCAAAGAATTCTGAAAAAAAATCATGTACAGAAACCTATGCGAAATATTACTGGGAGAGATACATTTTGCAAATAGCAAAAAGACTAACGGTTCCAAAAATTTATCCAAAATACAACCACTTATAAACACTTTGGATATAAATTCTAAAACCTACTACATTTCATCAGAAGATATACGTACCAATGCAGCTCTGATTCCATTTCATGGTCACACTATATTTGGACAAGATTTAAAACAAAAATGCCACAAACATGGAATGAAAATATTTTAATATTTGTGTTGTGCTGCGGCTCTGGTTACGTGTGTGCCATTCACGTATATACTGGGAAAACTTTGGAAAATGAAAATACTATACCACTGAAATTGTAATCTCTCTTTATAGAAGTTTACTCTGTGAGGGACACATGCTGTATACCAACAACTACAGAAATGGTGGCCAAATGAATCAATAAAAATATTCATTTACTAAGAACATTTCATTCAAATCAATGGGGAACTCCACAAAAAGTAGAACCGAAAAAGTAAAATATGTTACTGCAAAGGAGAATAAGAAAGGAATAACCAAATAACCATTTTAAAATGGAAAGATAATCATGACATACTACTTCTGTCAACAAAGCACTCATCAGAAATGGTAAACTTTAACATCTGATGGGGACCCAACATGAAAGCACAAATTGTAATCAACTATAACAGAGGAAAGACAGCTGTCGACTTATCTGACTAAGTGAATGTCAATAGTAATCCACTATGCAGATCTATTAAATGGTATAGAAAGTTAGCCTTTGAGCTTTTACTGAAGACCCTGATTCTGAATGTTCACATTTTATATAAAAATATCACCAAGAAGGTTACCAGTATCACCGCATTCAAGAAGAAATTACCCATCCACCTCACAAACTGCTGAGATCCAAGATATTGTAAACTATGCTACGAAGAAAATGTGAAACAATTTCAAAAACAAATGGCCATAAAATTTACTAAGGAACTTACCATATTTTATGGTACCTGTGAACCTTTTTATGTTTATCATGTTTCAATAAATTCATTGAAACTTTTTGGTCAGGAAATCAATTACTTTTACTGACATTAATGATATAATCATCTAATAAAAATATTAAGTAAATGTTAAATACATTTTAAGTAATTACTTAACACAATATAATTTAAAACAATGTATTTTTCAACAATATTGTGAAAAGGAAAGTTGCTGCTCACCTTACAGCGCAAATGCTGAGTTGCAGACATGCACAACAAAATGACTGTCACAAACAAAGCTTTTGGCCAGTACGGCCTTAATCAAAAATAGATGATGATCTCACACACACACACACACACACACACACACACACACACACACACACACTGCAGTCTCAGGCAATTGATGCCACACAGATGTAATTTTTTTAGTTTGATATGTATTTTACACCGTCAGTCACTGATAGCTGGCATGGCCTAAATGGAAAGTTTACTGATGTGGCCTGAACAGAAAGCTCATTGTCAGTCACCAATGACTGATGTGGCTCTTAATGTGTAATCAACGTGACTGTTTTAAGCAGCATGTCACTAATACTGTATTCGAACATTACACAATAAGTTTTCCTAATTACCTGTGTTAACTATTTTTTTATTTATTTATTTTTATTTATTTATTACTATATACATGCGTCACATGCGCTTTCTTTCAGCTGCTTGGGACTTGCAATAAATGCAGGCTAAGTAAGGGGTCAATGCCACAGAGTACTCCCTGTAAAATCAAATTTGGTTTCCATCTGGACCTAATGACGTAATTGCTTTCAACTCTTTCAGTTGCTTCACTACACCAGGAATACTCATTATTAGCTTCTCCATATGGGAGTCTGTTTGACAGTCAAACAACAGTATATCTATATAATCCTTCTTGTGTATGGTTCCTTAAATATGAAATTTAAAACTTCAGTTTTCATTTTGCTGCCTTCTACACCAGGCTGGTTGATGAGTGACTGACAGTAAGTCTTCAATCCACTTAGGGATTTTACTTAGGACCAGAATT
The DNA here is from genome assembly GCF_023864345.2 of Schistocerca serialis cubense. NCBI lineage: Eukaryota > Metazoa > Arthropoda > Insecta > Orthoptera > Acrididae > Schistocerca > Schistocerca serialis. The sequence continues at coordinate 329,480,124 of NC_064638.1, read as the reverse complement.
TTCTCAGATTCTCACCAAGATCTTTCAATAAGGTATGATGATGGAAGTCACTGAAGTTTCGCGCATCAGTATTTTTATAGACACATGAATTTATACTAATTTTTGCCCATCAATATTTACATAGTCCTCAGCATTTCACAAATTTAGTCGTTAAACCTCAGTGGGTCTTTTCTGTTCTTAATCTGCTTACCCAGCACATACTTCTCCAGAATCTGATTTATGATTAGTTTAAGCCTTTCCCTTAATTCCACTACATCCATCATATTGGAACTAAATTCATTGTGTAAGCAGAATGCAAAGTACTTACACACACACACACACACACACACACACACACACACACCGTACTTACGTTGGGTCTATAACTGTGAAAAGTGTATTGACTCTTCCAAACACAAATGGCCATGAATGCATTACAGCTGTTGGACATGTAGTAAGTACACGCCCTCTTTCCATGAACCCAAATAAGCATGTAGCCCATGGATCAGCACCATTTAAATTTAAAGAGGATGCCTTAATGTTATTTTCATCCTGTAAACCTGTTGTAAAACAAACACGTTAGTCATATCAAAATTATTTTGCAACTGTAATTCTGGATCAACTTAACTCCTACATATTCCAGGAGTACAGGTACATTCACAAAATGAAGATATATGTATAGAAAGAAACAATGTCGTTGGACACACAACCACATAAATTATTATTATTTAGAATATGCAAATTACATTTCTGTTTCTATTTTAGTTACGTTGAAAGTGTCTTCTTCAGAGTTCTCCATAAAAAATAAATGTGTACTTTCTCTTTTTAAGATATGTGGCATTTTCCCTTCAGGAACATTTCTGCATGCACAGGTTTTTGACATACTACAGAGGACTACTAATTTCTTTCTGTTTGTTTGATGACACTACAAGTACATTGCATTTCTTGTAATTGGGCTCTTAAGAGTCCGTGTGTGTGTGTGTGTGTGTGTGTGTGTGTGTGTGTGTGTGTGTTTTTTACAGTATCTGTTATAAATTCAGAATGTAAAAATGATGATTATAGTATAAAATCTGGGTTGTTAGACTGCTACCAATAACTTAACACAGTACAGTTTCATATCTACTGTATGCATTTTTGTATAAAAACATGGCAATATATTTCTATTTCGTATGTACTAAATTACCTACCAATTACTGAAATAATTAAATCATTTATAGTTCTTTGCCATTTCTGGTTTCAAACACATGCTCATCTTCAGATGGCTGCAACAATTTAAGGAGATAAACCAAACAATGGAAAATCCAGGATGGAATGTAACAATATTAGAGAAGGAAAGTTACTACTCAGCATATAGCAGAGATGCTGAGTCACTGATAGACACAACAAAAAGATTCACACAATTATAGCTTTCGGCCATTAAGGCCATTGTCAACATGTGAGGACAGTGACTAACTAAGTTAGTTAGTCAATGTCCTCACCCATCCAGCCTCCTCCCTGTTCCCATTCCAGCACTACACAGCTGTCATTTCACCGCCACACCCAGTCTTTTTATTTCTCTCCATTCCGCTACTCCCCCCTTCCCCCCTCTCTCCTGCCCGCCGTCTAAACTGCAGCACTTCATTGTTCACCACCCCCACCATACTGTCTCTCCCCCTCCCCACCCCATCCTCCTACTTACCCCCAGCCCCAGTCACCACTCCCATCATGCACTGGTGCTGCTGCTCACAGTGTGGTTTCAGTTGCCTGAGACTGCAGTCGTGTGTGTGTGTGTGTGTGTGTGTGTGTGTGTGTGTGTGTATTGTTGACAAAGGTCTTAATGGTCGAAAGCTATATAACTGCGTGAATATTTTTGTTGTGCCTATCTGCGACTCAGCATCTCCGCTATAGGGTGAGTAGCAACTTTCTTTCTCTAATATTGTTAAGGAGATAAATTATTGATCATTCTTTGCAAATTATTGAATGCTATGGTTCCCTAAAATGATTTTAAGTCTAGAATACAGAAAACAAAAGTTGAAGGTAGCTGAAACCAATGAAAATAAAAACACAAGATGTACAGTATGGTTCACATAATTAAAGTCAAATCTTTCAGTTCTTTCTTTGAAAATTACATGTTTTCACAAAGCACAAAATCGATACTACGTCAATTTTCATTGTAACACTTGTTTCAAGCAGAATAAACACAAAATATCTAAGCCTCAAATACGGAGTGCAGCAACATTCACTCTTTCATGAAAGATACTGCGTTGAAACTGTCGAATCCAAGCACTAACATGCCCATATTCTGCTAACTGAATATATAAATTAAAGAACCATTTAGTGACTGTAACACTGTTATTCCCTGCTTAACAAATCATCCATGTTTAAATACAATTGAATGATGAGTAGTTGACACTGGCAAAATTCATTATCTGTGGAAAGTGTCATTGTGTGCCATATTTTAGATTGTGACAAAACTTATTCTTATGTTGATATGCAAAACAAATCAAAATCTCAAGGACTGGTAAGTCACTATATATGGCAGAAAAGCCAATACTCTGACGTTATGAAGTTATATTATATACATTATTACTAACTTCCATCCAGAAATATTGTGATGTGTCAACAAATGTAAATCAATGTAATCAAATTGAGAATGTCATTACTATACACATTAGCACTAACCTGCTGTCCATGCACAAGAATTACGATCTGCTATCCACTGTAAATCAATATTTGATATTGAGAGCGCTGCTGCCTTTTCTGCTGGAGGTAGCATACTTAAGCATTTTTCCAGAACCTGTGGGCAGCATTGATCAATAACATCTATCACAGGCTGGTCATCATCTGCACAACCAAGGCACTTCAGTAATGCTTTCACTTCTTTCAGTATATGTACTGCCAAGCGTCTTGGGTATAAACGACAATTGCACAGCATCACCAATGCAAAGCCCTCTACCATGTGGAAAACATTTGATACTGGTTCTGCCTTCTGTGGAAAAGAGCACAAAGGGTTACTAGGATTTCCTCAAATTATACACAACATACTTTATAATACAAATAAAATAAAATGTCTATTGCACAGTATTTGTTTTACAGTGACATACCTAGAAGCATATTTTCTCTGTTAACAGTAATTCAGAACAGGATAGTCTTATGCACTAAAATTCACTATTTAGTGGGAAATATGTTTAGTGTAACGAGAACTCGATAAAAGAAGCACTTTATAATTAAATGTGTATGATTACATGAATAAAAATGTATCAATTCTCAATGTCATAAGGCATTTAAAATGTAAATAGATGTATCTCAAAAATGAAAAATATCAAACATGACCTACACGAAACATGAAAGTATGACAAGTTCCAACGTTTATCGAACAGTGTGACAGATGTTTAGGACACTGATATTCAGGGTGGTCAGTAACAGTCAGAAAAGCTTTGCTGCAGGGTAGGTTCAGCTGAGAAATAGCTGTTTAGAAAAAAAAAATCAATATATTGTGCCATTTCTGAATTAATTAGTATTTAATTTAGCCAATCGGGCCAATCAATATGCAAGTTCAAGCAGCCAGCCAGATACAATTAGTGTCAGTTGTTGTAGATGATGGTGTACGAGACCATTTAGTCTTTAGCTCAGGTTTGATCCCTACTACTGCCCTACGTCCAATTTTTGTATCGCTCTCTTGTTCAGTTCTTTTTGAAATCAAACAAAGAGCATGTTTCACAATACAATCTCTGGCAGGTCACTTGAATTTGTGTGCACAGTGGCCTGATTGGCTAACTTCAATGCTAACTAATTTGGAAATGGTGCTTCATATTGAATTAGTTTCTTAACAATTATTTCTCTGCACAAACTACCCTGCAAGGCCATTGCAAGCTTTTCAGACCACTTCTGACCACCCTGAATATGCTTGTGCCCTAACTTTCCATATGTAGGACATTAAAAAAAGACTTTTACATTCAGGTTAAAAAGGTATGGTGGAATTGAAAAGCTCCAATCTCTATCAACCATAATTTGGTCTACAATTTCTTTTTTACAGTCTACAGCTTCTAAGTGACTGGCTTCAAGGCAATGCATCATTTCCTAGTTTACAAATTTCATCAGATGATAACATTTCATTGCTAGGTTACAAACTGTCTTAGTCAGCTGAAATTGCACTTAACATTGGAACTTAGGTGACTGTTCCCTATCATAAAAACTTTACAAGTCTCAAGAACTCTAAAACTTTGCTCAATCTTTTCCTGCAGAAAGAACTTTCCAGTACTGGAAATTCACACCTCTACTAGTTTTTATTTCTGTGTATTCATATGTTGTCACATGGCTAACTGCATTTTCTTTCCTAGTCCTTTACTATTCAGTAATGTGAAGAAAATGTAGATGGCTTTTACCAATGGGTGTCTTGTCTGACATTGAAACAGAAGTGCCCCTAAAGATACACCTGTAGATTATGTGTCAGATATTTTAAAGTTAAAATAATAACCAATTATACAGGTCACAGTACTTCCAGTTTATTAAGAAAAATTAATGGTTGTGTTATTCTCCTTACCCCATGTTCTGTCTTCTTTGCTCCACCACCTAAATCACGCATTCCTACCCGTGTTACTTCAGTTCCTGAACACCCTTCCTTTGTAGTGCGGACCAGAGCTAGTGTGTTTGGTGTCAGGGCATTTTTCCAGCTTGTTAGCAGCTGCAGGAGCATTCTTAAGCCATTGTCCATTAGCTGAGGAAATGTGTCCTGAACATCTCTTGCAAGAAACTGTGTAAAACCTGAGGAAATATTTTAAAGGTAATGGTCAACCTATAGAAACTCAAAAAACCATTAGTAAATATGGCTATCATGCTCTAAATATTTAAATGTATCAATTAAAACTAAAATCGTATTCTGAATTTTGTGCTAGAGCAAATATCTTGAACTTCTGATTTAGAATTCATAATTCTATGCAGGAGTTGCACATAAGCTTGCATAGGAAACATTTGGAATGCACTTGTGAATAAAGAGAGGTATGAAGCAATACAGAGGATAGCAGAATGTTTACCCTGAAAAAGCATGCCTTGGAGCACCTGCACTTGCATTGTGGATGTGGTGCAAATGTTCAAAAGTAGGATTCAGTTAAAATAACTGTGTCATTTGACATTTTGGACTGACACAAAGAATGACATCTCCACATCTGTTTCTCATAAAGCACCAGTTATTACAGTAAATGAATGCACACAACCATAAGTCAATATTTATTATAAATTAATAGCTATTTGTTTTTAACTTCCACTAGTGCTACCATTTCACAGGCAGAGAGGAAGAAGCCAAAGACCCATGCAACTGAACAGTAAGAAGAAATCAAAACAGAGGACCTAGAAGTAATGAGGAAGTACTTTTGCAAATGGAGACTGCAGCCAAATGCCACCAAAAGGGAGTTTGCCTACTTCCCTCTAAATAATAAACTTGCTACAAGAAAACTTAACATGCAGCGTGAAAACACTACACTTACAATAAAAGACTGAAGTACCCTTGATAAAACTCTATCATTCACAGAGCATCTGACATAAACAGTTGAAGAACTGAAAACAAGAAACAAGAGACATCACCATCCAAAAGCTATACGGTATAACCTGGGGAGCACTGGCACCCACCATACATCCCTGTGTTTTGGATCTTGTCTTCTCAGTTGCTGAATATTGTGTCCCAGTTTGCCACACACACACAAATTATACATCCAGCTAAATAACACCATGAGAGTTATTGCTGTTGTTATCAAAAGAACACCTACAAAATGGTTATCAATGCTAGGCCACACTCCATCCCATTAAGTATGAAGCATATATGCTCTCACAAATCATGAAAAAGAAAATCATGGCTATAAAAATCTACAGATGAATGATGCAAACCATAACAGATTCTGTTATAGACGTCCAACAATAAAAACTGCAAGGATTGCTGTGGGAGATGATTTAACCTTCATTAACACATGGGCTTACGAACTGACTTGATAACAGCAGTTCAGAGAGTTCCGAAAGCTATACAGAAAATTGGGACAGAGATCAACATAAACATTTATTGCTCATGAAAACCACACGTTGCATGTTGTATCACTATACAGCGAGACCTTAAGAGGTGGTGGTCCAGATTGCCACACACACCGGAACCTTTAGTACCTAGTAGTACGTCCTCTTGCGTTGATGCATGCCTGTATTTGTCATGGCATGCTATCCACAAGTTCATCTCAGCACTGTTGGTCCAGATTGTCCCACTCAACGGTGATTTGGCATAGATACTTCAGAGTAGTTGGTGGATCACATCATCCATAAATAGCCCTTTTCAATCCATCCCAGGCATGTTTGATAGGGTTCATGTCTGGAGGACATGCTGGCCACTCTAGTCGGGCGATGTCGTTGTCCTGAAGGAAGTCATTCACAAGATGTGCATGATGGGGACGCGAATAGTCGTCTGTGAAGACTAATGCCTCGCCAATATGCTGCCAATATGGTTGCACTATCAGTTGGAGGACGGCATTCATGTGTTGCACAGCTGTTACGGCGCCTTCCATGACCACCAGCGGCATACGTCGGCCCCACATAATGCCACCCCAAAATATCAGGGAACCTCCACCTTGCTGCACTCGTGGACAGTGTGTCTAAGGCATTCAGCCTGACTGGGTTTCCTACAAACATGTCTACGACAATGGCAATGGCTGGTCTTCCCCCTTACAGGGAAGAAAGAATATAGTAACCTGCTGGTTACTACACCGACTGCCCACAGCGGACATAAGTCGGACCACTACAGCAAGCAGACTGCATACTGACACCGAAATAGTGTGCTGGCTACTAGGGCAGCCCAATCACCGACCACCATCACCAGGTATGTCGTGCACATGCAACATTACACCAGTGGCACCTGACATGGATAGCACATTTATAAGGGCATGCAAAAATAACAATAAGAATATAAATTAAAATTACACACACACACACATGCACACACACACACACACACACACACACACACACACACACACACACCTTTCTTAATAATTGTTTAATGACATTTTTAGTTAGCAAAGCTACATAATAGGATGTGGAAACAAGCTTTATTTTCTTTCACATAACAAAAAACAAAATAATAAAAAAGCATATTCAATAACAGACCGTATATCACATCTTGTCTCCAGTCTGAAAAAGCTAATACCAAAGTCTGAAGGCTTTGGTATGCTAGACCTCGGAGCTCTTCATCCATGTGCACAGTAAGTCTTGACAACAAATCAACAAGTTCACCACCTGTCATGCCATCTGGAATCAAGCGGGGAACTGCTGCCACGCACGTTCTAAATAGATCAATGCGAGGTTTGCGTTCTCCTGTGATCATCTCATCAGGTTCCTGTAAAAAGGCACACAAATTCCATTTACAGCTCACATTGATGTAATATTTTTACATTTTATTTGATGCTCTAATAAAATTTTCTTTTGTTGCCTATTAAGTTTTTACTATGCTATCTACCTGCAAAATATACTTGACGTATCTGTTTGTTAATATTCTCTATGAACTAGAATCACACCTATTATAAAGAGTCCTATCCATATTTCCATCACACACTGATAAACGCCTGGAAGGCCAACAACAATTTTGGCAGCAATTTAGTTACATTCCACCTAAACAAGTCTCCTGACAGCAGCCATTTTAAGTGTTTTCCATACATCTTGAAGGATTCTGTTGCCCTGAAGCCAGAAATTTGTCACCTCGTAGCCCTTTCTTCTTTCTTTTCAGCTCTATCCATCATTCTATTGTTACCTCTCTCTTTCATAGCAAATGCACATTAGTCACCTGGTGCAAGAGCTAAAACATACCACAGAGGTGTTGTGACGTTATGTACAACTCACAGTGATGTAAAGTTCTTTGTCTGCAGTTTCAGTATCATTCAACTCAAGGTAACACCATAAACAAATCTAATGAAAGATGTATTTTATCCCACTTTTCAATTCAGCTGTACCTGTTTCTTCTATTTCTTGAACATATAATCTTCTGAATGCAATGGGGGGTTCTTTTTTCCCCATTGTTAATAGCCTTAATCCTTTATGTCAGAAGACAGCACAGCTCATGTACATACTTTAACTAATTTTCTCCTCCTTTGCTCATATTTGCACTGATGGAAGTTGTCAAGAGGGTCATTTACTACACCTGACATCAGCACAGTCCTAGCCCCATTGCATACAACACTTCTGCTCCCAATCCCAACAATGCCACTTCCAGACTTTGGTGTCTGGTTTCTAAAAGGAAATAAGGAAAAGAAGGATGTAATGACCCATTGACAGCTAGCCCATTAGAGACAGATCCCAAGTTCAGATACAACAAGGATGAGCAGTGAAATTTGCTGCACCTTTATCAAAGGAATTATTGTCAAATGATTTCGAAAAAACCACAGAAAACTTACATTTGGATAGGATGATGGAGATTTAAACCCCATTACTTCCAAATGTGATTTCAATATACTATCTGTTGTGCTACCTTGTTTGGTTCTGGTTGATAGTCACCAAAGTCAATAGCAGTTCATCTAACAGACACATAAAAGATGGAACAAATGGATAGTTGATGAGGTTTATACAAACACCGTGAAGTCATATATGCAATTCCTAAAGAAAGGTCTCCCTTGATATGTCAAGCAGTGTCACACAATATCAAGAGTTAACTCACAGTATACTATCTGAAATGAGCATTTCCAAAAATTGTAGTAGTGACGATATTAAATACTATGACGAAATGTAGGGTGGTTCCACAAAAGAAATCTTCTGAAAAGGTGTCAAAGTTACTGATCAATACTATAGTGTTTCTAAAGGAAAAAGGAAGTGGATACCAATAATTACAAGACTGAGTTCAACCTTTCAATTTGGCATTTCTAATAGACTTAATCATAAAAACGATTTAGCCATTTGGTGACATTTAAGAACACCAGTTCCAACTCATATTAAACTTCAGATACTTTCATGTCTCTTTCAAAATCTTTAAGATTGTGAGGAAAGACAACAGCATCTGTCTTAAAGTTGCGATACAGAAGTAAGCTAATCAATAAAAAAAATCAGCAAGGAAGAATACCCTGTACCCCTTCTGTCTTAATTTCCTTAATTTCTTTGATATTGGGACAATGCAGTAGCACACACAAGTATTTTTCTAGTTTATAAACTGTGCTGTATATTTGCTGCATTTATGCTGGATCACTTGTAATACTCAAATAACATCTGAATCTTAATTTAAATAAATTAACTGCATCTTTTGTTTACTACTGAAAACCCCTGAAATGAAACATATTTGCTATGATATCTCTTTAATGTTCATGTCATCTTGTAACTCGTGTGTTCTGTATGGTGTGACAGAGTCAGGTAGCGATGGTTAAGTTGTAGATCCATATTCAAAGTTGATGTAAGGCCGCCCTAGTTTAGGTTTCACATGATTTCCATAAAACTCTGTGCAAACAAGAGGATGATCTTAAAAATGGAGAACAGCTGGTTCCTTATTCTATCCTTATGCAACTGAGTTAATACTTCTTTCCAATGACTCCAGTGTTGATAAAGTTAGCCTAGCTTCCTGTATAATGTGACAACCATGGATCTGATACCTAGGATAAAGTTCTGAAGGATACCACTCCCCTTTCCCTCACTGTAGCTGGAAAACAGCTTCATGGTACTTGATCCTACAAAGAAAAGTCACACTAACTTTTGCTCTCTTTTACTACAAAATGAGCATTTTACTCTTAGATATACAATGTCTTTCATACATATACATACACACTATTGTAACATTTATGGGCATCTGAAGACTCTGACAGTGAACATTAATAGCTTTACCTAGTTGAGGAGATAGATTTGTGGTGTAACTTACACACTTATTTTTATTTTAACAACAATCAATGATTACAGTACTCCCTTAAAATAAACATTATATGTTGTCTCTTCCCAAATACAAAAAAATTATATTAATACATTTACCTTATTCACATTCTGAGTACTTGTCATCATTAACGGACGACCGTAATGAACATCAAGAGCACGTAGAATATCAACAAAGACTCGTCGAACATGTGGAAAATAAGAAGACATTCCTATTGTTCGAGCAGTATCCTCAGTTAGCATCTGTAATGTGGAGGAACAGCATAATTACTATCATTACATCAAAGTATGGGTTAAAATACAAATTACAGGGTAAACCGTTTTCCACAAATGAAGCAGATTATTAATTTTAGCCATAAACAGAACGAAAGCAATCTCAGCAGTTGAAGAATATGACTTTACTTTCTTAAAATTTGATATTCACTGAGATAAAAAGAGGCACATTACCTTGTTCAGATACGTTTTTTTGACACGAAGTGTGTTTCCAGATGGTAGGACTCCCATAGTACGGGGCATTGGTGGTTCACCTTCTTTTTGTTCTAAGCTGTCCGCAACAACCAAGAACGCTCTAAGGCCAATACTCATTCTTTCTGGTGTCAAAATAATTTTGATTGGTCTGCCAACTGAGAGTAAGTCAAAGACTATTTCCCTCATTGCAAAATCCAAACGTTCCTTAAATGGTAGAAATAAGCCAACAAAATTAATTGAAAAGTATAAAAACATATGGAAACTATAAGTAATAATTCTTAATTTTCTACTTTTTACCTGTGCTATGAACTGTATAATTTTTACAAAAATATTTAGTGGAGTGTCTCGTGGAACAACAGCTTTTGATCCCTTTGGAAACAGAGAATTAACTATACTCTGAAGACGGGACTGTGTGGCTGAGTTGCTTTCACATTTTATTCTAATCATGTACACCCATAGTAGTCGGTACAGTGATTCTGAAACAAACATTCTGTTCCTTTACATCCTTCATTGTTAGTTTTACATCATGTCACCATGCACAGATGAGAAAAAGGCAAGTGGGAGGGTTGGAAGAACTGTTCGCATGAAAAAAATGAGAAAAAAATTAACTGAAGAGAGATTTTCTGCTTATTACACATAAATGAAAGCCCACTTCTGAGACCTCCAGTTCCTTCATCAAACAAAATATAGAAACTGATCAATAACAGAACAATAAAAAGTATGAAATGTGCAATAGGTCACAGCCTAGTCCCCTGGAGATCCCTATTACAACACTTACTAGTTCTCTCAAACAGTTTCTCAACCTCATAAAGTGCTAAGATCATTCACTCACATAAGTTAAATGAATTTTACATGTAAGTTTTCACACTGATATGATCATCATAAACCATTGTACAAAAATGAAAGCACACAGCAAATGAATTCATAGTATTAACAAACATTACACTGTAACAGAATATGCTTTGCAACAAGGCAGTAGGGAGGCTGTAGCTTAATACATTTCTGAATTTCCTTGGTTTTTCACACCTTGTTCTATTTTTGTGGAATATGGTCATAACTAACTTAAGTTTGACAAGATATTCATTTTCTGCACAGTAGATGGCCAGTTTCATTTTCTCAACAACATTCATTCACAGATACCATTACTGCATAAGCAATATAAATGGAAACTATGTGTACATTGTGCAACGTCATGTCAAAACTCAAAATAGTTTTATACACTCTGTTTTATTTTCCTCTCCTACTCTACAAAGTGGTTTCGAACTCTAAGAACTTTCAAAGTTTGTTCAGTGTTGAAATCCAAGTTGTTTTAACCATGTTAAGATGCAATCTTCAATAGTTTGTTGGCACATTATCATATTTGAGAAGAAACTGAACACACTTTCTGTGTTATATGGCATTGAAGATTAGTCAACTTATCTAAGGATGATAGTGTTTCTAGATGATAGGCCTCAATACCCTTTGCGTAGAATGTTGGGGACCATTTTGGAGTACAGCTTGAGCAGTGAAGGATTTGTCATAATGATATTGTTCCATGGCCAACTAGTTCACAAGAAATGACGCAAGACATTAATTAATAAGAACTTTTGTGATTGCTGGCATATGCACCAGGCTTCTGGGATGCTAGAGTGCAACAGTCCACAATACTTTGCTGCCTTGTATGTCATGATATACAGTTTCTAAAAGTTACTGAATGGAGCTATTATCTACTACTATCACACATGTGATACAGCAACACAAATGACTTACAAATACAAACTTGGGAGTAACTGTGACCATCTCTGATGGGTATGTTAAATTGTTACAAAAAAGCATGACTTAATTAACTAACTTAATCCAGTGTCTATACAACAATAATTATCATGAATGCTACAAAAAGTAATGGAACAGGTTAGCCTCATAATATTTGTAAACTTACCAAGGGCAACTCTACACATCTTGGGATCACGATTTTTCAAATGAGACAGGCACATGGCTAAAAAATAATGCCAGTTTTGAAGAAAAAATATCTTCTGACTGACACACAGCAAACATGTAACCAATGGGAAAATAGCTAAACGGTGTTTTGATTTTGTGCACATGTCAAGAGTCTGGGAATAAAGCATTTCAACAAAATTCTTCAGGCATGGAACATTAACTTCATTTTTTACTGTCTGAAAAAATTAAAACAATATGTGAATATTAGAAAAATGTTGAAAAGGTAACAAAGCACATTCACACAGAAAAAAGAACATCGTACACTAAATTTAGTGATATCATAAATACCAGAATTAACATCTTGTTTATGTTAAGTTGCCCAACAGCCAAACCATTGTGTGGAAAACATCTTTACTGACACAAAGAAGGAAAGGACACTGATGGTAAGAGCAAATGAAAAGTCAGATAGGGACTAATGGAAAAGAGAATAGCAGCTTTCTTAGAATCTATGTGTAAGAGATGTGTCTAATACAGTTATGTGCTGTGGAGACATATCTGTTTGTACAATGGTGTGATGAAAAAGGGAGGGGGCAGTAGAAGTTGTAAAAAGGAGCTGTTTATGAAATTCAGTTAATACTGTTTTTACAAAAGTTTCACAGGTTAAGATAACTTGCCGCTTCCTACGTGCAAACTCACTTCCTAAATTAAATAATTATAATTATCATCTGAAACACAACTGAGGCTATTCATTTATGTCAGGCATTTTAAGCTTGCAGACTGTTGAACAACAATGGTGAAAAACGGCTTAAGCATGTCGTATCAGAATGAATTTCTCACTCTGAGATATGGTATATATATCATAACACATCATTTGCTTTGAGCTTGCTAAATAGGGTCTTCAAAACTAAGCTTGTGTCTGACGTGGCAAATGCATAATCAATGTGTATTACTAGTACTGCCTTACACTACTCAGACATGAACTCTTAATGTTAAAATTATTCAAAAAATAAGTTTTGTTCAGAATGTAACTGATAGATTCATATCAGAAACAGTAAAACAAATAAATGGATCAGGGAAGAAATTATCATGGGAGAAGTAATTACAATTGCAGTGAAAATTAAATGGATACAGATAGGACATGATCCAGGTAAATGGCCGACAGATGGACCAATGAAATTCTGTATTAGATCCAATGAGATAAGAAAATACTGAGGTGATGACATAACACAAGGTGGATGGATGGGATAAGAAAACATGGGGATACACACATTTGAAACTATGATGCATGCAAAGGTCTTTATCCAGCTACACCACACCTCTATTTAAACATAAGACAGGCCAGGATAGAAAAATTGTTATTTTCTTGTATGACAAGATGAACATGTGTGAACATTACATACAGCACACTGAGGTATTAAAATTTCCATTACAATGAACAGGTTAACATACAATCACTTACAACAAAATTAAACAGAACTACCAATGCCCCACCTTCATCCTTTCGTGTATTTTTTTCTGTTTTGCTTTTAGATGTGAACGTTCAACATTTTACTATTCCCAAATAACACAGAATTATTAACTGCTAAATCCTTTTGTTGATTATGCAACCCCCCTCCCCCTCAAAAAAAAAAAAAAAAAAAAAAATCACACTTATGAAGCAATTATTAATTCTCCTGGCTAATTACAGGAAATGTACTGCCAAAATGAAAATGTGTATATTTGGCAAGTTTTAAACAATACTGAAACATAAAAATAATTTTCCATCAAGGTTATTTACTCTATAGAATTATGTTAAATCCCTTGAAAGTTTAAATCTATAAGATGGATCTCAAATTAATTTTCACTATATAACAATGTAGCAAGAAATGGATATTCATTTGAAGATTTTAAATTTTTATATGTTACATACAACTAAAAATTATATAGAAAAGCATGTCCATAAAGGTACAGTTACATAAGTTAAATGTGTCTAATGATGACAAATTTCAGCGTAATAAATATTTGCGGGCAGCAAGTCAAATGAAAGCATATAGTTACCTGAAAGAGAAAAATTCTGAAAAAGAGTGAGCTTTTCATTAAGAAAACAAGTCCATATCTCTCCCTGGTTTAAGAGTAATAACTGGTTATCAAAACGGACCCTATAAGGACTTTTTCTTGACAGTCACAGAACTGGGCCATTGATCAACTTGCTAACTCTACCGAAACAAAGTCTACTGCATCATTGTACCCTAGTTAAAAGCAAATTAAGTGACTCAAAAAATGTGCCTTGCTAACAAGGTAACATAAATGTAATAGTTTCCATGGAAATTACAAGAAGTAAATGCCATGTTTGGGAAAGAGGATGATTGCAGCACTGAAACTGTGTGTGACCTTTGACCCTACAAAAGATGCATAATCCTCAACTACCTCAAGGTGATTAACTGGAATATAACACCCTCACTGTCTTTCATGTCACAGATGACAAAACCAGTGAAATGTGGAGAGATGTCCAGTCAAATTCTGGAATTACAGTGACAAAGAGTTACAGATAAGTTATGGCAGACCACTCTATGGGTTCAGTAATCACACTGACATTACTGACACATTTCCATAGGATAGCTGATGTGGTGGAGGATCTGTGGAGGTGACTTGATCATTGGTTACAGTGATGAAACAAGATATAGAATGAGGCATCAGCTTCAATGAAATTGTCAAAGCAAATATTCAGTGTCATCGTTTCTCACAAAGAAAATGAATAACTAGAAGATATTGTAGTCATCATCTCTCAAAGTGAATATGAAGGGTAGCCATAAAGTCTTAATTGTTTCATAAAAAAGGTCACATAATTAATCATTTGTTTGTTTGTATGTGTATGTCTTCATGTCCTGGTACACATTAAAATTCCCATGCCACAGTACCACAGCATGCTGCTAGAGAACCCAAATAAAAATAGTGCAGCCCACAAATATGGCAGAGTATCAAGAGGTAATTCATTTTTGACAGTAGCAGAAATGTTGCAGCTGTGTCAGATTAGATTAGATTCAGTTTTGTGTAGGTTTCCGCCGTCCACCGAATCTACACAATATACTCGACCATCCTTCCACAACCCCTGCTCCCAATCCCTTACCTCAAGGCTCATATCCCTGTAATAGACCTAGATGTGAGACCTGTCCCATACATCCTCCTACCACCACCTACTCCAGTCCAGTCACTAACATTACCTATCCCATCAAAGGCAGGGCTCCCTGTGAAACCAGTCATGTGATTTAAAAGCTAAGCTTCAACCACTGTGCTGCATTCTATGTAGGCATGACGACCAACAAGCTGTCTGTCCACATGAACGGCCACCGACAAACTGTGGCAAAAAAACAAGTGGACCACACTGTTGCTGAACATGCTGCGAAACATGATATCCCTCTTCTCAATGACTGCTTCACAGCCTGTGCCATATGGATCCTTCCCACCAACACCAGCTTTTCTGAATTGTGCAGTTGCGAACTTTCCCTGCAATACATCCTACGTTCCCGTAACCCTCCTGGCCTCAACCTTCATTAGTCACTGTCCTCACCCATCCAGCCTCCTCCCTGTTCCCATTCCAGCACTACACAGCCGCCATTTCACCGCCACACCCAATCTTTTAATTTCTTTTTATTTCTCTCCTTTCCGCTACTTACCCCCTCCCCCCTCCGCACATTCTCTCCTGCCCTCCGTCTAAACTGCAACACTTCACTGTCCACCACTCCCACCATACTATCCCTCTCCCTCCCCGCCCCAGCCTCCTCCTTACTCCCAGCCAGTCGTCCCTCCCATCATGCACTAGTGTTGTGTGGTTTCAGCTCTCTGAGACTGCAGACGTGTGTACAAGTTGCGTTTGCGCGCGCGTGTGTGTGTGTGTGTGTGTGTGTGCGTGTGTGCGTGTGTGTGTGTGTGTGTGTGTGTGTGTGTGTGTTAATGGCTGAAAGCTATAATTGTGCAAATCTTTTTGTTGTGACTATCGTGACTCAGCAACTCCGCTATATGGTGAGTAGGAAATTTCCTTCTCTGATATTGTAATAATACAAATAAATACACAACAAAAATTATTAAATTGTAAATTTGTGGTAAGGTCTTACGGGAACAAATTGCTGAGATCAACAGCTTACACACTATTTAACCTAACTTTAACTAACTTACACTAAGGATGACACACACATTCATGCCCGAGGGAGGACTCGAACCTCCAACAGGAGTAGCTGCGTGAACCGTGACAAGGTGCCAAAGACCGCGTGGCTACCCTGTGCGGCCAAAAATTATCATCTTATTATCTTAAGCAAATGCAATAACAACATTCACAGATACTTACTGCTGCTACTGGAACTAAAATTTCAACAAAGAGACCAGCCAGAGCATGTTTTATATCCTTGTCTTTGACCTCCAGAAAATATTGAGCACATTCCTGCATGAACTGGAATGAAGCTTCAAATTCTTCTATTGGTACCATCTAATTTTTAAAAGAAATATAATTGATTTATTAACACTCATTACACATATGAAAAAAATAAAGAATTTAAAAAAAGAGAGAGCCATAAGAAAGGAATCCTCGTAACTCATAAAATGATGTTAGAAACATGTTTTGGTAATTACAGTGAATTTCTGTTAAATATTATTCACAGGACTGCAGAAAATGCTATACCTTTACTCTGAAGAACTTCATGCCCATCAGAAGAGAGATAATGCTCTGAGCAGTATTTGGGTTTGGTTCTTTGCTCTTCAGTTCCTTCAATTCAGCCATGAATCTCTTCCTCACTGACATAAACCTAGACTGTGCCAAGGCTCCTATTACTTCAGCATAGAGATCTGCTATTATGTGGATATTTGCAGCATTTGGACCTGTCTGTATACTGAAAATTAATATACAGTGCATTAGTAACAGACTACAAACATAACAACATACAATAAGCTATTCCACCCCAGATAATCCATTGTCAGGCTACAAACATTAGTTTTTCATGCAGATTGTACACAAAAACCAACACTGGTAATACTATCATTATGTTTTATTCCAACAAATTAATGTAATGTAAATCCATTTTATTTTGCAATGTTTTAGAACAATATTATTAGCAATAGGACACAAAGACAGCACCCAACAGACACAAGTGTGAATGGGAAAGACTGGTTAAGAAAATCAAAAAGAAACTTCAGAAAACAATATGTTTCTGGCAAGTAATGTATTTCCTCAAGAAATTATATGACATGGTGACACTACATAAGCAATAAGACTGAGTACTACAAATAGTACTTTTAAGAGCTACCTATGGCAGTTAAAGATGACATTGCTTTAAGTTTAAATATTGTTCATCTGAAACATGCTATTAAAAGTAAAATTGAACTTGGACCTACACACAACTAAAAATGTTTGAACATATTCTCGAACTTTGTTTATGTGGCAAAAGCATTTTTCCATACAATGCTTCTACCACTCAAGCACAGTAAGACAAAACAGGCAAAGGCCCATCACTTGTTGGTGGCACAATGTTCAAATTCGCTTTTGAAAGTCTCATATTGGTGGAAAAATGATTACAGTTATAATTTGATGAAACATAGCTCTGCCAGATATTATAATGTGCTCAGAAAGAACCCACTTCTCGAACCTCGTTACCTACAAAATTATCACATTAAGTGAAACTTTGTGGATGCTTACAGGAGAAGCTGTTGATGTTAGCATTAAAAAATTGTGTGGTATTTGTTCTCACTATACATCTCCACTGTATGTTAATAATTACTTCATTATTTGGTTTGAAAATCCCAGTGATGCAACAAAATCTGATACTGGAGGGAGTTAAGCCACATCATGTTCCTCTTAAATTAAATCTGCACAATCAGTGTTTTGACCCCTCTGCTGTGGTATGTCTTCCTGACCTTCTGCTATTCACAGTTAGGTGAACACTGTGAAAAACAAGTGTTGCTTTTGCTTATAATATGGAGTTTTCTCACACTTTTTCTGAAGAAGTGGGATTATTGTATTGTTGTGCCGTAGAGATGGCTTCTGGCAGTTTTCTTTATTCCTCATGGTGTGTGGCAGTGTATTTATTTCCTTGATGGCAGGAAGCCACTGAGCTGGAAGCCCATTCATTCTTGGAAATCTCAACCACTCTTCCGACTTTCATTTTACAAATGTTGGTTTCTTTGGCCAGCACATGTTTGTTGCTGAAATCACTGTCTTGGCCACAGTTCTCCATATGTTCAACTAGCACAGATTTCATACTTTGCTTTAACCACATGTGGCATTCATGCTCTTTAATACATTCTTTTATTGTTCTTCCTGTTTCACCCATATAAAAACTGCCACAGCCACATGTCACTTCATAGACTCTCACAGTGTGCAAGGCAATAAGATGCTTCTGTACTGCATCTGAAAAAAATTTTCTTTGTTGTTATGATTGAAGAATGTGTTCTACACAACATTTTTACATAGAATTCTACTGATGTGGTCAGTAACACTACAAAAAATGATTGAACAGCTGATCCTCATCCTCCTTATCAGGGTAATTAACAACATTTTGTTCAGAAACCCTACTTATGAACAAATCATCACAGCTGTTGCCTTCATTGTCTTCTTTAAGAAATCCAACTCTGATTCCCAACTGTTTTCATTACTGATACAGAAGGCACACAGAGACAGAGTGGTGAGCACTGCTTGCTTTTAGGGCTAGGTGGCAATGCAAAGAGGCATATAAAACCTGTGTGTTAACAGGCTTTCTATACATTCTGTGCCCTAGAGTGTTTTCAGATATTGTACAGACAAACAGATATGGTAAGGAAAGTTCTGGTAGAATGTACATAATTTAGGACCCGAAAGAAAGCAAGCAAGCAAGCCAGCCAGCCTCCCTCAGTGTGTGTGTGGGTGCGCGCGCTCAATGATGAGGTAGCAGTGCTCTAACCAAAATTAAATTATACTCATTCTCTCCCAACCTCACTCATGACCAACTACACAATCACACTATCTTGCATCCCTGAAGATAACGCTAAAAAAATGTTCTAACACTTATATTTGAAGCTAAAAGAACTACACAGTGAAATGTGACTGGCTGATTATTTACAAAAAAAATATGTATGACACAGCCACCCACATAACACATTAAAAAACTTGGCCAAGTTTCAAGTGGAGACAATCTTTCGACCTACCAAGAAAATTAGTGAAAGTTTAAGATTGGTGAAAGATGCACAACACCCCTTAGCTACCCCAGGTGTGTATAAAATTCCATGTAGCTGTGGCATGGTTTACATTGGAACAACTAAAAGGAGTGTTAATACCAGCATAACGGAACACAAAAGGAACTGTAAATTGGGACAAATTGACAAATCACCTGTAGCGGAACACGTTTTCAAAGACGGTGATCACGAAATAAAATTTAGTGAGACAAACATGATAGCTAGGACCTCACATTATTGTACCCGCATGTATAGAGAAGCTATAGAGATCTAGTGACTATCGATTACCTATAATCGAGAGAGATGGCACTAGCCAGAGATAGTTTTAAAGTTGAAAGCACGTGATGAGTGGTGGCACCATCTATGCACTCTATATAAGTGGGACCTCCAGTGCCTAGCAGCCAGTCGCCGTCTCACCTCAGACGATGTTGCCCGCAGTAGGCAACGAAACGTCAGGAAGGAGAAGCGGTTTTATATATGGACCACAGCAATTCAGCCCAGAAGTTTTAATTAATGAAGATGCCAGCCGTGAAAGCTTACATGTTATGATTAAAATAAAAGATGTTTTTTGATAAAATACCTACGCAACTGATTACCTCCACAATGGAGGATTCCATGAAATGATATGTGGCTGTGGCAGAGTTTCTATACAGCTGAAATGGGAAGAACAGTGTAAAGGTGCATTTACACTTGTTCGCTTTGAGGCTAGTCACCTTGCAGCTGTAGCTTGACCCACACAGAAGTAGAGGCAGATGTGTAGGTATTTGCTTCTTCATTAACATGTGCATATGAGTGATTCCATTTACACCTCCTGAGTTCACACTGGGCACTTCTACTTCCATGTGGAAAAAGTTACAGCCGCACAGCAATGAGCCGCAAGGCGTACAGGTGTAGTTCCTATTAATTACAGAGAACATTAAAAAGACGCATGTTTTCCATTTATTTTGAAAATTTCTATTAAGAATGATAAACCATTTTATTCGACAATGATCTCAGAGTTTACACCAAGCGAAGATATAATCTCGTTACTTAGGAGTGCCATAATTTGAAAAACCACTAAGAAGCAGTCATGCTCCAATCTCTCTTCACCCTTCGAGATCATTTTATATTCTTCATCTTTCACTGAGGAAGTGATTAGGAATGGATGAGTGCTAATTTTTTGTGACGCCGTGATTATTATTGACAGGACTTTTGGACTAAAGAGATCTGTGTTCGAAAGAGAAGCTATCACAATTTTTGGTGGCAAAAATGCAAAAGATCTGGAATTATTCAGCCTTACATTTTTCCCAAATTACCTCATTTAAGTATGCATCTGTCACTTCCTGCAGTCTAAGAAAGTTCAATTTTTGCATTAAAGAATGTCCCAGTAGACAAATCTATGAGCCTAAAGGAGACTTTGGATTATTATTTATTATCATAGGGCTTTTAGTGTCGGGAGTCTCTGAAAAGATACTCAGCTTGCCTTCAATGCAGCTCTTTTCATTTAGGTAGAAGGGCAAAATCTTTAATGGAATTGGAATCTGCCAGGAAAGAAAGATATTGGAAAAGAGTTGGCTGTGGCGGAACAACCCTGACAGTTTCGTAAATTGAAAATGGGCAACCACAGAAAACCATTTTTAAAGTTGCCGGCAGATGGATTCCTGTCCCAGCTGTTGGAGAATTTGTAAAAACTAGTAGTTAAAAGTTTTGTTTTAAAATAAAATGGGATACATCATAGCAACAGATCAAATTCTGAAATTGCTGTGTATGTCTTTGACAGTGCATGTTTACACATTTGATAGTGCATGAACATATGCATATTTTTAGATTTAATTGTGCATAGAATTGCTGTCTTCAATCATTACAGTATTATAAGGGTGTAAATAGATTTTGGACGGAAGGGGGAGGGAGGGATGCAGGATGCTGTCAACTGGGATAATTTCAAGCAGCCTGCTGAAAAAAATCTTTTAGAAAGTAACGAATTATAGAATGTGCTGTCATCACATACCCCTTCCACTCTCCAGTCACCACTCCCCATCGTTTTGCAGCGGAAATGGTTTTTTATAATTGAGTACCACCTGGGTGACCAGATTGGGCGATATTTTGTCTTTTGGGGAACATTGAGCAACTTTTACAAAGATATGTAACCATTGGCATTTGGGGACATGTTTGTTGAGCAACACAATTTTTGGATGATACAGACAAATTAGCCAATCACATGGTTAAATAAAAGTCACATTACAGCCTACTATGGACCATTCTATGTTTATTAAATCATAGTGTATTTTCATGCAATAATTTTAATTTAATGTTATTTGTAATGGTATTTACTGCTCCAATGGCTTGTGAATTACTGAAATATTGCAACCCCAAAGTTGTACCAGACTCCAAATAATGCCTCAAATGCTAACATTGAACTGCTATACACAGAGGTGACAGAAGTTATGGGATAGTGATAGGCACATAAACAGATCATGGTAGAATCGCATACCCAAGGTGTAAAATGGCAGCGCATTGGCAGAGCAATCATTTGTTCTCAAGTGATTCATGATTATGGCTGCATGATGGAAATTAACAGACTTTAAATGCGGAATGGTAGTTTGATCTAGACATATGGGACATTTCAGTTCAGAAATTGTTAGGAAATTCAGTATTTTGAGATCCACTGTATCAAGAGTGTGCTGGGAATACCAAATTTCAGACATTATCTCTCACTACAGACAAAGCAGTGGCCAACGGCCTTCACTTCACGACCGAGAGCAGTGGCATTTGCAGAGAGTTTCCATGCTAATAGACAAGCTACACTGTGTGAAATATCCACAGAAATCAATGTGGGGTGTTTGATAAATGTAACCGTTAGGATAGTGTGGCAAAATCTAGCTTTAACAGACTATGGCAGCAGACGACCTAGGCGAGTGCCTTTGCTAACAGCACAATATCGGCTGCTGCTCCTATCCTGGACTTGTGACTACATCAGTTGAACACTCGATGACTGGAAAACCGTGATCAAGTGAAAAGAGTTCCAATTTCAGTTAGTAAGAGCTGATGGTAGGGTTTGAGTGTGGTGCAGACCCCATGAAGCCACGGCCCCAAGTTGGCAATAAGGCACTGTGCAAGCTGGTGGTGGCTCCATAATGGTGTGGGCTGTGTTTACACGGAATAGACTGGGACCTCTGCTCCAACTGAACCATTCATTGACTGTAAATGGTTATACTCAGCTGCTTTGAGACCCACTGCAGCCAATCATGGACTTCAAGTTCCCAAACAATAATGGAATTTTCATGGATGACAATGCACCATGTCACTGGGCCTCAATTGTTTGCAATTGGTCCGAAGAACATTCTGGACAATTCGAGAGAATAGTTTGGCCACCACTCAAACATTTATGGGACTTAATCAAGAGGTCAGTCCATGCATAAAATCCTGCACTGGCAATACTTCTGCAATTATGGACAGCTGTAGGGGAAGCACAGCTCAATATTTCTGCATGGAACTTCCAATGACTTGGTGACTCCATGCCAAGTCGAGTTTCTGCACTACGCTGGGCAATACGTGGTCCAAAAGGATATTAGGAGGTATACCACAACTTTTGTCACCTCAGTGTAGATAGATAATGAGGCTATTACACTAGTGTATACATATTTTTAACTTACCATAATGTTAGCAGATAAATCATAATCAGTAGATTTTGTAGAAGAAACTGAAAAAGAATATTATGTGGCCTAACGTCCTGTATGATTTTACTTTCAATGACAATGGTCATGAAATCCTACAGACTTACATGAACTCTGGCCATTGTTAGTGATTTAACTGCATATAAAAGTGTCAAATGAGAGAAAGAAGAAAAAACATTACTAAACTTGGTTTGCAGGTAGCAATCCATCGCAAACCATCCTAGCTGTTGCTATATCGTGTACATCTCAGAAATTAAATACACCTTAGTGTGAAAATTGCTTGTGGTCATCTATGTAGGTTGCAGCAATGTTTCTTTGTAAGAGTGGATTGGGCGTCAGAGAGCTACTGCTCATTACTACATGTGGTGATATGGTTTGGCATTGTTGGTAATTTAATAGTGCTGTATAAAAGAGCTTCCTTACTTTAACCGTCAAATGTCAAAGTGTATATGCTAGGTATCCATTCTTTTGTGTCTGTGTTTCAAAATAAAAGCTGCAACAGGTTTTCATTTCAGGAAGTGAACTTTGTTAAGTTTTAACTTCATCATCTTTTCCCCAAAAATGATTTTTTCCCCAGGTTTTTCTATTATTAACGCAACTGAAGCGGAGAATGAGTGTTGCAGCAAAACAGCACAATCTCAATGTAAAAGAAATGAGACTGTTAACATTACTAAAGAAATGTGTGTTGAGGCATATTAGTAAGTATCTGCTTTTCCACTTTGGACTGCATCTAACATTTTGGTAAGTTTCATCAAAATCAATCAACTCATTGTTAGTGGACAAGCAGTTTACATATATTCTCTCATCCCTCATCTTCCCTTTCTTCCCTTCACTATGGAAGATGAGGGATGAGAGAACTGACCTACCCCTCTGTCACCACTTTCATTGCTCCCTAGTGTATGTAAATGAGAAGCCTTCGTCAGTGAGAAAGTCTACACTGTTACCACAATAGCATGCTAATAGCCATAGATGCTGTCCACACAGCATTGTAAGAAGCAATGATTACCAAATACCTGTCGTCAACAGTGTTTATATGGCAACATTGCCCTTAATTCTTGATACTATCAGCATGCTATCATAATAGTTTGTCTGGTTCAGCCGAATACATGCAGTCCTAAGGCTTCCAACTTGTGATGACTGAGATGTAGGTCAAGATCAGTAGCGGGGAAAGCATGTGAAAAAATGGGAGGGGGTAATTTTCTACGAGGTTCGTCCAGTAATTAAATTCCCCAGTTTAATTTCTTTGCAAAAAGAACTTTGCCCTTGATATTTGAGTACTGGCAAGACTGATTAGTATGTGCTGACAATGCTCACACCAACTTACAGTGCATACTTTAGCATGGAGTTACCACTACAAAATGCGTGTGCTTGTGAGCAGAACTCTGTCATTCAATTTTTTGCAGCAAAATGAGTACCCACTGTTGGTATCCATTGAGAGTTAACCTCTATCCGATGTGTACAATTTATGGAAGGGCATGATGATGTAAATGATGGCCAGCACACAGGAATGCCTACTACAGAAACATATGATGATCCATTATTGCAACTTGCAGTATTTTGGAGGAAGATCGTAATGTTAGTATTGACAACATCCTAATTCGGATACCTCCTGGGGCTGCAATTGGATGCTCGGACATTGCAAAGATTCTCATAGACCATCTTAATTACTGCAAAGTTTGTGGAAGATGGGTGACACATTTGCTGAATGACATCCACAAGCAGCAATAGATGGACTTGGCCAGAATGTTTCTAGAAATACATCAGTGAGAGGGAGATCTACTCTTGAAATGGCTTGTCACTGGGCATGAGACCCGTGTTTATCACTTCACTCCTCAGCAAAATGTCAGGCCATGGCGTGGAAGAAACCTGGTGAATGTGCCCCGAAAAAAGCTAAGGTCACACATTTGGCAGGGAAAGGTATGTCAATCATATTGAGACAGTCAGGGGGTTTTGTCCATTCACTATTTGCCTCGCAACACCACAATGAATGCAGAGAGGTACTCTAATGACTTGAGGAATCTGTGAGCTGTAATCAAAAGAAAATGTTCTGAACTTTTGTCTCACAAAGTTCTCTTCCTTCATGACAATGATCTACCTCATACAGCTTGAATGACCCAGGCAGAGCTTGGAAGATTTATATGGGAAGTGGTCCCTCATCCTCCATATTCACCAGGTCTTACCCTAACTGATTTTCACATGTTCCCCCAACTCAAAGATCACCTTGGAGGTAAGCACTTCAACATTGATCAAGAAGTTATATCATAGTGAACAGCTGGTCACATGCACAGGAGCTCACCTGCTACAAAACAGATTTGGAATAACTTTTGTTAATGATTCTAGGTCAACAGGAAGTACGCCGTATGTTTTAATGTGTGAGTTTGCAAGTATCAAAATGCAGCCACAAAGGAATAAGCAGAAATTTTCATAGCATATAAGAGGTAGGATACAAATTTTTGTGTGTTGAAGGGAAGTCTATAGATGTTAAGGTCATTTCCAGCAATATTATTAACAATCAACAAGAAAAACAACAAGGAAGATACATTATTTAATTGGATAGATAAAAAAATCTACTCACCAAGCAGTCGCAGTACACACACATAAAAAACTGTTGTGATTGGTAAGCTTTTGGAGCCAGTGGCTCCTCCTTCAGGCAGGGGGGTTGAAGGGGAAGGAAGAAGGGTGAAGGAAAAGGTCTGCAGAGATCTAGGAAAAGGGATATATTTTGGGAAAGTCACCCAGAACCACAGGTCAGGGGAGACTTACTGTATGGGATGAGAAGGAAAGACTGATTGTTGGGAACTGCATCGGACTACATTTGAAAACATGAGAGCTTAAAGGTGGAAGACAGGGTAATATGCAAGACAGAGATTACCACTAAAACATTGTGCACGAGTTAATAAGAGTGAGTAAGCTAAGTGCACTGTACATAACGGATGTGAGAGGAGGCAGTGAAAAATAGATGAGAAAGACAATGAAAGATGTGGAAAACTACAATGGAGTGAAGCAAAGGGTAGTTACAGTGAAGGAAAGCTGAGACGGAAGAAAGTAATGTAAATTAAGGACAGGTGGTTGTCAATAACCAAGGATATGTTGTAGTGGTAGTTCCCACTTGCAGAGTTCTGAGAAACTGGTGTCTAGGGGAAGAATCCAGATGGTGCATGTGGTGAAACAGGCACCAAGGTCACGAATGTCATGTTTTAGAGCATGCTCTGCAACAGGATATTGCAAGTTGCCAGTACATACCCTCTCCTATGCCCATTCATCCTAATTGATAATTTGGTGGTAGTCATGCCAATGTAGAAGGCTGACAGTGTTTACATAATAGCTGGTACATGACATGTGTCGGTTCGTACGTGGCTCTCCCTTTGATAGTATATGTTTTACCAGTTACGTGGCTATTATAGGTGGTGATAGAAGGGTGCAAAAGGCAAGTCCTGCAGCAGGGACAGGCACAGTGGTAGGAGCTATAGGGTAGGGAGATGAGTGCAGAAGGAAAATAGGGTCTGACAAGAGTATTGCAAAGATTGGGAGGGTGATGGAAAGCAATTCTACATGCGGTGGGCAAAATTTCAGATAGAATGGATCTCGTATTGGGCACGATTTTAGGAAGTCATGGCCCTGTTGAAGAAGATGATTAACACATTCCAGACCGGGATAATAATGAGTCATCAATGGTATGCTCCGAAGCTGTTTTGTGGAAGGATCAGCAGTACCAGAATTGGATGTGATGGCCCGGGAAATCTGCTTTTTAACTAGGCTGGTGGGGTAATTACATGCAGTGAAGGATGAGGTGAGAATGGTGGTATACTGCTGTATAGAGTCTGCAACCAAACAAATACATTAGCCTCGGAAGACAAGGCTGTATGGGAGGGAACGTTTGACATGGAAAGGATGGCAATTGTCAAAAATGTAAGTACTGTTGTTTGCTGGTAGGCTTAATGTGGATGCAAATGTGCAGCTCGCCTTGGGTGAGGATGAGATCAACATCAAGGAAAGTGGCATGGGATTCAGAATAGGACCATGTGAAATTTATATGGGAGAAGGTATTCAGAGATTCCAGGAATTTTAGCAGGTCAGCCTCACCATGAGTCCATATGGTAAAGCTGTTATCAATATATCTTTATCTAAACCAAACCAAGGGCTGAAGACTTTTGCAGCCCAAGGAAGCCCCTTCCAAGTGACCCATGCAAAGGTTGGCATAGGAAGGAGCCATTCTGATTCCCGTGGCCAGACCCCTGATCTGTTTGTATGTCTGCTCCTCAAAGGTGAAGTAGTTGTTGGTAAGTATAAAGTTAATTATGGTGAGAAGGAAGGATGTCATAGGTTTGGAATCAGGTAGGCACTGACTGAGGAAATGTTCAGCAGCAGACAGACCATGTAATGGGGGATGTTGGTATAGAGGGAGCTGGTATCAATGGTGACAGGCAAGGTGTGTAGTGAGAGTGGGACGACCATGAATTATAGACGATCTAGAAAACGGTTGGTATCTTTGATGTTGGAGAGGAGTTTTTGTACTATGGGTTGCAGGCAATGATCAACCAAGGCAGATATACATTCAGTGGGTGCTTTGAAGCCAGCAACTATAGGACAGCCAGGAGGATTGGGTTTTTGGATCTAAGAAGAAGGTAAAAGGTGGGGTGGGGTGGGGGGGAGTGCGTGGTACGGGTGGGATGAGAAGTTCTACAGACTGAGGTGTTAGTCCTTGTGAGGGGCCGAGGTTAAGAGGGACTGCAGGTCGGTTTGAATCTCAGGGACTGATGGCAGATGCCATATGTAGAGTTGTCAGGCAGCTGGTGTAGACCTTCACTAACATATTCCTTTCAGTCAAGTACAACAGTGGTAGATCTTTTGTCTGCTGGGAGGATAATGATGAGTCATCAGCTTTTAGGGAACATAGAGCCTAGAGTTCTGCAGTGGATTGGTTAGGTCACGTTGTAGGGACCTGGGGGAGGGTTGCAAGGCAATGCTGGATGTGAGGAATTCTTGGAAGGCTCATAAGGAATGATTTTGAGGTAGTAGTGGTGGATCAAGTTAGGATCGTGGTCTGAACTGTTCAAGGCAGGGTTCAATGTCAGGTTTGCTGTTGGAAAGTGGTATTTCCAATGGATATTATGTGTGAAGGAAAGGAGGTCCTCCACCAAAGCAGCATGATTAAATGCAGACCCTTAGATAATACAACTATTTCAGGAGGGGAGAGTGCTTTAGATGAGAGGTTAAGGACACTACTGCTGTGACTGGTTCTTGGGATTATGGGTCATACTTGGTCTCGGACACAGTGGTGAACACTGGTGAACGCTGCGGGATGTTAAGGAGGTTGGCCAAGTTCAGTTTGTAGGAGAGGAGTGGTGATTGATGGTGTAGCTGTTTAGGGAGCAGCAGAGGGACACAAAGGGAAATACCAGTGTTCAGGTAAATTAAGCAGGTAAGAGCAAGATATTGCTGTATTTTAAATTGTTGAAGAGCCTGGTGTAGGGTTGGATCGCATTCAGAAATGGGGACTTTCAATGTTAGGCTTTTTGGAGTAACTTCAAGGGACAAGAAGATGTCAAGAAACAGAATGTGGAACCTTAGTTTTGATAGTGCATAGGCATGTTTTCAAAAGGAAAGGATGTAATATGAGATGGGATTCATCATGGCAAGAGATGACAGTTTGGAGAGTTAAAAATTGTGAGTGGCACAAAAAAATAAGCAGAGGAAGGAAAAGACAGAAAAATGGAAGAAAAGCAATGAAAAAGTTGAAAAATTAGAAATACTCATACAGAAATCATTAATAAGAGATAATGAGTGGGCGATCTATATTGATACGAAAAATGGCAAAAAAGGAAACATTGATTGGGAAAGTCATGGAAACAGACAAAATTTTAGAAACTGGGTAAACAGAAAGCGAAGGTCATAGAAGAAAATGTAAACTCCTTAGCTTGGCAATCAAAGTAATGTAAGAGATGGCATTAAAAGTTGATCAGAGCGATTTGCCGAAAAACAAACACACAAAAATGGGAAAGAAATACATATAAACAAGATAACTGGACGGTGGAAAAAAAACATAGCTGCAAAATCTGTGAATAAATCGGTGAAAGACAATCGGGAGAAGGCCATACAATGTAATGAGCCACAAATTGTTGTGAGCAAATTTGTAAATAACAATGAAATTGTTATATAAAAATAAAAATGAAAATGGACCCATCTATACGCACAGCAATCAGAATTAGAAAAGATGTAGGGGCAAAGTGCTGGTTAATCTTGGTAACACAGATAAATAAACGAATGGATTAGCACATAAGATAAAAAACAGACAACAGTTTGAACAAGACAGACGACAACATGCTCTACAACATGACATTTGTGCACCATCTGGATTCTTCCGCCAGACACCAGTTTCTCAGAACTCTGCAAGTGGGAACTACCACTACAACACATCCTCTGTTCTTGCCAACCACCTGTCATTAATTTACGTTACTTTATTACATCTCAGCTTTCCTTCACTGTAACTACCCTTTGCTTCACTCCATTTTAGTTTTCAACATCTTTCATTGTCTTTCCCAGCTATTTTTCACCATCTCCTCTCACTTCCGTTTCATACAGTGCACTTAGCTTATTCACTCTTATTAACTTGTGCACAATGTTTTAGTAGTAATCTCTGTCTTACATATTACCCTGTCTTCCACCTTTAAGCTCTCACGTTTTCAAATCTAGTCCAATGCAGTCCCCAACAATCAGTCTTTCCTTCTCATCCCATACAGTAAGTCTCCCCTCAACCCTTCTGCCTGAAGAAGGAGCCACTGGCTCCAAAAGCTTGCCAATCACAACAGTGTTTTATGCCACCTCTTGGTGAGTAGATTTTCTTTTATCTATCCAATTAAATAATTCCATCAATAATTGATTGTTTTCATTGGGAAGATACATTGATATATTTCTAAATATTTTAGTGTCTGCCTGGCATCAATGAATAGTTACCATGGTAATTTCTAACACATTTTTTCCTTATAGTTAGTAACAAGTAACGCTCAGTATTTTAATTCTAAGTGCAGAATAACATAATATACTAAAATGTGAAAAAACTGCAAATATTCTATAATTATCTACGTTCTGCATCAACAATATTTGTTATACATGTGTACGAACATTTCCTGGCTCAAAATTGAAAATTAAAAGTTACCACTCAGATTTAGCAGACTGATGTGTGGCACGCACACACACGTAACAGAACACAGTATTAAACCTTAACTACATTTGTGTGGTAATTTACTACATCACATGTCACTCTTTTGTTTACAGCTGCATTCCTAATGCAGCATTGCCACTTGGCTTCTGTGTAATCTTAGTACCAGATTCTTTTCCACTGTGCAGGTGCTCGCTAACCAGCAGCCATTAATTCCATACGTTTGTACCAGTTGGGGTCAACATCTACTCCACAAAACTATAAACATTACTTTCCTTATTTGTCTTCAGAAATTGTTTTTAATTGCTTTAGACAGGATGGGGCAACATTAAATGATGATCAAATTGATGGGGCAACATTAAATGATGATCAAATTTTGGAGTTATTGTTTGTTAGTGAAGACTGCTCACTCATTGAATACACCAGATTCTTTTTAAGATGCAGCTGAGTTTAGTGACTGTGAAACAGAAATATCTGATCATGAAACTGACAGTGGAACAGAGGATGATGAAGATGTAGAAGAACAGAATGTTCACAAGGAAGCCAAGAAATAGCAAGACAATCTGGCTATTTTTTATGGAAAAACTGTAAATAAAGACAGAAAGATGGTGCATTGATAGTTTATAAAACAACTTAATATGATATTGACCAAAGCACATATGAAAGAGAAAAAATTGAATCCCGGAAAATTTTTTAGAGACTTGCAGACTGCTATGAACAAAGTTCATTGCACAAACTTTCAAAATGATAGCAGGGTCAACAAATCTGCTGCACAAGTCCAAAGCAGGCCCAAGTCGGTCAAAACAGACGAAGATGTCATGATGCCATGTATGTCCAAACATAATAGACACAAACACCACAAAAGTTCTAATTGTCAAAAATATATGTGCAAAATGCATTCCACTGACAAAAAGGTATATCTTGACCCTGATGAACAAATACAGATGCTTAGACAATTCATTCATGTACCCACAGCCACTTTTTTAATTGAAAGTCATTGTTTTCTCTTTATAGTTTACTTAACTGATCTTTATCTGATCTCAAAACATGTTTCTGAATGTTGTTGAAGTAGATTTTCTTTGTTTTTTAACTCTGTTTACGAGGTTAATGTTAATGGAAGAGCCTTAATTATTGGTAAGATCATGTTTTGTTTTTTAATAGATTGATTTATGATACATGGTAGTCTTTCTTTCACTGATTCTTTAACAATAAATTATAGAAGCATGGAAGTAAATAAGTTCAAGACAATTTTTGTTTTGGGGTTGAAATCTATCTCACAAAGTTAATAACATCAGTCTAAATACAGAGTGTAGTTAAGGATTAATTAGTTTTTGAGCCTAGGCTCTCTTTTTTACAGAAAGTACACACACACACACACACACACACACACACACACACACACACACACACACACACTGTAGCTGTTGTGACATTGATTATTAGAGATCAGTCGCTTAGGCTGATGGATGTGGGGAGGGGATAGGGTAGGATGCACCAGACAAGGAAGGGATAGCGTGGTACTGCAAGTTAGGAGTGGGAAAGACAGATGTCTCAGCAGCTACAAAAAATACAAAAGAAGGCAGGAGGGGAATGGGGTTGAGCTTATAAGAGATATTGGGGAGGGGGGGGGGGGGGAGGAGATAAAGGCATTTCTTTTATTGCTATAAAATTAAACTTTAGTGAATTTACTTACCCTTCTCTGTACTTGAAGTGTTTGAAAGCAAGATTTTCAATGTAACCCACAAGATCATCTTGACCTGGATGAAATGGCAACTGTTTCAATACTTCTATCAACACCAAACAGAATATGAACTCTACTGCCAAATCTCGACGCTCCTGTAGTATGTCAGCTTCACTTCGTTCTGTAGTTTCAGTGCTGCAAATTGAAATCTAGTCATTTAATGTTTTCCACATAAATTTACAAATTATGACGAATACATTATTTTTTGAGGAAAAATAAATAAGTTTTCATGAGAAATGAAACTGCACTTGATGAACAGATAAAACTGGCCATCTACATCTACACTCTGCAAACCACCGAGAGGTGCACGGTAGGGAGTACGTCCCATTGTACCCGTTATTAGGGTTTCTTCCTGTTCCATTCACATAAGGAGTGTGGGAAGAATTACTGACTGAATGCCTCAGTGCGTGCATAAGTTACTCTAATCTTATCCTCATGATCCCTATGTGAGTGTTACATAAGGGGTTGTAGTATATTCATCGAGTACATATTTAAAGCTGGTTCTTGAAACTTTGTTAATAGACTTTCTCAGGGTAGCATATGTCTGTACTCACGAATCTGCCAGTTCAGCTCCTTCAGTATCTCTGTGACACACTCCCATGGATTAAACAAATCTGTGACCATTTGTGCTGCCCTTCATTCAGTATCACCTGTTGGTTCTATCTGGTACAAGTAGCATACACTTCTTGTAAAAAGGCACAGGTCACATCTACCTATAAGAAGGATAGTAGAAGTTGTCTACAAAACTACTGTCCAATATCGTTGACATCAGTTAGTTGTAGAATCTTAGAACACATTCCAAGCTCAAACATAGTGAGGTATCTAGAACAGAATGACCTCTTCGATGCAAACCAGTCTGGATTTCGAAAACATTGATCATGTGAAACCCAACTCCAACTTTTCTCACATGACATACTTTGGATCAAGGCAACCATATAGATGCAGTGTTTCTTGATTTCTGAAATGCAATACTTTAGAACCGGTCATACAAGTGATTAGTAAGCAATCCCTTTTGCAGAGTGACGGCACTTCTTCAGTACTCTATTAGTAAACCAAAGTCTACTACCTGCTTTACCCACAACTGAATCTATGTGATCATTCCATTTCATATCCCAACAAAGTGTTCCACCCTGGTATTTGTATGAGTTGGCCTATTCGAACAGTGATTCAGTGATATTGCAGTCACAGGATACTACCTTTTTTTTTTTTTTTTTTTTTTTTTTTTTTTTTTTTTTTTTTTTGTGAGGTCCAAAATTTTACATTTCTGAACATTCAGAGTGAGTTGCCAATCTCTGCATCACATTGAAATCTTATCAAGTTGTCACTGAATATTTATGCAGCTTTTCTCAGGTACAAAATGCCTGATTTTACTGTTGATATTGCCTGCAAGGTCATTAATATAAACACGAACAGCAAGGGTCTCATCACACTTGCCTGGGGCACACCTGAAATTACTTCTACATTTGACAATGACTCTCCATCCAAGGTAACATGCTGTTTCTTCCCATCCAAAAAGTTCTCAGTCCAGTCACAAATTTGACTTGATACCCTATATGATCATACTTTTGACAGTAAGCATAGGTGCAGTAATGAGTCAAATGCTTTTCAGAAATCAAGAAACACTGCATCTATATGGTTGCCTTGATCCCAAGTATGTCACGTGAGAAAAGTGGGAGTTGGGTTTCGCATGATCAATGTTTTCGAAATCCAAGCTGGTTGGCATCGAAGATGTCATTCTGTTCAAGATACCTCACTATGTTTGAGCTCAGAATATGTTCTAAGATTCTATAGCAAATTGATGTCAGGGATATTGGACAGTAGTTTTGTAGATAACTTCTACTACCCTTCTTATAGCTGGGTGTGACCTGTGCCTTTTTCCAAGAACTGGGCACAGTTTTTTGTTCAAGGGATCTATAATAGATTATAGTTAGTAGAGGGGCTAACTCAGCCACAAATTCAGTACAGAATATGACAGGGATTCCATCAGGGCCTGAAGCTCGGTTCAATTTTAATGATTTCAGCTGTATCTCAACACCACTGACACTAATATTTATTTCAACCATATTTTCAGTGGTATAAGGATTAAATTGGAGCAGTTCTCCTGGATTTTCCTTTGCAAAGGAACATTTGAAAATGGAATTAAGCATTTTGCTTTGCTACCCTCATTTTCAGTTCCTGTCTCATTTATTAGGGACTGGACACTAACTTTGGTGCCACTAACGGCCTTTACATATGACCAAAATTTCTCAGGATTTTGTGAAATGTCCTTTAACCGTATTCTGCTGTGGTAGTCATGGAAGGCATCATGCATTGGTCTCTTGACAGCGAATGCATTTCACTCAGCATCCCTCTATCTATAACCCTACACTATGTTTTACACCTATTTGCAGTAATCTGTTTCTCTAGAAGTTTTTTTACAATACAGGGTTCCTCCCATTATTAGCTATTCTACTGCGCACATATCTATCCAGCATGTCGTCAAGTGTTCTTTTAAACTTGAGCCACATTTCCTCTCCATGCTCATGTATGTGCATAGACTCTGGAACTAATTATTGTCTCTCTTCAGAAAGTGATGACAAAAATTAACTGTAATACAAAGCCAACATTGACAATTAAAAAAAAAATTCTCTCTCATTCTCCATGAACTGAAAAAGTAAGGCTGTGTTACATTTCGTCAATTGTTATGGAGTATTCTGATTAGTTAGTACATGGACAGAGCAAGTGATAGATCTCACATATTAATCTGATCAAGTAGCCTAAATTCTTATGTAACTAGCACTCATTATCAAACTTCCAGTACTCTCAAATATGTTATAAATTGCAAGTCCTAATACCATAACTGAGACTCCAGGACTGCTAATGTGAAGGACAGTTTTTCATGCTGTAACATATATTTCAAGAAGTGTCTCAAGTTACTGCATGTTGTACCACTGTAATTCCATACCAGACGTTGTTAATTCAAATGTTCAGTGAAAGCTTAAAAAAAATAACAACAGCCTGGCCTCAATTCCACAGGGTATTTGAGGGAGAACAGTACAGGTCAAATACAAAAATTTAAGAATTTACTACTCAGAAATACAAATACCATGAAACTTCTGCAAAGCACTAAAGGATATTTAAATCTTTTCCCAAGCTGCAGAATGCACATGCATTCTGACTGAGTATGTATAAATAACTTGGAAACTAATTTAAAAAATTGCCTCTTTTTCTGTCTGAGTACACTGAAAAATAATACAGATACACAAGTGCTAAGTATTGCATAATGTACAGGAAATATTTATAACTTACTAACCAGATAGAGTTCAAAAGGTGTGTTGTAGTTTTTAACAGCTTGCATACTGGCCTAACTACTGCCCATTGTTGTCTTGCCTCATATAATTGTTCAAGAACAGAAATCAGTGTGCCACCACATATTGTCTACATGTATGTTGCAAGTAGGAAAACATAAATAGATTCCACTTAAAGCAATGATTGTAAGATACATCTGAAGCCAGTAAATTTCTTACCAGATATAACATTTACATATAATTTTTAATTGCTTCTAGAGAAGTAGAAACATGCATCAGGTGTGATGTTGTACTAGCACATATTGATCACCAATGAGCATTAATTAACTCAATCTTGGTTGCCCTACATCTAACAAACCAACTAATTGCAAACTGAAGTAGTACTTGGAAGATCAATATGTTAGACACTGTGAGTTTAGTTTTGTTTTCAAAAAAAATAGTTCTTACTGGGAGAAGGAAATAAGATTTTTGTTGATGTAGTCACAATTGTCACACATAATTTATTTTATCCAGTATAATATTGAGTCAGGCATCAATATTGTTCCCAAGGTGAAAAAAGGGCAATATGAGCTACATTTGGAGAATTTACCTTTTTCCTTTTAAATCTGTCTTCCTCTGTTCTGTTCCTCCAGCATCGATAACCTGTCTTTCATACCAAGCAAAAAGTGCTCTCAAAATAGATGGTAAGCAATGCTCAGCAACAGATCCAAAAGCAGTTAAAAGTTGATCAAACTGTGCATCTTCACCTCTCTGTAGAACTTTTGACAGTGGGCGCTCCTGTGGAATAGCAGAAATGGAAAACACTGTAGGAAGTAATCTAAAAAGACCAGAAGAAGTGACAACACTTAGCTATCTGATAAACGCCAGTGTAAAAATGAAATAGAATAAAAAGGCAAAAACTCCTGATATCATGACGCATTGTGTGTTTATGTGGTGAGAGATGTAACTGCAACAGTTGCAAAATAATTACTGATAGACTTACTCAAATGATCAATACCAATATTTTCATGCTTTAGTAAATTAGTATTTTCATACTTAAGTAAATTAGTTTTACTTGTATTAAAGTGAATGGACTTCTACAGTCTCAAGCAAACAGTCTTTACAGCTTGCTCATCCAATCATCAAGCACAATGCTTAATTATCTCAAATGGATGCTTTATGCAGAGAGCAGTTTGCAAGTTTGTATTTCACACAATCCATAATACTGATTCCCCTACAATGAACAACAAATACAGCAGCCCACTGTTTGTTTTAAGTCACATACACAAAAGGAAGAAAGCCACAATTAATCTGATGATTAGTGTGCAGTGGAAACAAAACCTAAGCTGTAACTAAGGCATTTCTCCCATAAAAGCATTCCTCCCATGAAAGTTAATCTGTCAAGTTACCCCAGATATGTTAACAAAAAGTCAGTCATTAAGATAGGGGCACTGGCAGATTGAGAGTATGAGGTGAGGTGACCCATTACTCATGCCCATGTAACTCAGTGGGTAAGAGTGTTGCCTGCAAAAGGCATGGATGACTCTGGAATCATGTCTCAGTTTGACTAACAGTTTTAACTTGTAGGGAAAGAACACCCCCCCCCCCCCCCCACACACACACACACACAGAGAGAAAGAGAGAGAGAGAGAGAGAGAGAGAGAGAGAGAGAGATCTTGAAAAAAAGTTGTCGAGGCTCTTGTGATCACTTGTTGATGTATTCTCCGATGGGTTCTGTCTCATTATCTTCGGCTGACATTTCTTTAAAATTTGAGAAAATGCATGACACAAAGCTATATTAATTTTTCTTTATTATCACAACCGGTTTTGGGAAAATATCATCCACACAGTATGACAGAAGATTAATATTACTCACATGTGATTACACACAGTGACATGGAAATCCTTTTGAACTATATACCCCTCGGCATGGTGCACTTTCTAACACAGAATAAGCAGTAAACCATTACACAGTAATTGTTTAATGATTTTTCTGACATTTCACCAGCACAAGTGGCTGGCATCATCACGACTTAATCCTCCATCGCTGGTATCAGAGTGGATATGAGCCCACTGCTGGAGATTACATGTACCTGTTGCGTGCCAATGTCTAATGGCTTTCCCCTGGTCATTATCACTGAGGTTCTCCCCTTGCTACCTGCAATGATTGTTTGCTGTAAGCAGGAATCCAGGATCTGTTTACCTTGATGCTTTCTTCTTTCTAGTTAAAACTGATGTTATCTTTCAAATTTCAGTAGTGTCCTGAACAAACAGGCGTGATAGTTCTGGTGACAGTATTTTTGCGACTGGGGTAGTATGTGCTTGGGTGTCTGTGTGGTATGTGCATTAATGTCCTCAAGAGCTAGTGAGTGCTATGTTCTGTTATGTGCGTATATGCAACACATCTGTCTGCTGTATGTCAGTGGCTGCCTTCCACTTATTTTATGTATTGTTCCATCCACAAATTTCCATTATTGTTACTCATTATGATCTAACAGAGATAACTGTGTTCTCTGCAAATTAAAAATGGCATTGTATTAAAGGGCACAATTCAAGAGTCAATCATATGTCACACCAAAAACGTTCATATGCAGGTTACAGGCACAGACAGAAGACAGACAATGATGAAAAGTATGAATACGGGCTACGTACAACACTCAACCAGAAACAAGGAACACTAGCTTCGGCTAAAAATTGAGTCAGTATTTATTTGTGCACTACTGTTGTTAGATTCTCAGCTAACTTGATTACAGCAGTTTCAAAATGGACTATCCAAGTAGTATTGATATGGAGGAGATGTGGCCACTGTCTGCAAACACAAAGGCATTTACAGAGAGCATAACAAAAATGTATGGCCAAACTTTCAGGAAACTATCCTCTCATGTAGAAGAAGGGATGTCAAATGGACTTGAGTCTGGAAACACAGGATTTTCACATAAGAACTCATTTGCTACATATTTTCATAGCACATTTGCCCATTGAAGAAATATGGAACTGAACACATCAGCATACTAGACAGAATACTTTGGTAGATGAAAGTTTCAGAATGTCATCTTGGGTTAAATCTGGTTAAGTTGTAATTCTTATGTCTGTAAGTGGTATTTTGTGTCCCATTGCATTGAATCTGCTTCAAACATCCTCATCTTGGGATATCTCCTGATACAAATATAGTAGTGAAGCCACAGCTATATGCTAATTTGTATGTCAAATATGCATCTGCCAACATCACATTTGTGAACACTTCCATTAAACTATACCAGAAATCACATCTGTAATGAGTATTAGAAACATATATGTATTTGCTAAGTCCATAATGATAACTTAAATAGCTGATGGTATATTTAAGTGAGACAATGGAGAGAGCCACATTCCAACACAAGTGGTGATGCAAGTCACATGTCAAATTTACCTCCTGTGAAATGGAACACACAACACTGGCAATGACATCAATGAAGCATAAACAAGAGGGCTCCTTGGACACTTCATGTAAGAAAAGTATCCAGTGGTATGCTGGTACATTCTGTTCCTGTGTATTGCTATGATTAATGTGCTATAAAGAGTAGAAGAAAATGAGTTGTAAAATGGAAATGAAGTGTGTCCCAATGCATGTTCATAAGACACATTTTCTCCTCCTCCTCCTGCTCCTCATCCTCCCTCCCTCTCTCTCTCTCTCTCTCTCTCTCTATCTATCTATCTATCTATCTATCTATCTCTCTCTCTCTCTCTCTGCATGTGTGCATGAGTGAGTGAGTGAGTGAGTGAGTGTGTGTCTGTGTCTGTGTCTGTGTGTGTGTGTGTGTGTGTGTGTGTGGTTTTTTTTTCCAGAATGTGATGTGAAACTTCGTATCTTTCAGTTACCAGCATCAGGCAACTGCTTTGGCATGCAATGCACCATCTCACTGACAGAGGCTTATGAAACAAGTTCAAATACTGAGATGTCTTTCAATTATTGTGTGTTGATGATGCTAAGAGTAGTACCGCTTAATTAACTCAGCCATAGTATTCATATGAATAGATCTGATAACATTTTAACAAATGATAGGGAAAGTAACCATGTGATGCAACTACTGAGCCACCACAAATTGCCATTTCTAGGAACTGAAGCAATGTCTTTAGCAGACCCTAAATACGATGGGTAGGCACTAGAGGAAAGGCTCCTGTTAGGTGAATAATGGAAGATAGCAACCAGGAACAGGAAGAATACCAATGTTAACTTTCAGCAGATATGCCAAGAATAAAGTGGAGGATGATCTGCTAGTATCAATGGAGGGCCTCTCCGGGGGTACATCACCTTGTAGAAACACAGCCTCTTTAGGCAGAGAGGCATACATGTTCACAAAAAGCTGAGGGCTCTGCTGGAGGTGAAAATAAAACTGAGGGACTTGATGGGATCTCAAATATCCAAGCATTAGGACTGGAAATGATAGAAGCTCTTTCCACAACTGGACTGGGTGATAGGCCAGACCGAGAAGTGAAAATTACTACTGTACGCTGGACCACGTAAAGTTCAAATTCTTGTCTGGTGGTCAGATGAGGAAACTCCTCAAAGAACAAAAACAAAAGGAAGGTAAATAATTGTTTTAAACATAAATGGCTGGAACTAAAAGTCTTAACCTAAGACCACAAAGAAAAGGAGACAGTCTCGTCTAATACTGCACATCTCACAATAAAT
Organism: Schistocerca serialis cubense; assembly: GCF_023864345.2. NCBI lineage: Eukaryota > Metazoa > Arthropoda > Insecta > Orthoptera > Acrididae > Schistocerca > Schistocerca serialis. Next base: position 329,440,250 of record NC_064638.1, on the reverse strand, counting down.
GGATTCAAAGAAAGCTGAGGCAGGAAATAGGGAAACATACCTATAGTACAGCAGTCTCAGTTTTCAGGATAGCAGTTATCCAACAAGGACATCTACCGACAAACGTCACCCTGCAATAGATGGAGCTTGTTCAGATGCCTCTCTTCAACAAGGCTGGGGATGGGAGAGGGTATGTCTCTCTGGACAAAGTGCTCTTATCTTTGTCTGTGGGAGTATGGGAATGGTGGAGCAACTTAACCAGATATATATCTCTGTGGAAAGGCAAAGCTGCAGGTCAAGGGAGTGGCTGAGTTCTTCAAGACTAAAAAGGTAGACAATTTGGCTGCCAAAACTTCTTAAGATACTCCTCCAAAGACTCTGTTCGAGAAAATAAGGGGGTAGAACCAGAAGGTCTTCACAAAGGATTGGAGGGTGATTAACCAAAGAAGTAATTTACATAACTTTTTGGTCCACTCTAGTGGGTAGTTATGTCAAACAATGACATATGCTGATGGAGCCATCCTTAGCTGACGTCATATACAGCGGAGGATCAGGAAGTAACACACAGTAATTTTTGTCTCACCTAGTATTGCAGCTGGAATGTTGAAATTTCATGACAATACAGTTTGAAGTTTGCGCTAAGGATGGTATTTTGTCATACAGCTCTAACAAGAGATGTCTGAACCACAAAACAAACTTGGTGCACATGTTAGTGTCATTAACTTGCGAAAAGCAGGGAAGTGTAGTTCAATATTTGTGGTCCAAAAGGCATCAATTAGTGAAATTTACAGGGACATACATGACATATATAGGGACGATTGTATGGACCACAGCAATCTCTCCAGGTGGTGTGCATCCTTCCAAGAGGGCTGTGTGAACCTTAGTGATTTACCACGCTCTGGGCAGCCACTAACAGCTGCAACCCTAAAGAATGTTGGAGCCATTGAGGCTGCTATTTTGAACGATCAGCCTGAGCATCTGCGAACCTTATCAAAGCAGTTCAACATTTCCTATGGTGCACTGTACAATACTGCTCATGACATATCTAAGAAACTGACACACAATCACAAGGGCCAGTGAATGATGAGAAGCTTTGATCACTTAATGTATTATGTTGCAGAAGAGCACAATTTTCTGAAAGAAATCATCAGTGGTGATGAGTTGTGGATGTACCACTACATGCCCAAAAATCAAGCAGGTCTCTAGAAATTTTTTTTTAAAAAATCTGCTATGGAAGTGCTTGTGTCAGAGCTCCAGGATTATCTGTGGTGTACTACTGGTGGACTTCACTGAGCACAGGATGACTGTGAATGCTGCAGCCTACATTAAAGCTTTGGTTAAGTTTTGTCATGCCCTTCATAACAAGCGGCACAACATTAATGCTGACAGTGTCAAACTTCTTCATGACAATGCTTGCCCCCACATTGCTGCACCTGTTCATGAGGAAACTGCCAAATTTGGGTGGGAGGTGCTCCAGTATCCACCACACAGTGTGGACCTTGCGTAGTTCGACTTTCATCTGTTTGGTCCCGTGAACAAATTCCTGGCTGGTCAACACCTTGTAACAGATGTGGAAGTGATATCAGCAGTCCGCCGTAAACCACACTCCAATCAAACGGGCTTCTGTGAAGAGGGTATATCAAAATTGGTACGACAATGGGACAAATGTGTTGAGAATGTTGGTGAATATGTAGAAAACTAGATAAAAGATGCAAGTTCAGTTGTGATTATTTGGTTTTATCACCTGTTAAACTTATTGGTAACACAATTATTGTGCATTACTTTCTGATCTTCCCTCACATATAAAGTTTGAGGTTGAAATGACCTGTAGGGATCCTAGTAGAACAGACTGGGACTCATACAGAAAGATCTAAACTTGCACTTACCTGAAATCGGAACTTTGATAAGGCACCCAATAGATTTTGAGGAAATGGAAGATGCAGCGAGTCTCCCATTACAACCTCATACTTACGAAACTGCCCACTCAACAAGAAGTGCACAAATAGGAATGTATCTTGGTGGAACAACAGTCTGGAAGTGCATAGGAAAAAGGTAAGAAGACTGTTCAACCTCGCAAGGAAGAAATGACAATGGGCAAGTATCAAGAAACCCTTGTAAATAAAATCTTGTGATCAAGCAAGTGAAGCTTTCTGCTTGTAAGGTATCCTGTGAGGAAGTGGAAGGTACAGCTACTTGTGCTATACTTCATAAAGTTCTCAATAAAATACCAATTGGTCCAGGAGGGTGGTGGGCATACAAGGATACCAATTGCAATGATAGATGTGCTCCTCAAGACTCACTCCCTCACACAGACCAGGAGTCAGTCTCTCAGAGAGATTGGTTCATAAGTAATGAAAATGAAATCTGGCAGCCTGCAAGAGAATGTCCTGACTTAAAAAAAGTCCAGTGGGCTGTGGGAACGTTCACCATCAAAGTCACCAGACCCAGATTGTATCTCTCCAGCTGTAATACAACATGCAGGACAGGTTTTAATTAATTCCTATGTAGACTGTTCAGGATCAGGCTAGCAACAGGAATCATTCCAAATACTTGGAGGACAATGAGGGTTGTTTTCATTCCAAAGCCAGGGAAAACTGATCATTCAAGGCTAAAGTTAAGAGACCAATTAGTCTATCCTCCTTTTTTCTAAAGACATTAGGAAAACCGGTTAGTGTGCATGTTAAGGAGTATAGGTTAAATGAGGTTCTGCTGCACATAAACCAACAAGCATATCAACCAGTTAAGTCACATCAAACAGCATTTCACCAGCCTGTTGGTAAGGTGGAAAACGCTCAACATTTTCATGAAATAGCTCTCTGCACCTTCCTGGAGATTGAGGGGGGCTTTTAGCAATATAACCTTCAAATCCATTGTTAGAGCTGCAGAGCAGCATGGCATTGTAACCTCCATATGCAAGTGGACTAAGGCCATGCTGAATAGAAGAAATGTAGAAGCCAACATGATGAACAAGTAAATGGCGATAAATGCCACTGGGAGGTTTCCACAAGGAGGGGTCTTGTCCACACAACTGTGAAATCTAGTGGTGAATGAACCCACTGAAGAGTTACGTAACGGAGGCTACTTTTGCCAAGGATATGCAGATGGTTTAGTCATGGTAATATTTGTCAAATAGTACTGTTAGAACAGCGGCACAATGTGCACCTGACATTGCGGAAAACTGGCGCAGGGAACAGGATCAAACAATTAGTCCCAAAGAAAACTGTTGCAATATCATTTATGAGGAAGCAAATTCAGCACACATACTAGAATCTCAAGCTCTTTGCTGAAACTCTACCAGTAGGAGGAGGGGGCTTGGATTATCCTGCTGGAAGTGAAACTATCATGGACCCCTCATATAAAGAATATACGTTCCAAGGTAAAAGGCACACTTATGAGCACCCCTCCTCCTTATGGGTACCAATGGCTTTACTAGAATTAAACAGAGCGGAACCATATAATAAACCCAGCTTTGGGTGGGGGAAAGGAAAGAAGAAAGTGCTAAGACCATTGTTGTATAAATGTTTTTTCTCCCTGTATAAATCAAATCAAATCAACCTATGGAGGGATGGTGCTTCCTATGGAAAATCTTGGCACACGCATTGCCAATGATGGCCATAAACTGGGGGTCTGAGGCTAGCCTTGATTCTTATCAGTAGCGCTTGTTATGGTAGAAACTGCTTGCTTTGCTTGTAGTGTGAAAGTGAAGTTTATAATCAGTAGGAACACACTGTCATTTTAATGGGGTTCTTATGGTTTGACTAAGGTGGAGACATTCAATCATTGACTCTGTCAGTTCCATGATGCTCACGACTGTAAATGTGTTGACAAGTACTATTCAGGACCTTTGTGAATAAGTCGCTTGAACAGAGCTACATGCAAATTGCAAAACAATACTTTCTTACTCTTCAACAGTTTGCAGCCACTAAATTAACAGTAAGTAATATCGCAAGCAAAACATTCTTATGTTAGGAAACTTCCTGGCAGATTAAAACTCTGTGCCCGACCGAGACTCGAACTCGGGACCTTTGCCTTTCGCGGGCAAGTGCTCTACCAACTGAGCTACCGAAGCACGACTCACGGCCGGTACTCACAGCTTTACTTCTGCCAGTACCTCGTCTCCTACCTTCCAAACTTTACAGAAGCTCTCCTGCGAACCTTGCAAACTAGCACTCCTGAAAGAAAGGATATTGCGGAGACATGGCTTAGCCACAGTAAAGCTGTGAGTACCGGCCGTGAGTCGTGCTTCGGTAGCTCAGTTGGTAGAGCACTTGCCCGCGAAAGGCAAAGGTCCCGAGTTCGAGTCTCGGTCGGGCACACAGTTTTAATTTGCCAGGAAGTTTCATATCAGCGCACACTCCGCTGCAGAGTGAAAATCTCATTCTGGAAACATTCCCCAGGCTGTGGCTAAGCCATGTCTCCGCAATATCCTTTCTTTCAGGAGTGCTAGTTCTGCAAGGTTTGCAGGAGAGCTTCTGTAAAGTTTGGAAGGTAGGAGACGAGGTACTGGCAGAAGTAAAGCTGTGGGTAACGGCCGTGAGTCGTGCTTCGGTAGCTCAGTTGGTAGAGCACTTGCCCACGAAAGGCAAAGGTCCCGAGTTCAAGTCTCGGTCGGGCACACAGTTTTAATCTGCCAGGAAGTTTCATATCAGCGCACACTCCGCTGCAGAGTGAAAATCTCATTCTGGATTCTTATGTTAGGTTTCTCTGCACTGGTTAATGATCAAAAACAACTGTGCCAATGAGGAACCCATAAACCAGTTATAAACTTTATAACATATACCACATGCATATACCCTGATGTTAAGGCACAATAAAAAATGTACAACAGCATTAAGATAGTCAAGAAAAATAGCATCCACATTAGTACCATCATAACAAATTTCTTGGGTATAGAAACATACTGGACTTTGCACAACCATCTCCTGGGATGCATTTTTGAATCCATTTGATGACCAAATATAATAAGTTGGTTGGTTGGTTGATTTGGGAGAGTGGACCAAACAACCAGATCATTGGTCCCATCGGATAAGGGAAGGATGGGGAAGGAAGTTGGCCACGTCCTTTCAAAAGAACTATCCCAGCATTTACCTGAAGCCATTTAGAGAAATCATGGAAAACTTAAATCAGGATGGCCGGATGAGGACCTCAAACGTCATTCTCCTGAATGCGAGTCCAGTGTGCTAACCACTGTGCCATCTCGCTCGGTAATACAGTAAGTTAAGCACAGCCTTTATTGGTGAACAGCTTGCAAAAAATCATTTTCTTTCTCTTTAGCACTTGTCCTCTTCCTCTAGCCCTCTTTTCTCATGTTACATGAAGAAACCTATGGTTCTGAAACTAAAATTTTCTACCATCTTTGGCTATATGCATATCACACTAACATATTCCAGTAAAAGAAGTGAGGTGACAACACTGTCAAATGAAGCTTCTCTTGCTATACTTCCAGACCTTAATTTTTTTTCTGTTCTCTATTCCATACATAACCCATGTACTGTGAATATATGAAAACTCCAAATTCTTATCCATCCTGTATTTTCTAAAACTTTATTTTCAGTATATAAATCACAGTCTGCTGATAACAATAGTGTACATAATTCATGGAAAAATATTTTACCTTGGAAAATATTCCAAACTTCACAATTCTCTAACACCAAGTGCACTTCAAAATTTGACAGCACTAATAATTATTTTACGATTGACACACTTTAGTTGAAACCCCTTTTTCTCATTTATTAAACAAGCATCTTATCTCTTCAGAATCTATGTAGGCCTACTTCAAAAGTTACCTTTATTCACAATTATCAGTTACTAGAACTTTTTGCTCTTAATATTTAATCCTTTCAAAAATCCAGTGTCATAATCTTATAGCCTTAATTTTTTTCCCAAAAATGTATAATTTTCCTAGAACAACATGTTAGCTTACAAAATATTTCAATTAGTTACTTTCAGCTTCTAGAAAATCTTGTTGAACTTCATAAAATCCAACACATCCTGAAACTCCTGCCCCATAAAATAAAACCATCATTTGCACCCCTTTACGGATATTGAGCTAATTGTTAATCAAAGTAATTTCTATGCCTAATGAGTTTACATATTCTATACTCTTACTACCTTTATGTTAATAACTGAATTGTAAATAATATATTGTAATATCTGTCCTACACACATCTTTAAATCGGCGTCTTGTACAATGCCACAGTCAGTCCATAGCCAGCAATAAATGAGTACAAACACTATGTAATGTTCCATGTCGGTCAATATTATTTTCATGTCAGTCAGCAGCTATCATTAAAACAACATAATTACAATGTTACTTGATCATCAGTTTCTTTGTTTAGTCAGATGGTGCTGAGCATTCAATCATTATGAAAACTACTAATTATTGTTTAAAGTCAGACTGCCCAGAAGTCAACATGTAACATTCTGTGTCAGTATTATCAAGTCATTCACATAAAGTTCCACCTCAGCAAGTAGATGGTGAGCATCTGAAGAATACACTTACTATGCATCAGTTGGTGATTAGCATTCACCCAGTAATCATCATGTTTTTATAATAGTCAGTATTAGGCATAATCCACTGTTTAACACTCTCAGTACCAGCCCAATACTTGTCTACATCTGCAGATTGAGGCAATTTTAGCTACGTTTGAAAATTTTTATCTTGGAGAATTCTGAACATTTAAGTATGAAATTAACACTATTTCGAGCCCATTTTGTCTTTTTTAATATGCAACTACCAACAAAATCCTGTGTGGTATAATGAGGGTAAATTATGTTATTACATATTACACATGACATTGTTTTCGTAAAAAGTCATATGTATATTCATATGAGTAAATGAGTTCATAAATACCTAATAACCAGTGCTGGGTATTGTATTACAGTAGCACTTTCTGCATGGATTCATATTGCTTTTTCGTATGGAATATTTTAAAACAGGGTTCCATACACAATGCCACACAAAAATGTTCACACTGATAACGTGTCTCCTTGAGAGATGCTTTCCCGCTTTCTTTCTTTGAGTTTGAGGAACAAACGTAATGTACACGAGAGGCATATTTTTTGCTTACAGGTGGTAAATGTTGCAGATAATGTCTCTGTGTTAATCTGCCTACAGGTCCATTCTGGTTATTTGGAGCTGTTGGTATATGATCTTGAGCCACCAGCATAGCAAGATTCATAATGAAATCAGCTGTTGTCATTTTCTTGGTCTGAAGTTAACTGTGTGATCAAAAATGCCCTCGATACTCCCAGTGGGAGCAAACGAATAACCAGCTTCTGTCATTTTGACAGCTCTATGCCTAAACAGATTTTACTGTAGTCCCCTTCAAAGACACCTATGTCACCCAAATCATCTTATTCACTGTCTAGAGTATCGTGAATGTCTCCAAAATACAGCAAATCAGTAGTTCCTTCATTGGATATACCATTGCGTGCCATTTCTCTTACACAGAATACTAATAATGTGCTCTTTCCACAGGTGAAAACAACGACCCATAAGGAATGACATACTTTGTAAACAAGACGCACATTTACACCATTTATCTATGAAACTAATAACAGATAGTATAAACGTTGTAATCAATAGTCAGAGGTGCACAAACACCACACAGTGCTTTCTAATCAACAAAATACGTTGGCCCTTTGAACCTACGGGCTTGGCGCTAAGAGTGTTAAAAGCCACCCATGGTTACTATGCACTATGTAAAGTTCTATGTTATACTAAGTGTCCTGCTCTCGGAGGATTTTAAAAATCTGCCACCTACTGTGCGCAGCATTCTCCATTAAAGTGACACTCTCAGGAGGTTGTTTTCATGATCTGAGGCTTGCAGCAGCCAGAGACGGGTCTTCCCTCTTGTGAAGTACAGTGGAAGAAGGCAGCAGTATGGGCCTTCTCTAGTGATTATAGTGATAAGTTTTCCTCCTCGAATCGCTGAGGCTTGAAGTCACATACGTAGATGTAGTGACAGGTTCCCATCGCACCATCATGTGCAGCAGAGTCGAGTTACATATTACTCAGTTCTCCTAAGAAGTGAAAATGCTTAGACTATTTTGCTCATTTGTCTGATAGAGTGGTTAGTCCTTTGCAAATGGAAAGAGAGCTTCAGCTAGAGTTGTTAGCTCCCTTCAGCAGTAGTTAGAATTTCATGTTGTGATCTGGCAAGTCAATGTCTGCATGGTTTCGCAGTGGGTTTAGTGTGCATGTGTTTTTGGTATTGCATATTCAGGAAATGGTTTTGGCTCATTTATGAGTGTTTCTGCAATGACACGAGGCTGATGATTACAGACACTTACATTTGTTTTCGTAGGCAAACGATGTCAAGGATTAGTTACTAGTAGCTGTCAGACTGTTTTGCACCAGTGAATGTTTGTGTTCCTGGTAGGTTTTGGTACCACATCAAGGGAAATTGGGCCTGGTTCACTTTGAGATGTTTTCACTGTGACATGTGGTTGCTAATGGAGATGTTTACGTTCACTGTGTGAGTGAAACATGTGCAAGATCAGGAACCAATAACTGTCTAATACTTTGTACCAGCAACTGTCAACTGAGATCCTCAAGTGTGGAATTGGTTGAATTCTTGTACTGGTTTCATATATCAGAAATTGCACCACTCGCCTAGTGGCTTTACTGATGCACAATGAAATTGGCATGGAGACAGATACTGTGTAGTATACTATTAGAAGTGCAAGTCTTTTTGAGGTATTTCTTTCAGGTGTCTAGTGGCACGGTAACTCACTTGTGGACTGCGAAAGCACCCACTAGCATCATTCATGTTCTGTAAGCAGCAGTGTAGCGCTCATTTGCCAGTGCAGGCACCAGTAAGTTGACCTCTGAGTAGTTCCATGGTGAGTTCGGTGAGTGTATGTGTTCCAAATCAATTTGTATCTTGTCTTGTGAAGTTGGTTTTGGCCCACTTGTGAGTTCCGCAAAACATGTGGTTGTTGATCTGGGATGGTTATGTTTCATTCATTTTCTCCATGGAAATCAAGTGGAGGATTGGTTACTAATAGATTGTCTGTTTGGTCTTGTCTTGTATTAGCCATTGTTTTGAGATCTTTGTGAATCCAGATGAAATCTTGAACTGATTCCCTATGCCAGTAGTTGCATGATATGAGCAGTAAGTTTTACTGATGGGGAAATGAGTTTTGCACATCATCTGGGAGTAAATGATCAGTAAGTCTTGCTTGTGTAGTGTGTGGAATCTTGAGCAGTAGTTGAATCAAGACTGGCTGCACCACTGTGAGTTTGGCTGGCAGCATTTTATCAATTTATTTTAATCTTGGTGGTTGTCTGTATATTGGAGGAACATGCATGCATACTGTTATGGCTGCTTCATTTGTGTTGAGTATTCTCATCATGTTTTGGTACAGCTTGTGTATGGAACACACATCTGCATATTTATTTCACATCTTCATCGTGTGATGACCAGTTTTTGTCTCAGGTTTTGCCATAATGTGTAATGGTTGTTTCTAAGGAATGACATCCTTACTGGCTGTGTCACATGAACTTCTCATATATTTGTTGGTTCTGTTTACTGCACACACATGTACATATTTATTAAGATGTATTAAAAAAAGATGCTGTGACTTACCAAACAGGAAAGCACTGGTAGATAGACACAATAAAAAACACGCAAACACACACACACGGTGTGTTTGGTAAGTCACAGCATTTTTTTAAATATATTTTTCCCATGTGGAATGTTTCTTTCTATTATATTCATATTTATTAAGACGTTCACTTGTATTGTGCGTAAGGGACAATGGACCTGCGTTCATTATCAGTGATATCTGCTTTCCTCAGTGGCTCTCTTGAGCTCTCATCAGGAAAATCCTACAGCGAAAACTGTTCTGATCCTTCCAGTGATAGCTACTAAGACTACTGAAGTATGCTGGGTTTTACGGTTATTGCTGATCAGGCTAATGCCTATTTAGTTATAAAGAAGTTAAGTACCTACCCTACACTGGAAACCTAGATTCAGCACTGCCTGGCACTGACTAGCATAAGAGCATTATCACATGACAGTTGAGAGATATCTTATGATATGTGGCTACTGGCACAGTTTTAAGTGATGTGAAGATCACTGAAGGTGACAAATAGTAAGTGGGTGTTCTACCTTACATAGCTTGGTTGTAGCTTAGAAAGCAGCCACTACTGAGTGTAAACTAAATAGGTATATGGTAATATGTTACACACACAACTAATTTGCTGTGAACACTGTTTCTAAATAGTAGTGCATGTTACCTTCACATTTTTGATTTACTGATGCCAGAAATTTTTAAGTCTCTATTTAATGACCATTCATCACATTTCTGCTTAAGTTTTAGAGTACTGCTCCACTGAATGTCTTTTAGTGTGGTTTTAAATGTTGTCAACCAGTGGTCTTAATTCAAGTGAGATCATGTTAGTTACACAGATCTCTGTTTCAGGGCAAGAGAGCTTGCACTTTCTATTGGCCTCATAATCTCAGCAGTTGAGAGATGTGTACTCTCATTGCTACCAACATTGTGCTGGTCTACCTCTACACCTACATCTATACTCTGCAAACCACCATGAGGTGCATGGCAGAGGGGACATCCCATTGTTACAGTTCTTAGGGTTTCTTCCTGTTCCATTCACATATGGAGCATGGAAAGAATGCTTGATAGAATGGCTCAGGTTCTCATATCTGCCACCTGGCTCACTCCAAGAATGTCACATGTTCCAAACTGGCATCAGATCCAATGACTTGTTAATGAAATTTGAGCCAGGAATTTTTTTTTTTTTTTTAATTGAATTAATAAATTTGTGTCAGCCCAACTAACCCTCAGCTGCAAAAGACCCAGTACTCCAGGCCCTAACCACATTCTCTGAAGTAATATTTATCAGCTAATTTTCAAGTGATCTAGTGCTACACTATGTGATCAAAAGTATCCAGGCTGAAAATGACATACAAGTTCATGGTGCCCTCCATCGGTAATGCTGGAATTCAATATGATGTTTGCCCACCCTTAGCCTTGACGACAGCTTCCACTCTCGCAGGCATATGTTCAATCAGGTGCTGGAACATTTCTTGGGGAATGGCAGCCCATTCTTCATGGAGTGCTGCACTCAGGATATGTATCGATGCAGGTCAGTGAGGCCTGGCACAAAATCGGTGTTCCAAAACATCCCAAAGGTGTTCTATACGATTAAGGTCAGGACTCTGTGCAGGCCAGTCCATTACAAGGATGTTATTGTCAGGTAACCACTTTGTCACAGCCCGTGCATTATGAACAGGTGCTCAATTGTGTTGAAAGATGCAATCGCCATCTTCGAATTGCTCTTCAACAGTGGGAAGTAAGAAGGTGTTTAAAACATCAATGTAGTCCTGTGCTGTGATAGTGCCATGCAAAACAACAAGGGGTGTGAGCCCCCTCCATGAAAACATGACCACACATAGCACCACCGTCTCTGAAGTTTACTATTGGCGCTACACATGCTGTAGATGACATTCACTGGGCATTTGACATACCCACACCTTGCCATCGGATCGCCAACTTGTGTACCATGATTTGACACTCCACACAATGTTTTTGCACTGTTTAGTTGTCCAATTTTTAAGCTCCTTACAGCAAGCAAGGCGTCGTTTCGCATTTACCAGTGTGATGTGTGGCTTATGAGCAGCCGCTCAACCATGAAATCTGATTTTTCTCACCTCCTTCCTGACTGTCACAGTACTTGCAGTGGATTCTGATGCAGTTTGGAATTCCTGTGTGATGTTTTGGATAGATGTCTGCCTATTACACATTACGACCCTTTTCAACTGTCCATGGTCTCTGTCAGTCAACAGATGAGGTTGGCCTGTAACGCTTTTGTGCTGTATGTGTCCCTTCATGTTTCCACTTCACTATCACATCAGAAAAAGTGGACATAGGGATGTTTAGGAGTGTGGAAATCTCGCGTACAGATGTATGACACAAGTGACACCCAATCATCTGATCACGTTCAAAGTCCATGAGTTCCGTGGAGCACCCCATTCTGCTCTCTCACGATGTCTAATGACTGCCGAGGTTGCTGATATGGAGTACCTGGCAGTAGGTAGCAGCACAAAGCACCTAATATGAAAAACGTGTTTTTGGGGATGTCCAGATACTTTTGATCACATAGTGTATGTCATTATTGATTTTTGCCACTTGTGTGTAAGTTTACTGAATTGTTGAATATTTACACTTATCTACAGCTGTTCATTATTGTGACAGGTAACGTTAATAAACACATACAAATGTGAAAATCTAATCCCATGATGTTCTGTGCACTTAATTTAGAACCACCTCAAAATCTTTACGAATCAACAAACACACTTGGAAAAGATGAAAAATAATGAAGAGCACAATTGGTAAGACCGCAAGCTTTCTATCTGACGGAACAAATGGCAAAATAGTAAACACTAGCAACAACAATGAATGGATAAAAAGGTAAGAACCCAAATACCTTATCACTAGCTTTAGAGTAATAATGTAATAACTGATACAGAAGATGACTGCAACATTTATATACAATTATTTAAGGAAACTTGATGCTCCTAAGAGTACAATACTAAGTACATTGTTGAACAGAATATGAAAATTTAGTGACACGAAGGCAATGTAAGAAATGAGACTATCTACTGAAAAAAGATATTACAATAGAAATTTCAATTTTTATCAAAAATACATAAGAAAACATGTGAGGCAGAGAGAATACCAAAATTAAATATAAAAAATAAGATTTAGAAGTTTAAAGTATGACAAGACTTCCAAGCTTCTACAATTTCAGGAAGCAAATAAACTGTCTCACAAATAGCTTTACCTCTCAAACCACTTATATTTACCTTTTTTCAGTTTTCTATTTTACCCACTATACTTTCTTTCATCTTACAGCTTATAAATTCAATTTTCCTCAGGAATTTGATGAATGGTGTTGTGTGTAACAGAACAAATTAAAAATTTAGCAAAGCCATAAGATGAACAAGCAATAATAATTCATACCGGTGGCTCCGCCATGACTGCTTCCATCTTTCTCTCTGCCTGCACAGTAAACTCAGCAAAGATAGTTCGCATCACAAACTCTCCTGGTCGGATATCCATGTCAATGTTGACACAAGGAGGATATGGAGAGCGCTCTTTGTGTGCTCCCCACGGCAAAACTGAACAACCTGATGTTACTGATGCTGCTGCAGCTACTGTTGCATTTGATGATAATGAGGTAGTTGTGATTGTTGTTACTGTTAATGATGTTATTGATTTGTTGCTCTCTCCTGAAACAACAAACCCATCATACTTTTAGAGGGAAAGTGTCTTAAAAGTTTGTGTGGTTTCTAGAATAAACTTTTCACTGTCATACAAAGTTTAATTTTCTACCACTCATACATATTGAAATTCAAAGGAAAAATAAAATTTGGTTTGTGCATTGTAAAGGAAAGAAAATGTTAAAACATGTAAGCTTATTAATAAACAGACTATATTAAATTAGGCTTACTAGATCAATAGAGAGACCAAAGAGTTCTGCGTAGCCAGCACTATTGGCATACATCTGTATGGTTTGTATGCATTGAGCAAGGGAGGAAGAAGGCAACATAGATAAGACTTTCACATTCTTTATGCAGTTTTTAATGAATAACACTGAAGCTACTTTACAATAACATAAAATACTCCCAGAGTTTGGAAATGCAAATGTTTAAACTTCTTTTCATTTTCATTTATTTATTTATTTTTTAAGCAAATGTATGACAAACAATGGTTTTGTTATGTTACATTTCATACGAAAAACCTTATGTGATATTGACATGGTGAAAAAAAAAAAATAATAATAATATTTCAAGTAACTGTACAGAACCACCAGAACAAAACTGGTGTGAAAGGGTACATAGCATCTTGAGAAACTAGAACAAAATGTATTTCCAAAATGAAACTACAATCAAGATTGTTGTATATCTAACAGTTCTAACTATAAATATTTCTTTTTTATTCTTGGTACTTTAATAACTAAATAATAGTAATTCCTATATGTAATATATACTATTAATTTTATGACATTAATTTATTGGTGATGTGATTTGAGTCATTAGTGCTCAACATCAGGCATCAAAGAGTACATAGATATAGGCTTTGTTTTAACACAGTCATGGAAAACTGATCTGCCAACCTAGTTACTGATTAAAATAAAATTAAAATTTGGTTTTTCAAAGTACTAAAGTTGTAATTACTTCATTTATTTTTCTTACCTGACGTTGCTGCTGAGGAAGCATGAATTGACACATTTGGATGAGCCCCTGGTGAGTCACCAACAGGGGCCCACAATATATCACTGCCAGCAGTACACTGGTGGACTGTTCCACCACTCTCCCCAATTGAGTGGCTTTCACTGACATCTGCAGTAGGTGCTTCAGAACTCCTGTTAGAATCCTGTCCAACTGTTACTGGTACTGTAGCAACATCTCCATCATTGGAAACAGACACAGCACTGCCTGCTGAACCAGATCCTGCCTGGCTAGTAGATCCTGCAGTCAACACAGTTGTTGCTGCTGTTGCTGCCACTGGTGCAGAAGTATTCCCTGTTCCAGCTTGAGATGTGTTATCTGCCTCCTCTACAACATTAAAATACTAAAATGAATCACTTGAAAAATAAAAAATAAAAAAAGAATATAAAAGGAATTATGTGAAACTAATCTCTCAAAACTTTTAACTGAGGCCACTATGCAGGAAAGAAATAAATGGTCTCATTTCAGTATAAAATTAATAAATGATTCACTGTTGCATCAGCGTCAATTATAGAAAAATAAACAACAATCAGTATCTAATAGTATAAACACATAACTGAAAACTCATAGGTAATTATTCAATATCATTACAATAAACCAAAATGAGGCTTTTGGAGTAATAAGCAGGGAATGACTTAAATCTTTTTCAAAATATACATTTCGCACTGAAAACAATTTCCAACACAACCTCAATTCTTTTTACAAATAACCAGTGTCAACTGTCAGAAACGTCAATCTTCAGATTCTTTTGCTGTATAGGAGGACTTTGTTTTTTTGACAACGCATTTTAACTATTTTACCAATTGTACTCAACCCCAAGCAATAAAAAATATTGTTGTACTATGTAAAACGAACCAGCAGAGGCAACACTTCCTGTTTACTTCTGATGTCACAAAAGTACATGCACGTTTTCCCTGGCACTACTCCACTTGTTGAGATCTAGGACAGTAAACCGAATGCTTAGGAAATTATTGGCATAACTCCCACATAAAGATCAGTTATACTGTATTTTTAATAAAACTATAATAACTGCTGCCAGTATTATGCTGCTCTTTTCTAAGATCTTAACTGTAAAACTAGAATATAATTCATTACGTACTGTTTCAAAGCAAGTTTTTCATCAAATTTTATGAAATCAATGAATTCTGAAGTACACACCACTGCACTTAATTACTCAAAATGCTATGAAAATGTCAGCAAAGAAACAATATTCTGAAAGTATACAGAGATATAACATATTTAAATGTAAACAAAACTACTAAACTGTATGTAATTGTAGTACCACTACTTACTAAACAAGAAACTGAAAACAAAATCGCATCTGCCTGCAAAAACCATCTGAAATGTATCCTTGCATTTTGAATACTCTGAAATAATCTGTGGTTTGACAACTATCGATCCACTGATAACTTTGATGGTAATGCACTTCATAAAGACGCTTGCTGATAACACACAGTATATTTGAGATAACTTGTTTACATTGCTTATCACAGTGTTGTGTCCACAGAAGAAAGTGGACACACTCAAAAAATGGAATAACATTGCATAAAACAAATTTTCAGCTAAATCCGTCAAAATCTTCAACAGTGATTTCATAGAGTTCAGGAAGCCATTCTGTTAACATAATAATATTAATGCGAAAGAGTGAGAAATATATTGAGCATATCAGTAATGACAACATAATTCAATGACGAGTTGGAAAGGTAGAGCAAAAAAGAAAAACTGAAATTTATAACTTTCTATCTAGTTCATAATATGAAAAAAAAGCTATTCTTACAAACCTGATGTTTGTGTGCAGTGAGTTTTCACATGGACTGCCAGGTATTGGACTGGGCTGTGGGAAGCCCCACAAGGCAGTTAATTGTGTTAGGTATGCTATGCTACAATCACTTTTTTGCTGGCAGTCCATAATGCACATTATGAAACAGTATTTCATATTGTAGTGATGTGTGTAATAAACAAATTCATTGTTTCATAAAATAAATTATTAGCTAAGATGGAAATAATCAAGGTGTTTCAACATTTTCGAAGCTCTGCTGCTTGAAAAAAGATTAGACTTACCTGAAGTGTTTCCAGTTCCTGTTGTTTCTCCATCACCATTTTCCTGGCCTGCAAAATTAAAGTGTAGTAAGTATTCCATAGGGTTATCATTTATTTGCTATACTTAATTTCTTTGTGAAGCTAATTCTCTACAAACTAAGCATTTTAAACAGTTAGCCACTTATTTCACAAATCATATTGACAATAAACTTATGATATCTGCCAGACATTTCATTTCTTGGGTAGACAGACAAATGGTTTTATAGCTGCATATTTCACCATTTTCTGAGTCATAGTTATATTCATTAAAAGAGTAGTGCGTATCATTTTTCTCTCTAGTGTTTCACCTGTGAATATCTCTCTTACTCTCAAATTCAGATGAATTGTTGATAACAAACTTCATAACTGAATAAATGCACTGTTAGGCTGTGTCTAATATTCCTAGCTGCTTAAAGTGAAACCTACAAGATATACGTGTGTGCACCCCACACATAATTCTAATTACTTTCTTTTGTTCAATGAATACTTTTTTTCTAAGTGAGGAGACATCTCAGAATATTATTCCACAAGACATCAATGAATGAAAACATGTTAACTTACTAACTCCTGTGTCCTCAAAGACAACAAATATTCTTACAACAGAAGTAGTCAAAGCAAAGTAGTAAAAAGTACGGCTGTAAGCGGCTTGTTGTATGCTCTTTACCTTCTGTCTCACTGTCATTTGTGCCTTCCTCCCAATGAAGAAGCATTGTGAGATTATACCTTCAGATCATTTGTGTCGGCATAATCTGAAAATACAAAAACACACATTAAAAGAACTAATAAATAATTAAAAATAAAATTTCATGAAAAATTAAGAATGCTTCAATACCTTGTCCAGTATAAAATCATGATAGCTGCTACCAACAAGAAAAATAAAATTACCAAATAATAAAAACTGAACAAATGAAGAAAACTGGAGTCTGATTCATAAGTATAAGGCACAATAATTAAACAGGAATGGCCATATCCACAAATCCTAAGTGATAGTAAGTGTCCCCCCCCCCCCCCCCTCTTTTTCCACCTCTACCCATTACAAATCCACTTCTGTTCAAACACAAACATTACCAGAAACAACTCAAGTTTATCTGAGTTAGTTTAATGTTTGATGGATCATCTTGCACTGTTCAATGGATCATCTTGCATAGTTAATCACAATGATATAGAATGAGTCATTTCACATTCATATCACAAATCAATTTGTAAAAATGGATACATGCTGAACATTTTTAAGGTTTTTTTTTTTTTTAAATATATACATGTGAACTAGAAATTCCTACCCACTACCTTTTGTACATTACAATAAGAAATTCTTCTACAGTATGGAGTGAGTTGTCAAGGAGAAAGATTTTTAGTTTGTTTTCAAATTTTACTTGCTGTCTGTCAGACATTTTATATTACTGAGCAAGCGATCAAAAAATTTTATTGCAGCACTGGGTACCCCTTTTGTGCTAAAGAAACCTTAATGTGGAATAATTAATTTCATTTTTCCTTCTGGTATGGTCATTCTGAACATCATTGTTCCTTTTGAACTGTGGTGGATTATTTACAACAAACTTCGTGTGGGAATAAATATACTGTGAAGCAGTAGTCAGAATATTCAACTCCTTAAACAGATGTCTACATGATGATCAAGGGTGAGCACTACATATTATTACTACAGCATATTTGAGAGCTATGAAGACGTTCTTTCTTAAAGAAGTTTCCCCAAAACATTTTAACAAATGACATTATTGAATGTAAATATGCAAAATATGTCAACTTACTGATTCATCTCTCCCCAAGATATGAATAATCCCAAGTGCAAATGTGGCTTAACTAAATTGTTTTAGGAGTTCCAAAATGTGCTTTTTCAGGTTTAAATACTCATCAATATGGACACCCAAGTATTTTGAAGCTTCCATCCTGTTTACTATTTCCTCAGGGTGTATAACACTTATCATCGTCATAGCAACTGAAAATGTTGTGTATTTTTAGAAAACCATTCAATGATACTTTTAAGAAAAGTGTTTACCATTTCTTTTGTTTCTGTACCTACGCTTGGACTGATTCAATACTAGTGTCATCTGCAAAAACAACTGATTCTGGTTACTGTACATTACATGGATGATCATTTACATATATGAAGAGTGATATTGGACCAAAGACTGAAACTTGGGGAAACCCACATGTGATTTCTCCCTAGTCAGAATCACGTGGCCAATGGCCTTGCCGCAGTGGTAACACCGGTTCCTGTCAGATTAACGAAGTTAAACACTGTTGGGCTGGGCTAGCACATGGACAGGTGACCATCCGGTCTGCCGAGCGCTGTTGGCAAGTGGGGTGCACTCAGCCCTTGTGAGGCAAACTGAGAAGCTACTTGATTGATAAGTAGCGGCTCCGGTCTCGTAAACTGACATATGGCCGGGAGAGCGGCGTGCTGACTACATGCCCCTCCATATCTGCATCCAATGATGCCTGTGGGCTGAGGATGACACTGTGGCCAGTCGGTACCGTTGGGCCTTCATGGCCTCTTCGGACGGAGTTGAGAATTATGTACATGAACTACATTGGATGAACTACTAAGTACAACTTACTGCATTCTTTAGGTTTGATAAGACGTTATCCACTGGTTGGCTATCCTGGTAGCTGAGTGGTCAGCGTGACGGAATGTCAATCCTAAGGTCCCGGGTTCGATTCCCGGCTGGGTCGGAGATTTTCTCCGCTCAGGGACTGGGTGTTGTGTTGTCCTAATCACCATCATTTCATCCCCATCGACGCGCAGGTTGCCGAAGTGGCGTCAACTTGAAAGACCTGCACCAGGCGAACGGTCTACCCAACGGGAGGCCCTAGCCATACGACATTTCATTTCATTTTCACTGGTTGGCTATACCATCAATCACATAAAATTTCAGTTTATCTAAGAAAATATTGTGGTATATGCAGTTAAAGGCCTTGGATAAAGTCACAGAAAATACCAACCGGTACTATTTTATTATTTAACACTTGCAGAATTTGGTTAATGAACATGTAAATCACTTTCTCAGTAGTGCTACTGTTCTCAAACCCAAACTGTGATTTGCTGAGGATATGCATCCTATTGTTGCATGGTGAGATACTATTCTAAAACACACCACTTTCTCTAAAATTATGGAAAATGGTGTCAGCAGTGAAACAGGTTTGTAGCTATTGACATCTCTCCTATCACCTTTCTTGAATAGGGATTTGACAACAGCATATTTCAGTCTCTCTGGAAAAATGCCTTGAACTAATGATGTATTACATAATCCAGATAAGACCAGGCTTATTATATGGGGACAAATCCTTAGTGTTCTATTGGAAACACCATCAAAACCAGATGCGTGTTTATTTTTAAGAGAATGTATAATTTTCTTAGTTTCAGTAGAAGTTCATGACACATTCATATGACCCAATATTGTGAGTGTTACTTTTTTAGCATGCTGTTGTGATTTTTCTCTTGGACTTCTTGTCCCTATACTTTCCATTACATTTAAGAAATGACTATTAAACATATTTGCTACCTGTGACTCCTCATTTATAGCCTTTCCATTCAGTTCAGTAGTCATGTTGTTATGCTCTGTGAGTGGTTGTCCTGTCTCTTATTTCACTAAACTCCACATAACCTTGGGTCTGTTGTCAAAATTACTAATTTCTGACATTATGTGCATGTTTCTTGATTTTTAATAAATGTTCTTAGAAATTTCATGTAGTTTTAGTAGTGTTCAATTACTACAGGATCTCTACTCTTTCTTACCAACAGATAAATTTCCATTTTCCTTTCACAGGGTACTTTAATCCCCCTAGTGAGTCACAGTTCTTTTGCATGTCTGTTTAATGTTCTTCATGATTAGCTTATGTGAAAAACTATTTTCAAATAACTTTATGAATGTATCATGGAACAGATTAAATTTTATGTTAGCATTTAATTCATTATAAACTTCATCCCAGATCACCCATAAGAAAGCATTCTTGAAAACACTTGTTCTTGAGTTATTAAGTATTTTAACTGATTTCAACAGAGGAATATTCATATTGCAAGGCACTACGTTATTGATCCTAACTAGCTGTGCATCATGATAAAAAGAGAGCATTTGTTATTAGATAAACAGATATTTTCTTGTTCTGAACTTCACCAAAGAAAACATTATCAATTAGATCCAACCATGTTGATAAGTTAATTACCAAGATCAAATTGTGGGATCCAATTAAGATTTCCAGATCATTTTTCCTATCAGAATCCTTCGAAAATCTACATTAAAGTAACCACAGAATAAGCTTGCGGTTGCCTGACAGATAGCACAGTAAGGATTCCAGATTCCTCATAAACAGTTCAAGATTTCCCAGTGGGGATCTATATACAGTTACAATAAAAGTAAACTATTTTTCAGTATTAACTGAGAAGCACACACTTATATGAGCTGTCACTAAAAAATCTACTTGTTTGAATGTTTATGAACTTGTGTTCTGTTTTGATACATGTAGTAACTCCTCCTCCCATATTAGTTTCCATGAGTAAGCTCCTAGAGAGTAATGCTTTACTTGTAACTTACGTAACTCGGTGATAATGTGGTGCTCATACAGGCATAGGTTTTCTATCTTTTTAGAGCTCTCTTAATTTTCTGAACAGTCAAGAAGCTCTTCTGCCTTATTTCTCAATCCTCTTAATATTTTGCTGAAATAAGTTAACCTTAGTATTCTGTGCATTCTTAAGCATTTTGTGGAGCTCTTCTGTTATTCTGACTTCTTTCAAAACAGGGTGTCTGAATCCCGATTATATCCTGTAAAAGGTACATCTCTGACACTGACACCAGTAACGACAGGGTTTGTTTTATGTAATAGTGCCCCCCCTCCCCCCCCCCCCCCCTCCGCTCCAGAACATTATCTGCAAGAAGCTCAGCCAACCTCTCTCTTTCCCTTTGCAGGCTGTATCTAGTGTATTCCCATCTCCACCTGTAGCAACAGACACTGTGCTCATATAGGATTTCTTTTCAGTCAGCTTCTCAACCCAGTGTTCATGTGGCTCACAGCGGTGTTCGCCCTGGGCTGGTCATGGCACTTCAGGAACTCCACAAAACTCATATTTGTGTGTATAGCTGATACTCGTATTTCATCCAGGTCACCCCTAATACTGTAATTACTGTCCTCAGCCAGGCTGTTCTCTGCTCCATCTACTACAGTAACCTGATCCTCTTTGCCAGAACCTTTGCACAAATTCCTTATGTCCTCCGTCATGTGGCTGAGCTAGCACTCGGCTTCACAAAACTTGTGACCTGGTACCTTGTTCCTAATTTATTCAGTACCATCTGTCCTACACCAATCCCATGACTACTACCTTGCAGCAAGACTGTTTTCTTCCTAATCGCTTTTCCTACGAACCTGCAACTCTGCTGCACCCTACTGGGACCTACAGGTGGATGAGGCTCTTCCCTTCTTACTTACTTCAAATAACAAATCAAATTTGTTTGATACTGTAAGCTCAAATGCAGATGAAGTAGACGAGCTGTTCCCCCCTTGCCCACTGTTTGTCCTCTTTGCCCAGATCCCATAATCCCTCCTTCAATCTATCTAGCTCAAATTTTGCATGATCTATTTCAGCCTGAAGGGCACAAATCTTTTCCTCCTATTTAGCAATTCTCTTGTTTGTTTTGCACACCCTACAGTTCCATGGGAGAGCCTCGCTGAGTTCTCCATTCAGTTCCCATGTGAATTCAAACCCACAGTCTACACATGAGGAGGAGTTCCTTTGTCAATAAAATAGCGATACCTGGAGTATTGTTTAAGTCAGTTTGAAATTAGAAAGTCCTTCAAACAGTGAAAACATTAAAAAAATCTAATAATGACAGAATATCATTTTCACAAGTAATACGAGCATTATATTAAACACTGAAAGCATGCTTTATGCTCATGAAATTGATCCCATGTTGTGTTTCTCATTGGCCCTATCAAAGAAAAATTTCAAGAGACCATCTGATGACATCGTCATTCTGATAGCTATTTTTGAAACTAAAAAGTCAATGCCAAAAAATATATTTTCTTCCTATGTTTGAGTCCCCATATTTCCTTCATACCAACTCATTGATCTCCTTTTAATAGTAAAGACTTGATTTCAACATATTTGCATTACATTGCACTGCATCTAGAACATAAAAGTGAATTATTCCACAACACCAAACATCAGAAACTCCAGGTACGAATATCAACAATGTAGGAAAAGATATATTGCTACTTATGTACAGAAGACATGTCAAATTGCAGACAGGCACGATTAAAAGACACTTACATATAGCTTTTGGCCACAACCTTTGTCAGTAAGGTCACACACACACACACACACACACACACACACACACACACACACACACACGAGCGCTCGCGTGCACGCACGCACACCTAAGCAAGCATGCCTCACACACACATGACCACCAACTCCAGCATCTTGGGCCAGAATCAGAAGGCAACATCACGAGAGATGCAAGCAGCAATCTGGATGGGGTGAGGAAGGGGAAGGGATGAGGGAGAGGGGGGGGGGTGTTTTTGGGGGAGGAGACCAAACAGTGAGTTCATCGGTCTCATTGGATTAGGGAAGTATGGGGAAGGAAGTCAGCCGTGCCTTTTTCAAAGGAATCATCCCGGCATTTGCCTGAAGAGATTTAGGGAAATCATGGAAAACTAAATCAGGATGGCCAAAAGCGGGATTAAACCATTGTCCTCCCAAATGCGAGTCCAGTGTGCTAACCACTGCAGCACCTCATTCGGTATGGGGAAGGGATGGCGGTGTACAAGTGGGGAAAGAGATGAACGCTGTCTCATGAACTGTGCAGGGACTAGACTGCCAACAGGCACAGTGTCAGGAAGTTGTGGGGCAGGGAGGTGGGAGAAAAAGGAACAAACAAGGAGACGAGTGGGGACAAATGGGCAGGTGCATTGGCAGAAAGCTGCAAATAAAGAGGGTGGCAGAAGAGAATGGGGAGGAGATGATAGGACAGAAGGGGTGGAAACTGTTGGGTGGAGTGTGTGGGTGGTTGAGGCTGGGATAATTATGGGAGCAAAGTATGTGTTGTAAGGATAACTCCTATCTGCACAGTTCAGAAAAGCTGGTGGTGGAGGGAAGGATCCTGATGGCTCTGATAGTGAAGCAGCCATTGAAATCAAGTGTATTACCAACCAGGTATCCACCAAGATGAATGGCCACCACCAAACTGCAGCCAAGAGCAAAGTAGACCACCCTGTGACACAGAGCAAAGTAAACCACCCTGTGGCACAGCATGCAGCTGAACATAACACACATGATTTCAATGGCTACTTCACTACCTGAGCTGTCTGCATCCTCGCCTCCACCACCAGTTTTTCTAAACTGCGCAGGTGGGAGTTATCCTACAATACATTCTCCACTCCCATAATTATCCCAGCCTCAACCTACAGTTACATACTGTCCCCACATCCTCCACCCAATAGTTTCCACCCCTCTCTCTTATCATCTCCACCTATTCTTGTCTCCCACCCTGTTTATTTGCAGCCCTCTGCCAATGCATGTGCCCATTTTTACCCATTCCTCTCCTCGTTTGTTTCTTTTCCCCCCATCTCTCTGCCCCCAAACCCCCTGACACTGCACCTGTTGGCAGTCTAGTCCTTGCACACTCCACCAGACAGTGTTCATCTCTCTCCCCACCTGTACACTACTATCCCTTCCACTTCCCCACCACATCCAGATTGCTGCTTGCATCCCATATTATGTTGCATTCTGGCCCGAGATGCTGGAGTTGGCAGTTGTGTGTGTGTGAGGTGTGCCTGCTTGTGTGTGTATGAGTGTGTGAATGTTGCTTGTGTGTCTCTCTTTACTGTCAAAGACAGTGGCCAAAAGCTATATGTGAGTTTCTTTTAATCGTGCCTGTCTGCAACTTGACGTCTCTTATTTACAGTAAGACGCAATCTATCTTTTCCTACATTGTTGTTATTTCACAATAAGGATGACATTCATCTGCTCTGGTTGGAATCTATGCTATTTTGAGCATTTATGATGTATCCAAATTGTGTGCTTGAGTGTGGTAGCACTCCACAGTCATGAGGAGTTTGACTCCTTATCTGGCACACAGCTTGAAATGATCAGAAATCATAAAATGGTATAAACTCCACCAACAGAAGAATAATGACAATTACAACTTTAAGGCTGCAATTAAGTAACTCTATGGATAGCACCCTATTTCTCTGTAACTGGCAGTCAGCATGTTAGGAGAACTTGTGGGGATTAGAAGTAAAACACAGCAGGCAGCGACATGTTGAAGCTTCAAGCTTGTTTCCATGCTGTGCTTGTATGGGCCAACTAGTACCAGCCCTATTTATGACAGGTAGGAGTTGGGTATGAGTCTTGGTCATGCATAAAGTTTTAATTTGTTGTTATCATAGTTATGGTGTGTCTTTATTAACAAATACTGATACGTGAAACTTAAAGTTCTGATCCGAAGAGATGACCTGTTTCATTGTTTAACCATATCTAAAACAACAATTTTCCAATCTGTCAGCTACACATACTGTTACAAGTTATTGAATCCTAGCTGCAAAATATCTCACTATTTCACCATCTTGGTTGGTAGCATACAGTATATTTAATACATAGATTTATATTGCAATCAAATATTTTGATAAGGTTATGACACTTTTACTGGTATAAATTGTTATTTCTTTGGAAGGTTTTTGGAAAGAAAAATATTTGAAATATTGTGTTGAAAAACTTCATTGTAGCTACATGTCATATGCTGTGACGTCTACACGAAACAAAATACAGAAAAAGAGAAAACAACACTTGCTTTCTACTTCTTCTTCTTTTGTTTCCTGTAAATCTTTATTCAAATTCCCTTTGCACATTACTTCTTATACATTTTTTCATAGATGACTTATTTTCTAACTACTTCATATGACATCTCAACGATAGATTTTTTAGACATTAGATGTGTTCCCATTGCTTGCTCTCTACTAGCCTTGTAAAACAAGGGCTGGCTATTAACACAAATAATGGCCATAGGATATTGAGAGAATGTTGGTATTACAGTCATTAAAATTATTATTATTGCAACTTTATGCATCAGTCTTTCTTTTGAGATAGAAACAGGACATTATGTTACACCTGCCAGGTTTCCACAAAAATTGATTTTATAGACAGAATTGCAAAAAATAATCACATTAAAAAAGAGTAAATGGATATTGTACTGCTTGCAGAAAACATTCTCAAAAAACAGGAATACATAAATTAGCTGACAAGTTTAAATGCACATTAAAAACTTTCAAGGAGATAGTACATAAAAATTTGTAATGGCAGAAATGCAAGTACATCACATAATAGATTCACGAAACAATTTTCTTTAGAAACAGATGTCTACTGATGGTAAAAGGAACTACTGCTTGATTTCAAGAGAGTTCACGTTATTGGTCCTTTTCATAAGAAGTGAATTATTTTTATAATATCTTACATTAACATGAGAAACTACCGCTTCTCATTAAACATACATGGTTAATATTGATGTTCATTCTAAAACATTTCCTTACAAAATATACAAAGGAAGATTAGGTTTTAACGTCCCATCTAGAATAAGGTCATGAGAAACAGAACACAAGTTCTGGCTGGGGAAGGATGAGGAATGAGATCAGTCATGTCCTTTCAATGGAAACATCCCAAATTCCATCTTAGGTGATTTATGGAAATTAGAGAGCATCTAATCTGGATGGTTGGATGAGTATTTGAACCATTGTCTTCCTGAATGTGAGTATAGTACTTTACCAATGTACCACCTCACCTGGTCTCATAACATGAAACAACCACATGCATCACTTGTCTCATCACGTAACACTTGATTTGTGCATACATGGGTTTTTATGGATACTTTGGAAAGCAAATTTTGAAGAAAAACACAAAAGCAATTAAAGATATCAGGGAAAATCCTATAAGTAAATCAGGCAATGAAAAGATTAAGAAAACCACCTATTGTTTAGAGTAGAGACAGAGCACTGAATATGAACATAAAAATATATTTTGTGTGTTGTGAGAGGGGGCAGGACAAATAAGTAAATGTTCTATTATTTTTAAAAATTATGACATGAAGTGATAGATTATGAAATAAGGCAAAGAATAGGAATAAATGCAAAATCAGACTACTGTGGTTATAAAATAAATTTGTGGTTCGGCAATGCATAATAAACAATATGAAGTCCGTATGATCAAAGAAAAAGCACATATAACAAAACACACATACTGATTCTACTCAGAAATTCTGGGAATAAAATACGTCTAAAATGTCTAGTAGTGCTTGCAATCAATCCAGAAGTTGACAGATACATAGATGGATACAAAATGTGGCACAATCACAGCTATAACGGGAGCCTGTGATACTACAAAATTATTTCCCTAAAATAATGATTACAAAATGTAACAGTTGAGAAACTAAATTTTCTCCCTCACTTGAAAATAAAGTGATGTAGGCTGTTGTAAACATTGCCTACTCCTTAACATTTCCAAAAAGTCATATATATTTCACAGATATCAAGTCTTTGGTGGTCTCCTGTCTCAGAAAAGAATACCTATTATTATACTGTAACAGCTAAACCATTTTAATGATGCTAAAGAGTAACTGATTGATTGAGAGTTAATACACAAGACATCTGAAATTTGAGTTTCTGAGCCTCTGTACTAAGTATAAAACAGTTCCTCTCTGAAAAGTTTTAGCAAGTTTGTGAATTCCCATCAAATTACATACTGAGTATCTACAGTTTGTGTTGCAACAAAGAGAAAAAGGCATTTTACATTTTGCAGAAGATGGAAATTCACCAAGCAGCTGCACATTTTATGAAATTTATTAGCGGACATTGGTTTAGCTCTAACTTCCAGCAAAGTTTTAATTACTTTTATGCTTCCATAATCAGGAATGATATTCTTCTTTTGACATTTTTTATTAAATTGTAGACTTGTCACAATATACATTTCATTTTAGTTTGTGATGAAGACATTTATAAAGGTGACACTTTACCTGATAACGTAAATTTAAGCTGGTGTATTTCCACATGCTGGCTGCGAGCAGAGGAGGGGGTCCGATGCTATGGAATTCATTTTTATATTGAAAGAAAGTTCACCAAGCACTTAGAATTTTTATGACATTTAACAGCTAATGAATTTCATAAAAGCTGTAAGTACTTATTGGATTTCCTTCCCCTATCAAATGAATGGCACAGCTATCGACCCACGACACTCAACCACTAAGTGGAAGTGCACCAAAATCCTTTACAACTGTTTATCTCTGTAACCACTGTATGTTCCCTGCACATTTGTATTAATATATGACACTGAAACAGAAGGTTTAAGTCCCTATCACCATTTCTAGAAGTCATCCCATTTTTATCAACAAATATCTATTTGAAGCAAGAACCACTGACTACATCTTCACGCAGTTTTCAAAGAGGTTTCTGGAAGAGGGAATATTTTTATGCTCAATCCATGTCAGCAATAATTTGGGACGAAGGATTCTGGAAAACTGATGATTAAAGAGAATGAAATTGCTGACACCTCAGTCACATCAAAATGAAAGGTGTAGTAAATTTTATGTACAGAATTGACTATGAAAAACCTTTTTGAAAGATGGCTGTCACATTTGTTGAATGCTGACTGGAGCAACAATAAAAACAAATTTCTCATTTCACTGATATGTTACTTTAGATGAAATGTGGTTCTATTAGTTCACTCCAGAAATAAAACAGCAGCCAATGTAGCACGTAGAAACTAAGTAGTTTGCATCAAAGATAACAAAATTGACTTCAACTTCCAAAAGATTATGGCAAATGTGTTCCAGATGCAAAATGGATTCATCCAAAGTTTTCTGAACCAAACAGATTGAAAAAAAAAGATAAAATTCCTGTATTGTCAAGTACAAAAAAAAGTTATATCTTCTGGACAGTGCACCTGTGACAAAAATCCTGTCACGACAGGAGAACTGTGTGATGTGAAGGAAAAATTGCTGGAACATCCACCCTTTCCTCAAAACTTGACATCTTCAAACGACGACTTACTCCCATAACTAATGAAATTTGTGGCTGAAAATATTTTGAGTTAAAAGGAAAGGTAATGGATGCTGTAGTTTGGTATTTTAAAACACCTTCTAGAATTGTTTTTCATGGATGAAATATATTCATTGGAAAAATGTTGAACAAAGTGTACGGATCTATAAGGGCACCTCACAGAAAAACCAGTATGTTGTTCTTTTACTGGAAAACAGTCTTGTCCTCAGAGCCCTCTGACAAATGACTTTGTCCAAAAACTAAGTCTATGACTTTTCTTCACTACACAACTGTGTGTTTGTCAATACCTCTGATATTCAAAACGCAGTTACCTAACCTCATACAGGCTTTTCCTTTGTTCTGGGAATAAAGGGGGAAAAAAATCACCTGTAACAACATTTTGTAGTAGTGTTTTAGAATATATACTGTGTTCCAACATTACAAAATATCTTGAAGAATACAATATACTGGCACATCATCAGCAAAGATTCAGAAAAATAACACTATCGTGAAGAACAACTGGCTCTTTATACACATGAAATAAACAGTTCAATTAACAGGGGATCTTTAATTTACTTTATATTGCTACATTCCCAGAAGGCACCATTCCTCACAAGCAGATTTAAATCCAACTGTAAGCCTATGGAGTTTCACCTCAGCTACACAACGGAATTTGAGTCAGAAAACTGATGGGAAGCCATCTAGTGAAACCGAAGTCATATCTGAGGTTCTCCAGCAAAGTATTATAAGCCTGCTGATATTCTTAACCTGAACTGTGAACAATTTACACAGGAGCCATTGCATTAAAATTGCAATGAGGAAGCCAAATTAAAGACTGTGTTTAACTGGCAGAACACTAAGAACAAGCAACAAATTTACTAAAGGGACTGTCTATGTTACGCTTGCCCGTCCTCTTCTGCAGTATAGTTGTAGGGTACAGAATCCTTAACAGATAATATTTATAGACAATATATACATATAAAAAAAATCACAGAAGCATAGATGGTTTCTATCATAGTGAAATAGGGGAGTGTGTGTCACAGGTATGATAAATGAGTTGGGGTGGCAGTTACAAAAATAAAGGATTTTTCATTGTAGTGAGATCTTTCACCAAAATTTCAATCACTAGTCTTCTCCACCAGATGTCAAAACATTCTGCTGAAATGGCCATCACAATAAAATATGAAAAATCACAGCTCGCCTGGAAATATGAGGGTTGCCCAGAAAGTAATGCACCGCATTTTTTTTTTCTCAGCCAAAAACCATGCTATGAATGCAAAATATTACTTATGTATTACTTGAAGTCTCCTGAATGAATGTGTCAAGTTTCTGTCACTTCCAACAGATAGCGTAGCTGCAGGACAGTTTCAAAATGGCATTTGTAGGCGATGTATGTTACAAGCAATGTGCTGTTATTGAATTTCTCACTGCAGAGAAAGAAAATGTGGGGAATTTTCACAAACACTTGTGCAAAGTCTATGGAGTGTCTGCTGCTGACAGAAGTAGTCAGCCAATGGGCATGGAGGGCAGAAGGCGGTTTGGTGGAGCTCTATGAATTGCAACAGTTGGGGAGACCATCCACGGCTGTCACACCTGACATGTTGCATCGAGCTGATGCTGTCATTCACGAGGACAGATGCATTACGAGTCTGCAGTTGGTGCTGCATCTGTCAATCAGCATAGGAGGTGTGGAACCAATTATACACACTCTTGGATATACAAAAGTGTGTGCAAGATGGGTCCCACAGTGTATAACAGTAGATCACAAATTGCACAGAAGAAACATTGTCTTGATTTGCTGCAACACCCTGAAGCTGTGGGGGAGTTCTTCTTGTCCCGGATTGTGACATGTGATGAAACTTGGGTTCAACCATTTTGAGTCTGAAACAAAATGATAGATGATGGAATGGCACCATTCCCACTCACCACAGAAGAAAAAAAAAAAAAAAAAATTCAAAGAAAATGCTTCCATCAGTAAGGTTGTGATCCCCGTGTTCTGGGACTGCGAAAGTGTGATTCTCTTAGTATGATGCCAAGAGGCAGTACCATAAATTCAGTAGCATATGTCAATACATTTAAAAAACTCAAAACGCCCTCGGAACTTCCACTTGTTTGGGCCATTAAAGGATGTCACTCGTGGAAGACATTTGGAGGACGATGAGGAGGTGATTCACACAGTGAAGCACTCACTGCACCATCAAAACAAGGATTGGTACCAGCAGGACATACACGCCCTCGTTTCACACTGAAGGAAGGCCATAGAATGGGAGAAGGATTACGTGGAAAAATATGGTGTGCAGATAAAATACCATTCATTCGTGTGTGTAATTCTCATTATGTTCAATAAAGAATTGTTGAAGAAACAAAAAGAGGTGGATTACTTTTTGGGCAACCCTCATATTAACGTGTTATTTTTTTCCTCAGACGCTATCTGAGAGAAATGGTAGAGGAATAGTCTGAAAGTGCCTCAATGAGCACTCTGCCAAATGCTCGGCTGATTCAGTTGTGAACTGCAGAGTTATGTAAATGCAGATCTGATAAATTGTATGGTTATCAGTAAAAATGAAATAATGTAATCTCATTTATATAACACAAGACAGGTAGTAGGCATTACAAATCTGACTATTCTTCTGACCCATTTTCATAATGAAAGTTGTGAATAGAAGTAGAGGGAAATCAGTAAATATAGTTTGTATAAAACAGCTCAAGTACTGAATGAGATGGTGCCATGTTTAGCACAAAGTAACTGTATCTGGGAGAAACACTTAAAATTCCCATCAAACAATAATGATTCAGATTATCTCTGGTTCCCTAAATCTTTTACAGCAAATGTCTGGTGAGTTCCACTGAAAACTGCTACACATACTTCCTTCCACATCACTGTCCAATTGACCTTGTGCTCCATCAATAACAACAACATTAGAGTGAAGATTAACTATAATCATCTTTTGTTTCAGGGCTTGATGTAAGATTAGATTCAAGCTGCTATGCTCAATGAAACAAAATATGATGATCAGTATTTTAGGATAATGATTTGAACTTTGAGTCAAATATCCCACCTTATGTCTTTTAAGCCACTCATTAGTACTGCATTTGTGAACGTGATTTTTTACAGGGTTCTTTACCTTATGGCTGGGCATACTTCCTTATTTTAGTTAACATCATTGTAACAGAGGACAAGTACCTGTTCCATTAAATATTAAGGCTGTGTTAAATGCCATTCAGAATAAATGCCCTATCAGTATTCAGTAGTTGTGAAGTAAATGGCTTAGATGAAAAGTGGTTCACAAACCACCAGAATATTGTAGAGCACCTTCAGTATTTGACTGATTTTTTGTTGCAGATTGGCTCTGAGCACTATGGGACTTAACATCTATGCTCATCAGTCCCCTAGAACTTAGAACTACTTAAACCTAACTAACCTAAGGACATTACACAACACCCAGTCATCACGAGGCAGAGAAAATCCCTGGCCCCGCTGGGAATCGAACCCGGGCGCGGGAAGAGAGAACGCTACCGCACGACCACGAGTGTTGCAGATTGTAAGCAGCTGTTAAACCGTCAAGTATTCATTAGCATATCAGAAATTATTCAATTTCTAACCTCTTCATTCCAATCCCTATAGTAAGGGGTTACACACACAAGGCCGTGTGTGTGTGTGTGTGTGTGTGTTTTATACTGCAAGGGGTGGTAGTTGTTATTTCATCCTGGACTCTTCATGAACATCACATTTTCTTGAGTAACTTCACTATTACCCTCTTAATACTTTCTGTAGATGACTACATAGATACAATGTTAATATTTGTTGTTAGTGATGGTTGAACCATTAACATCCTCAGTACTACAATTTCTATGTAATCAGCAGAGAAAGTAATATAGGCCTAACATGAAAAATGTTTAGAGTAAAAATTTAAGTGTCACAAATATATTTTGAAACAGAACTTTTTAAACTTAACTATCCAGCACTCTCAGAGAAGAGTGGAGGCTTTTAACTTTAAAAAAATGCAAATGTAAATTTTGTGTAGCATTCTTGACTGGGAAGGGGTGGGCTCATCAACATAGTAAGAAGAGTGTTCTTTCTCTGCATACATTGGTCCCTTTCCTTGCGGATATGTGAGAGTTGTCTTGAAGTGTTTTCTACTGCAGAAGAAAAACTCTGTACGAAAACATTAATATCTGAACACTTTTTCTCATTGTGCTGTCTGCGACTCAATGCCTTGTCCATGTGGTGAGTAGTAACCTTTGTATGTTGATGATGTTCATGAAATTCATAAATATCAACTTCACATGCAACTGTGAGTTATGGGCTCATTTTTATTTGCTATGACTGACACTACAGGAGAATGTAATGTGTGACAGAAGTGGACCTGTAAGACATCAATTTGAGTTTTATGGAAATGTTGGAACATAAGCAATACTGACCCAATGATTTGTCTTAGAAGGTATGATCAAGAAAGACAAATCCTCATTTACAATAATATTATTCCATCCTAGATTTTTTATTATTTCATCTTGGACTTTTGACTGTTTAAAATTCACATTTACACTATTTGTAAACCTAGAAAAAGATTCTTGTGATGTTGCATGGAACGCTAATTGGAGTTTTGAAGTTATCAAGAATAAAATATAGGGAGCAAAATTTTATCTACAACTTGTACAAAAACTCAGTTGCAGTTATAAGAGGACATAAAAAAGGGGTAGCAGCAGCAAAAAGAGTGAATCAAGGTTGTGTGTACACTAGTGTATGTGTATGTACTGTAAATACAGAGCAAGGAATAGTAGAAACTAAAGAGAAACATGGAAAACAAATTAATGTTCAAGGAAATGAAATCCAATCTTTACAGTTTGTTATGGTGATGCAAATCTGACAGACAGCAAAAGACTTGGAACACTAAAATGGTGAATAGTGTCTATAAGCTGTTGTAATATGAACAGCAATAAAAATACAACTGGGGTAGGCCTGATGGAAAATAGTCAAAATTGGTCATATGATGCTGGGGAAATTAGCCAATAAAAGTAGTAGATGAGCTTTGCTATTTGGTCAGTGATGGTGGTATAAATAATGGGAATATAAAATGAAGATTAGCAAAGCCAAGAAAAGTTTTCTCCTAAGAATGAAAAACTTGTTAACATCAAATACAAGTTCAGTTGCTTGGAAGTCTTTTCTAAAAGTATTTTTTTGCAGCATAGCCTTACAATGAAGGTGAAAGAAAGATAATAAACAGTATAGATCAGAAGAAAATACAAATATGAGCTGGGTAAATCAACTAACTAATGTAGTAGTATGGAAACGGAATTGTTGTGGGGGAAATAAAATAAAGGATAGACTGATAGCATACAGGGACAGAGAATGTGTGCTCTCAGAGATTGAGAGTGTGTGTGTGTGTGTGTGTGTGTGTGTGTGTGTGTGTGTGTGTGTGTGTGTGTGATAAATCTTACGGAATTGGAATGACTTATTTTACATTCAAACAACAAATTAATTTGAAATATGGCTATCTGCTGACCATTAAGCAGGTGCACATGAATATTAGGTTTCAGTAGTTATGCAGAAATTAAGGCAGTTGCACAGAAAGACTATTGTGGACAAAGGAACACGGGTAGCTTCATAAACATTGGTAGTAGTTTCCCTGACAGTCAAAGCAAATGCTTTATTAACAAAGACTATATGTAGTTCAAACAGGTCACACACCAATAACACTTACAGTAAGATATTGGGGGCAAATGTTCACTGCCCTCTACCATTCAATAAGTAGTTATGGAAGACGTATGAAAAGTGCTTCATTTCAGCTGCTCTGAATTTACTCTGAACCATTCATAGGAACAAATGAATAATTCAGAAACTAGTGAGTGTTGCAATGTTAATATGCATTTTCTGCTCTCCAGCACTTATGTGTCTGTGTGGACATGCACAAAATACATTGCAAATGTTCAACGATAATGCGCTAAAATATTTTGTTGACGAAGATGTGACATTTAAAACACTTAACAACACGTAATACAAAAAAAACAACATAAGCGTGTAACCATACCACATATTTTAAGGCCTAGTTTTCCAATTGCTGTCAACATCTTTTTTGGATTGTGTGTACATGGTGCACTTTCGGATAAAAACCATTATTGATTCTTCTCATTAACATACAAACTCGATACCTTCTTCATTTTGTCCTTTGTTATAAAAGACTTGTTTTAAAAGATGAAAATTTGTATCAAGAGCTCTGCAAAAGTGTCAAATGCAATTTCTGTCTCACTTTATCTGAATCGTGGCTATTGACCATTAAATATACCTGAGCACTTCATCAACATTAAACTCATTAAAGGGTGACAGGCACCACATGTGTTTTTTTTTTTTTTTTTTTGCGTGTGTGTGTTTGGGGGGTGGGGGAAAGTTTCAAACACACCTTTATCCTTAACATACTGAGCTGTGCTTAATTACTTCATGGCTTCAATTAGTCACTGTGGCTTTTTTACATATCCTGATGACATTACTCTGACCACAAATAGCGAAGATCACTGTCTGGTATCATGGAAGGCCCCACAGTATTAAACTGATGGGAAGTTCCATCTCAGATAAACCATGAAGACTCTTTCAATTTGCAACAGAGTGTAAACGTTTATTAACTTAAAACTACGCATTAGATAGTGAGTTAACTTAAGCTTTGACTTTCATAAGTACTATTTAAACCATACTTTGTTTCTCCTTTCTGAAACATTCAAGAGACCTGTCTAAGTCATGTCTGCCACACTGTTTATGTTTTGAATTACGTGGACTCCACTTTACACATGTGCGATCGTTGTTTAACATGTTGTAGAAGTAACACAATCTATTTTAATATATGAGCAACAACATATGCACGAATATTAAATGGGTTTTACTGCAGGTGCGATTTAGGGCTCAAACACGACATCGTTTCCATAGGCATCTAAACAGGTATCTTGATAGATATTACCACAGTAAAACACACACAGTAATTGAAATTTTCATCACAATTTAAATTACCGAACATGAAGTTCACTGGTACACTAAGGGATAACTAAAGGATATGTTAACGTAAAAGAGTACTTTCCATTTAATAAACATCAAACTCAACAATGATTAAGTCAGTTGCTTTGATATAAGCCTTCTTAAAACCAATTTTTATTTTTTAATGTAAAAGCGCTACTTCAGAAAATTTGAATCAGTTGAGATCTACATGTAAACATTAAAACGTTTGTAGCTCAAGAAACTGTGGTGATGAAGGGCTTCTGTAAAAACGTACCAGTCCTAAAAAACTACATCAGTAATAATGACTGGTAATGTATGGAGTTATTTGAATAAAAACAACGAAAGATTGCAGTTGTGAGGGT
This sequence comes from Schistocerca serialis cubense, assembly GCF_023864345.2. Lineage (NCBI taxonomy): Eukaryota > Metazoa > Arthropoda > Insecta > Orthoptera > Acrididae > Schistocerca > Schistocerca serialis. The sequence continues at coordinate 329,404,551 of NC_064638.1, read as the reverse complement.
TCGGTATCAAGCAGAATACAGGGGAGGATTCTGATTGACAGCCGTCCCTATTATTCGTTCGTGAAGACTAAACTTTTATGAATGGCAATGTTGTCTTCATTTCTTTCAAATACAATTAAATTCATTTTCATATTTCCTGAAAAAAGCAAATGCTTCATACCGATTGACAGTACTCTCCGCAGCAGAATGTAAACATACAACATAGGATTATCTTTGACGCAACTCGCAAAGATGCACATGTGGGAAAATAAACAAGAAGCGTGCAAGAATCGCCAACATGACGGCGTAATGATTTGTCTACATTGAAAATCACGCGTCGATTCTCTATCCCTTTAGTTTAAACAAGATATTCTAATTCGTTCCTACTTAGAGACCCAGTTCTACAGCAAAAATATCGTTATAAAAGCAATAATATATAAAAATTACTCTGCAAGTAGAAAATAAGGATAAGATTGTACTTATTTCCTTAAGTTTGTATAGAATTTAAAATATTAGATGACGGAAAAAATATCTATTCATTTGAAAACTTGTTATGAAACTATATAATAATCTCATTGCTTATTTTATTCATGACGTTCGAAATATGTCCGAGAAATATTGTATTTAAAGAAATCTAGCATACAAATTCACCAAATATTTCTCTAGTTACTAAACTTTTATGAACAACTTTGCTAGTTCTTTGAAATCTAGTTAAAAGTTTTCTCGTGATTTTTAAGGTGACTAATGGTGGGCACGGGTAGAGAAGGGGGGAGAGCTTTAATTAAATGCGGCTTTCAGTAGTTTAGAATTGTTCATTGTCATCTGCAAATATGTACATGTAACACTAGAAAACTTGAACTTTGCTTTTTATAAATCTTCCATAAAACCAGTTCATGTTGAGAAGATGTGGATACAGGTGTCTTTCAGGTTTCAGTGATTATTTAATATTAATCATGCGTATTCGATATTAAAAATCCGAAATACCATGCACTGCAGTCGATATTCGTTGGTAACTTAGTCGATGTAGAAGTCGATTATATAAAGCTGATAGTCGATCAATGGTACAAGTAGTAGGCGGTGGTCCTCCGCGTATTTACAAAACGAAGTTGGGAGCAGCGACTACTTGCTAGTAACGTGACAGCGGTGACAGCCATCAGAGGGGTGGCGTAATAGCAGAGCAGTACTCGTTATATCGATTACCGGTAAGAAGAGATTATATATAGTCTGCTTATGTTGAAGCTAAGTGTTTAACGGAGAAAAATAAATGGCTCGTGTTTCCTTTGCAACTTTACTGTGCTTTTTAACATATCTCTCATGTATTTAGAGAAACAAATTATAGATCTTCTTGAACTGTGAATTTAACTTTCATACGCTATTCTTGCTGTAGTTCTTGAGAATATGACGTATACAACTACAAAATTATAACTAGTGAATGTCCTGGCTTCAGCAATAGTAAAATAAAACGTAGACACAATCTTCCGAAAGTGTCTCTAAAAGATTGTTTATCGAAAGGCTTACAGTTATTTATAGCTGACTAAATATTTGTCGCCACTTCACATGAGTAAAAATTCAGCTTTATTCTAGGCTAACATTCGAAAGAATGATAGCTGTGAACGTAAACAGGTCTTCCCTTATTAGCGTTTCGCGCTGACTCGTTTGCTATGACCGTGATTGCGTGTGGGTTTGATACCGGTAGCGTGGACTAAAAAGATTTCCGGACAGCAGCTACCAAAGATTTTCAGAAATAAATATTTTGGTTAGTTTTCTTCCAACGCAAACTCCTTTACGGGATAGAATTAAAAGCTTTTTTCCGCAGCTACCGAAAAGCGTATCTAAGACGATGAAAATTGCGTACATGAGAATCACTATTACCATGTCGACTATGGTTTTCTTCATTCAATTCTCAAAATCATGTGGAAAAACTGTCGCTTTATGCTGCCGTTAGTTTTTCAGTACGAATATTTATTACATACTGTACTTGGATGGATAAAAACGGTAGTACTTAAAGTCCTCATCGAAAACTGCTTCTAGGACGGCAAACGAAACTAAAATCTGGGAGCAGTAAGCTGCCAGTCAGGTGTCTGAGCACTTACTAACGTGTTAACTATCGATAGAACTTTATTGAACTTCTGAGAAAATTAATTTGCATAAAATGAAGAGAGGCAAACTGTATCACACTAAATAAGTAGGTATCGTACCTGCGCGTTTTAGTTCACATACAAAGATTGCTGGAATACAGTTTGTCTCATCAGATTTTAAGGCATGGGAATAGCACACCAAATCCACACCGGTAACGGGCAACTCCAAAGTGAATTCCATGTTGCAGCGTGACACAGCACAAACGAAACGCTGAAGCGTCTTCGTCGCACTTGTACGTTAAAAAATCTCAAGGCAATAAATGTGACTTCAAGCAGCAAATAATTTGCTTCATTTTATCCAGATAGTTGTGCGGCTTGAGGTATTTAAAATCCCAAGAAACTTATCAATTGTAAATAACAATGAGTCTGTCGTGGCGCTAGTATAAATCGGGATATCACCGTTTTGGTTTAGTTTGGTAGCGAATTGAGGCGAACTGGAGAACAAAATGTTATACATTAACAGCCATGATCTCTACATACGTTTCATTACCTGTTTCAGCCGCGCGGTCTACGGCTCCTTGTCACGGTCCGTGCGGCTTCCCACCGTTAGTGGTTAGAGTCCTCTCGTAGGCATGGGAGAGTGTGTGTGTGTGTGTGTGTGTGTGTGTTGCATAGTGAAAGTTAGATTAAGTATCGTGTAGGCTTAGGGACCGATGACCTCTGCAGTTTGGTGCCATAAGACATTGACACAAATTAAAAATAAAAAAACCCTTTTTCAATAAATATTTAGATAATGTCGCTACAATCCAATAACAGTTCCTATTCACCAGTTCCGACAGGAAAATATATTCTGATCACGATTGTACGTCATTCGTCTGTCTAGCTTTTACGGAATTAAATAGAGTTATTGGTTGCATAGCATGAAAAAGATGTAGAATGCAACACAATCGACAACAAAGGTAGCTAGAGAAGGAGCGCATACTTGGATTGGTAAGGGTGGGGGAATGAAATTGGCAAAGTCTTTGTCAAACGAACCATCGTATGATTTGCCTTACGCGAAACCACGGAAAACCTACATCCGGGTGGCCGGACATTTGCACAGGCGTCTTCCCGAATGTGCACCCATTGTCTTACCACTGCTCCACATCGCTCGGTCAGCTGCAAAAGGAATACGTCGCTGCTTTTGACTGCTGTTAAGTATCGTTAGCATTTACACACCTTCACTGCGACCCCGTGTAAGTATTGATTTTTCTGTCGGAACTCCGAAACGGATGAGAGTAACGGTATAAGACGTTCTAAACAGTTTAGACTGTCAGAATCGTGTTCTCTGGCACACACTCCTTTCGAATTCGTCACGTATAAAAATTGCGACAATCAAATATTAAAATAATGTTCTCGGCCGTCCAGACGAACTTACAGAATTTTTATGAAAAGCTCGTTCTTTTTTTTTTTTTTTTACTGGGTGAATCATTTTCAAATAAAGTACTGTTATTGTATGTTCAGATGCTGATATGCGCCTGGTGCTTTCCTCCTGCTTGAAAGTGTATAAACACAACTAATCTGAGCGAAGGCCGGATTATGCAACAGAATCATATCTCGGTCGGTTTCCTGATTTAGCAAGAAAGCTAGAGAGATTACGTGAGTAAAGTTTGATGATTAAGCAAAGTCTTATCTTGCTTAAGTCACGATGAGTTTAAAATTATGGTCTGTGTTGCGTGGCTGATCCAGTAAAGTAATGGGGAAACTGTGATTCGGTACAATGCTCGGAAACTGAATTCCACAAGCCTATTCCTAATGTGACTGTGCTCCTTTAGTGGTAGTTCCACACATGTGGAAATAACTAATTGTTATATCAGCTATCTCAAATGAGACACCTTCACTCAAGACTGACGTCCCAGGCGTTTGAATTAACAAATGTCATAAACAGTGTAACATTTACGACTTAGCACTTCGAAAAATGCTGACATCGGGTTTGGAACTGTGACAGATAATATGAATACAGCAGATTTTTACTTCAAATGTTCATGGGCTAAGTATTACCAAACTAAGAGCAAACACACACGAAGGACTTTTATGTTCTGTGATGCCTTCAGCAGTTCGTCTATGTATCTTCTTTCTAAATGGTTCAAATGGCTCTAAGCACTATGGGACTTAAAAATAGAGGTCATCAGTCCCCTAGAACTTAGAACTACTTAAACCTAACTAACCTAAGAACATCACACACATCCATGCCCGAGACAAGATTCGAACCTGCAACCGTAGCAGTTCCGGACTGAAGCACCTAGAACCGCTCGGTCACCGCGGCCGGCTATTGTCTTTCTATACAAGCTTCATACATGAAGAATTGAATTTGGTCGCTTCCACACATTTCATGCCCGCAGACGACGAAACAGTTGTCGAACGAACCATGTGTTTCATATGGGTAGCGGATTTTACTATAACCTGTAATGGCCTCTCTAGTTCTGGTCATGGTTATGGAGGATGATCCATCCTCCCAGAGTGACTGCCAGATGGGTCCTCTGCCATTCCTACACAAACACTCTTAACTTTCTCGCAACCTTCTTAATGCTGAATAGCCCCTTTCATTTTCTCTATCACTACCAATCATTAGATATCTTACTCTAATGGCGTGCTTAGGCGGGGGTGGAAGGAGTTCGTCTCGCCGGCAGCCTGGTGGGGCCTCCACCCACGTCTTGCCTCTGCCGTTACTAGCAAAGTGATTTAGACATCCTACACATTGCCGTAATCGGTGAAAGTTTAACATTTTGCCACAGCAAATAATGTTACTCTCACTTTGCACCATCAGCTGAACATACTGCGATCGAATCAACTGATGATCACGCAGTTCCTCAACCACCATCAGCATTACGCTCTTCGTACACGAAATCTCGTTTTGCGATCATTTCTTAATGCGCATCGAAAAGCGGCCTAAATTTGTTCTATCGCATGTCAGAAATGTGGTTAAGATTTTTTATTTTCATGAGGAACACTTACGGGAAAACGTGAATTTTAGTTTCGGAAGCCCTTATTATGATCAAATTTCCCGCTTGTAATCTTGCTATTTTTCTGCATCAGTTCAGTTCAGAGTAGTTTCCTCGGGATAGTTAGTCTCGTTGTAAACATTAGTAGCAGAAGCAAGATACCAGATTATAGAGTAAAACTAATTCGTCTGTTATATAGAAGCTGCGTGTAAACACTTGTTTCCGGGATATGTCATGTTGTTAGAGAGATCTTTGCTGTTTTGCAACATTCTGCTTGTTAAGTGTTAACTTGAAACATACGTCGTGAATCTTTAAATGCAATTTGGATTTCTAGTTATCTAAGTTCCGCCTTTTTTGCTTTCGCGACGGACATTCTGCAGTGTTGGAAGTTTGTGTCGGGAAGGCGAGTAGTGTTGGTCGCGGAAGTCAAAAATGCTGAAATGGTACTGTGGTTCGGTGTGAAAGTGGCCGTACCAGCTGGTTTCCTTGCGTTGCTTCAATCACGAAATGGCAGTTTTAGTCCATCGAGCGACACGCATTTCTGCGCTATTTCCCATTTCTTAGAGCTCCGCCCTTTCGAATGCATTTGTCATATACTGTTTGGCATAAAAATTGATTTGGTCTTTCGTAGCTCTGCGGCGTAAGACAATCTCTGTGCGTATTTTCTTATTTCCGTGCAGTATTTTCATAAGTATACTATCTGAAAACTTTGAAAGAATTGTTGATGAAAAGCTCTCGGGGTCTCCAGCCGGGCGGCAGTGTTGAGATATGATGTTATACTAATCGTCTTTCGACGAAGTGTCGAGATATTGTGGATCTCTTTATACTTTACGAGTGGGCGGATGCAACTGCATGTGACAGGGTCTGGTGTGATGTATGGTGATCCTGAGGGAGGCAGGAAAGGGTACAAGGCTGCTTTCGAATTTCCGCGTAGGCACTGAGCACCCTCTCGCTCTCTAGCCATAGCTCTGGGCGCGTTCTCGGCGTATAGCTGCTATGTAGGAGTACAGGCCGATCTTACTTGATAACCTTCGTCCCTATTGGCAATATTCTATTGACTATCAATTTCTATAGACTCCTTTAATATGCTTTAACAATAGCCGTTCGTTGTCATAGGAACGTATGTTCTCAAAATCGAACTATGTTCATTTAGGGTGTGCCCTGAACTCGTTGATTTATGTGTGTGCACAGACGTACACACCTGACGTGTTCTTCGCAGTGTTTAGAGATACATCACAGCCTCTGCTCGACGCATTGACGTCCACATTCACATGAATGCTAATTTCCAATGGTGGGTCCTCCGCAGAGCCGAGGATATCTGTCGTCTTCGGTGGAGATTTGAAGACGGTTTCGAGATCGCGTTTGCCAAACAGCTTCGCGATGTAGGCCGAGAACGTCCCTGAGTCTCTTGGTCTCTTTCCGTCTTTTCCTGGTTTATGGCATCTTCTTTCCTCAAACATACTTCTAATCTGGACTTCGCTGCGCCCATTTCCGTAGTGAATGTCGTGTTTTGATGGATGCTGTTTATGTAATGCAGAAACTGATTCAGAGTATCTCTGCCACGCTACAACTTCGCAAAATGTGTCCCGACGTAGCCGAATAAGTGCTTGTGTTTTAGGCAGGCAGTGGGAAGTGTGCCATGTATAGATTTTCAATCTCAGCCGGATCCTATGGCGACTCCATCTATTTGTTAATAAAATTTCCGGTTGCACTTGAAGCGCCGGCCTGAGTGGCCGAGCGGTTCTAGGCGCTTCAGTATGGAACGGCGCGACCGCTACGGTCGCAGGTTCGAATCCTGCCTCGGGTATGGATATGTGTGTGATGTCCTTACGTTAGTTAGATTTAAGTAGTTCTAAGTTCTACGGGACTGATGACGTCAGCTGTCAAGTCCCATAGTGCTCAGAGCCATTTTTGCACTTGAAGCATGTGGTAGTAAGTGCATGTTCAGATCGCCAGGAGTACAAATGAGTCTCGAAAGGGCACTTTTAAGATAGACGGTAACGTCGAAGCTCACAAGCAGGTCACCCACCCTATAGTTGTATGCCCTTCAAGTACCGCCACGAAATCGGCCGAGTTTCATCACGCGACGGCTGGCGTTCCGCAAGGTGAAAAGAATTTGTTCCGAGTAGGGCCTCGAAACTATTCGACCTTACGTCTTTCTTTGTACATCATTACTTACGGAGAACGTGTTCGTAATACGAAAGACACACTAAAGGACAGTCACGAATCGATGTATTCCCATGACCGTGCAGTTAACGTGCTGCATCGTTGCCGCCGTAGAAGGATTAAGGTTTCGCACAAGACGTACTGATTGGCAGCCAGTACAATCCCCATGGTCACCACTGAGCAGAGCGCTGCCAGTTTTCCAGCTTAGGCGCTCTTGTACTAGACTAAAGGCGGAGCCGCGCTGTACTAGTCACGCAGTGTCATAGTCACTGCTGTGGGATAGGTAACAGTTCCACAGCACAGGACTTACAGAAGCAGCGCAGCTATTTACTTCGTCCTGTGCCATGTTTATCAGTTCTCTTCCCTTGAGTGCTTCGAATGGTCGCAAGTCTCACGCACGAGATTAGACAGAATTTCGCTTCAGTGGTGCTATGAAACGTCTGTAGGTAATTAAAAAAAACGCAGTTACTGCACAGAGTGCAATATTTTTTATCCTAACAGAGGTATTCCTTGATGACAGTATGAAATATCAACTTACCTTGTACTACCGCTACTGCTGTTCCAGCCCAACTTTCAAGGCTGTGGTTCACCGAATGTTTTACTCCGTGTGAAGAACTGAAGGTATATACTTGGTGAATCCAACACGAACGCATAAATCAGTGTCTTTATCACGTACAAATGCCACCTTATCCGCAGTACGTGAGCATCAACTTCTATCTTTTCGAAGACGGAATTGGACCTTCTTCAACTGTTTACATTTCGGATATTACTGCTGTACTCTGAGTGCAGAATTACTGACAAAAATACGAGAAACCAAGAACTGCCACGACTCGTCTAGTAATGACGGAAATCTGCGGAAGCGACCGCCAGCTGGTTCCGGATACGCGCAGGAATGTCTCGTTTTAGCAGTATTCGCGCAGATACTATTCACAAATGCATAGCCGGCTGTCTACGAAGCGTACCTCGCGAACGTGACTTCAGTTTCTCATGCTACCATAGCCACCAGCTAGGCGCTGTGCAATGTAGCGGTAACCCGAAGTGCGATTCAGATTCGGAACCGCGGCACTCAAGTCAAAGCAGTGCATTCGATGCGGAACTTCTAATGCAAATATTCATTTATAATCTGCTTCACAATTGGTAAAAAAAAAATTGTGTTGTTCTGTATTGTTCTGGTACTGTGCTGACACAGTTTTACACACTTAATTTTCACCAGAGAAATTAGCTAATGACAACACTCTTTATTGATCACCAACTTCTTATAGGTGACAGTGAGGTCATCCATCAAAACTCTATTTATAAATTAAATATTACTGCGAGAACTATAACTTAAAAACCTCGACGAAAAGCAACAAAAAATTGTAAGATTCACCTATATTAACGGTGCCATATACGGAACACTGAACAAAAAGGCAAGGAAATAAAGCCTCACAAAGTTCTACAAAACGAGGGTGATAATACACTACTGGCCATTAAAATTGCTACACCAAGAAGAAATGCAGATGATAAACGGGTATTCATTGGACAAATATATTATACTAGAACTGACATGTGGTTACATTTTCACGCAATTTGGGTGCATAGATCCTGAAAAATCAGTACCCAGAACAACCACCTCTGGCCGTAATAACGGCCTTGATACGCCTGGGCATTGAGTCAAACACAGCTTGGATGGCGTGTACAGGTACAGTTGCCCATGCAGCTTCAACACGATACCACAGTTCAAGAGTAGTGATTGGCGTATTGTGACGAACCAGTTGCACGGCCACCATTGACCAGACGTTTTCAGTTGGTGAGAGATCTGGAGAATGTGCTGGCCAGGACAGCAGTCGAACATTTCCCGTATCCAGAAAGACCAGTACAGGACCTGTAACATGCGGTCGTGCATTATCCTGCTTAAATGTAGGGTTTCGCAGGGATCGAATGAAGGGAAGAGCCACGGGTCGTAACACATCTGAAATGTAACGTCCACTGTTCAAAGTGCCGTCAATCCGAACAAGAGGTGACAGAGACGTGTAACCAATGGCACCCCATACCATCACGCCGGGTGATACGCCAGTAAGGCGATGACGAAAACACGCTTCCAATGTTCTTTCACCACAATGTCGCCAAACACGGATGCGACCATCATGATGCTGTAAACAGAACCTGGATTCATCCGAAAAAATGACGTTTCGCGATTCGTGCACCGAGGTTCGTCATTGAATACACCATGGCAGGCGCTCCTGTCTGTGATGCAGCGTCAAGGGTAACCGTAGCCATGGTCTCAGAACTGATAGTCCATGCTGCTGCAAACGTCGTCGAACTGTTCGTGCAGATGGTTGTTGTCTTGCAGACGTCCCCATCTGTTGACTCAGGGATCGAGACGTGGCTGACGATCCGTTACAGCCATGCGAATAAGATGCCTGTCATCTCGACTGCTAGTGATAAGAGGCCGTTGGGATCCAGCACGGAGTTCCGTATTACCCTCCTGAACCCACCGATTCGATATTCTGCTAACAGTCATCGGATGTCGACCAACGCCAGCAGCAATGTAGCGATACGATAAACCGCAATCGCGATAGGCTACAATCCGACCTTTATCAAAGTCGGAAACGTGATGGTACGCATTTCTCCTCCTTCCACGAGGTATCACAATAACGTTTCACCAGGCAACGCCGGTCAACTGCTGTTTGTGTATGAGAAATCGGTTGGAAACTTTGCTCATGTCAGCACGTTGTAGGTGTCACCACCGTCGCTAACCTTGTGTGAATGCTCTGAAAAGCTAATCATTTGCATATCACAGCATCTTCTTCCTGTCGGCTAAATTTCGCGTCTGTAGCACGTCATCTTCGTGGTGTAGCAATTTTAATGGCCAGTAGTGTATATCTATACTTCATTGCAGTGAGACTTGGATAATAACAGCTGGAAATGGAACAGCACAAGTTGGGAAAATGAGATTTCTAACATGAACAAGTAACTGCCAGCTGTTGTATAAGGAGTACAACTACCAGACAGGTAGTGGGACTTAAAAGCACAAATGAACAGATGTGGTACAGGAATATGTAGCGAGGACATGTCACAAAAATAAATGAAAATACATTACTGGAAAAAGATTAGTGCACGCTTTTAGAGGTTTCCAATTAACTCGAGATTTATTGTGGCAACAGTGCCTACGGAGTACGTGAAATGATTATATTTACTGATCAACAGCACAAGCGGTTCTGAGGCACTAGGTATCCACGCATGCTGCACCACCCGTATTAGTACGTGGTGTAGCCTCCACAGGCTGCAAAGCAGGCGCTGACTCTGGCTGGCATCCAGTCGATCGTACAGATGGCGAATATTGTCATAGGAAACGTTATGCAACCCCACTCGATCTATTCACGTAGTTCTGTAAGATTTGTTGGTCGACGATACGCAAGCGTCACTGCTCGTCGCCGGCCGGAGTGGCCGAGCGGTTCTAGGCGCTACAGTCTGGAACCGCGCGACCGCTACGGTCGCAGGTTCGAAGCCTGCCTCTGGCATGGATGTGTGTGATGTCCTTAGGTTGGTTAGGTTTAAGTAGTTCTAGGGGACTGATGGACCTCAGATGTTAAGTCCCATAGTGCTCGGAGCCATTTTCACTTCTCGTCCCATCGTACCCACACGTGCTCGACTGGAGACAAATCCGGAGATCGTGCTGGCCAAGAAAGTTGCTGCACCTCTTCTACATCTCAATGAGTTTCACGGGCAGTGTGTGGGCGAGCGTTTCCTGTTGGAACAACAAATCATCTTCCTGTTGCACGAACGGCAAAGGAAAAGGACCTAGCAACGTTCTGCACGTACCAAGCGCTGATGAGCGTCCCCTTCAAAAGTACCAAAGGTGAACGAGAGTTGTAGCTTATCGCACTCCATACCATAAGGCGTGGTGTGGAGCCAGTATGTCTTAGACGAAATCACTCTATGAGACAGTGCTAACACGATCTACGTCGTTCGCGCAAACGGGCATCATTTCCGTGCAGGCCGATTTGTTTTCTTCGCTGAAGACAGAGGCGCACCTGTCTAATTGTGCACGTCGATACTGTGGCATGAGTGGAAGATGGGCTGGATGTGTGTGTGTGTGTGTGTGTGTGTGCGCCTATAGCCCCATTGCTAATAACTGGTTTGGAACAGTTCTTGTTGACACGTCTGGGCTCACAAGCCCTCTTATCTGTGCTGTATCACAGCTGCCCTTACAGGATGACGATCCTGGCGAGTGTCTGTGCTGTCAACGACCAGAACCTCGTCTACAGGTATCAGAAAGTTTACGTTACCACTGATGCCTAGCATCGTTGAAGAACTGACGCAGCACATCCAACTTGCGTGACAGTTCTCCGAAATGACCGCCCTGACTCTCGGAAGGCCACAATTTGACTTCTTTCAAACTTGATCAGTGGCTGTGGGAAGCATGGTTGCCAGCTTGCTTGACTTAGGCCCTTATTACACTAGGCCGCCATGCGGCACAGCCGCCACGCCACCAGTGGTAGGCCCATATTACACTAGGCCACCATGCGGCACAGCCGCCACGCCACCAGTGGTAGGCCCATATTACACTAGGCCACCATGCGGCACAGCCGCCACGCCACCAGTGGTAGGCCCATATTACACTAGGTCGCCATGCGGCACAGCAGCCACGCCACCAGTGGCGTTGCTCGTCATTGGGAAGATTGTTATGGAGCTTATTAGACTAGGACAGCCAATGGCGCCGCCAGAAGCTGGCTCCCTTGTCCCGGCACTACGTCCACCGCCACTGGTGGCGTAGAGTCCTGGCGGGGCATTGTCAAACGGGGCCTACTACACTGTGTTGCCAGGCGGCGCAGCCGGTCCTGCCACCACGTCGTCACTTCGCTGTGCACTAGTGACCAGGGAACATGTCGGACAACAACTATACATACATGCTCCTCCTAGCACTTTTAATGAAAAGGAGAAGGCGAAGGGAGAGGAAGATGCATGTACACTCTATGCTATCGTTAAGAGAATCTAAAGGGTTGTATTATACTATTTTTGATGAACTATATTTAGACAAGTTTTTTAATTACCTAAGAATGTCTAAATCGTGCTTATTGTTGTTGTTGTTGTTGTTGTTGTGGTCTTCAGTCCTGAGACTGTTTTGATGCAGCTCACCATGCTACTCTATCCTGTGCAAGCTTCATCTCCCAGTACCTATTGCAGCCTACATCCTTCTGAATCTGCTTAGCGTATTCATCTCCTGGTCTCTCTCTACGATTTTGACCCCTCCACAGTGTCCTCCAGTACTAAATTGGTGATCCCTTGATGCCTCAGAACATGTCCTACCAACCGATCCCTTCTTCTAGTCAAGTTGTGCCACAAACTCCTCTTCTCCGCAATTCTATTCAATACCTCCTCATTAGTTATGTGATCTAGCCATCTAATCTTCAGCATTCTTCTGTAGCACCACATTTCGAATGCTTCTATTCTCTTCTTGTCCAAACCATTTATCGTCAACGTTTCACTTCCATACATGGCTACACTCCATACAAATACTTTCAGAAACGACTTCCTGACACTTATATCTATACTCGATGTTAACAAATTTCTCTTCTTCAGAAATGCTTTCCTTCCCATTGCCAGTCTACATTTTATATCCTCTCTACTTCGACCATCATCAGTTATTTTGCTCCCCAAATAGCAAAACTCCTTTACTACTTTAAGTGCCTCATTTCCTAATCTAATTCCCTCAGCATCACCCGACTCAATTCTACTACATTCCATTATCCTCGTTTTGCTTTTGTTGATGTTCATCGTATACTCTCCTTTCAAGACACTGTCCATTCCGTTCAGCTGCTCTTCCAAGTCCTTTGCTGCCTCTGACTGAATTACAATGTCATCAGCAAACCTCAAAGTTTTTATTTCTTCTCCATGGATTTTAATACCTACTCCGAACTTTTTTGTTTCCTTTATTGCTTGCTCAATATACAGATTGAATAACATCGGGGAGAGGCTACAACCCTGTCTCACTCCCTTGCCAACCATTGCTTCCCTTTCATGCCCCTCGACTCTTATAATTTCCATCTGGTTTCTGTAAAAATTGTAAATAGCCTTTCGCTCCGTGTATTTTACCCCTGCCACCTTCAGAATTTGAAGAAGAGTATTCCAGTCAACATTGTCAAAAGCTTTCTCTAAGTCTCCAAATGCTAGAAACGTAGGTCTGTCTTTCCTTAACCTATTTTCTAAGATAAGTTCAAAAATGTTCAAATGTGTGGGACTCAACTGCTAAGGTCATCAGTCCCTAAGCTTACACACTACTTAACCTAAATTATCCTAAGGACAAACACACACACCCATGCCCGAGGGAGGACTCGAACCTCCACCGAGACCAGCCGCACAGCCCATGACTGCAGCGCCCTAGACCGCTCGGCTAATCCCGCGCGGCTCTAAGATGAGTCGTAGGGTCAGTATTGCCTCAAGTGTTCCAGTATTTCTACGGAATCCAAACTGATCTTTCACGAGTTCGGCTTCTACCAGTTTTTCCATTCGTCTGTAAAGAATTCGCGTTAGTATTTCGCAGCCGTGCTTAAATACTTACAAAAGGTTATTCCTCTCAACGAAGGACCTCTGTTCAAAATCCGTAGGAGTGGACAAATAATTTCATTACAAGCATTTATTTTAACTGCTTATTACTGTAAGCTTCAGAACTGGTGTCCCAAACTGCGAGATGTTGTTCAACTGCACAAATGAAATCTTCAGTGTTCACTTGTGTGTCCAATAACTGCTGGCATTCTTTCAGTGCTTCTTCCAGCTTCATGTTTTTCCCTTTCGCTGTGTCTATACTTTGACTCCTTTCCACAGTGACATACTGCAGTTTATTAGAAATACTGAAGCAAATGAAATAGTGCGCGGAAAGGAGTGCGAGGAAAACGGACTGCTCGACTAGGGGGAACTGCCGAACTACCTTAGCCTGAAAAACGAGATTGTTGCGCCGCTGGCGGCCTAGTGTAATAGGAGCAGCGCCTCCGATGGCGTGGCTGGCTGCGCCGCCTGGCGGCCGAGTGTAAGAAGGCCCTTATTTGCAGCACACTGAGCCTTCTCGCTGCGAGCGCTCCTTATTAAATCATAGATACAGATGGCGCTCTGGTTGCTAAGGCACTATGCTATCTGTTGGCGGACGACGTTGAAACCATTATTAGTACAGCTACTATCATCTAGATGGTTTATGATCAGATCAAAATCGATGTCGTCTTTCCAGGTGTACTATTCTTCTGACAGTGCAGAATGTCTAAAATGGTAGTGAATTTTCGACTAATATGGAAAGGATCAATGGGTAGACGGCGAAAGAGAGCGGTAACATAGTAACTTACCACAGAAGACACAAGCACTGAAGAAGAGGAAGTAACAGGTAAATTCCTAACACTTGACGAAGAAGAAGAAGACAGCTTGGAAAATACACGAACTTTGTTTATACGACGCGACTTCAAAAACTAAGTTACGTAAGTCGTCCCTCGCTAAGATCATTGCGCAGTGCCGTAAGTGAGTGCATGTTTCCTGCTGACACAGTTCTGCTGCGGGACCTATACCAGGTCATCAGTGTGCGGCTGCAATGGCAGAGGAACGAGAAATGTACTGCAAAGTTAAAGTGCGATTCTTATGGACAAAACTCCTAAAATGAACACACGCACTGTGAAATACTGGCGGTACATGGGCACGATGCGATGTCGCGTCCAGCCGTAGGGAAATCGTTCTAACAATTTGATCAGTGCTGGACAGCCGAATAGGATGCTGAGCGGGAAGGAAGGCCATAGATATCGACCACAGACGACAATGTCCAGGCAATCGAGGAACTGATTCGCAGCCATCACAGAGTGGCTATCGCGGACATTGCTCAACAGATGCACATGGCGACAGCAAGCGCTCACTCCACTGTCAGAAATCGTCTTGAGTATCGGAAATTGTGCTCACGCTGTGTTCCGCGATCACTGTCGCCTGCACACAATGGCGCAAGGTTTATAGCGACTCAGGACTTCTTTGAACGTTACTCTGTGGAAGACAATCATTTACCAAGCTGCAGTATTAAGGGCGATGAGGCTTGGTTCCTTCATCTCACACCTGCAACAAAGAGAGCTTCTGTGGAACATACACACACCTCTTCTCCTCCGCAGAAGAACTACAAACTTGCGCCATTAGCAGAGGACGTCATGGCCACCGTTTTCTCCCACTGTGGAGTTGTGTACACAGATTTTAAGCCAAAGGACCCAACCATTAATGCCGATTCATATTGTACAGCATTGGCATCGGTGCACAACGCCATAAAGAACAAGTTACTTGGAATATTAAGTAAGGGCGTTGGTCTCCTGCACGATAATGCAGCAGGCCACGCAGCTCGCACAAGACGAGCTATGACTCGACATTGCCGATGGGAGGTTTGGAGGCATTGTCCGGACAGTACAGATCTCGCACCATGTGATTTCCATCTTTTCGACAAGCTGAAAGAACATCTGGAGGGAAAGAGATTTTCCAGTGACGGGGTCGTCCACACAGCAGTTCTCGAATGGCTCCGTGATCAAGGAGCGGATTTCTACCGTCGAGAACGAAACAATGATAGAACCTTCCGACCGTTGTTTCTTTGAAGCGCAGTGCAGCCTTTAATAAAAACTTCATGACCTGCCATAATGATGTGTAACTCGCTTTTGAAGTCCTCTCATATACACTACTAGCCATTAAAATTGCTACACCACGAAGTTGACGTGCTACAGACGCGAAATTTAACCGACAGGAAGAAGATTCTGTGATATGCAAACGATTAGCTTTTCAGAACATTCACACAAGGTTGGCGCCGGTGGCGAAACCTACAACGTGCTGACATGAGGGAAGTTTCCAACCGATTTCTCATACACAAACAGTAGTTTACCGGCGTTGCCTGGTGAAACGTTGTTGTGATGCCTCGTGTAAGGAGGAGAATTGCGTACCATCACGTTTCCGACTTTGATAAAGGTCGGATTGTAGCCTATCGCGATTGCGGTTTATCGTATCGTGACATTGCTGCTCGCGTTGGTCGAGATCCAATGACTGTTAGCAGAATATCAAATCGGTGGGTTCAGGAGGGTAATACGGAACGCCGTGCTGGTTCCCAACGGCCTCGTATCACTAGCAGTCGAGATGACAGGCATCTTACCCGCATGGCTGTAACGGGTCGTGCAGCCACGTCTCGATCCCTGAGTCAACAGATGGGGACGTCTGCAAGACAACAACCATCTGCACGAACAGTTCGACGACATTTGCAGCAACATGGATTATCCGCTCGGAGACCATGGCTGCAGTTACCCTTGACGCTGCATCACAGACGGGAGCGCCTGCGATGGTGTACTCAACGACGAACCTGGGTGCACGAATGGCAAAACGTCATTTTTTCGGTGAATCCAGGTTCTGTTTACAGCATCATGATGGTCGCATACGTATTTGGCGACATCGCGGTGAACGCTAATTGGAAGCGTGTATTCGTGATCGCCATACTGGCGTATCACGCGGCGTGATGGTATGGGGTGCCATTGGTTACACGTCTCTGTCACCTCTTGTTCGCATTGACGGCACTTCGAACAGTGGACGTTGCATTTCAGATGTGTTACGACCCGTGGCTCTACCCTTCATTCGATCCCTGCGAAACCCTACATTTAAGCAGGATAATGAACGACCGCGTGTTGTAGGTCCTGTACGGGCCTTTCTGGATACAGAATATGTTCGACTGCTGCCCAGGGCAGCACATTCTCCAGATTTCTCACCAACTGAAAACGTCTGGTCAATGGTGGCCGAGCAACTGACTCGTCACAATACGTCAGTCACTACTCTTGATGAACTGTGGTATCGTGTTGAAGCTGCATGGGCAGCTGCACCTGTACACGCCATCCAAGCCCTGTTTGACTCAATGCCTAGGCGTATCAGGGCCGTTATTACGGCCAGAGTTGGTTGTCCTGGGTACTTATTTCTCAGGATGTATGCACCCAAATTGCGTGAAAATGTAATCACATGTCAGTTCTAGTATAATATCTGTCCAACGAATACCCGTTTATCATCTGCATTTCTTCTTGGTGTAGCAATTTTAATGGCCAGTAGTGTACAAGGGTAATCCCAAAAGTAAGGTTTCCTATTTTTTTTATAAAAGTACATAGACCTGTTTGTTTATACAATGGCTTACATCAGTTTACAGCTTGAACATTTAGGAATTTTCGACATAATCGCCATTTCTGTCGATGCACTTTTGTAGATGCTGTGGCGGTTTTTGTATGCCCATGTCATACCAGCTCGCCGCCATGCTGCGAAGAAGGATGCCACCACTGGCGTGATTGTTGCTCGGTCTCAGGTGTAAAGTGGTATGCCGAGGTTTTGTCACCCATGACAGCTGAGTCCAGAAAGTTGCCCTGTTTGGCTGTAAGGCAGTGAAGAAATGCGCGGAAAGCATCAACTCATTGCAGCATGAGGTCCTTAGCATGCGTGGCACCCATCTTATGCACGCCTTCCGCTAGCAATTCTCCGGTAACATTCTGTGAGCGGTGCTTCGGGAAACCTCAGGAAGCAACATGCAGAAATCATCCAGGGTGATCCGCCGATCTTCAAGCATGCTTTGCTCAACCTTCAACAATGTGTCCTCAGAAATTGACGGTCTCCCGCTCCTCTGTTCGTCGTGAATTTCGGTCCGGTCAGCTGCAAACACTCTACACCACTGACGAACATGTTTGACATCCGTGCACGACTCATCATACACTTCCGTCAATTGGCGATGGATTTCAATCGGTGCAATGCCCTTTGCCCTCAAAAACCAAATAACTGCGCGCAATTCGCAATTGAATCCAACAGGAACTCCAATCTGAACGGCTGCCAATCCAAGACTGAGCGCCTCAGCGTGGCGTGCGCATGTTTACACACAGTGCGTGAAGCACTCTTCATAACAGTGTGGCGAACTGCCACACAGAGTTTTTTACTTATAACAAAATAGGAGACCTTACTTTGGGGATTACCCTCGTATCTGATACAATTTCATGAAAACAGTACAACTTTTAGAATATTAGCTGCACGATACACAACCAAGCTTTACAAGCTTAATCAGTACAAACAGTAATGTGTGCGAAGGATGTTCATAAGCATGAATGGACGATGTAAGTTGTATATTTGTGATACGATATTGCAGTGCCTATGTTATTCTGATTGACGGAAAGTTCCTTTGGACATGCTTGCATGTGCAAAGTAACAGGCACTGAGACGACTACAGCCGTTATGAAATACATCAAATGTATTCGCAAATGCGAATAATGACAACCATCAGCTATAGAATAGAATGACGACAGTGAAAATTTGTGCCGGACCAGGATTCGAACGCGGATTTTCCGCTTATCGCGAGCGGTCGCCTTACCATTTTTTAATTTTTTTCGATATAGTTCGTTGCGTTTGGTCTGGGCGGGCGTCATAAGTTCAAGTTGATCGTTGATTCCTTGGCTCAGTTGTTTTATTACAGAGAGCACGCAGCCCTCTGACCGAACACGCTGAGCTACCGTGCCGGCGTAGTTCAGAATTCACGACGATTACCACTAGCCCACGGGCTCATTCAAAGGTTGCAAGTAAACGATCAGAGACACAAGTGCCTGAAAGACGACTTCCCTATCAAGCTCCTGGATATTTTTGTTTCCCAAATAAACAGAGTGCGTTATAAAAATGGTTCAAATGGCTCTAAGCACTATGGGACTTAACATCTGAGGTCATCAGTCCCCTAGATTTTAGAACTACTTAAACGTAACTAACCTGGGGACATCACACACATCTGTGCCCGAGGCAGGATTCGAACCTGCGATCGTAGTAGCAGCGCGGTACCGGACTGAAGCGCCTAGAACCGCTCGGCCACAGCAGCCGGCTACCATTTTGCTATTTGTACACGACTCGCGGTTAGGTCCAAACTTCCGTATGTCGTCAACTATGCATCTACGATCTGGACTCTTCCTCCCATTATGTACACTCCTGGAAATTGAAATAAGAACACCATGAATTCATTGTCCCAGGAAGGGGAAACTTTGACACATTCCTGGGGTCAGATACATCACATGATCACACTGACAGAACCACAGGCACATAGACACAGGCAACAGAGCATGCACAATGTCGGCACTAGTACAGTGTATATCCACCTTTCGCAGCAATGCAGGCTGCTATTCTCCCATGGAGACGATCGTAGAGATGCTGGATGTAGTCCTGTGGAACGGCTTGCCATGCCATTTCCACCTGGCGCCTCAGTTGGACCAGCGTTCGTGCTGGACGTGCAGACCGCGTGAGACGACGCTTCATCCAGTCCCAAACATGCTCAATGGGGGACAGATCCGGAGATCTTGCTGGCCAGGGTAGTTGACTTACACCTTCTAGAGCACGTTGGGTGGCACGGGATACATGCGGACGTGCATTGTCCTGTTTGAACAGCAAGTTCCCTTGCCGGTCTAGGAATGGTAGAACGATGGGTTCGATGACGGTTTGGATGTACCGTGCACTATTCAGTGTCCCCTCGACGATCACCAGTGGTGTACGGCCAGTGTAGGAGATCGCTCCCCACACCATGATGCCGGGTGTTGGCCCTGTGTGCCTCGGTCGTATGCAGTCCTGATTGTGGCGCTCACCTGCACGGCGCCAAACACGCATACGACCATCATTGGCACCAAGGCAGAAGCGACTCTCATCGCTGAAGACGACACGTCTCCATTCGTCCCTCCATTCACGCCTGTCGCGACACCACTGGAGGCGGGCTGCACGATGTTGGGGCGTGAGCGGAAGACGGCCTAACGGTGTGCTGGACCGTAGCCCAGCTTCATGGAGACGGTTGCGAATGGTCCTCGCCGATACCCCAGGAGCAACAGTGTCCCTAATTTGCTGGGAAGTGGCGGTGCGGTCCCCTACGGCACTGCGTAGGATCCTACGGTCTTCGCATGCATCCGTGCGTCGCTGCGGTCCGGTCCCAGGTCGACGGGCACGTGCACCTTCCGCCGACCACTGGCGACAACATCGATGTACTGTGGAGACCTCACGCCCCACGTGTTGAGCAATTCGGCGGTACGTCCACCCGGCCTCCCGCATGCCCACTATACGCCCTCGCTCAAAGTCCGTCAACTGCACATACGGTTCACGTCCACGCTGTCGCGGCATGCTACCAGTGTTAAAGACTGCGATGGAGCTCCGTATGCCACGGCAAACTGGCTGACACTGACGGCGGTGGTGCACAAATGCTGCGCAGCTAGCGCCATTCGACGGCCAACACCGCGGTTCCTGGTGTGTCCGCTGTGCCGTGCGTGTGATCCTCGCTTGTACAGCCCTCTCGCAGTGTCCGGAGCAAGTATGGTGGGTCTGACACACCGGTGTCAATGTGTTCTTTTTTCCATTTCCAGGAGTGTATATTCCCGTACAGTTCAGAGGTTGTACTTGAGTCACTTGCCCGGTATCGGCAGATAAATATGATATTGTAGTGCCTGTGTTATTCTGATTACGATGCAAAGTTCCTTTGGACATGCATGCATGCATGCATGCATGCATGCGTGTACTTATGTACGACTACAGGCCGTAGACGCATAGTTGACGACATATGAAAATTTGTGACTGACCGTGAGTCGCGCACGGATAGCCAAATATGCTGTAGCAACACCCTCGAACGGACACTTTTTGACCGCTCCTTGTGCTCTAAAAGCAAACCTAGAAAACAAATAATGACACTGCCACATAGCAATGTGTTAGTCATATCTGCACGTCACACGGTGTAATGTTGAAAGTTGCCTGTTCATCTGGCAGTTTCCTTTCTGACCACTAAATATTGCTTCTCGTAGATCGCAACAGTTACATTTGCAATACTTTTGCGAGTTTCTGCTATACTCATCTAAGACTGATCGAAATAAGCCCTTCGAGCAACCTCTTTGCATGCACACTGAGACATTTTCGCATCTTTGGGAGGTCGGTTGCTCTCTCAGCCAATAGTAATCTTCCGCGGTTTAGATCTTCCATGTTAAACTTGCATCCGGCACATTATGGGATGAAAATGCTGTCTGTTCACGAACAGGTCTCTTTAAAGTTAATACAGGTGTTAAAAGCAAATAGAAACATTTTATCTACTAAATCAAATAAAACCATGTTTTTTGGACACTCACGACGTGTCATCCGGCTAGACCGCAATACACAGCAAATGTTTCTCGTGCCTAAATGCTTCGGTGTGTCCCTTGTTGCCGACACTACAGGGGAAGAGCCATTGTGGATTGTAGAAGTAAGGGCCTTCGCGCATACTTACCTGTTTAATAAATCAGTACACACCGCCAAATACTATAATAACTTGCTAAGTATAGTCTAGTCTGCCTACTATTATTATTCCCTACTTAATTTGTGCACCCTTCAAGACTTTACAGGGCACCTGTTTGATTCCAGCTACATACTTTGTACGGTCAGTTACAAAACGACATGCCTATCAGAGCTGTAATTTCGTGAATGTCTCCTCGTTGATCTGGTGTCTGTTATAAAGGAAGATCTTGAACTCCCTAAGGATGCGTTTAGAAGGCTGGAACTGACAAAAAAATAACAGGGCAGTGAAGGACTTTGCGATGTCACTGTTCGGGACTGCTCTTCTGCCCGCGTAATCTACCCTGGAAGGAACACGCATCAAGGATTTACTGAATGATTAATTTGGCTCTGGGATGATGCCGAGGAACCTCAGGCTGCAGAAGAAGAAAATGTGCATGCTGAACTGCCACCAGTTGAAAGTGCCAGTGCTACTGCTAAAGACTGAATATCATTGCCCATTCTATGAATGTTTTAATTTGTGATTGCAATTATCTGTCACCTTATTTATGTAATTTCATTGTAAGCTAGCCATTTTTTGTTACCGTTTTTGTGGAAAAAAGTGGCTAGGATACCTGGCTCTCACCCCGGAGGCTCGGGTTCGATTCCCGGTACCGGAGTAAAATTTTTCGTATTGAGCTTTGCTTTTTTTATGTTTGTACAGATTTACCAATAGATAGATCTCGAATTTAAAAAAAATTGCATAATTTGGTAATCTGAGTCTGTGTTAGTGATATGATCTTTGGGGTTAATGTTATCTTTGCTTGTAAAACGTAGTTAGTTGTGTATGTTTGTTCATTACCTGTAATTAAGATATGAATAAAATTTTCGACGTGGTTTTTGCGTTTAAGATCAGATTGTTCGTTTAAGGTGATCTGTGGGTAGTTGTATGTGTACAATTCTTCAAAGACAAACAAAAAACGGTTAGGCGACCGCTCGTGATAAGCTGAAAGTCCGGCTTCGAGTCCTGGTCGAGCACAAATTTTCATTTTCGCCATTCCATTCTACAGCTGATGGTTGTCACCATTCGCAGTTGTAAATACGTTTAATTGTCTATTCGTATCTGATAGTGTTGTTGCGTAACAGAGTTGCATGCAACGGATGCTAAGTGCTATGAGTTACTAAGTTGAAGACTAATTCTACATATAGAGCATGGATAGTCTGACCACAGCTAAACCGGGAAGGAAACACACGTCTCCTGGTAAGCGGCCCAGGGATGCAGGCGGTGCGCAAATAATAAAACCGGCGGTACAAGGATACAAAACAACCCTCCATCTGTATCGCAACATCCAAACAGATGTGAACGAAGAGGAATACTGCCAAATGGAAGAATTGTCACCAGCATGTAGACAGAAGCGGAAGAAGCAGGTCTAATAATAATGGTGACCACATTAACAACACAGTGAGTCAGAGCGATCCGTCAGTATTGAATAACTCTGTCGACCCACCTCAGGTGTACGACACATGCGTTGAAGTGATTATCCAGGTTAGAAGGGCCACGTATCTGATAACCAGCGCGCTGAGGCATTTGGAGAGAATTGGGTAGCTAAATGATAGCAAAATGTTAAAGGAAAAAATTGTTCAAATGGCCCTAAGCACTATGGGACTTAACATCTGAGGTCATCAGTCCCCTAGACTTAGAACTACTTAAACCTAACTAACCTAAGGACATCACACACACCCATGCCCGAGGCAGGATTCGAACCTGCGACCGTAGCAGCAGCGCGGTTCATGACTGAAGCGCCTAGAACCTCTCGGCCACAGAAGCCGGCAAATGTTAAAGACAATCTATCCATAGATCCTGGGAAACTTATTATGAAATAAAGGAAAAATGACAGGCTCCACTGACGTGTGGTAAGTGGTAATGTACACTCAGTAAGTAACTTTACCACAAGTTAATGATTTATAAATAATAATATTACTTCATCTCTGTCAATGTAAAAATGTTTTAAAGATAAGTTCCACAGAACGAATCATGATGAACGGATTCACTCAGCTTGTTTACCATCAGGAAACTAAATTCAAAGTTCATTTAGCAGTGGCAGTTATCGATGACAAGTCAAGGTCCATTCGTTTATATATAATGGCAACTACTGCGCACAGTAGACAGTCAAAGTTTCACACAGGAATATGTCATGGAGCACTTGTCCTTCAGGAGGCCAAGTTGGACGAGGCAAAGTTCCTTGGCTGACATCTGTCTGCTTGTTGTGGCTGCTGTGAAGTATCTGCCCGATTGGATGGTACTGCAATTGATGTAGATGCTGGTGGTCGCTCTGCTTCAGAACTGCTTGCAATGGCTCAGTGAACTGAACAGTCAGTCACCAGGCGTCATCTCAAATACATTCCCAGTGGAGTGATATCTCCTTGATACTTGCGTGACACATGATTTGCGGAAAACCAGTACTTCTGTTGTGGCGATGTTTTCCAGGGTGAGCACTCTGTTGGTCTCAGATGTTTCAGTGGTGCCGACTGAATGCCTCTTCAAAACAGACAGGTGTGTTTTGGACACAATCCAGCTTGTGGCTGATACACTGTGTCTGTCATATTGTTGATATCTGGGTCTGTCAAGGGAATGTCCCCTCCAGAGTTGTAGCATGAGCACCTTGCAGACCAGGTCTGTGTAGCGGATAGTTGTGGTCACAGGTGACGTAGATAAGTCAAGCTTAAATTCTTATTTAATCTAGGACGCAATCGGCCATAGAGGTGGGCCTGATCGATCATTTATATCTGAACTTGTCATGCTCGAAATTGTGTTGTATGCTGGACTAAAATATTGATATGGCGTTGGAAGCATAAGAGAGAGATTGGGTGCGATACTCTATCCAATGAGCATACGCCAAGGATGGTGGGGTGGTGGTAGTTGTCTATGCACCTCATGTTCCTGATTGTATGTCAAAGCTGTAGATGCTGTATGTAGTTGCAAAGACACTCATAGTTGAAATTGAGTACTGTTCTATAATGTGAAGGTGCATATCATAGTTTTTGAGTGTTGTTGATTGTGATAGTTTGTAAATGAAAAGGAAACTAAGAGCAGTGCTTAGCGTGACAGTAGAGCCATACTTTCTTCAATGGCGGGGATGCAAATTCCACAGAATTGCTTGTCTACTGTGTGAACTCTGTAATAGTATAATGTTAAAATTCTACTCGTTCAGTGAAGTATTTCAGTAATTTTGGAACATATAATGCATTGTACGGTCCATTGTTATTACTAGGAAATGGATCATAGTTAGATAATACATGTAATGTGTGTCTGTCTTGTTTGTTAGTACAAGCCTGAAGTCCATGCTTGAAAAATTACATTACTATTTCATGCTTTTCCAAGGCTTGCACTTCTCAACATGTCACAGGCTGTCATGCTAAAATTCTATTTTTAATTATCCCCCACGCGCAAAACGCTCCATAAATAGTTATGTCGCTTCATACGCATTTCCATTGAACAATGGGTTACGATTTGTAACCTCTACCGTCGCTATGCTGTGCATGTGGAAGACATTAGAAAACTCAGGCGTTTAGGTTAGATTACAGTTGAGCATTAGCCATCGGTTAACAATTTACAGCGATCAACCAGTCTGTTTAATTTTTTCTTTAATATGCTTATAGGATTTCCAGGGAATATTATGTTACAAGGTACTGGATTAACTTTAATATTAGCCAGCAGGAGTTGCACAAAACACTTCTTTCATAAGTCATAATACATTTGACAAATGCCTGGGTTCACACTTCTGTTAAAGACAGCATCACCTTATAATTATGTCCTAGAGCTAATTCACAAAGATCACCTTTTACTTCAGTAA
The DNA here is from genome assembly GCF_023864345.2 of Schistocerca serialis cubense. Lineage (NCBI taxonomy): Eukaryota > Metazoa > Arthropoda > Insecta > Orthoptera > Acrididae > Schistocerca > Schistocerca serialis. The sequence goes on along the minus strand of NC_064638.1, from coordinate 329,379,258 downwards.
AATAATCAGTTACCCCTCGACATTTCTCTTCCTCTCTCTAAAAGACTGTTAAATATAATTCATCCAACAAACATCTGGTGGTTAGCAAGCTGATCATCTCTTGTGTATGCAAAGAAAGTTCCTTCCGGATGATCAGGGTGTGGAGAAGTTACTCAGGCACGTGAGCCCAAATTTTGGACGATGTACGAAAAAATGGAATAGAGAAATTTTACTTAAAAACGGAATAGAGAAATGTTCGTGACAAACTGCTTTATTTCTGCTACAGACTTCGAAGAATTGTACCTTTATTATTATTATTAGATGGCTTCAGTTAAAACTAATGTAGTACAGCTTCTGTGTCTGTAGCATTTTATCGGACAACGTATGGCAATGTTTGCAGCAGAAATCTGAGACAAATTAGTTTTATTTTCGTACGTCATCGTTCACCCAAGACATCTAATAATGAAGGTATAATTTTCTGGTAACATGATCACTGGTTAAGCACATATGTATGTTTTGATGTTCTGGAGAATATTAATTTCCTGGTATGTAAAAAAAGCCAAGTCCCTAGTGCGTCTGGACTTTTTTAAAAGTTGCCTTGAGAGCTAAGCACCATACATTCCTCCAAGCAGAAGAGGAGGCAGCCACTATTTTGATCTTCGCATAATTTCAAACCAGTACCTTTTATTGTAAGATTTACTGGAGCATCATATTAATAATTGGCCTATATTTTTTTACATTTTCAAATCCTGAATTTCAAATTGAACAGTGGAGAGTTTTAGTAATAACATATTAATCCCAGGAGGTAACAAACACTCCGCCGTCAATGGTTCAGTTAGTCTATCGGATTCGTGGAAGACATGACTCTATCTATCTATCTATCTATCTATCGCTTGTGCCATGGTTATGCAGGGTTGGCCATCGTTAACCGGATTTGGCACTTTAATTTTAATGGGTGGTCGGAAGCCCTTCCTGCCGCCACCCCATACCCCCCAGGACGGAATTAGTGTACCCCAGCTGCCTGCGGCTAGTGTAAATCGTGAAATAGTGTGAATGTGTTTCAAATGTCTGTGAGTCGTGTAACTGAGGCGGGACGTGGGGACCAGCTCGGTATTCACCTAGCAGAATGTGGAAAACCGCCTAAAAACCACATCCAGGCTGCCCGTCGTCGTTAATCCGCCGGGTGGATTCGATCCGGGGCCGGTGCGCCTACCCGAGTCCAGGAAGCAGCGCGTTGGCGCTCTCGGCTATCCTGGCGGGTTCTTGGAAGACATGACTGCGACGTTATATTCCAGATCGGAGTTATCTTGTCAACTTTGGCTCAGAATCAAACATTTTTGTGTTTATTGTGAGTGAAAATGATTCTTGGCTGTTTTGCAACAGGGATGGGCCTCATGGGTAAGATATTGGTGGCGTCGCTGGTGATAGTGGTGGCCTTGTTCTGGGCCAAGCTGAACGAAACGGCGCCGCCGCCTGTGCTTCGTTCAGAGTGGTGGGCGCAGGGACAGCCGCAAGCCGTCGACACTTCCATCCGGCCCTTCAAGATAAACGTCCCAGACCAGGTACGTGTTGTTCTCGTTGCATGCTGCGCTACGTGTTGCTTTAAAATGGTTCTGTCTCGCCATTTGACACGACCATGTAACGAATGTGTAGTTTATCAAATGCTGCAGATGCGGCGAGCGTAAACCCAACATTCCCTCTCCCCTACCATTCCTTTTACCATCAACCAGTCTGTTATATCTTTGGGAGCAAAGGTACACAAAATACATTATGACTGGAACAAATTCACTGTGTATGCTTCACTTGGTTATACTACTTACGTGTAAATTAAGTTTTGAAATTTAAGGCAGAAAAGTTAATTTTATTAGAACGTCTTACTTCGCAGTTAACCGCTTTTCCTACTGACTGCAGCTAATACTTCTCTTTATTTCGTATAATTACGTTATTTCCAGATACTAGATACAGATTTGTACACTTGTAACCTCCCCCTCACTTATCGACCTTAATGGCAGTGAAAAATTAAACAGCGTGTACCTAATGGAAATTTGGGAAAAGCAATCGTCACCGAAGTTAAACTGTCGGTAAAGAGGGAGAAAGGGTTACATCTAAATGAAAGAAAAAATTCAAATGAAATTGGTGGAAATTAATTTTGAAAAAGGGTAAAGTTAATAAAGAAAGTAAATGTGCAGTCATTACGTTAACAATTAACTGGCGTTAATTAGATATTTGAGATTTGGGGAAAATTACGGTCGCCAGTCCTATGGACAACTACTATAATAACTGAAAAAGAAAGGTTAATGCACGTATAATTAGCACTAAAAGCGTGGCAACTGAAGGTTGACATGTGTTGTGTGAAAACTGAATGTTTGTCAGAAGTAATAAATTTCGCTACACTCGGACTTAATTTAGCAAAAGAATTAATAAAACTGGAAAATTGAAAGTTAATTTAGTGACTAAAATTAATAGCGAACTTTGTTTCTGAAGCACTACGAAATAAAATAAAATAAGGTTAGTCTTGGGCTACCTCAACAATCATCTCAAAAGCATCTTGAATCTACGCAATTTAGAAATAAGAGATTTAACTTTGAACTTGAATTAAATGATTTTGAACAATTAACAGTAGTAAAATTTAGTACGTATCAAGCTGAGCTGCAGTCACAGGTAAGCTAAAATATGGTAACAAAACTCACACTCTTAATTTGTGCTTGTGTAATCTAGTTACGTTTGTTTATTGTAGCCAGCTATGAATACTTTAAATGAACTTTGAAATTAAAGCAGTGAAATGGAATGATATTACTTTAATGCTGGCGTTTGAATTTCAACGACACTCGGGTTCATTCCGGAAAAGGAAGCGATCCTGCTTGGTAATGCAATTGGGACAATGAGCAACAAAGGTTCATGCTAAGTTGCTGTGTTTGTGTGATGCAAATGGAACAGTTTGAAAAGCTGAGGTCTGCCATACAGTTCTAAAACTCCACGTGCTTTCAGTCTTTCTTGTTGGTTGATTGAAGGTGTGAAATCATCGATCGAGGAGGTGGCGACAGTCACTCATTGTCGGCCGTCGCTGTGGCAGAAGCTGGATGTTGGCGCGCCTTCTTCTCGACACGGTCACCAGACGAAATGGGCTCTTGATGTGCGCCAGCTAATGCTTCCCGTCCGCGACACCATGTCAGAAACTATCATCGCAAGTCGAGCGCAATTACATGCTGCCAAAACCCGAAAGCGCGGGAACTCGCGGGAGCGTCACACAACACACCTGCTCCACCGCCCTACTCCAGCCAGACTCTGCTCTGCCCGCGCTCCACGCGGCAGAGTTAACACTACTCAAGATCCTAAACACTTTGGTTCTCCACACGACCTATCGATGTAATCGTTCGATAGCATAGTTTTCCATAGGCAAGACCCAGCGAAAAAATACAAATAATATTTACAAAACAAACCAATTACACATCGAGATAAATGCATAAATGTATATATACAAATTGTAAAACAATTACAGTATATAAAGACACCCGAAATGTTATATATTCAGGTAACAAAATAAGGAAAAAATTTATAGTACAATAGATGGAAATAGGAGGATATGCATTTCCAGCGTTACACACTGTTCATGAGCTTAACGTATAGCATGTTGCCACATAACACATTAGTAACTGCAAATGTGATGCACTGGTCGTGAACAGGGCTGAATAAGCACAGGACGAACTGTAAATAATACCCATTTGGTTCGTGTACTTTTCTTGCAACTTCGGAGTAAATTTTGATACATGACCAAGAACAGAAAATAAATGCCAAGTCCAGGAGTGTGAATACTGCACAAGTTTGAACTCGTAAAACAGGATAAACAGGAAGCTAAACAACATTTACAGAAATATAACTACGTAATATAATTTGGGTCTGTTGGGAAGCGTGCTAGGGTAGTCCGTGAGGGTGTGATGACCTCTGTCAGGATGGCTTAGTGGTCACAGGATCTGCCTAGTAAGCAGGAGACTCAAGTTCAAATCATGGTCCTGCACAAATTTTTAACTTTCCCCATCGATTTCAATCAACGCCCACTCGCAGCCAAGGTCTGTAATTCTTTTGTGCCTTAATTCATAATGGCAGCTGGATCAAAAATTGTCTGTTCTTTCAGACAATCCAGAAAGAACTGACACAATACCTATATATCCCTCTCATACCTTTGGTTATAAATTTTCAGGTCCTGAAAGACTTGGACGATAGACTGAAGTCGTACACAACATTAACACCGCCACTGGAAGGTATTGGCTTCCAGTATGGTTTCAACTCAAAGTACCTGAACGAGGTTGTTCAGTTCTGGCGAACGAAGTACAACTGGCGCGAGCGCGAGAAGTTCCTGAACAAGTTCCCACAGTTCAAGACGACGGTGGACGGGCTGGAGCTGCACTTCCTGCGCGTCAAGCCGACGAGCGTGCCACAGGGTGTGGAGGTGGTGCCGCTGTTGCTGCTACACGGCTGGCCGGGCTCCGTGCGGGAGTTCTACTCCGTCATCCCGCTGCTCACCACGCCGCGAGAGGGCCAGAACTTCGTCTTCGAGGTGGTGGCGCCCTCGCTGCCGGGATACGGCTTCTCGCAGGGCGCCGCAAAGCCGGGTCTCGGTCCGGCGCAGGTGGCGGTCGTCATGAGAGACCTCATGGAGCGCCTGGGCTTCAAGAAGTACTATGTACAGGGTGGTGACTGGGGATCCATAATCGGCTCTCACATGGCCACTCTCTTCCCTGACAGGTAAGTACAGTGAAAGTCAGAAGTAGTGTCCTTTACACCCCGCGTGTTCAGTCCTCTGCATACCGCCATTAATTTTAGTAACTCATTGTACTCAAATGACCTGCTCTGGCCGTCTAAAGTAACTTGAGCTTGCAGCACATTCTGCGGTTATCAATCCGGAAGTTACTGTAAAGATGTTGACGAGGACGTGATCTGGAACTCGCCAGACAATATATTGGTTACTCTCTTATGAGCACACCGGTCGTTCTGGAGCGCCGTAAATGGTGTAGCTGGTGGTCATGTGACCCTCTAACACTGTATGTACGGGACTGAAGTAGTCCCCATGTGCCAGCCGGTTGTATGCAATCAGCAGTCACATGGCTCCATCTGGTGGATGACAGGAAGGTGGTGTCCATTTCGAGCGTGTCTATGACCACACTGTGAATGGAGTTGTCGGATTTGTGTATTAGCATAGACTGTCCAAAGTGTCTACAATGAATTGGTACCACCCACATTCGTGCAACGCAGTATAAGGAAATAGATAAGAACCAACAGCAAGTGGGAGACGAGTATCTCGTCGATAACACTTTTCCAATCTTGACAGAAACTGCTGCTGTCAGTGATCCGTCTCAACCAGTTTCCGAACGAACATTGCAAAAGGAACTGCGTCCAGTCGATATTTGGAGTCAATAGGGCGTTCAACACAGAGTGAGTGTAAGATAGAGTTCAGGCTAGAGGTAATTCTGTCTTTTCTAGCGCTATTTTTGGTATCGTGGCTTGGGCTCACTCGTTCAGGTTACTCTGAACAAGAAGTTACGTGTTTACTTCATTCTCGGTGACCCAAGTGTTGTACTTTTTCTATGGGGCGGGGGAGGGGGGGGGGGGGGAAGCAAAGCAACTGTCTTGGTTAAAAATTCAGTTAAAATGTATGCATATATATATTTAATTCTTTTCACATCATAAAGTACAACATTTAAATTGTAAGTTTACACAGTTTTAAAGATGTCACGCAGATCGCGTCCATTTTCTCAATACACTGCGTTTGGCGAACTCGAAAGTTTCGTTCAACTCGTGCCAGCATATCGACAGGTGTGTTGGTGAATTTTGTTCTTCAGGTGAACCAGGATCCTAGGTCGATCAATGTAAACAAGCGATTTTTAGATAGCCCCATAAAGATAGTCGCAGGGGGGTTAAATTAGGCGTCCATCCTGGTCAGTGGAGATCTCCCCTCAAAGAGATAAGGGATCCTGGGAAGTGTTGGCGCAGAACAGTCATTGACACATGCACTGTGTGTGTGCCGTGACTCGTCCTGTTGGAACCATTCATATTCTACGTCCATCACGTTGAGTCTTGCAGGAAAAACTCATGAATCATATGAAAATAGTCAGAAACCTCTGAAACTGCCCGTCCGTTACCTTCGAAAAACCTTTTACAGATTATTCCAACTCGCGACAGTGCCCACCAAATAGTCACACATTGTGACAGCAGGGGACGCTGATATTCTCTGGGTGTATCAGGGCTCCAGTAGCGCATGTTCTGCTTGTTTACAGATCCCGAAAGTTGGGAGTGAGCTTCTTCGCGGAGGAAAAAAATGTGCGTCGAGAGGCATGCCAAGAAGCGTCTCGCATACATTTTCTCGAGTAAGAAAATCGCCTAGATGAAGTTCCTGTACCGCAACCAATTTGCAGGGATGAAATTTTAGTTCTTCACGAAGGATTCGCCTCACAGTATGAGCAGATAACCCAACGCCCGTTGCGTGTTTGTGGGCAGAGCGCTGAGGGGATCGCAAAACAGAAAGCCTTGTCAATGTTTTAGGAAGACCTTTCTGTTCGAGGAAGCTCTGGTGGTTTTTTTTCCACATCACCAGTTTCCCTGAAGTTTTTTCCCTTGAAAAATTCGACTGCTGCCAGGAACACAACCAGGGGGCGCAGTAATGATATAGGCACGGAATGCACGTTGCGTCGCGATGACTGAGCGTCCGTTAGTTACGTATTCCTCGACAGAGGACGCGCGCTCCATCCCTTCTCCACTCCATGATGCTAACTAAACAAAGCGGGGCTACAATTTTACACTCTGCCCTCTCGAATGTTCTGACCCCCACGCTCCTCGGAGCCGGACACCAAATTCAAATAAGCAAGTTGCTTTGCCCCACCCTGTTAATATGTGGACTCTCTTGCCTTCCTAGATGACAACGGGCCTATTAACCTGGTTGCACATCAACGTTGCTGATATGACGGACACTCAGCCATCATGTAGCACCTCGACTAGCCTGCTAAACCATCCGAAAATGGGATCATTTGGAACAGCAATTTGGTAGCTCTGTGGGATCAACGAAGGGCTTAAGCTGGATTTAGCATACCGGAAGACACTTGTGGACTTTTCTTCCTCGGCGAATTGAGGCCGTTATTAAGGCTACAGGCAGTGTTACACAATCTACAGTGTGATGTCCTCTAGGAAAGAGTAATTTTGCGCCCCGTGTGTTTGCTGAATAAAATGATTGCCATAGTTCATTTAGTACTGAAAGGCTTACTTTTCGCCCCTCTTTCAGACTGTCATGATTTTTGATTATGTATTACTCCGTCCAAACAGGCTGTGGAAGGCACAACGGTACAGACCGACCGCCATGTCATCCTAAGACTACAGGCGTCACTGGATGCGGATATGGAGGGGTATGTGGTCTACCTCACAAGGGCTGAGTGTGCCCCACTTACCAACAGTGCTCGGCATACCGGATGGTCACTCATGCATGTGGTAGCCCAGACCGACAGCGCTTAACTTAGGCGACCTGACGTGAACCGGTGTTACCACTGCGGCAAGGCCGTTGGCGATTTTTTATTAGCTATGTCAAATAACGAATTCTGTACTAATGCTGCACTGTAGCTTACTGGAGGACGCATATATTTGTCTACAGAGTGAGCACAAAGTCCCTTTATCTCCTATTGTTTACCCGCATGTTGATAGATGGCAGCATTGTATTAATGTGGGCCGGCCGGTGTGGCCGTGCGGCTCTAGGCGCTTCAGTCTGGAACCGCGTGACCGCTACGGTCGCAAGTTCGAATCCTGCCTCGGGCATGGATGTGTGTGATGTCCTTAGGTTAGTTAGGTCTAATTAGCTCTAAGTTCTAGGTGGCTGATGACCTCAGAAGTTAAGTGACATAGTGCTCAGAGCCATTTGAACCATTTTTATTAATGTGGGATCACGGCAGACGACAACTTTGAGGCATCCAGAATGAAATTTTCACTCTCAGCGCTTAATCACGCTTAGTGGCAAATCATGGCGCGATTACAACTCAAGGTCTCCTCAAACCGATATCAAAGGGACAACGCCTAATAATAAGTCATGCGGACAGTGAAAATGACTATTCCTAATGCGCTTGTCAGGTGAAATCAAATCAAGCAACAGGATATTACAACCACGTGAACCAACATGATTATGAAATGTTTTCGAAAGAAAAGGTGATTCTCAATTTAAAACCTAACTTTGTACTAATTCTTGACAATACTCTGTATCACAACGTTAAAATAAACAAAGCTCCAACATCTGTCTATTACAGACGATATCAGAAAGATGCTAATAATGGAACGTATCCCATTCTCGGGTGACAAGCTGAAACCTGTGCTATATGAGCTTGTTCGAAGAACCAAGCCAAGGACACTCTAGTATTCCGTCGATAAGATTCTGCAAACTGCTGGTCACGTTGCTTCACACCACCTTCCTTGCTACCTGGAATTAAATTCAATAGAGAATATATGGTCTGTTGCGAAAAGTTTGGTAGCTTTTAGGAACTTTCTGTACAACGTAACATCTCCGAAGCATTTACTTAAGGAAAATTTAGTTCAATGACTAAGATTGTATTCCGTTGTGCGAACACATTTAAAAAATTGAACTAGAAAACATGCAGCAAGAAATACATTTCGACACTGAAATAGATAAAATAATAATACACTACTGGCCGTTAAAATTGCTACACCAAGAATAAATGCAGATGATAAACGGGTATTCATTGGACAAATATATTATACTTGAACTGACATGTGAGTACATTTTCACGCAATTTGGGTGCATAGATCCTGAGAAATCAGTACCCAGAACAACCACCTCTGGCCGTAATAACGGCCTTGATACGCCTGGGCATTGAGTCAAACACGGCTTGGATGGCGTGTACAGGTACAGCTGCCCATGCAGCTTCAACACGACACCACAGTTCATCAAGAGTAGTGACTGGCGTATTGTGACGAGCCAGTTGCTCGGCCACCATTGACCAGACGTTTTCAGTTCGTGAGAGATCTGGAGAACGTGCTGGCGAGGGCAGCAGTCGAACATTTTCTGTATCCAGAAAGGCCCGTACAGGACCTGCAACATGCGGTCGCGTATTATCCTGCTGAAATGTATGGTTTCGATTGGATTTAATGAAGGGTGGAGCCAAGGGTCGTAACACATCTGAAATGTAACGTCCACTGTTCAAAGTGGCGTCAGTCCGAACAAGACGTGACCGAGACGCGTAACCAATGGCACCTCATACCATCCTGCCGGGTGATACGCCAGTATGGAGATGACGAATACACGCTTCCAATGTGCGTTCACCGCTATGTCGCCAAACACGGATGCGACCATCATGATGCTGTAAACAGAACCTGGATTCATCCGAAAAAATGACGTTTTGCCATTCGTGCACCCAGGTTCGTCGTTGAGTACACAATCGCAGGCGCTCCTGTCTGTGATGCAGCGTCAAGGGTAACCGCAGCCATGGTCTCCGAGCGGATATCCATGTTGCTGCAAACGTCGTCGAACTGTTCGTACAGATGGTTGTTGTCTTGCGAACGTCCCCATCTGTTGACTCAGGGATCGAGACGTAGCTGCACGGTACGTTACAGCCATGCGGATAAGATGCCTGTCATCTCGACTGCTAGTGATAAGAGGCCGTTGGGATCCATCACGGCGTTCCGTATTACCCTCCTGAACCCACCGATTCCATATTGTGCTAACAGTCGTTGGATCTCGACCAACGCGAGCAGCAATGTCGCGATACAATAAACCGCAATCGCGATAGGCTACAATCCGACCTTTATCAAGGTCGGAAACGTGTTGGTACGCATTTCTCCTCCTTACACGAGGCATCACAACAACATTTCACCAGGCAACGCCGGTCAACTGCTGTTTGTGTGTGAGAAATCGATTGGAAACTTTCCTCATGTCAGCACGTTGTAGTTGCCGCCAACGGCGCCAACCTTGTGTGAATGCTCTGAAAAGCTAATCATTTGCATATCACAGCATCTTCTTCTTGTTGGTCAAATTTCGCGTCTGTAGCACGTTATCTTCGTGGTGTAGCAATTTTAATGGCCAGTAGTGTATACATTGAAGAGTCTCTAGATTCGGCGCCCGCTGTAAGAGCAGAAACTGTTCGAAAATTTACGTTTGTTCAGCAGTAAAGTTTTGAAGCATTATTTGGTCTCGCATAGCATACATACAACATCTGGAGCTTACCTGGCCCGTAGTTACAGTGCGTATCATCAGCCTTCTAACAAGGCTTAATGGTATAGCATTTAAAATTCACAGTGGGACGGCCTATTTACTTTAAAATGGAGAACTAACAGTCAGTAAATTGTAAAATTTATCGGGCTGTCTCTGTTGACTTATCTTGATCTGAACAGGCCGTATCCTATGATACCTTAATCTCGAGACATCCTTTGTTTCCAGTTTCCATTATTTCCTGAATCTTCGCTTTCAAATATAAGTTAAACTTGTTGTAGAATGGTTCTTTCTGATTTTTTTTTATGGTTTCATCGTTTTGTTTTGCTTCAGACTGTTGGGCTACCATTCCAACATGTGCTTCTCCAACTCTCCGATGTCCATTTTTAAGAACTTCATTGGCAGTTTTTGGCCCACGTTGTTCGTGGAGCAGCGCTATGCGGACAAAGCGTTTCCATATTGGGAAAAGTTTTTTGGTGTAATTCTTGAAGAAATGGGATACTTCCATATTCAAGCTACGAAACCAGATACCGTAGGTAAGTGAATAACAATGCTGATCTTAGTGCAAAATACTGGATGTTAGTTTAATGGATCTAGCTGCGAATGGCAACTCTAGCAAAGTCCTAGCCACACTTATTCTTTCTCGCTCTTCTTCTGGCATATAATTTTGATATAGGCTGCGCGGATTACTGTAATAAGAGTTCACTGCATACCAGCGCCTGCAGGTAGGCTTGGCAATATGTGTTCCGCAGATGCAGTGTAAGCCGGCCGGAGTGGCTGAGCGGTTCTAGGCGCTGCAGTCTGGAACCGCAACACCGCTACGGTCGCAGGTTCGAATCCTGCCTCGGGCATGGATGTGTGTGATGTCCTTAGGTTAGTTAGGTTTAAGTAGTTCTAAGTCTAGGGGACCGATGACTTCAGATGTTAAGTCCCATAGTGCTCAGAGCCATTTTTTAGATGCAGTGTAATTTAGTTTGTGTTTGATTAGCAGAAGCAATGTTAGTAAAACTAAATTACTTGTAATTTATACTGAAAGTGTCACATTACATGTCTTACTTTCCTTTGCTTACACTGCCTACGTTTTTCGTATATATCCGTACCACTAATATTATATTAAGCATGTATTTTGAATGACTGCAAGAACTGAATTTGTGTGTCAATATTTAAAGACACGGAGTATGAGTTCGAGGGCTTCATCTTTTCCTTTGACGTTATCAGTAATCTGCATTATTTTATTGTTTATGATGCGAATGTTACAATTTGTATCGTGTTGAAAATCCGCAATTTCCTTACTCTATATAGGAAACAAATGCATAGTTGTGGCAATAATTTCTTTTGCCTTCTTTCTTCAAAAGTACTTCATTACATTATTGAAAATTTGGCGCCCATTTTTATTTACTGAAGTGCTGAAAATATGTTGAGTAATTTTACAGTAAAAAAGCACATTTATGATAACATGACACAGCACTACAGGATTCATGACAAGGAAGCAGAGACACGTTTTAAAACGTTTACAAGAGATACTCCTCTCTGGAATTTTCCACAGTAAACAGCACGAGCAGCCACTACTTTCCGCCTCTGATACCTATCTAATTACTACACAAACTTGCTCAAGTTGTAACTTCAACGTATTTCACAGATTGTTTGACAGAAACAGTTTTACTCAGCTCAAACTAACTTTGTCACCGATTTTCGTTATGCGTGTGTTATACGGGGCGAACCAGAACTCAGCCGACAAGCTTTTAGAGGTTGTTCAGGGATATATTTTCGTGGTGCCAGTGACCCACTGTCTCCGGCTTCTCGTTACAGAGTAATATTGTAATTATGATATATTCGGTTCGTTACCGCAACCAGTCTTGTTTATGTGAAAATACTTTCATAACAGAAAGGAAGGCTGTAATAAACAGTAATCGAAACGTACAACACACAACGAAGAGGAGTAATGCAACACCCCTCAATCGAAACACGTACATTTTTGTCATGGTGTGTTACGTCTGTGTGTAGCACACCGCATAACAAATGCAGATGTTCAAATCATGGCAGTGTGTACAGTGACGCACCATCGGCTGCCTTACATGCTCAAGAATTCGAGGAATTTGACGTTTCCACGGCTGCCATAATTCTACGAACCAGGTCCGTGCCAGTATCGAACAGATTCTGGTAAACTAGGTCCTTCTCATTCCTCTAGAAGAAGTCCATTTGCGTCATGTTCGGAGACCGACCTAGCTATGGAAAAGAACCATCGTGATCAACCCATTGTCGTCTGAACTGTATTTCAGTGTAGTTCCTCACACAGAGTGCAAAGTGTGCCGGTGACTCGTAATGTTGGAACCACACAAGCCGACGTATTCTCAGCGACACATCTTCTATGAACTGTGAGAGGCCCTGTTGAAGGAACGTTTCGTACACAACTCCGCTCAGTATACCAGGAATCAGGTAAGGTGCAATCACGAAATCGTTGACAGTACGAGTCCAAGCATTCGCAGAAAACTTCTGTTGGTAGGATCGACACCCCAATGCGTGTGGATTTCCGTCCTCCCGTACATGGCCATTCTTACTGTTGAACGTGGCCTCTCTTGTAACACTGCCTCATCTGTAAACGCCACATCAGGAAAATTGAGGTTATCTGTACATTGTTATATGAACCAGTTTTCAAACGCCACTCGAAGCGGGGAGTCCTCTGGCTGCAATGGTTGCACATTCTATGGATGATAGGAGCGCAATGGTTGTTCAAGTAAAACTGTCAAAAAACTGATTGACTTGTCTTCAGAGATCGTGCAACGACCGTATTACTAGTCGCAGGATTGTCACCAATCGCGTGTAACACATTCTCTTCCATAACGGGTGTTCTGGCATGTCTGACGTAGCTAGTATCTTCCATTCTAATACGGAAGGATTAATTTTCTCGTAGGTGCCAATGAACAGATGCAAAAGTAGTGTGATGTGGTTACCGTCGGTGCGGAAACAGTTGAATGCAGCGTCGTTGTGCTGGTCTTCCATTACAGTCAGTGAACCCATACACGACGGGCATCTCGTGCAACTGTTTACCAGTAAATCTATCGATAGTACTGCTGTGTATCACTATTAAACCACAACTAACACTGTCGGGAAAGGAAACCCTATACAGAACGGAGAAGTACTAAATGCAAACTTGAGGACAACTATGTAAAAAGGACATTACTGTTGTCAACAGCAGGTAGTTGAACGAATGGAAAGATGGTATGCTGCGCATACCGTAGATATCATCACTGTTGGTCACTATTTTTAGTGCAATACAGAAGCAAAGCTAATTGAACGAGAAACCAAACGAACTGCAATAACCCTGTAATGAGCCTCCAGAGGCTATGGTTCCCTTATGTCAGAATACTCAAATTATATCTCTGAACAGCCTCTAAAAGATTTTTGATGAAGTTGTGGTTCACTGTGTGTAATTGAAATTCACCGTATTATTTTAGTCAGTCCCATTTGTAAGGACCTAAAACGTCGCTAATCGTCTCTACGCACGAGGTTTTTACCAAAATTTCTTCGATTTTAAAACTCCTTTCATATTAATAAAAACACAAAGAAGTCAATACAAAATAATATAACATTTACGTTAAAATAAGTTTTTTGTCAGATTTGCAATCGCTGCTTATTTCCGCTGCAGTAATCGTTCATCAGGTTTCAACTGACATCTTGTAATTTACTTGTAGGGTGATTATAATTAAAGTTAAACTTTCAAACCGCTGTAGAAATAACAACATTGGTCAGAATAACGTCAAATTACAACGGAATATAATAGAAGTAGGGCGAAAACGTACGGCAGAATAAAAATAAGTAGTTACAAAATGTAGCAATAGATGGCGCTGTAAGCATCACAACTTAATAGTGGTAGACGACAAATGACAAACGAATCGTACAACAACGCGTAAGGTGTACGTTTGACGTTAAACAAACTGTATTACTCAGTGTGCATTGGTGTGCAGCTGTGAACTGTTAGTTACTTAAGCCCATCCACCACGGCAAGATCATATCACACCGGATGGGAAAAATCGGTTTTTAATTGTCTTGAGGTCAAAAATCGCATAAAAAGCATTAATCTAAATCAAATCGCATTATTAATTTCCGTCTGACTTGCGAAAAACATGTTCAACATGCTGTCCACCGTTTTCTTTAACAAGGTGAAATCGAGAAACAGCATGTTCCACAACTGATCGAAGTGCTTCCGGGGTCACATTCAGAATGTGTTGCGCAGTGCATGCCTTTAATGCAAATGAGTTTACAATTGGAACACTGAACACATCATCTTTGAGATAACCCCAAAACCAGAAATCTTACGGATTAAGATCCGTTGATCGGGATGGCCATTCTGTAGGGAAATGGCGGCTGATAATTCTAGCATTTCCGAAATGGCGCTTCGACAGCTGCTTATTTGTATTTGCAATGTGCGGAGGTGCGCCATCTTGCATAAAAATGATCTCATCCACACATCCACGCTGTTGGAGAGCTGGAATGATGCGGTTGCGCAAAAGACACTCATAGCGCTAACCAGTGACGCTACAGGTGAGAGGACCGGAAGCACCCGCCTCTTCGAAGAAATGATGATAAATGATGCTATAAACCCGCACCACACAGTGACTGTTTCAGGATGAAGTGGTAATGGTTGATTTGCGTGTGGATTCTCCGTTGCCCATATTCGACAATTCTGTGTATTGACTTATCCTGTTAGATGAAGTGGGCTTCGTCTGTCCACAAAATCTTCCACGACCAATCATTGTCCACTTCCATGCGAGCAAGAAATTCTAAAGTTAAGGTCTCTCTTGCTGGCAGGTCAACAGGAAGCAACTCGTGCACAAAGGTAATTTTGAATGGATAGCAAAGAAGGATGTTTCGTAGGATTTTACGCACCATGCTCACAGGTATGTCCAAGTGTACTACACATTTGCGCACCACCTATCCATCTCCGCCTGCATTGCTGTGACAACTGCTTCCACTGACACCGAATCAATTCGTTTCCTCCCTCCACCAGGTTGCACACCAAAAGAACCTGTCAATTCGAATTTGCAAATCATTTTCCACAGACCCACGGCAGTCATCGGACCAACGCCTTTTTTTCAAACAGTTCAGTGTCCGGAACTACTGCAGAGCGACATGTGCACGGTCATCATCCTTGTATTACAGCTTTACAACCAGAGCGCGATCCTGCGTTGAGACAGTCATGGCGAACGTCGCAGACGTTAAAGGAGGAAGAGCCGTGTACGCGACGTGTTTATACCAACTTCAATGGGTCGTGCGCGTGACAAGTGTTTCCATTTACGTATTCTGACACATACAACGCCATCTATTAATCAATTTTCATTCTACTTTTTCTTTTACCATACGTTTTCCCCCTTCTCCGATAATATTCCGTTGCAATTAACGTCAATCTGTCCAGTGGTGTTATTTCTATAGCGTTTTGTAAGTTTAATTATATACACCAGCTGAGAAACACGTCGTTCCCTGGTATTCACTTTGCCAATTTTCTATTAGAAACAGACGCAAAAAATGTTTGTGATGTAATATCGAAAACGTTGCAGTTCCATGTATTCGCGAAAAAACCTCTGTATTGTGAAACAGTAGTACAAAGAGATATGCATAATGTACAAATGTATGAGTACAGCTGCTTCACGTGTCTACAACGCGGTTTTCTAAACGTCCCTGTGGGAATGCCTCTTCATAGCTATATAGACTGTTATAATTTTCGCCTACAGCCGACTGCGTTTCGCAGTTGAAAGCTGTCAAAAGCGGTTCCAGGTGTCAGGGATTTCCTTAAGTTGACTCTACTGTAGGAGTGTCTTAGAAATAAGGGACGAATAGAGTAAAATTTCATGCTTGATGAGGCATATTTCCACGCATCTCAATGTTAATGAAGTCAGATCTCTTGAACTATGTGTCGTACAATGATGTATTTGTGTAAGTATATTTGGCGGCATATGACGATATTGTCTGCGAAGTTTATTGCAAATACAGTTAGTAGAAAGAAGTAATAAATTAGAACGTCATGCACGACGAGGCAGTTTTGACACATCCCATTGTTTGTCGTTATATCTCCTGAAATGTGAAACGTAATTACTTCTTATTCCGACACCGATTATTGCCTGACAGTAAGGGTTATGTGTAGCAAGTTTTTTGTTTGTTTGAAATCAGTCAAGTGGTTTAGGAGATGTAGAATTATTTATATATATATATATATATATATATATATATATATATATATATATATATCTTCCGGGCAATTCATGTAAGTTGTAAGTTTCCTGAAAATATTCACCATCTTCAACGAAACCTAATTTAAGAATGTGACTAACACATATTTCACAACAATTCTATGTGAAATACCCGTTTAAAAATTCAAATAAATACCTCTTCAGCGAAGTTTCTCCAACTGTATGGCAAACGTGTGGAGTTCTGTAACATAAGTTACCGCTCATAAATGATTTCACACTGCACCGATACGAAATTTCCGAGTCAGAAAAGATCGAATTAAGTTTAATTTTATTGATTATTTTTATTTGTGGTCGGAAATAACTTCGTTGTCTATTTGTGACGTGTTAGAAAGTACCCCTTACGAAGACAAACCAGTGGTTCTTCAGCTGATTTTCTTTCACAAACAGATATTTTGCTAAAATAGTTGAATCTAAATTGGGACACACCTCCAATGTTGAAGAATTAGCAACATTAGCACTCAAGTTAAAACAAGGAGTGTTGTGAATGGTTTGGAGACATGCAGTGACTCATCCTCTCGAACCAGTTTTCCGTGAAGTAAGGAAATGAGCCAGTAAGATCTCTCGGCGCCACACATCATCTACGATGAATTCATTGGCGCCTTTGTGTCTGCAGAGTGCAGCCAGTTAGTAAAATGAATAACGCGAATAAGAGGTTGATTAAAATATGAATGTGTAGTTACATACACTACTGGCCATTAAAATTGCTACACCACGAAGATCACGTGCTACAGACGCGAAATTTAAACGACAGGAAGAAGATGCTGTCATATGCAAATGATTAGCTTTTCAGAGCATTCACAAAAGATTGGCGCCGGTGGCGAAACCTACAACGTGCTGACATGAGGAAAGTTTCCATCGATTTCTCATACACAAACAGCAGTTGACAGGCGTTGCCTGATGAAACGTTGTTGTGATGCTTCGTGTAACGAGGAGAAATGCGTACCATCACGTTTCTGACCTTGAAAAAGGTCGAATTGTAGCCTATCGCGATTACGGTTTATCGTATCGCGACATTGCTGCTAGAGTTGGTCGAGTTCCAATGACTGTTAGCAGAATATGTAATCGGTGGGTTCAGGAGGGTAATATGGAACGCCGTGCTGGATCCCAACGGCCTCGTATCACTAGCAGTTGAGATGACAGGCGTCTTATTCGTATGGCTGTAACGGATCGTGCAGCCACGTACCGATCACTGAGTCAACAGATGGGGGCGTTTGCAAGACAACAACTATCTGCACGAACAGTTCGACGACGTTTGCAGCAGCATGAACTATCAGCTCGGACCCCCCTGCGGGTTCGGGGGCAAGAATAGGCCCGCGGTATTCCTGCCTGTCGTAAGAGGCGACTAAAAGGAGTCTCCAATGTTTTGGCCTTAATGTGATGGTCCCCCTTGGGGTTTGACCTCCATTTTTCAAAATTCTACAGAAGTACGAGCCTTTTGGGGAAGGACACCTTACATGGTGTACCACTGGTCCTAAGTGCACTAAGACCTTGGCACTCAGCATTGCACCGGCGTTGTCACCATCCCCATTATTCCTCAAATTGGGCCTAAACGCCTGATGGGTTGTCCAAGTTACGCCCATAGTGCATCTCCATCTGCACCAGCGATCATGATGGACTTTCCATGGCACCAGAAATCCAGCACGGTAGCCAGCCCGTTGTGGTGGGGTCGTCATGTACCCTCTAGGTTGTAGCCCCCTGACAACACAGGGATCGTACTGCCGATACCTGAGCTGCACCCTCCCCACGTTGGCCAAGGAGTAGATGCCCGTCTCCTTGGGGCATCAGGACTCCCGGCAATGGTCATCCTGCCAGGTGGCCCTTGCTGCGGCTGGGTGGCGCCCGTGGGGAGAGCCCCTGGTCGGAGTGGGTGGTATCGGGGCGGACGTTTCGCACATGAAACGTCAACACGTATCAGGTCGCTCTGCGGCCGAGTCTTCCAAAAGAAAAGGTACCATTTCTAGTTCTGGTTCTCCTGCCCTTTCCCCCTTGGCCACTCCATGGGAGGAGGGACAGGCCCGCCGGCTTGGGGCGAAGTACTTCCCCCGCTATTTGGTCTGTTCTCGAACAGATGGGGGGACGTTCGCCACCTCCAAGCCCATGTTCTTTGTTCAACACATTGAGGACGTCTTCGGGGAAATCGAGGCTCTCAGCAAGATGCGATCAGGGTCCGTTCTTATCAAGACCACCTCTGCCACACAATCGGCGGCACTCCAGGCGTGCGACCGCCTAGGGGACATCCCAGTCTCCATTGTCCCACATCTGGCACTAAATAGGACGCAGGGGGTCATTTTTCATCGTGACCTCCTGCTACAATCTGATGAGGAGCTCAGGGCCAACCTGGAGCGCCGCGGCGTGCATTTCGTCCGGCGAGTCCAGCGCGGCCCCAAAGACCGTCGCATCGACACCGGGGCCTTTATCCTCGCCTTCGAGGGGGACGTTCTCCCAGAGAAGGTAAAGGTGATGTGCTACCGGTGCGACATGCGACCTTACGTCCCGCCTCCTATGCGCTGTTTTAGGTGTTTGCGCTTTGGGCACATGTCGTCCCGGTGTGAGGCTGAGCCCCTTTGTGGCGACTGTGGACATCCTCTTCGTGACGAACATACTTGCACCCCACCACCTCGGTGCCCTAATTGTCCTGGCGTCCACTCGCCTAGGTCCCCAGACTGCCCCGCCTATCAGAAGGAGAAAAAAATACAAGCAATCAAAACTTTGGATCGGCTCTCTTATTCTGAGGCCAGGAAGAAGTATGACCGCCTTCATCCCGTGTCACTGGCCACTTCATTTGCCTCCGTTGTGTCCACTCCTTCCGCTGTATCCTCACCTCTATCCTGTCCCCCCTCCGCCTCCTCTGCCCGTCAGGGGGCTCTGCCTCCACCTCCCAAATCCCTCCCTTCCAACTCCTCCTCCCCCGTGGCCCCCACCCCCCCTGCCCCAGGGGCCACCCTTCCTCCTCCTCCTCCCCCCACGCCACCTGAGAAGCGATCCTCTTCTCAGGCGTCCATCGGGAAAACGTTCCGGACCCCAGCTTCCGAGGTCCGGCGTTCCAAAACGGACCCCGCACGTGAGGACCTTCTTCGGGTCCAGCCCACCATCCCTGTGCCTCCTCGGCCTTCCAAGAAGGCCTCCAAGAAGAAATCTCTATCCCCCTCTCCACCCCGGCGCGTTTCATCTGACGCTTCATCCGTGAGTCGCTGCTCCCGGCCGTCCTCAGTTTCGCCGGGACGCTCTGCTGCCAGGCGTTCCGCCGGCCTTTTGTCGGCAAATGATGCGGCCCCTCCTACACAATCAGGGACAGCGGCCGCAGCTGGCGACGAGTCGATGGAACCGGATCCGCCTGCCGTCAGTTGTAGCGTTGTTGCCTCGCAACCTGGCCCTCCGCGGCCATCGAGGTGACCAGCTCTTCCCCGTCTCGTTCCCCCAACTTTTTGACTAGCAATGGCGTTGTTTCATTGGAACATAAGAGGAATTCGACCTAATCGGGAGGAATTACAACTGCTCCTCTGCCTGCACTGTCCGCTCGTCCTTGGTCTCCAGGAAACCAAGTTGCGCCCGACTGACCGTATTGCCTTTTCCCACTATACCTCGGAGCGGTATGACCTCACCCCTGTGGACGGTATCCCAGCTCATGGTGGGGTCATGTTGCTCGTTCGGGACGATGTCTATTACCATCCCATCCCATTGACCACCCCACTCCAAGCAATAGCTATCCGCATTACTCTTTCTGCTTTTACTTTTTCAGTTTGTACCGTCTACACTCCACCGTCATCTGCTGTTACTCGGGCTGACATGATGCACCTGATCGATCAGCTTCCCCCGCCGTTCTTATTGTTTGGCGACTTCAATGCCCATCATCACCTTTGGGGCTCTCCTGCATCCTGTCAAAGAGGCTCACTCTTGGCGGATGTCTTCAACCATCTCAATCTTGTCTGCCTCAATACCGGCGCCCCGACTTTCCTCTCGGACTCTACTCATACCTACTCCCACTTGGACCTCTCGATCTGTTCTACCACTCTTGCCCGTCGGTTCGAGTGGTATGTCCTTTCTGACACCTATTCGAGCGACCACTTCCCCTGTGTCGTTCGTCTCCTGCACCACACCCCATCCCCACGTCCTTCGCGCTGGAACATACTGAAAGCTGACTGGGGACTTTACTCCTCCCTGGCGACCTTTCCGGACCGCGATTTTTCCAGTTGTGACAGTCAGGTCGAATACCTCACGGCTGTTATTATCAATGCTGCCGAACGTTCCATACCTCGTACTACTTCTTCTTCACGTCGCGTTTCCGTCCCCTGGTGGAACGAGGCTTGTAGGGACGCTATCCGTGCTCGACGACGTGCTTTACGCACCTTTCGCCGCCATCCTACGTTGGCGAATTGTATTGAATACAAACGACTCCGAGCGCAATGCCGTAGAGTCATCAAAGACAGCAAAAAAGCTTGCTGGGCCTCTTTCACGAGCTCCTTTACCAGTTTTACTCCCTCTTCCGTTGTTTGGGGTAGCCTGTGCCGGCTGTCGGGCATTAAGGCCCACTCCTCAGTACCTGGCCTGACCTCAGGTAATGAGGTCCTTGTTGATCCTGTGGCTGTCTCCAACGCCTTTGGCCGCTTTTTCGCGGAGGTTTCAAGCTCCGCCCATTACCATCCTGCCTTCCTTCCCAGGAAAGAGGCAGACGAGGCTCGGCGACCTTCCTTCCACTCGCTGAATCTGGAGACTTACAATGCCCCCTTTACTATGCGGGAACTCGAACGTGCGCTTGCACTGTCCCGGTCCTCTGCTCCGGGGCCAGATGCCATTCACGTTCAGATGCTGGCACACCTTTCTCCGGCGGGCAAAAGCTTCCTTCTTCGTACCTACAATCGCGTCTGGACCGAAGGTCAGGTCCCCATGCGTTGGCGTGACGCCGTTGTTGTTCCTATACCCAAACCCGGGAAGGATAGACACCTTCCTTCTAGTTACCGCCCCATTTCTCTTACAAGCTGTGTCTGTAAGGTGATGGAGCGCATGGTTAATGCTCGGTTAGTTTGGATTCTTGAATCTCGACGACTACTTACTAATGTCCAATGCGGCTTTCGTCGCCGCCGCTCCGCTGTTGACCACCTTGTGACCTTGTCGACATTCATCATGAACAACTTTTTGCGAAGGCGCCAAACGGTAGCCGTGTTCTTCGACTTGGAGAAGGCTTATGATACCTGTTGGAGAGGAGGTATCCTCCGCACTATGCACAAGTGGGGCCTACGCGGTCGTCTGCCCCTTTTTATTGATTCCTTTTTAACGGATCGAAAGTTTAGGGTACGTGTGGGTTCCGTATTGTCCGACGTCTTCCTCCAGGAGAACGGAGTGCCTCAGGGCTCCGTCTTGAGCGTAGCCCTTTTTGCCATCGCGATCAATCCAATTATGGATTGCATTCCACCTAATGTCTCAGGCTCTCTCTTTGTCGATGACTTCGCGATCTACTGCAGTGCCCAGAGAACATGCCTCCTGGAGCGCTGCCTCCAGCGTTGTCTAGACAGCCTCTACTCATGGAGCGTGGCAAATGGCTTCCGGTTCTCTGAAGAGAAGACGGTTTGTATCAACTTTTGGCGATATAAAGCGTTCCTTCCGCCATCCTTACATCTCGGTCCCGTTGTTCTCCCATTCGTGGACACAACTAAGTTTCTAGGGCTCACATTGGACCGGAAACTGTGTTGGTCTCCACATGTCTCTTATTTGGCGGCCCGTTGTACACGTTCCCTTAATGTCCTCAGAGTTCTTAGCGGTTCATCTTGGGGAGCGGATCGCACTGTCCTGCTTCGCTTGTATCGGTCCATAGTCCGATCGAAGCTGGATTATGGGAGCTTCGTCTACTCGTCCGCTCGGCCATCCCTCTTACGCCGGCTCAACTCCATCCACCATCGGGGGATACGTCTTGCGACTGGAGCCTTCTACACTAGTCCTGTCGAGAGTCTTTACGCTGAAGCTGCCGAGTTACCGTTGACCTACCGGCGCGACATACTGCTGTGTCGGTATGCCTGCCGGCTGTTGTCTATGCCCGAACACCCCTCTTACAAGTCCTTCTTCGCCGATTCTCTCGACCGTCAGTACGGGTTATATGTGTCTGCCCTGCTGCCCCCCGGAGTCCGCTTCCGTCGCCTGCTTCGACAATTGGATTTTGCCCTCCCTACCACCTTCAGAGAGGGTGAGAGCCCGACACCACCTTGGCTCCAGGCTCCGGTTCGTATTTATCTCGACCTCAGCTCACTCCCGAAGGAGGGTACTCCGGCTGCAGTGTATTGCTCCCGGTTTGTCGAACTTCGTGCTCGACTTGCTGGTCACACCTTTATTTACACCGATGGCTCCAAAACTGACGATGGTGTCGGCTGTGCCTTTGTCGTCGGGACCGCCACCTTTAAATACCGGCTCCTTGACCAATGTTCCAGCTTTACGGCCGAGCTTTTTGCTCTCCATCAGGCCATTCAGTATGCCCGCCGCCACCGTCATTCATCGTATGTCCTCTGCACTGACTCACTCAGTGCTCTTCAGAGCCTTGGGGCTCCCTATCCGGTCCATCCCTTGATTCAACGAATACAGCAGTCCCTCCATTGTTTCGCTGATAATGGCGGTTCTGTCAGCTTTCTGTGGGTCCCCGGACATGTAGGAGTGCCTGGGAATGAGGCTGCAGATGCTGCAGCCAAGGCTGCAGTCCTCCAGCCTCGGCCAGCCTCCCATTGTGTCCCGTCATCTGACGTTTGTGGGGATGTCTGTAAGCGGCTTGTGTCCTTGTGGTGGGATGCTTGGTCATCCCTCCAAGGAAACAAGCTCCAGGCAGTAAAACCGCTCCCAACTGCTTGGACAACTTCCTCCCGACCATCTCGGCGCGAGGAGGTCGTTCTGACCAGGTTGCGGATTGGGCATTGCCGGTTTAGCCACCGCTACCTGCTCTCTGGTGACCCAGCCCCGCAGTGCCCTTGTGGTCAGGCATTAACGGTGCGCCATGTTTTATTGTCGTGTCCCCGTTTTAGTCAATTTCGTGTTGTCCTGTCCCTGCCATCTACCTTACCGGATGTTTTAGCTGATGACGCTCGAGCAGCTGCTCGTCTTCTGCGTTTTATAACTTTAACTGGCTTGACCAAAGACATTTAACCTTTTTACTTATTTCATCTGCATCTTTGTCCGGTCCTTTTGATGTCCCCCCATCCCCTTGAGTTTTAGCAGGTTCCTTGTGCTCTAACACCAGTGACTGGGCGCTAATGACCTCAGCAGTTGAGCGCCCTTAAACCCTACCAAAAAAAAAAAAAAAAAAAAAATATCAGCTCGGAGACCATGGCTGCGTTTACCCTTGACGCTGCATCACAGACAGGAGCGCCAGCGATGGTGTACTAAACGACGAACCTTGGTGCACGAATGGCAAAACGTCATTTTTTCGGATGAATCCAGATTCTGTTTACAGCATCATGATGGTCGCATCCGTGTTTGGCGTCATCGCGGTGAACGCACGTTGGAAGCGTGTATTCGTCATCGCCATACTGGCATATCACCCGGCCTGATGGTATGAGGTGCCTTTGGTTACACGTCTCGGTCACCTCTTGTTCGCATTGACGGCACTTTGAACAGTGGACGTTACATTTCAGATGTGTTACGACCCGTGGCTCTACCCTTCATTCGATCCCAGCGAAACCCTACATTTCAGCAGGATAATGCACGACCGCATGTTACAGGTCCTGTACTGGTCTTTCTGGATACGGGAAATGTTCGACTGCTGTCCTGGCCAGCACATTCTCCAGGTCTTTCACCAATTGACAACGTCTGGTCAATGGTGGCCGTGCAACTGGTTCGTCACAATACGCCAGTCACTACTCTTGAACTGTGGTATCGTGTTGAAGCTGCATGGGCAACTGTACCTGTACACGCCATCCAAGCTGTGTTTGACTCAATGCCCAGGCGTATCAAGGCCGTTATTACGGCCAGAGGTGGTTGTTCTGGGTACTGATTTTTCAGGATCTATGCACCCAAATTGCGTGAAAATGTAACCACATGTCAGTTCTAGTATAATATATCTGTCCAATGAATACCCGTTTATGATATGCATTTCTATTGGTGTAGCAATTTTAATGGCCAGTAGTGTAGAAACTCCATACGTATTGTAGACATGAGACTTACTGGATCGTGTCATTATTGTATTCTACGCAGGTTGGTTTCGTCGTGAGTGTCATAGTTACCAATATCATTAGAGTTGTCTGGCCTATGGCAACCAACCTGAATTCCATATCAACGGCACTTTCACATCACTCCATGCAAGTACCTTTGTGACGCTATGGTGTGCAAAAGGCTCTTACGAAAGCCCTCAGCGTTGCTTCTTGTGTGGTCGTAATTAACGAAATAAATTGATGAAGAACTGCTCTGTGTATCCCGGAACTGATGTAAATGTTTTTCAGGAGCGGCTCTGCAAACCTCGCCGGTCGGTCTGGCTGCCTACATTCTGGAGAAGTTCTCTACGTGGACTGATGCGTCGTGGAGATCTCTGCCTGATGGTGGACTTACAAAGAAATACTCGCTGACCGACCTGCTGGATAATGTGATGATCTACTGGGTTACTAACTCAATCACTACGTCTGTCAGACTGTACAGTGAGAGCTTCACCAGGGCACAACTCGCTCTGAAGCTGGACGTGTAAGTACTCATACGATTTACTGTAGTTCGTATACGAAACAACCTTCTTCATAATAAGAACTACTTTCACTTGTTGCTCACGAGTTTTGCATGTGTGATATGGTCACCAAAACAGCATATATTTCACAGCTTACTTGACTTCAGTTGACTGTAGAAGAATCAGGTAATGATTCGACGTGTAATTTAAAAAAATATATATATAATAGAGAAACGCAGAAAAGTCTTAATGAGAGCAAAAGTATAATCTGAAGATGTTATACAACCCGTAAACCACTGTTTGGTAGTAAAACAACCAGAACCCCTATATCCTTAGATTTCCTTTCCCCTCGCGAACGTCTTAATGTTGGGGTATAATCCACTGAGACTCGGTTTCGCCAGACATTAAAGATAAATGGAATATTACCAAACGTTAATTGGCCAATAAGTTAGTCACTTTAATGTAAAATTCAATAGTAATAACGGATATTTGTGAACAAATTTCTAATTCTTTATGCAGTTCATTTATCTTTTTCACTCCATTCAAAACCTAGAGTTGAATGTTCGGAAACATGGTGGTTGACTGCAGTTGCCTTCATAATTCGTTCTATCACATAAGAGCATTCTTACAAAGAGAGTTAATTTGTTCTTCTAGTGTTCCTAACTACACGCCGACGGCCTGTGCACAGTTCCTCAACGAGATTACCTTCGTTCCCGAGTCGATGGTTCGGGATAAAAACCGGAACCTGGTCCGGTATACCGTGCAGCCCAGGGGCGGCCACTTCGCGGCGTTCGAAGAACCCAAACTGCTCGCCGACGACGTGTGGGAGTCTGTCAAGACTATGCGCGAGCAGGCGAAGAAGTAGCTGTGCCATTGGTGCCTGAAGCAAGACTGAAGAAAATGAATGGATGGGTGAATTAATGTGTGTGTGTGTGTGTGTGTGTGTGTGTGTGTGTGTGTGTGTGTGTGTGTGTGTGTGTGTGTGTGTGTGTGTGTGTGTGTGTGTGCGTGCGCGCGCGCGTCTTTCTGCCATGTAACATGTCTGTTGATATTGTAAATATTAAATATATTTGTTCGATTTTTGTACGGTGCAAATCTTTTTCTTTCAGTTTAGAAATAACATTATTTTGAAACTGCCATGTCACTTTTGTATACTGAAACGAATTCCACCAATACAACCTCACCTTTCATTCCCTTCTCTGAGACTCCTGTATGAAATTAACGGATTTTAACTGGAGAAATTGCTAAAAACTTAATAGTTATCTGGTGTACAACCCAGACAATGAATACAAGAATTTAAGAAAGGTATGTTCTGTCATTTAAAGTAATATCATATTTACTCCAATATTTAGAACTGATGATAATAAGAGCTCAATTAAGAAACATTATAAAAATCCAGATAATACTTTTGAAGTCGTGTAACCTGATGGTTTGATAGGTGACACTGTAATCAACAATTCACTGTAACTTTGAGAAGAGTTTTGTGAGCACATACAGTAATAATAGCTTTTAAATTCTACCAGGCGCATATCAAAGCTGCTCTTAAAACTTCCAGGTTTTTCAGGGAAGCAGATTGAGGGGATTTAATAAACCGCCTTCCCTCCCTCATTTTTCTGTTTTTGGGTATCAAATCGCACATTAGTGAATATGCTTCGATATGTAAAGCTTCAGGGAACATGTAAGATAAAGTGAACAGCGTGAGTAATACAACAGGTAATTTGTTTTGGCACCAATTTTTGCTTCTCTCTTTTTCATCGAGTTCCGCTAGATAATGCAATCCTTTTCCCCTTTCCCTTACCGTTAAACGTATATACAAACAAGGGGACCATCAGAAGTGTAAATAAGGGATTTTGGTGGGTCTCGGTTACGTTGTAGAGGGACATGCCCTGAGTATGAGGCTATCCGCTTTTTTAGCGACGAGCCTTGGTTTACGAGAAAATTGATTTTGAAGTTCACTGCGCGATGTAATACGCGTAACGTTAGCCGTGTTCCAAGCAAGTGAGCGTGGCATAGTGTAGCGGTTAAGGTCTACGAATACGACGCTAGAGTTGCCATGTTCGGGTCCTTTCCGTGTTTTTGCATCTTTTTTAATCTGTGTAGTCAGACATTTTTCATTATATTACACAGAATATCAACATCAGTGTATATTGTGTGAAATTATTAAAAAATATTCAATTTTGCCATAGTAATTTAGTTTTCACATCATTATTACAAAATCTTACTCGCTATCGCCTGCATCGCTTGTTATTCCTTAGCAGAAATCCAGATGATATTTTTCGTAAAAGCAACCGAAACAATGTTTTACTGCACCAAGCACATTTCATAAAATCTGCTATCTTGCAGGCGCATGGAATTTTTAAGAGCGATACCGGCAAACATTGTTCATTTACATTCAAAGGTTTCTCTTTCATCCGTTAACTTCCATGCGTATTTGATCATATTCGAAAAAGTTGGTGTCCAGGATTAACGCAAAACCTGTCTGTAAAAATGTACGTTACAGGGCAGCCAAAGTGTACACTTTGGTCGGATAACTTTTACTGTGCAGGTGCACGCTATCCTCTGATTCACGAAGATGTGATCGTATACGGTCAGATGGTCTGCCCTCCCCACGTATCAATGATATATAGAAATTTTTCCTGTCCGACGAATGGAAGAATCGCAGATTTTAAAAAGTCTTCGTACACCAGTTTTGTGAACTTCCCTGATATCGTGCAAGACACAATTACGTTTTTAAACGTGAGGATTAATTCATCCACTCTTTTTCTGAACATTAGGGCCAAAATTTCCCGACGGTTCCTGCATACGTAAAAAGATTTACGGGATCACCTTTCCTGACGCAATTATAGTGTACTGTGCTGTGTACGAATGACTTATCTTGTTTAAATCTTTTCTCTGCGGACGGTTCTCGCCCATTTCTCCGAGAGGGATCTTTTGTACCTTGATTGATGTTGACGGCCCGTTTGACCGATGTTAATTACGTAGTCGTGGTTAAAATTACCAATAAGTATTTTCGTTTGAGTGCGGAATTCTTCCGCAGGTACTAACACTTCTTCCATCGTTGCATATTTTTTGGAACTGATTAACTTCGTGATCTTTCTTTGCCTGATTTTATGCTTTTGTTTAAATCGTTCGACCCAAGCCAAGCTGGCCACGAAATTAAAGGTATCCGATAACAGTGGAACAGCAGCGTTCATTGTCCATTGCTGTAAAGTTATGGGTGTCACTTTCTAGAGTAAGAAATTATAATATTTTCACAAGCCAGTCTCTTCCTTACGATGTATTTGACATATATTTTGATATGATTTATCTGTTCCAAATTCTGTCTCGCTTCGACGAACCGTCGATAGGTCTCACGATCGATAGTGTTCCATTTATCACGACGATTTCCGCCTCGTTTCACTTCCTCTTTGCATCGATATAGCACTGATTTATGTTTTAATCGAGAGACGCCGTTGGACTGCAAACTCTTTAGGCTCCATTTCGGATGAGCTACTGCAGGAGCGACTGCTCGTTCCTTGTAGGATAGAGGCAAATAATCAAATATATTGCAAAGTGAATAGCTTTATATTATGTAGATTTGTCCGCAAGAAAGAGAACATCCAGACAAAGTGAAACTTACCCTCTCATATTCGTGCACCTCGTCTTCTTCGTTGATGTTTATTAATTCATCGCCATCTATGATCCGTCTCTCAGCCAAAGGTCTTGTATTGCGATACCTATCTCTTTGCGAATTGCAATTGAATTAGCAGAGATCGTGCTGGGCGGTGTATTTGTTAGAAGATTTAAATCACGAAGCAACTTTTCGGCGTATTTGATGGCGTTAGCGATTGTTCATTCAACTCCTCTACCCCTGGTGTAACTTCTTCTGGCTGCACTTCTGTAGACACACTTGGGTGGCCCGTTTCACTGTATTCTTCGAACACGCACGGCATTAACAACGCGTTTCGAGGAACGGATGTTGAAGACAATTACAAACTAGCGGCTTAGGAGCTGGGTTACCGCCGTTTGACTATGGCGATACATGTTCATAATACACAGAGGACTGTCCTTGCTAACTCTGTGTATTATGAAATTATATCGCCGTAGCCAAATAAAGGCGGTGACTAGGGCGATACACTGTCAGAATACACAGAGTTCAAACGGGATGTCCGCGCGGACAGTCCGTTTTCTGTTTCACCGAGCGTACACAACTTAAACTTCTTAATAATGTCACAGACTGTACACTGTTGATATTCTGAAAAATAAAATGAAAAAATGTCGGACTATTCTGATTAAAAACAAAAGCATTACAGCGCGCAGTGAACTTCAAAATCAATTTCCTCGAAAACCATCGCCCATCGCTAAAAAAGCGGACAGCCTCATACTCAGGGCATGTCCCTCTACAACATATCCAAGACCCATCAAAATCCGTTTTTCACACTTCTGATGGTCCCCTTATAAGAAAAAAAAAACACACACACCATGAAGGAATTATCCAAATGCGATGGAAATCGGCAGACTTGATGTACATGAGCAGACAAACAGACTATTACAATTTCAAAAAAAATTGAATGATTTAAGAGAAAGAGCTTTACAAACTGAGCAAGTCAATAAGGCGCTCGCCCAGCTCTGGCCATTAAACAAGCAGTTATAGGGCTTGGAACTGGCTGGTAGTGTTGTTGGATGTCCTTTTGAGGATATCATGCTAAATTCTGTTCAATTGGCGCTTTAGATAATCAAGATCCCGAGCTGGTTGGACGGCTCTGCCTATAATGCTCCAAACATTCTCAATGGGAGAGATATGACGACTTTGCTGGCTAAGGTAGGGTTTGGCAAGCATGATAAGTAGTAGAAACTCTAGCCGTGTGCAGGCTAACATTACCATGCTGAAATGTAAGTCCAGGATGGCTTGTCATGAAGGGCAACAAAACTGGGCATAGAGTATCATCGACATACCGCTGTGCTGAAAGGTGCCACGGATAACAACCAAATGGATCCTGCTATGAAAATAAATGGCACCTCAGATCATCATTCTTAGTTGTCTGACCATATGGTGGGCAATGGTTAGGTTTGTGTGCCTCTGGTGTCCAGGGAGCCCCGGCAGT
The DNA here is from genome assembly GCF_023864345.2 of Schistocerca serialis cubense. Taxonomy (NCBI): domain Eukaryota; kingdom Metazoa; phylum Arthropoda; class Insecta; order Orthoptera; family Acrididae; genus Schistocerca; species Schistocerca serialis. Next base: position 329,349,135 of record NC_064638.1, on the reverse strand, counting down.
TCATCGGAGTTCAGGTTGAAGCGGGACTCATTACTGAAGACGAGATTCCAGCCTGAAGACATATGGAGATGCCCTGGACGACAGTGGGATACCAATCTGATTGTTTCCTGCTGTACTGCCTGTCAACTAGGAGTGATAGTTTATAGTGCCATTTCTTTTCATAGTAGAGGGCTCACCGCTCTTTGGCAGGTTTGTGCTTGGGTACCATGGAGCCCCAGACTTTGCAACATCTTTTATCTTCCGTGCTGCATGTCTATCCTCAAGCTGTTCTTTCTCCCCTCCCGTGGGGGACATGTCTGGGATGTTGTTAGAAATGTGTTCGGCATATTTGGTCGCCGAAATCAGAACAGTCTTTCCACTGTCTTCAGTTCTTTCTTTTCTCGTTCCCCTTGTCCTATCCTTCCTCTGCTTCAGCGCTTGAGGTTTTGTTTTTCTTTTTCTTCTTCCTCCCTGTGCACTCCTGAAGGCCAGTCTATGCGTCTGACATGTAGCAGGTGACTGGGTAACGTGTAATTCCCAGCTCCACGTTGATGTAAAGGCCAGGCCTAGGGAGGGGTGACTACTTGAGCTGCTATCTTCCCAAATTGCTGATTGGTCCCTATGTCAGGTGTTCGGAAGATGTGAACAATCACCTAAGGCAGATCCACTCCCTTGAGAACGGAGCACCCACGTGAATGGAGCGCGCCATCATAGATGCTGGCAGTCATGGGGGATTTTCTCGCAATGAGCTGATCATCATCTTCACAGTCAATATCTACTAAACGTAAATGGAATGAAGCTCACGATTCAAAGACCCTCTCAGCTGCACCACAGTTCCTTGTGGTTTCATCTACTGAAGAGTCAGTCGTCCTTTTGCTATAGTAAATCCCTTTATTATTCAAAAAGGTGTTGATGTAATTGCTGGCCCTGTGAAATCCTGCTCTCCTTTATGAAATGGCACTTTGGATTCGGAGACTACTTCTTGTACTCGAGCATAACTGCTTGCAGCTTTGCTCCTCTATAGCTATCCTGTTTGTGTCGAGGCCCATCGAACACTGAATTCTTCTCATGGTGTTATTTACACTAGGCTGTTTGGTAGTCTGACTAGGGCAGAAATCGAAATATTCGTCTATGATCAGAGTACCATTGCAATCCATCAGGTAATAAAAAAAAGTAGATGCATCCTTAGTGCGCACACACACTCTTTTTCTCACTTTTGATAGAGTGATTCTTTCATCAAAGATCAAAGCAGGCTATAAAGTTATCACAGTACGACCATACAACCTGATGCGCTGCTACCAGTGTCATTGTAACAACCACACTCGAGAGTCCTATCCATACCTGGCCAAATATGTAACTTGTGGTAGGTATGCTCAGGAGGGCAGTTGTCTGTCTTCTTCTCTCCGCTGTATCAACTGCAATGGCGTCCATTTCGCCGCCTCCTGAGATTGTCCCACATATCTCAATGAGCAGGCTGTCCAGGAGATCCGGGTGAAGGAAAAAGTGCGTTACCCAGTCGCTCGCAAGTTGTTGGCAAGTCAGAAAGCCTGTGTTCTACCATCTGGCACCTGCAGTACTGTTGTTTCTGCATCTCGCTCCAGGAAATACATGGCAATGCAGACACGAGACATCAAATTTACCAGCGTGGTCGGGAAATCGCCCAGCATCACGATAGCGTCCCAATCTCCTCCTCCAGCTGTGCAACAAGTCACCAAACTTTTGCCTCACAAGGCGAAATCACCTGCTACACAACCGGCAGGACAGAAATAACAGAAGGAATACACGAAGACTTCTTATGTCCCTCGGGCCAACAAACACCTGAGTCTTCCTTTGTCAACAAGAAAGGCTCCAAGAAGCCAAGCAAAGGGAAACGGTCTTCTCCTTTGCTAACTCCGAGATCCTGTTCAACAGTATTGCTACATGATGCACTCGTCCAGCTGACCTCCATATCACCACTATACATCACCAACTCTTTTTCTGCCTTGGACTCTGCAGACTGACAAAGAGGGACTGCTGACGCCTGTAGACCTCATGGAGCAGGATCCTCTTGGCTCTGTGCAGCGAGTCTTTGAAGGCTGGGACTCGGCAGACCCTAAGGTTACACCTCTTGATTTTTCCTCATCATGACTCTCCTCCAATGGAATGTTCGTGGCCTTTTATTCAACAAAGAGGACTCGTAGCTGCTCTCAGCATCATAGTATCTGTTTGTACTCTTCCTCCAGGAAACAAAATTGCGTCGTCACGACCGCTTTGGGTTCTCGAATTTCTTCCCAGTCCAATTCGACCTTCCCCCAGGGACGGCATTCCATCTCATGGGGGTCATGCTTATCCAGGATGACGTTCATAGTCAGCCCACCTCCCTGGCTACCTGGCTCCAAACATTTGCGGATTGCATTTTCCTTCCTCACTTGTCCTTTCCCTATGTACCATTTACAATACTCCATCATTCGATGTCACCAGGGCAGACTTCCTCTAGCTTACTGGCCAGCTACCTCACACGTTTCTGCCACTTGGTGAATTTAACGTGCACCATCCCCTTTGGGGCTCGCACAGAACCTGTCAGAAGTGCGCTCTTGGCTGACCTTCTCAAACACCTTAACCTCATCTGCCTTAACATAGGAGCACCCATGTTCCTTTCTGACTCATCTCCTTCCGCACTGTTCAGCTTGCCCATCATCTTGAGTGGTCTTTTCTCTCTGACCCATACTCGAGCGACCATTTCCTGTGTGCCATCCAACTGCTGACTCCTCCCCCACCTAAGCCCAAATGGCAGCTTTCTAAGACTGCCTGGAGGCTTTACTCGTCCCTGGCGTCTGTCGACGAACTACATTTCCCCATTTGTGATGGCCAGGTGGAATATCTTACAAACATTCCCCTTACCATTGCAGAATGTTCCATTCCTTGCCATTATTCTTACCACACTGTGTCCTGGTCCCTTGGTGGACTGAGGTGTGCCACGATGCAATTCGCGCGTGGAGACATACCCTCCGCGATTTTAACCGTCATCCTACAATGGCAAACTGCATTCACTATAAACAGATGCAAGCACAGTGTCATTGTGTACTTTGGGATAGAAAAAGAGCTAGCTGGATTTCATTTACTAGTTCTTTTAATAGTTCCGCTCCATCTGCCATCGTGTGGACCAACCTCTGATTGCTCTCTGGGACTAAGATCCTTTTCCCAATTTCCAGCCGACAGTAGCAGATGATATCTTAGTGGACTCTGTTGCTATCTTCAACACCTTGGGCCGCCATTTTCTGGAGATCTGGAGCTCCTCCCTCTATAACCCTACCTTCCTCCATCAGAAATGAGCGGAGGAGGCTCGTGTGATACCCTTCTCAGAATCGTGAGTGCTACAATGCCGCCTTTACTGTAAGGGAGCAAGATTACGCTCTCACTTCATCCCGATCCTCCGCCTCAGGGCCAGATGCTTTTCACATTCGGATGTTGCAGCACCATTCTCTTGCGGGCAAGCACTTTCTGCTTAATATGTACAACCGAATCTGTGCAGAGAGCACGTTTCCTAAAAGCTGGCGTGAAACCACTGTCATCCCCATACCTAAGCCTGATAAGAACAAACGCCTCTCTTTTAGCTACTGCCCCATTTATCGCACCAGCTGTGTTTGCGAGGTGATTGAACATGTGATTCAAGCCCGGCTTGTATGGTGGCTCAAGTCTCTTAGTTTACTGATCGCTGCACAGTGTGGGTTAAGAGCGCACTGTTCTGCAGTTGACCATCTCGTCAGTTTATCCACCCGTGTCATCAATGGTTTTCTGCGGAAATACCAGACTGTGGCCGTGTTTTCCGATTTGGAAAAGCCTACGACTTCTGCTGGAGGATTGGTATCCTCCGTACTCTCTACATGTGGGGCTTCCACGGTCGCATGCCGTGTTTCCTTCAGGAATTTTTAAAAGGCCGAGTTTTCGAGGTATGCGTGGGTTCTGTCTTGTCGGACTCCTTTATCCAGGAAACCGACGGGGCTCAGGATTCCGTCCTGAGCGTCGTCCTCTTCGCTATCACCATTAACCCTATAATGGCCTTTCTCTTGCTGGGCATCTCTAGCTCCCTTTTCGTTGACGATTTTGCCCTCTATTGATGTTCTGCACAGACTTGTTTCATTGAGCGGCGTATTCAGCGATGTCTCGAACATCTTCACTCATCTAGCATCGACAATGGCTTTCGTTTTTCCACTAATAAAACCGTTTCTGTGAATTTTTGACGGCGCAATTGGTTTCTTCCACCATCTTTACATCTTGGGCCTGTTTTCTTCCATTCGTTGAAACTACGAAATTGCTTCGGCTCATGCTCGATAGGAAACTTTCTTGCACCTCCCACGTGTGTTACCTGGCGGCCCACTGTATGCGGTTCCTCAGTGTCTCCCAGCAAGTTGCTGAAGGCGGATCGAAGCTGGACTGCTGGAATTGCTGCAGTCTCGTCCGAAATTTTCTGCTGCAGGTCTTGAAGACTGTTGTTCCGATACACCTAAGACGTGAGGGCTCCCCATTCAAGGTCACTGCACACTGACATATCAGGTGACCTGAGAGGTCACCCAAGGCTGCGACCAGACTGATCTGTGCTAACATATTTGTCAGGCATGCAGATTGTGTAAATGTGTTACAAGGTTCGGTCGGCTGTATGGGCAGTTGCTCCATCCTGCTGGAAGTAACTGTAGGTCTTTTCCTCCTCCGTTACTGCTGCCACAATTCACGTCCCATCGTATCCACTCGTCCGGGCCACTTTTATTTGTTCCAGTCTGAATATGGAACATTGTTTGAGAGATCAGATCTGTCTAATATAACGTTGTGTGTTGAATCCTATTTCATTTCACTTTACTTCATATTTTCTTGTCTGGTGGTGATACTACGGTCACAGCATGTAAAATCCAGAATGTTCGTAAATGATCGTATGAAAAGCGGGACTATGTTGCTTCATCCATGTGCAATAATTTAATGTCTATAGGCTGTGTAATTGCGGGATAGAATGTTACGTTCTCTACATGGTTAGCACACTGGACTCGCATTCGGGAGGACGACAGTTCAATCCCGTCTCCGGCCATCATGATTTAGGTTTTCCGTGATTTCCCTAAATCGCTTCAGGCAAATGCTGGGATGGTTCCTTTGAAAGGGCACGTCCGATTTCCTTCTCCATCCTTACCTCACCCGAGCTTGCGCTCCGTCTCTAATGACCTCGTTGTCGACGAGACGTTAAACACTAATCTCCTCCTCCATTCTCTACATGAACGAATGAGGCGGTGAACGTATTCCGTTTACACACATTTAAAAGAAAATGTCTTGCAGTTAAATTATAATTGTTATTAATTTTAGTATTATTTTGCTCGGCGCTTCTAAGACGACGAGAACTAATAGTTAACTTTACTTTTCTTGATCTTCTTACCTTACCAAGATTTTCATCTTATTAATATGGACTTGTTGTATCTCTACCGTCCTTGATTTTTTGAGTTTCAACTTCCTTTCGATTAACAGTTTAAACGTGAACTTATGGGAATCAGTCTTCAGTCAGTTTGTCATCAATTTAATTGTTAGTGTTCATCAGCGATTTCCATGAGATACTCTTGGGTGTTGCTGTCCATCGTACTTAAGTTTTTCAGGTTCGCTTTCCACGGTGCGGGAGATTTTGTTGGTTAATCATGAATCGTTCACTCGTATTATACGTCCATAAAATTTCAGAAGTATTTTCCTTGCAGTGGAGCTAAGTTGTTCCGTTCCGTTCCGTCCACATACAGTCTACGGTCTAGAGTCAGAATATTTATCGTAGCATCTACATCTATACTGTGCAAGCCACCTTCCGATGTGTGGCGAAGGATAGTTGTGTACCACCGTTACTCCTCCCTTTTCCTTTTCCAGTCACGAATGGTTCGCAGAAAGAACGATTGGTCGTAAGCCACTGCGTCAGTAGAATTTATCTCATTTTACCTTCCAGCTTCATGGTCATTTCGCGAGATATGCGTAGGAGTAATCAATATATAGTATGGCTCTTCCAGGAACGTCCACTCTGAATTTTGACAGCAATCCACTCCGTGATCCAGGGCGCGTGTCTTCCAGCGTCTACCACTAGAACTTTCGCGCTAAATAAATGACCCAGTAACGAAAGGCGCTGCTCTTCTTTGGATCTGGTCTGTTTCCTCTATCCTATCTGTTACGATAAATAGTTTAGACCAAAAGAGAATAGAAGCTTTCGAAATGTGGTGCTACAGAAGGATGCTGAAGATTAGATGGGTAGATCACATAACTAATGAGGAGGTATTGAACAGAATTGGGGAGAAGAGAAATTTGTGGCACAACTTGACTAGAAGAAGGGATCGGTTGGTAGGACATATTCTGAGGCACCAAGGGATCACCAATTTAACCTGGAGGGCAGCGCGGAGGGTAAAAATTGTAGAGGGAGACCAAGAGATGAATACACTAAACAGATTCAGATGGATGTAGGTTGCAGTAGGTAGTGAGAGATGGAGAAGCTTGCACAGGATGGAGTAGCAAGGAGAGCTGCATCAAACCAGTCTCTGGATTGAAGACCACAACAACAACAACAACAACAACAACATCTGTTAGGGGTGTTAGACTGATGGCCAGTATTCAAGTATTGGTCGAACGAGGCTTTTGTAAGCTACCTCTTTTGCGGGTGGACTACGTTCTTGTGGATTCTTCCAAAAAAAACCTCAGTCTGGCCTGAATTGTCACAACTCCCCTAGCCACCACTGTTACCACACCTGAATATTATTGAACCTTTGTGATCTGCTTTGGAGATAATACTGCCTGATTGATATTCACCTTCATCATCGTTACCTGTATTCTCCAATATTTTGCAGGAAAATGCTATAAGATTCCCTTGAAAATCATATAGGGCCTATATTTATGCATTACGAGACGACTGGAAACTGTTTTGAATGCCAAGAGAGTTCCCACATGGTAATGTATTGTGTTTTTGCGTTCCCATATTTTTGTTTACTCCCTGTATCTATGAAATCTGTTGGACGTTGAACCTACTTCGATACAGTTCTACTGAATTCTCTGCTCTTTTTTGTATCGATTGCGAGCACTCGTTCTGCATGTAACCGATTGCTTCAGAAGGAGGCGCTTTGTTCATCATAATCCAAATTTTCCATAATAAGAGTTGTGTTTGATGTAAGTTAACAAACGCTTTCAGCTACTACATAAAGTTGCTGTAAAATTTCCGTCTTCTTCCATATTGATCCTTTTATTCAGGCGTGTTTAATTTACCAATTTCATTCATGTAATTCAAGTTTTCCTATTTGGATTCCTTTCTGGAAATTTTGCCTAGCGTTGCTAACATCTGTTGGAAGTCAGAACCACCACATTCTGTCAGTGTAACAGTACATTTGGTAGGGGATGGGGGTAGCTTCCATGAACTAACTCTATAAAGCCTGATTTGAGAGTAGAGCTTTCCTTTTGAGAACTCCTTTGGACAGCATTCTGAAACTACTGGCGTTTCACATTAATCGTACAAGATCGAAATTTCTCGATACAGGTGCTTTGTTGCAACCAAACGACGATATTTTAATCGATTAATTCACAGATACAGAAGTATCGACAGTTCACGAAATTCGTTGCTTTGGAAAGTTCGAGTCCACTACTCCGGATGACCATCGCAGGGCGAGCATGGCAGCTGCTTCGGGAGAATTCCCATTCTCCCAGTGTTTTGGAGAAGCACCCTCCTGACGTCATGGCGTCGAGAGCCATCTGGTATGACTTCAGGTCACGGTTGGTAAAGGTTAAAGGAACTCTGACGGCACGATGGACGTCCTGCTTCCTCATGCGTCGCCTCTCTTGCGACAGTATTGTTGTGTGCTTTTGCGACACGAGAATTTTCGTTCACATATGACAAGTATCCCCCACCCCTCCATGAACCATGGACCTTGTCGTTGGTGGGGAGGCTTGTGTGCCTCAGCGATACAGATACCCGTACCGCAGGTGCAACCACAACGGAGGGGTATCTGTTGAGAGGCCAGACAAACGTGTGGTTCCTGAAGAGGGGCAGCAGCCTTTTCAGTAATTGCATGGGCAACCATCTGGATGATTGACTGAGCTGGCCTTGTAACACTAACCAAAACGGCCTTGCTGTGCTGGTACTACGAACGGCTGAAAGCAAGGGGGAACTACAGCCGCAATTTTTCCCGAGGGCATGTAGCTTTATTGTATGGCGTCCTCCTGGGTAAAATATACCGGAGGTAAAATAGTCCCCCATTCGGATCTCCCGGCGGAGACTACTCAGGAGGACGTCGTTATCCGGAGAAACAAAACTGGTGTTCTACGGATGGGAGCGTGCAATCTCATCTCCCTAATCGGGCACGTAGGTTAGATAATTTAAAAAGGGAAATGGATAGGTTAAAGTTAGATATAGTGGGAATTAGAGAAGTTCGGTGGCAGGAGGAACAAGACTTCTGGTCAGGAGAATATAGGGCTATAAATACAAAATTAAATAGGTGTAATGCAGGAATAGGTTTAATAATGAATAAAAAATAGGAGTGCGAGTAAGCTTCTACAAACAGCATAGTGAACGCACTATTGTGGCCAAGATAGATACGAAGCCCACGTCTACCACAGTAGTACAAGTTTATATGCCAACTAGCTCCGCAGATGACGAAGAGATTGATTAAATGTTTGATGAGATAAAAGAAATTATAAAGATAGTGAATGGAGACGAAAATTTAATAGTCATGGGTGACTGGAATTCGATAGTAGAAAAAGGAAGGGAAGGAAACGTAGTAGGTAAATATGGAATCGGGGTAAGGAATGAAAGAGGAAGCCGCCTGGTAGAATTTTGCACAAAGCGTAACTTAATCATAGCTAATACTTGGTTCAGGAGTCATGAAAGAATGTTGTATAAATGGAAGAGGCCGGGAGCTACTGGAAAGTTTCAGATAGATTATATAATGGTAAGACAGAGATTCAGGAACCAGATTTTAAATTGTAAGACGTTTTCGGGGGTAGATGTGGACTCTGACCACAATCTATTGGTTATGAACTGTAGATTAAAACTGAAGAAACTGCAAAAAGATGGGAATTTAATTAGAAGGGACCTGGATAAACCGAAAGCACCAGAGGTTGTACAGAGTTTCAGGGGGAGCATAAGGGAAATAATTAACGGGAATGGGGGAAAGAAATACAGTAGAAGAAGAATGGGTAGCTTTGAGGAATGAAATAGTGAAGGCAGCAGAGGATCAAGTAGGTAAAAAGACGAGGGGGGTAGTAGAAGTCCTTGGCTAACAGAAGATATATTGAATTTAATTGATAAAAAGAGAAAATATAAAAATGCAGTAAATGAAGCAGGCAAAAAGGAATAAAAATGTCTCAGAAATGAGATCGACACGAAACGCAAAATGGCTAAGCATGGATGGCTAGAGGACACATGTAAGGATGTGGAGGCGTATATCACTAGGGGTAAGATAGATACTGCCTACAGGAAAATTAAAGAGACCTTTCGAGAAAAGAAAACCATTGTATGAATATCAAGAGCTCAGATGGAAATCCAGTTCTAAGCAAAGAGGGGAAAGCAGAAAGGTGGAAGGAGTATATAGAGGGTCTATACAAGGGCGATGCACTTGAGGATAATATTATGGAAATGGAAGAGGCTCTAGATGAAGATGAAATGGGAGATATGATACTGCTTGCAGAGTTTGACAGAGCACTGAAAAACCTGAGTCGAAACAAGGCCCCAGGAGTAGACAACATTGCATTAGAACTACTGATAGCCTTGGGAGAGCCAGCCCTGACAAAACTGTATCATCTGGAGAGCAAGATGTATGAGACAGGCGAAATACTCTCAGACTTCAAGAAGAATATAATAATTCCAATCCCAAAGAAAGCAGGTGTCGACAGATGTGAAAATTACCGAACTATGAGTTTAATAAGTCACAGCTGCAAAATATTAACACGAATTCTTTACAGACGAATGGAAAAACTGGTAGAAGCCGACGTCTCTTAGAAGATAGATTAAGGAAAGGCAAGCCTACGTTTCTAGCATTTGTAGACTTAGAGACAGCTTTAGACAATGTTGACTGGAATACTCTCCTTCAAATTCTGAAGGTGGCAGGGGTAAAATACAGGGAGCGAAAGGCTATTTACAATTTGTACAGAAACCAGATGGCAGTTATAAGAGTCGAGGGGCATGAAAGGGAAGCAATGGTTGGCAAGGGTGTGAGACAGGGTTGTAGCCTATCCCCGATGTTATTCAATCTGTATATTGAGCAAGCAGTAAAGGAAACAAAAGAAAAATTCGGAGTAGGTATTAAAATCCATGGAGAAGAAACAAAAACTTTGAGGTTCGCCAATAAAATTGTAATTCTGTCAGAGAGAGAAAAGGACCTAGAAGAGCAGCTGAACGGAATGGACAGTGTTTTGAAAGGAGGGTATAAGATGAACATCAACAAAAGTAAAACGAGGATAATTCAATGTAGTCGAATTAAGTCGGGTGATGCTGAGGGAATTAGATTAGGAAATGAGACACTTAAAGTAGTAAAGGAGTTTTGCTATTTGGGTAGCAAAATAACTGATGATGGTCAAAGTAGAGAGGATATACAATGTAGACTGCCAACGGCAAGGGAAGTGTTTCTGAAGAAGAGAAATTTGTTGACATCGAGTATAAATTTAAGCGTCAGGAAATCGTTTCTGAAAGTATTCGTTTGGAATGTAGCCATGTATGTAAGTGAAACGTGGACGATAAATAGTTTACATAAGAAGAGAATAGAAGCTTTCGAAATGTGGTGCTACAGAATAATGCTGTAGATTAGATGGTTAGATCACTTAACATATGAGGAGATATTGAATAGAATTGGGAAGAAGAGAAATTTGTGGCACAGCTTGACTAGAAGAAGGGATCGGTTGGTAGGACATGTTCTGAGGCAACAAGGGATCACCAATTTAGTATTGGATGGCAGTGCGGAGGATAAAAACCGTAGAGAGAGACCAAGAGATGAATACACTAAGCAGATTCAGAAGGATGTAGGTTGCGGTAGGTACTGGGAGATGAAGAATCTTGCACAGGATAGAGTAGCATGGAGAGCTGCATCAAACCAGTCTCTGGACTGAGGACTACAACCACAACAACATGAAACGTATCTCTATTAACTGTCTGCGTGAGGTGGAGGTACTCCCATGGCCAGGAAGATCCCAAGATCTGTCAGTTCGCACGTCAGTTTCGTCCCAGTGATATCCAGTGTATCAACGACCAGTTACAAGAGTTGTTGACCAGCTTGTCTCAGGAGAGTACACAACTTCTTCATGACACACTTCTCTACGCAGTTAACGCATGCATCCAGACCAAAGGGGGTACAACGTCGTACCAGTAAGTGATTTCATACTGCCAAGTTCTTCGTACATTTGACTCGATACTGTAATTGCTGAAGTAAAATTTCATGTCCTTTCAACCTCCTCCGCTTCTCGGCGTTTCAATTTTGCCTTCAGGCAGTGTATAATCACATTGTGCTTAACTTTTCTTTTGACGTTTTGGGAGTAGTTTTAATTTTTGCCCGCGTTTTTAGCCCTTCCATTCCCTTGTCAGCCTGTTTCAGTCAATATATTATGAACATGATTTGCATGCAAATGGAACTGGCAGTCTGTGAGGGTATTCAAATTCTAGTTTTAAACAGTAAACCATATTAATATTGACCTCCACTGTCAGTGGAAATCGTACAAAAATCAAATGGCTCTGAGCACTATGGGACTTAACATCTGTGGTCATTCCCCTAGAACTTAGAACTACTTAAACCTAACAAACCTAAGGACATCACACACATCTATGCCCGAGGCAGGATTCGAACGTGCGACCGTAGCGGTCTCGCGGTTCCAGACTGAAGCGCCTAGAAATTGTACAAGTGATCATTTGACTCCTAAGACACTATCTAATTCCGACGCCGTACTTGGTTCACCCGTTAAGAATGACGTCACAAGTCATCATAATAGAAGAAGCCGTCTTAGGTGTAGGTGGGCAGTTCTGGACAGTTTTCAAGGGAGTTAGTAGTGTTACTAGCAGAGTGGCGGGGGTAACAGTTTCACATTATGTTGTGCGTCTTCAGTTCTAAGAACCCGTCTCTAATGATCTCGTTGTCAAAGAAACTTTTAACCCTAATCTTCCTTTTTTCAAATCCAAGAAATGGTCTGGTGGCAACACTGAGAATGCCAAACTGAAGTGGAACAATACGTTTCTCTTTAGCGCTGAATAATAACAAACAAACATTAGACTTTGCGCCAATATTCTGGATTAAATCTCAAGCAGCTTCGCAATGTTTCACGAAGTGAGAGAGTTTGATACTGTTGATGGTGATCCGTACGTCTGACGCGTATGTTAATCCTGACAAGCCATTTCGTGCTACTCGAAAGGAGAAAGCTAAATGCCGGTGTCGGGTTTCACACTTTTCTCTCATCTTCATACACGATTCTACACTACACACAACTCTCACGATGCGAGACGAAGGAAGGAAAAGTGTTTTCAATTAGGGGGCTGAAGAGTCTCCCAGTCAACCATGCTATACGATAATCGACAATCCGAGGGAATTGTGGATTTGAAAATCTATTGGTAGGGGCTAGGCTACCACGCATAATGACTAAGCAGGGATGGCTAGAGGACAAATGTAAGGATGTAGAGGCATATATCTCTAGGGGTAAGGTAGATACTGGCTACAGGAAAACGTAACAGACGTAGATACATCCCCGGATCTACGATATTTACTAATCGGGACAAAATCTTGATAGTGGTGTATCCCCGCGTCCCCCTCGAGCGTTTGAGATAGGCCGTCAAAAATTTTTAAAAAATCAGTTTTTAAAAATATGTTCATTTTGTAGCGCACATTTTTCTGAAGAGTTTGATTCATAAAACACATATATTCGAGGAAATGTAAGACTTGTTATGTGGTCTTAAGTGTGCCGAAGTGCAGTGCCACGCATCTTAGTACAGCATTCTTCTATCGGATGTCACTGTATTTCGCTCCGTGGAATTCAAATATGTGTATTTTGTAATGGAAGCCATCAGACCTATATTCAGGTCAGTGGAAATTAAAATGTCCTGTGGCGCCTCTCCTGCTCCCAGTCGGCCGGTTTGATATGCTACGCCCACTTAAAAAAAAACCTCACCGTTAATACTGGGTGGTATTATTTGTGACCAGGAGAAAAAGAACTCTCCAGAAACTCTGCACTCTTTATTGCGTATTAGCTAATAACTTTCTCTTTCGTGTGACATAAAATTAAACGTAGGAAACGTAAAACCGGTAAAGACAAGAGACAAGCAAGACAGTACACATTTCTTCAATCCTTAGGTTCCAGCATTTTTTCTGTCTAATCTTGTAACAGCTTAAAACGACGTGCTTTCGTTTCTGCAAAAGAATTTTCTACTCCATCAAAGTTCTTGCTACATTAAAAATCAAAATGTCGTTGTCTAATACTGAAAAAGCTGTTAATACGAATAGTGGTTTCTCAATCTGATTACATCTATATTGTCACAATCTGCTAGATAAAACGAAATAGACCATTCCAATATTGCAGAAAATTGTAACACACGCCAAACTAGCGATACTGTTTGGCAGAAATGATCATCTTTATCTATGTTGTTTACATAAACAAGACTACAGAATATAATTCACGAAGTGCCAATATTAAATGTCTATGAGGCCTACAATAAGAAAAAAGTTTTATGTTAGGAAATAGTTTCAAATTTCATTCAAAGGCTCCAGTTTCTCAAGAATGAGATCGAAAAGTAGTAACAGTACGAAATTTTTATATACGTTTGGGACTGTCATATTCTTCCATATAATTTGTGTGATAGCCTTGTTTCTTCTCCTTCCTCGTCCTAACAAACAAGCTTGTCGTCACTAATTCTGTAGCTATCCGTACCACTGTCAAAACGTTTCTCCGGTTAACTTCACTAACTCTGCCAGAATCACCAGTTCAGTTATCCCGCGTTTGTTCTCCGGTCAGGCGTTATTACGTGTTTGTATAGCGCGTTTTCCACGCCATAAGCGGCTGCTCACGGGAGACTATACAACTGGCCCTTAGTAGTGTCGCTATATGGCAAAAATTTTCTGTCAAAATTTCATTTTCTTGGATACAGCGAGGAGATATTCCTTTTGATGATGATGTTTGGTTTGTGGGGCGCTCAACTGCGCGGTTATCAGCGCCCGTACAAATTCCCAACCTTTCCTCAGCCCAGTCTCATCACTTACATGAAAAATGATGAAATGATGAGGACAACACAAACACCCAGTCATCTCGAGGCAGCTGAAAATCCCTGATCCCGCCGGGAATCGAAACCAGGATCCGTGCTCGGGAAGCGAGAACGCGACCGCCAGACCACAATTTCCTGTTATTTGTTTGTTTCCACCCTGGTAGCCTGAATCTAGGAATTTCGCTAGTAATTATATGAACGCTTATCATTCGCACACCAAATCAACCTCATAAACAGACTGCGATTGACATTCACCCGTTCGGGTTTATTCGGCTCAACTCGTATGGCCGTGTCCCCTTTTGTCTGCGGGAAAGTTTATAATTTTTCTGTATGTGGTTGGGATTCCCCTGGCAATGACACCACATACACAAAGCACACGTTCATAAATCAAATTATGATTCGTTCAGAAATCAACTTAGAATGTGTTCAAAAATGTTCAAAAACCAACAGGAATGCGTTTCAAACTCATATGAGTAATCGATTAACCAACCTGCGCTGGATGCTAGGCCATTTGTGAAACAAGATATTTTTTTCAAGAATATGAATTTGGCGTCCATGAAATTGCTACCAGGGGCAGATAGCCAGATTTGTGCCCCCCCTCCCCCCCCCCCCCCCCCACCTCTAGATACGGGCCTACGTAGACAGATCTAGCTACGAATTCCAAAAAGACGCATGCTCCGTGGTTGCCACAACGTGAATCATTGCAAATGGCCTGCTGCACGTCGGCAGACAACGTGACTGTGTCCACTGTTGACCGTAAATCTGGATGACTGGATTATTTTATGTCGGGCGTAAGAAAACTTTGTGAGCGCAGTTTTGTGTGTCTCCAGTGACACCTTCCAGCGCGGATGGCGCGTCACTTCCGTCGCGTCACGCTACGTCGCAAGTACTGCAGTCGTCAGGGGCAGCGTGCAGCTGTTACGGAGCTGCCAGTGTGCTCACGTGCTCAGTCGACGCCAAGGCGCCAGCCACCAGTCAGTTGCCGGCTGCCAGCTGTGTCTCTCGGAGTTGCCTAGTCGAGAGGACGGCAACAGGGTTTTCCACAGCACTGTGGCGAGTTTTTACGGTAAGTGGACAACGGTCTGGCAATTAGTCAGAGTACTCCCGGTGCCAAACTGGGAAAACAACGAACTAATGTGGATGTTATCAAGATGGGCAACAGACCGAGCAAACTTGTTTTTCTTCGACAAGAATCAAAAGGATTTCACATTACATAACTGGTTTCGTCTAGACAGTCGTCGTCAACAAACTAAAACTCCAGAAGTGTGTGCTACAAGTCGTGACGTAACGTTCCAGTTGTATTATCAGGCCGGACGGGGTGGCCGAGCGGTTCTAGGCGCTACAGTCTGGAACCGCGCGACCGCTGCGGTCGCAGGTTCGAATCCTGCCTCGGGCATGGATGTGTGTGATGTCCTTAAGTTAGTTAGGTTTAAGTAGTTCTAAGTTCTAGGAGACTGATGACCTCGGCAGTTAAGTCCCATAGTGCTCAGGGCCATTTGATTTGTATTCTCAGCATGGCGAGAATACAACGGGAGCGTCTCCATCACCACTTTTGCAGCGTGTGCTTTTAGGCTGCTGCCGATTCCTGGATGGTTGTCGAAGAAAATTAAAAGAAAACAGCCTCTCACAATCTCCGAATTTTTTGCCAAACAAAGCTTGTATGTCAAATTAAGATCCTAAAAGAGGAAGATGACAAGCCGAGGAAGCACACTAAGGTCCGCCAGTCGTATTCCGGATTGACAAAACCACCTTGCACTGGGCTTTCAATATTCGACATCACAGAAAGGGACGGTATTCGTTGTGCAGCCAGTTTCTTAATTAAATTGACAAAGACGAGGATATTACAGAAATCAGACGTATTCACGAAACCTGTAAGTCCAAAGTAAGAAAAACACTTGTAACAAACATAACAACCACAATAAACGTGTTAATTATAGACTCAGCTACTAATTAAGGGATAGGCGATATTTGAAGTATCTATTTAAATACTAGTGTTACACATTCGTACTCTTTATGCAAATAATGCGTTGCACGCAGGGCCTCTTTAAATTTGTGTAGGAGAAGATTCACCAACAGAAAAGCCAGCTTTCAGCATTCACCTCGTTTTGGGAGCAATGGGAAATCTTCAGCTATTAACATAATACTTTTCTTCTTGCTCTTAAAATTTTAGTAATTTTAAACCAGACTGCTTGCTAGGGTGGGGTGTTATTACCGCGCCTGCAGAACTTGCGCTGCTCAGCAACGTCCCACCAGTTGGTTGCGGCAGCCGTGACTCCGCAACAGCTCCATCCGGGCAGGTTCTAATTCGCAGGTGGTACGAATTCGTTCTTCCGGTAACAGTTAACAGGGTCAGAGTGAAGAGCTTTTCCCCTTCGCAAACAGTTCCACAGTAACAACGCAGAATCTTCATTATTTGGATTTGCAGCTCATTGTGTTTACCGTGTTTGCAGTTAAAATTGTAGGATGTGAGGTCCGCAAGTTACGCAAAACACCGTTTTTTCCAAGTACCCAAACATGTTTCAGCACCACTGTGCCATAATCAGTGGGTTTCCGTTTTATTTAATCTGTAATGTGAACATTTTTACTAAATGATTACAAACTTATGTGGATATTTAGTTCAAACAATAATTCGTTTCTTGTTGTTAATACCTTTACACTAGGTGTGCATGATTTTTCAGGACCACTTGTGTATTACTTATTACAGGTAACTTGTCATCTGCAACCAAACGATGTTGATCAGAAATATTGTTGGGAGTTTTACAAATGTTGACCCAAATATCTGCGGAAAAAATTAATATTTGGGTCAACATTTGTAAAACTCTAATTTCTCTCTCTCTCTCTCTCTCACTCAAACCTCACCCTATGGGGAGAGAGGGACAGTTTTAGTTTTAACGAATCAAAATTAACGAAGGAAACAAGTATTTTTTATTTATCCGTAACTATTTTCCACACAAAAATGAGAACATGGATTTTCTTGAATTACAGCGCCATCTGCCAAGTATCTAAACAAATGTTTAAGACAAAATGTACGTAGCTTTTTAATGTAGAATCCGATTCTGCAATAAAAAATGGAGGTTCCCATTTGAAATTTCAAAATTGCCACCCATCGCACCCCCGGGGGGCTGGGGTGGCGGACTAATTTTAGCACCAGCAGATGTCCCCCTCGAATATAATCAACTTTGGATTCCACACATTTTTTCGTGTGAAGCTTATTTTTCGAGTTATTCTGGTTTGTCAACTTAAAATTTACACCTTGTATACTACATGAAAGTGAAGTATGGAAATTTCACATTGAAATGTGTGCGCAGTTTCGTGCAGTTGTAAAAAAAAAAGGAACGAAATAAGCGGAAATCTACTTATTTATGACAATAGTTTTCTGTAAGACACGAGACTTCTTAGATCGCACAGCGCGATATT
Source organism: Schistocerca serialis cubense (assembly GCF_023864345.2). Taxonomy (NCBI): domain Eukaryota; kingdom Metazoa; phylum Arthropoda; class Insecta; order Orthoptera; family Acrididae; genus Schistocerca; species Schistocerca serialis. The sequence continues at coordinate 329,331,545 of NC_064638.1, read as the reverse complement.
TGTGATCAACCTTTGTTTCAAAGCCTGTATGAGAACCTGTTACGAAATGCGCTGTCACGGTTACATATCTATCATTATTTTTTGACGTCCATGTGTCTTTGGCCAAGCAGTAATAATGAGTTCTCGTACAGTATTTATTCACTTTCTACCCTCTCGTTTCGTGTTTTGCAGGTTTCAGTGTTGTTCACGTTCTACGTGCAACCTATTAAATAAATAATAGGTTTTGGGAATCAGTTATCTGGTTCAAATTGGCAGCATAATCAGTAATCCCAATTTAAACGAAAATCATGGAATATTAACGACCCAAAAAGAGTCGACCCAAACTTGTTATTAGTAAGGTAGGAATCAAGATCACAGAGAAGGATCTTTTACCATATATCCCTGAATAAAAATTGACGATATTCGTAAGGGCAAATTGCAAACAAAAGAGCACCAAGTTGAGATTCATTGGGAATCTACGGGAAACCACTAAGTCGCGGACGTACCGCTTGAAATAAGAAAACGTAGCTTAAGTAACAACAGGCTATATGTAGGTTACAGAACACTTGTCATTAAAGATTATTTATAAATGACGAAGTCTATTAAAGCATAGTTTACCTGTAACCAAGAGTATGAACACCACCAATTTGGGTCATGCCGCAAAGCAACGCAGTGAAGTGAAATCTATTTGTACCCAACTTTGGGATGACAGCTATGAACTAACTATTCCAGCAGGATCTTCCTCTTGTGTTTACACTCAGTAAACGTCTGGTGAAAAGTTATTCTGCTCATGGAATGAAGTTTGAGACGTTCAAACTTCTAATGCAAAGATAAATTCTATGCACTGACTATGGCCGCTAATAAATCCCGCAGCATATCTCTGACAAACTCTTGCGTAAACACAAATCCCCTGCAAAACGAACACTTGATTTGGTATGGCTCACAAAACTACTAATTCGGTACAGTGTCACAATTCTGGCCTTGTGACATGGCCAGGTATCGTGAAGGAAGATGTTAACGGGGACTACGTCAAGCATAAAGAGAAGCAGGTGGTCCGTAGCCATTACGGTGCCATCGATTACGATCACAGGTCCCATGGAAACCCAGGCACAATACTGTCCATAACAACTCTGGCGCATTGCACCTTTGCGAGGACGGCAGCGTATCAGCACGCGGTCATCAACTTGGTTTAATAAGAAACGTGATTTATTAGGTGACACGTTTCCATCGATCCACGATCCAGTCTCGAATTTATCGTGGAGTGAACATGCCAACATAAAGGGGTCGCCTGGTGCGGGGCCCCATGTTCGACGGTGTGCGCTGAACGATGTGCTCCGGAACACTTGTGTCAACAACGGCATTATACTCTGTTGCCAGACCTGCCATGGATCGATGCCTATCCTGCTTAACAGAGTTGGCAAGCCTCCGACCTCTAAGTTCTGTGAGGAGGCGTGGAGGTCCAGCACCTTGTCGCCTACTCGTTCTTTCACCATTCTTCAATCTGTTGACGCCCGCGACAGTCGTACGCGAACAGCCGACCAGCTTCGCTCGTTTGCGGGCACCGGGCCATAACGATCTGCCGTTTGTCAAAGTCGCTTATGTCAGTAGGTTTCTCCACTTGCGGTCCTTATCACAGACGGAATTGTTCCCCACTCGTCCCTGTTCGGCTAACATTCTTTCGTTGCCGCCTCGCATGCCCCCAACGCCATCAGTGGTGAAAATGTTTTGGTTCATCAGCGTTTGTGGATCTCAGACTTATGCAGGCATTACAGTCTAGAAATGAAGACGCCACTGTTGGGAAACGTTTAGAAAAACCAGGTTACGAGCTCCTCTGACGTGCATCTAAACACAGAAAAATATCCGCAAATGTCGTAACACCCTAAATTATAACTCGCATACATGTCTGCCAGACGTCTACCCAGGAAAACTAACAGATGGAGTCGACCTTAAGGGAATCTGAGGGTTTCGAGGGGATCCGACAGCTCTCCAGAATCGAAGAGGTCGCAGTATTAAAAGGGCATTTGGACACAAGATACGAAATGTACCGGGTGATCAAAAAGTCAGTATAAATTTGAAAACTGAATAAATCACGGAATAATGTAGATAGAGAGGTAAAAACTGACACACATGCTTGGAATGACAAGGGGTTTTATTAGAACCAAAAAAAATACAAACGTTCAAAAAATGTCCGAGAGATGGCGCTCATCTGATCAGAATAGCAATAATTAGCATAACAAAGTAAGACAAAGCAAAGATGATGTTCTTTACAGGAAATGCTCAATATGTCCACCATCATTCCTTAACAATAGCTGTTGTCGAGGAATAATGTGAACAGCACTGTAAAGCATGTCCGGAGTTATGGTGAGGCATTGGCGTCGGAAGTTGTCTTTCAGCATCCCTAGAGATGTCGATCGATCACGATACACTTGCGACTTCAGGTAATCCGAAAGCCAATAATCGCACGGACTGAGTGAGGTCTGGGGACCTGGGAGGCCAAGCATGACGAAAGTGGCGGCTGAGCACACGATCATCACCAAATGACGCGCGCAATAGATCTTTCTCGGGTCTAGCAATATGGGGTGTTTTTTTTTTGGTTCTAATAAAACCCCATGTCAACCCAAGCATATGTGTCAATTTTTACCTCTCTATCTACATTATTCCGTGGTTTATTAAGTTTTCAAATTTATACTGACTTTTTGATCACCCGGTATATTCCAGGGCAGATGATATCACCTATCCCGCTCCGGAGACGGTGTACAGAATTTAGCTGAAGCCTATGAAACTCCCTGCCAGTAAAATTGAGATGATGGATCTATTTGTTTCGGTACATGAACATTTTGGCACTGAAATCATTTACAGCAAATTTGAGACTAAGTATGGCAGAACGGCTTTTAGCCCACAAGAATCATGCTGTTTAACGTGAAAATGTCTCGTATATTAAAACAGCTGAAAAGGATACACATACCACTACTCAGCCCTAAGCGCAGCATACTGATTATGTGTGAAGTCAGGTAGTTGGATGAGGAGATGGGATTCGACGTAATGTCTTTACAGGAGCCATATACCAAGCAAGGCAACATCCAACTCTATAAGAAACTGCACAAGTCATCACTACAGGGAAACCTCCAGTGTCAAAGATAATAGTTCATAATAAAGCCCTGAGGGCTGTGAGAATAACACAGGTCTGTGCTGATTCTGATTATGCTCTTGTGGTAGAATTAAGCCTTCCTTTCGTCACATGCCTTTTTTGTAAATAAAGTACTTTCAGGTCAACGATGAATCAGTATTAATTTAAGAAATCTAAGGCGTATCTGCGAAGCTCTACACGAAATGTATGTCATCGTGATGCTGCATGCCAATGACTAATCAGTTTTACGGAACAGCAGCGCGCCAGATGCTTTTGGCCTTGAACGGTTTCACTCGCAATATTTGCCAGATAAATCGCCGGCGTATGGTACACGGGCTGGGGTATCGTTAAATATTGACGTTACCACCACGAACAGCCGTATCTCGTATAGAAAACGAAATGAGAAACAACTTATTAGGTAGGCTAACACATTTTATTGTGCTTGTTGCATGGATGGGCAATAGCAGCAGTGCGTTTCCCAGAGGCCATATCAGAAACGTTCGAAAATGAGACAAATAGACAAATCTCAGTCATGGGTATTCTCTCTCACGTGTTCTGTTCAGTGTTATCTTAGAGAAGGTAATTAGGCAAAGCAGAGAACAGGAGAGGCCTGGAATAAAGGTGGATGGTAATCTGAACTGTCTCGCATAAGCATACTGCAAATCCACGATAGTGATTATATTCCCAACCTCTCGAAACTAACTGCAGGCTGGTCACTCCTTTACGACCTACCCTTTAAACTTCAATTGTGAGCAAAGTTAAGTGGATAAAGCGAAATTACGGCCCTCGGCATAGACCTTAAAGTAGGGAATTAGCATAAATCTGAATGTGATTTACGCCATCTGACTGGACTAATGTACTTGCATTTAATATAATATGATCGAAAGTGACTTCCTGATCACTGATTAATTGCATCTAGCTTGATGTAATGAAGGTACCAAATAGATTAGTTAAATACTCAGATTTATTCACAAACCCATCCGTTAACGACATATAAATTCAACTATGAGAAACGTGACAATCCTGTTTCCAAACTCAGATGTACTTTTAAGTGGACAGCAGCGTTCCTTATTTACCTATGAATTTACTACTTGCTCACTTGAGAATTTACTCTCAAATAAAACACAACGATAATTCCACTCTTTACAACCCAGCAAATTCCTGACAGAAACAGTGACTGGAAGTAGATGACTACCCCAAAAAGTCACTACTCTGCCGGTGCTGAGAATTATGCTCACCGTTAGTATGGCGTTGTTGCACCGTCGTCGACGCCGCAGCAGTGCTGGCCCTTCGTGAAGAAGACGGTGTCAGCGCTCTGTTGCAGCAGCGCGAAGATGTTTCAACCCCAACTGTGGTGCAACGCCAAGACGATCCACCATCTATAACCACCATCCATGCATTCGACCCGGGCGTCTCCGCGACCAAACCGCAAAAGAATGCGGACGCCTCCGTGACCAAACGCCTTCTCTCAAGGTGCTCACTTATGCCCTCCTAATTCCTTCTCAGAAAAACGGTGCTAGCTGCCAATTGCAAAATTAAGAAGTTCTGCTGCCCAATCGTGAGTATTCCCTCTAAGTAGAAAATCTCACCAAAATAGTGCGTCACCTTCAGACGCCAATCGCCATAAGAACATCTTCCCTACTATCAAAAAACAATGACTTCAGAGTCGCGCTCTTGACGTCACACGTTATTATGCCAACCACACGCTCTCCCACATATGCCGTTAGCCTCGCTCCTCAGGGCTCAAGAAATAAAGCAGAATCCGTACGAGACTAGACTTTGTACTTTGTCTCTTTTAGACCACGCTTTCTACAACCGGCAGATGGCTGTCTCCAAAGGAGGTCATCAAAACACAGAAATGTACCCCCGTCTCCGCACTTGACACCGCACTGCTCACCGACCGGACATTAGCCTGTGCAGTGGTATAGGTGGACAGCAGCTGACCGCCCCACAGAATGGGCGTTCCGTCTTCTGTTGTAAGAATTCGCCACCCAGGTGCCCAGTCCTTGCCCCCAGACGGTCCTGTTAGGAAGCTACGTTCCCTGATCGCCATATCAAACGAACATGCTGTTTATTAGCATGCGCACCAGAAACTTCCACAATCCAATGAGCCCACCAAGATGTTAATAAAGGAAAGAAATGACAATTGCATAGAACATCGTACTCCCAGTCAGTGTGAATTCATCTCATCAATAAAGGATCTCGTACCGATGTATCCTGTTTTCGGTCTCTGAATTACAAAATCATTCTCTAATTTTGATGAGAAAGGCATGTAAATTATTTGTTGCGTTTCAAGATGATATAGTACTGCTAAGTGAATCAAACCATGAATTGAAACGGATGTACAAGAAAATGGACGACTGTTCACGGAAGGGTGGGCTAAAAGTTAATAAGTCAAATCGGAGTTCATGCAGTAATGAAGAACACAAGAGCAGGAAGAATTTCTTGAGGTAGATGGCGCGAGGTTTAAGAGAGTTCACCAGTTCAAATACTTGGGATCTTGGATTACTAGTGGGAACAGCATAGAAATGGACATCAAGAAAGGATAGCAGTGGGAATGAAATGTATGTATTCCCTAATGGAGAACTTCAGTTCAAAATCAAGATCAGAAAACACTAAGATGAGAATCGATCACACAGTGATACACCCAGCAGTCATGTACGGTTCAGAAACGTGGAGCATGACCAAACGAGAAAAGGGAAAACTATTAACTTTTGAATGAAGAGCAATAAGGAAAATATGGGGACTGATCTTAGATAAAGAAGAATGGAAGAGGAGGAAGAACGAGGAAATCTACCTCTTGATGCTTCTACAAAAGCTGGAGAGTAAAGAATCCAGTTGGCGGGCCTGTAGTCCGTGTGCTAGAACAAACACAGATGAGGAAGGCACTTGAGGGGAAGCCAATCACCAGACGCCGGCTTGAAAACACCTGGAGGAACAGAGCACAAAACAGAAAGGAATGGAAGTAGTTTGTTCAAGGAGCACATGGTCTGTAGAGTTTGAGATCGCTGGATACGTTTGTATGCGTTGCATTTGATACGAAGTGCAACCTAGGTGGAATATTGAACTAAAACTGCAAAAGACGTGCCGGACGAAACAGCCTGTATCAGATATGTCTGTTTATCTGAGATAATGACTGCTGCGTTGGAGATAAGTACAGGTGTAGCTCCCGTCTTGAACAGTCAGCGCCGGCTTTTCCACATGACAAGCTGTGTGTAGATAGGTAAGCAGCAAGCGTTCCTCACAGCAGCTCGCATTTCAACTGCGAAACTGTTACTTTGTTATTTTTGCGTTGCTAACTAGTTTCTTATAGGGATAGGTAAATTTTTAAGACATTTCTTGATACATTTAGCACTCGTACTCACATTTTACGATCTACTGTAATATATAGTGCACCATAGTTGACTCCATCGCTGCACGGGAATTAATGTTTACAAAAGAAACAACTCAGAAAGAGGCCTCAAATAACACTTGTAAGTCTCTTTGAGGACAAACCTTCATTTTTAATCGTACCATGAAAGTTTTTCTGTACCCATCGTCCTAATACTGGTTCCGCAACCACAGTACTTCTCGATATACTCGTATGTAACAATTTGCTTTGTCGAAATATATAGAGGTTAGAACAGATATATTTTTGACTATTATTCGGCTTTCCTGAACAGAAACAGATGTATTTTCTGTAGCAATGTCGTTAGAGAGTGTTACTCAGTGCTAACAAGGGTCGGAAAATAAATTGGTCTTTCGCTTCTTAATGACGAAAACAAGTTTCAAGTCTAGAACCATTTGCAGAAATCTCAAAAACCATCACATTTGGATTTGCAATAATCACTTCCCGATGTATACCGAAGTCTCTAAATGTAGTATGCTGGCGAAATATCACCGCAGAAACACAAGAAAACACACAACAAAATGGTTCAAATGGCTCTAAGCACCATGGGACTTAACATCTGAGGTCATCAGTCCCCTACTTAAACCTAACTAACCTAAGGACATCACACACACCCATGCCCCAGGCAGGATTCGAACCTGCGACCGTAGTAGCAGCGCGGTTCCGGACTGAAGCGCCTAGAAGAGCTCGGCCACAGCGGCCGGCAAAACACACAACACAGCAGTAATATCGGAATGCTACCATCACTTGAATGATTGCCGTACAGCGATTCAGTGCTTCTGAGGTATCGCTGCAGTACTCTAAACTTAGGTTGGTTGGTTGGTTTGGGGAAGGAGACCAGACAGCGTGGTCATCGGTCTCATCGGATTAGGGAAGGATGGGGAAGGAAGTCGGCCGTGCCCTTTCAGAGGAACCATCCCGGCATTTGCCTGGAGTGATTTAGGGAAATCACGGAAAACCTAAATCAGGATGGCCGGATGCGGGATTGAACCGTCATCCTTCCGAATGCGAGTCCAGTGTCTAACCACTGCGCCACCTCGCTCGGCACTCTAAACTTAGTGAGTCATGATGTACACCCTTGATGAATGCTATGTATAATGATTCCTCACACAGGAAAATCGAATTTCAGCGATGTAGTGCCACTAATACTGTAGCTTGAGCAATGGAATTAGTTTCTAAACAGGAAGATCGTCCCGAAACAGCAGCTTAATCTCTACATCTTTTACCACACCTTTCAACTTTACAAGTGCGTTTTGATATCAGTGTTTGTCATATTAATTCGAAATCAGTATTAACTGAAAAAAGAAAAAGAACTATTCGCAATAGATATCGTGTGCTTCATAAAATCTCCTAAATTACTTCTTATGTATCTGATGTTGGTATGGCATTTTTTCATAATAGGTTAGTAAATAGTTCAAGTGGTTCAAATGGCTCTGAGCACTATGTGACTTAACTTCTGAGGTCATCAGTCCCCTAGAACTTAGAACTACTTAAACCTAACTAACCTAAGGACATCACACACATCCATGCCCGAGGCAGGATTCGAACCTGCGATCGTAGCGGTCGCGCGGTTCCAGACTGAAGCGCCTAGAACCGCTCTGTCACTAGGGGCGGCTAGTAAATAGTATAATTTGCTGTAAGTAAACTGTGAATATAATAGTGTGTGTGATTGTCCTAGCTCGAGAAATTACTACAACTGTAGGGAACAAATAATCAAAATGGCTTATGTCCATATTTTAGTTTATTATTTTTAAACTAGGTACAATTGCATTGTAACAAGAACTTAACTGACATTTATTGACATAAGGTTATTTTATTTACAATTATTGCCCCGCTGGGTATTTGAAGTTTTATTTTCTAGTTTCGGCTCAAGACTATACAAACGACAGCAACGTAACGATTTTATGGCCTTGAGAAATGTCATAATATCCTCGGAATAAAGAACTGGTGTGGCTTCCTTTGGAAAAGGATGCCAAGACGTGGTCAGTCCTCTTCGTGTCCTAATGAACTAACATTACACTGTGTGTGGCGATTGTTAAACGCTAGTTCATATGACGTTTCTGAGGAGCTTGGTGTAGGAGCAGGGGGACACAGTGTCTCAAAGGAAGACTTAATGTTGTGCGAGAGTGATGCATATGATATCCGTGGAAAATAAGGAAGCTGAATTTGAAGTCAAAGTGAGGTTGAGACAGGGGTTACTGTTTGGCGAAGGAACAGTTACTGCCACGTGAATAAAGTATTACCAAGGCGAAATAGATCATGGAGCGGCGATAGGAGTGAAAAGAGAGGTTAACGGAGAACGGTTAGACTGTTACAATTCGCTAGCTGATGGCGTGATCATATATAAGTAAATTCGCAACGAACTGGGATGTGTGGTATTATCCCCATAAGCGAAGCCTTTATTTCTTAGGCTCTTGCTTTATATTAGCTGAATATTGTAATCAGGGTAAATGAGGCCGGCGATTTCATGAGAAGTCGACCTGCCCAATGGCTGTTAACTAATCATACCAAAGTGGGATTAGTGGTCAATAAAAATGGCTATGGCGAAATGAGGACCATCTGAAAGAGCATACTACCGTGAACGTCGGGAGCGCTCTAGTTCCAGCCCAGCTCTTTGTCATTATAGCAGCAGCGAGAAGCGGTCACCGAGGACTGCAAGAGCTGTGCGTAGACGGAGAGAGAGAAGTGATATTTACACGAAAATTTCCCCTTTTCCCTTCCCGCCCCCCACCCCAGCCTCTCAATTTTCAGGAAGTTGATCGTCATAATGACACAGGTTTTGGACCAGGAGCAGATAAATTATCTAGTCTCAAATTGAGAGATATGGCCCAACAGGGAAGTGTTGACACTATAGGTAAAAGGAAAGTCAGTGACATTCACGATATTTCTGCCGATATTTATAAAATTTTTAAAAATGTTCATCACAAAATGACTATAAAATTGTTAAATTTTCGTTATATTCGGGACAGAAGTCCGTAATCAATATTAGTGTAAGAAGTGAACATCACAGACGCGAAAATGCTTTTGTATTCGTTGTGGCACGGAAGCATGCTTGAAACAAGTGCTGTGGAAGTTCATGACGATTACTGAATACTGGTTGGTATCGCAGACATGCTCTGTTGGTCACAAATCAGGGAACCACACAGGCCAGTCAAGAGTCCATAGCCGGCCGTTGTGGCCGAGCGGTTCTAGGCGCTTCAGTCCGGAATCGCGCTGCTGCTACAGTCGCTGGTTCGAATTCTGTCTCGTTCATGGATGTGTGTGATGTCCTTAGGTTAGTTAGGTTTAAGTAGTTCTAAGTGTAGGGGACTGATGACCTCAGATGTTAAGTCCCATAGTGCTCAGAGCTATTTGAAGAGTCCATTCACACCTCAAGGCGACTGTGGAGTGAAGTGCAGTGTGGGATCTTGCATTATCCTGTTGAAAAATTCGTACACTGGTCATGAAAGGTGTGACTGCAGGTTCCACCATTGTTGCCATGGACTAGCGAGCATTCAGCCTCCTTTCGACAAGTACCTTATAAGTCCTGTTGTCATTCAATAGCTTCCACGACCCGTTTCCAGGAGCTTGAGAGGTATGGCTCTTAAGAATCGGTGGTTCCTGAGACCTTCCACCAGGTCGTCTACTGACACGTTGACGTAGATCTGATAGCCACAAACAGAAACCAGACTTATCACTGGACCCCACTGAACACCACTCAACGTCCCATTTTACTCTGGCTCTACACTAAGCAAGTCTATTATCTGTGGTATGGTTTCAGCGGGAGTTGGTGCATGGTAGCTCGAGATCTCAGCCCAGCTTACAATCAGCTGTTCCAGATTGTTCATAATAACATCCTTTCTGTAGAATTTTGATGAGGACTGACTCCACAGTCTAAATTTGTGAATGAAGTCATTCCACGATTGCAATTCCAACACTTTGTCGTTGTCAATCGTTAGGGGATGTTAGACACCAATTCTTTCTTTCTTTCTTTCTTTCTTTCTTTTGCTTTCGCTGTAGTCCCGCAGCGATCGCATGGTTACAACGGATTTGGCAATGTTAGTGTTAGGGATGGCTGGATGCCCTTCCTGCCGCCACCCCATACCCCCCAGGACGGAATCAGTGTACCCCAACAATCTGAGTCTAGTGTAAATCCTGAAATAGTGCGGACGCGTTGCAAATGTCTGCGACGCGTGTAACTGAGGCGGAACATGGGGACCAGCCCGGTATTCACCTAGCAGGATGTGGAAAACCGCCTAAAAACCACATCCAGGCTGGCCGGCTCACCGGCCCTCGTCGGTAATCCGTCGGGCGGATTCGATTCGGGGCCGGCGCGCCTATCCGAGTCCAAGAAGCAATGCGTTAGCACGCTCGGCTACCCTGGCGGGTCGGATGTTCAATTTACAACGTTAAATTATTACGTACTAGAACATAGTTTCCAGCAATCTGAAACCAAATGCCCATGATGGTAAAAGTATAGCCGCTCTTCCACATACCATATCAACATGAATCACGTGCGAAGCACAAAAGCAGTAGTCACCTTGCGTAAAAATAAAAAGAATAAAATAAAAACGACGTCCATAATTATTCACAGCCATATGCGGAATGACTTCATTCAACGCTTTGTGCAGCCTCTTCTCGTATTTCAACTGTTGTAATCTGCGTATTGGTCACAGCCAGTTGAGCGACCTGAGGATCGCACTGTGGCGTGGTACTTCAGGAAGAACACGTGTGTACTGTTCTTACCACGCTGTTGTCCTGTCTCGTCACCACTCGTTATGTAGTCATTGCACTACAGCAAGTATGTTTGGGATCAGTCAGTATGGTGCTCCCATGTCCCTCATCCCACTGACTGGACCTTTCACAAAGTCCGAAAGATAACGTTAACCTGCAGGTCTCAGACACGGTGCACGTCCTCGGGGCAAGATGTGTTGCGATCTCCGATGAAAATTTCCAGGAACGGTAGACACACCTTGTAAACGTCATGAACTTACACCATTCTTCATCTTGAGAGGCACCCACATGCCTTGCTCATACTGTGGCATCAAGCAGTCAGGCCTGCAAGATGAGTGGTCTGCCAAGCGAGTGGATTCATTCTTATTTATCGAGTAACATGAACTCTTGTGCTCACAATTAACTTACAAGTTATCCTCCTATATGAATAATACGCAACGGAAACGCACATCTGACTATCAGTAATTTACAGAACTCTGACTGTTCACTGCGCACTGGCAATACCACATTTTCTTTTCTTTTTATTTAACGGCTTTTATCAACACGTGGCCATCGCACTGAATATGAGTGGCGCACATATTATAAATTCTGGATATCATGACAACATACAATTCGAAGGAATAGGCCACCAATCTTTTTCTTTTCACTATCTTATTTATTCCGATAAATTCTGTAACCTAAACACACAAATTCTATAACCTACAACAATAACACACGAGAAATTCCGCCCAGTGGGCATGGCTTTACATTGGTGAATCTCTATCTTATGGTCTCGTAATTATTTAACGCTACAGTGCACTTTCTGGATAGGATGGTGGATCATTTATTATTTCTCACACTTCGACTCTCACAATCATCATCACGAAACTTTCCTCCAGACCGAGCAGTACAAAAGGAACACGCATAACCCACTACCTCTGAAACTACCTTGCTACTCTCCCATGCAAACCACACATACTTAAATTACATGACATACACCACACTACAACATGAAATACTACACAGGGAATAGTCACAACATTATCACTTTCAGCTTTCCCACTTCAATTAATATTTATCCCAGTTTCACACGACACTGCCCCATTTCGTAATTCTAGTTTCCTACTATGAACTCTGGAGATATAAGCACGTCTTCCGGTGCAATGCAAGCCATGTGGCGTTGCTGGATAGACGGCTGATTCACCTTGCTTCTCTCTCAGAGTATTATAGTTTGAATCAAGCGTCACACGGAAACATATCTCGCAAAGTAATATTAAGAACATATTCATCACACACACGAGTCCTCAACTGATACCATGGACGAGTACTTCTCTTTATCCTTTGTCTCATGCACAGATTGAGACTCACACAGTACTCACCACGTGGAAGTACTCGTCTCTAATTTCAAGTCCTGCACACGCCATTTCTTAAATATTTCAACTTATAGTACACACGCTAGTAATTCAGCTTAACTTAAGCACACGGAAGTATTTCAACTTATTGCTACACGTGGTTTCATTGTGACCGTTAGTCACTTCCGAAGATTACTACGATCCCATTAATATTACCTGCCTGACATTTAATTCTCCCCACAAAAGTTCCTGAAATAGAGAAATTATTATTTCAAACTACTCTTAAATATTCCACATGCATACCATGTCTCCACTCTTTTGTCTTTACGGAGCGCACCTAAGACAGGTCTTAACAGCACAAGATCCAGCGGCCCGGTCAGCCACATTTCAGGCGCTCAAAGCTCAGGTAAATTTCATCCCTTTGGTCTCACCAAAGGTGGCGAAAGGATCGTCTCAAAGATGATCATATATTCACATTCACTATCTGCAGTTAGCAGACGACCATACATTCATTCATTTCACAGATCTCACCAAACTGGATGTAGGTATTTATTTTGTGGGAGTGCACATGTGATCAATTAAATAAATAAATTGTCATTCTTTCCCACACTGGTATCCGGCTTCGCTGTATTAATTGAAATTGAGTTATTTTACAAAAAAATGTGTTGTTCTGACAAAAATAATGAAGTATGTTGTACCTATTTTCAATGTCGGACGGTACTGTACCCTTTCAATCTGTAGGATTTGTTTTTTTTTTCTGTACTGAAAATGAGTTCGATTAAGGATGAAGTTTTTATTAACACATCACGGAAATTCTAGACTATCTGTTGGCTAGCGTTCGGTCGAGTTGTCACTTCTGTAACACTTTCCACTTCCGTGAGTGTATGCGAACTGTGAAATCATTTACGTACTTTGGGATACAGAGAATGCAGTTTCGTTGCAAGTATAGTTAGAGGCAGTAAAGGGACAGAACATGTGTCTTACTACTGATGTGACATTTAGCCTTATGCGAGCAGCTGATCATTACAGTCTCACCTGATTCCATGGCTCCCGTTATTATTCGCACATCAAAGATTTTAACAGTAGTAATTTCTACGTCACGTGACAAAGAAACGCTCACACACTCAGCGGTCACAGACACTCATAGACCCCACAGTGAATGACGAGCAGATCATCGATTTCATCCTTCGTCACTCACAAACAGAAACATAGGCGGGTACTAGCCTATTCGTGAATGGGACATTGTGCCCTGGGAGTAAATCAAAGATGGTACTGTGGGACGGCGGGTTTATTAATTGTTATATAAATGTTTTGTAGGAACGATGCATTTCCCAGCCGATGCACCATATGTGGGGCGGCGGGTGAAAATTAGTTGTTAATTATAAATGTAGAAAATATGCATTTCCCAGCCGATTAGCAACTTATGTGGGGCGGCGGGTGCAATTATTGTTATTAAATGTTCCTTTTATTTATTTATTTATGCTGTTTGCCGTTCTCAACACTGGCTCTCAAACTACAATATTGGCAACCAGAAAGTGATTAGCAAAACGTGAAGCCTGTAATTAGAATTCCTAGTGCACACTTCATCTGAGAAATACATTTATAGCTACAGCTTATAGCTCTGAGGAATTAGGAGATTGTCTGGGATTCATAATCAAAAACGATTCTCTCTCAAATATTCACTATATTCTGAAAGTCACAGACCAAAAAGAATCCACACAATCCAACTACCAGAGCAGTTCAGAGTCTAATGCGCTGATGCAACTATAACTGTTCAAATTAAATGTTTAAGTGAATGCTCGCCGTAATTTGATGATAATGTTCATCTAACGCCATGCTAAATAATGGTAGAATGTCTGTCCCGTGGCGGCACATGAAAATACGTCATACACAAACTGAAGATAGATCATTAAAGTCATCCCAGAATTAACACTTCACTCGAAAGCAATTTAATGGTTACGCATATCTCGAGTAACTTATTACGGCATCCGAGGCTGTTTATAGCAATGATACCGAGGCGACGCGACTCCCGGCACAGGTGGTGCGCTAATCAGCGTCTGGAGAGAACTGGGGCCTTTTTCTCTCGCGCAGCGTTCTTACATATAAAGCCGCAGTGCGAACGGCTAAGGGAACGCCTGATCAAATCCGCTCTCCCGACTAGCCGCTGGGCTAGTAATGCGTCACTTTAAGTTATTGAATAAATCATTGCTTCCTTTGCTGATGGCCGATGAAGCTCTCAATTTAAATGTGCAATCAGCACACAGGTAAGTAATCATAATAAATGTCTGACGTGGCTAAGTCAAATATTTTGGGCGAGAGAATTAATTTAATTACACTACACGCAGTAGACGAGCTCTGAACTTGCCCTTTGGAGATACGCTATCGCTATAGTTTTATAGTTATTCAGTTGAAACTTCTCACATCTTTATGATTATAGCGGATCTCCCTTCTACTTAAATTTAAACATCCTAGCCTTATTTATTCGCCTACTTCTTGCCTATCTTGCTTCCTTAATTTCTAAGACAAAAACCAGAAAATCATGAATTTCAACTAAAATTTTAATTTGTGAGATCCAGAATACTGTTTCTACTAAATTATTATGAAAAAGGAATCTAAATATAAATTTTTAAGTTTCTAGCTCTTTTCTGTTGCGCCAATGATTTTTACAGAAAAACATCCAAATTTCGAAAATGGTTAAAGTTATTGAACTGATATTCAACACATATTGATTTAGTATTACTCCTGAAATGCTAGAAATGTTTCAGGTTATTTACTTGATTTTTAAGGTATTGCGCAACATTTATGACGTCAGAGCTAGTTACAGCGGACTGGCTGGCACACAATGGAAAGACTGATGTGAATTTTATACGGCGTGAGTAGGCTGCTTCCCTACAGTACCAATCGGCCAGCTCTGTAGTTTCGACCAACGTTTTTCGTGGTTGTAAGGCAAATGCCGCAGCTGTTCAAATGGTTCAAACGGCTCTGAGCACTATTGGACTTAACAGCGGAGGTCATCAGTGCCCTAGAACTTAGAACTACTTAAGCCCAACTAACCTAAAGACATCACACACATCCATGCCCGAGGCAGGATTCGAACCTGCGACCGTAGCGGTCGCGCGGTTCCCGACTGAAGCGCCTAGAACCGCTCGGCCACTCCGGCCGGCGCCGCAGCTGTGAACCTCGTCCCAAGTATTCTCGATTGGGCACTTCTTTGCCACACCCTCAGCTCACTGATGTATGGCCGAAAAGAATCGGGAGACGGATAATGATCCACTCTACCCGATTTCATACGAAATGAAAAATGTGAAAAAGAGAAAAAAAGTCTATACTGCAGATAAACGTTGGCGTACAAAACAAGCGACTCTACCACAAATATCCATACCTATATAACAGAAATCCCAGTTATATATATGTGTGTTTACATCCACAGTTACAATATCATATAATTAAATCATTCAGTGCAGCAACAACATAGACATTTTTCTCTCTCCCTCTCTGTCTCTCTCCCTGCCCCCCCCCCCCTCTCTCTCTCTCTCTCTCTCTCTCTCTCTCTCTCTCTCTCTCTCTCTCTCTCTCTCTCCCTCCCCCCTCCCTCCCTCCCTCTCCCTCGCCTCCATGAAAACTCATAGTTCAGTCATTCTGCTCATAGAATGTACCTCTCATAGGTTCCTTTTTTTCCGTTTCCAGACTGACTTTAGCTTATAGCTGAATATCTGAATATATTCGAATCTCTGTCTTCCACAACTGTTTGTCGTGTCCTGACGTAAGTGGGATTGGGAGAAAAGGGGTTACATCTACATCTACATTGATACTCCGCAAGCCACCCAACGGTGTGTGGCGGAGGGCACTTTACGTGCCACTGTCATTACCTCCCTTTCCTGTTCCAGTCGCGTATGGTTCGCGGGAAGAACGACTGTCTGAAAGCCTCCGTGCGCGCTCTAATCTCTCTAATTTTACATTCGTGATCTCCTCGGGAGGTATAAGTAGGGGGAAGCAATATATTCGATACCTCATCCAGAAACGCACCCTCTCGAAACCTGGCGAGCAAGCTACACCGCGATGCAGAGCGCCTCTCTTGCAGAGTCTGCCACTTGAGTTTATTAAACATCTCCGTAACGCTATCACGGTTACCAAATAACCCGGTGACAAAACGCGCCGCTCTTCTTTGGATCTTCTCTATCTCCTCCGTCAACCCGACCTGGTACGGATCCCACACTGATGAGCAATACTCAAGTATAGGTCGAACGAGTGTTTTGTAAGCCACCTCCTTTGTTGATGGACTACATTTTCTAAGCACTCTCCCAATGAATCTCAACCTGGTACCCGCCTTACCAACAATTAATTTTATATGATCATTCCACTTCAAATCGTTCCGTACGCACACGCCCAGATATTTTACAGAAGTAACTGCTAACAATGTTTGTCCCGCTATCATATAATCATACAATAAAGGATCCTTCTTTCTATGTATTCGCAATACATTACATTTGTCTATGTTAAGGGTCAGTTGCCACTCCCTGCACCAAGTGCCTATCCGCTGCAGATCTTCCTGTATTTCGCTACAATTTTCTAATGCAGCAACTTCTCTGTATACTACAGCATCATCCGCGAAAAGCCGCATGGAACTTCCGACACTATCTACTAGGTCATTTATATATATTGTGAAAAGCAATGGTCCCATAACACTCCCCTGTGGCACGCCAGAGGTTACTTTAACGTCTGTAGACGTCTCTCCATTGATAACAACATGCTGTGTTCTGTTTGCTAAAAACTCTTCAATCCAGCCACACAGCTGGTCTGATATTCCGTAGGCTCTTACTTTGTTTATCAGGCGACAGTGCGGAACTGTATCGAACGCCTTCCGGAAGTCAAGAAAAATAGCATCTACCTGGGAGCCTGTATCTAATATTTTCTGGGTCTCATGAACAAATAAGGCGAGTTGGGTCTCACACGATCGCTGTTTCCGGAATCCATGTTGATTCCTACATAGTAGATTCTGGGTTTCCAGAAATGACATGATACGCGAGCAAAAAACATGTTCTAAAATTCTACAAGAGATCGACGTAAGAGATATAGGTCTATAGTTTTGCGCATCTGCTCGACGACCCTTCTTGAAGACTGGGACTATCTGTGCTCTTTTCCAATCATTTGGAACCCTCCGTTCCTCTAGAGACTTGCGGTACACGGCTGTTAGAAGGGGGGCAAGTTCTTTCGCGTACTCTGTGTAGAATCGAATTGGTATCCCGTCAGGTCCAGTGGACTTTCCTCTATTGAGTGATTCCAGTTGCTTTTCTATTCCTTGGACACTTATTTCGATGTCAGCCATTTTTTCGTTTGTGCGAGGATTTAGAGAAGGAACTGCAGTGCGGTCTTCCTCTGTGAAACAGCTTTGGAAAAAGGTGTTTAGTATTTCAGCTTTACGCGTGTCATCCTCTGTTTCAATGCCATCATCATCCCGTAGTGTCTGGATATGCTGTTTCGAGCCACTTACTGATTTAACGTAAGACCAGAACTTCCTAGGATTTTCTGTCAAGTCGGTACATAGAATTTTACTTTCGAATTCAATGAACGCTTCACGCATAGCCCTCCTTACGCTAACTTTGACATCGTTTAGCTTCTGTTTGTCTGAGAGGTTTTGGCTGCGTTTAAACTTGGAGTGGAGCTCTCTTTGCTTTCGCAGTAGTTTCCTAACTTTGTTGTTGTACCACGGTGGATTTTTCCCGTCCCTCACAGTTTTACTCGGCACGTACCTGTCTAAAACGCATTTTACGATTGCCTTGAACTTTTTCCATAAACACTCAACATTGTCAGTGTCGGAACAGAAATTTTCGTTTTGATCTGTTAGGTAGTCTGAAATCTGCCTTCTATTACTCTTGCTAAACAGATAAACCTTCCTCCCTTTTTTTATATTCCTATTAACTTCCATATTCAGGGATGCTGCAACGGCCTTATGATCACTGATTCCCTGTTTTGTACATACAGAGTCGAAAAGTTCGGGTCTGTTTGTTATCAGTAGGTCCAAGATGTTATCTCCACGAGTCGGTTCTATGTTTAATTGCTCGAGGTAATTTTCGGATAGTGCACTCAGTATAATGTCACTCGATGCTCTGTCCCTACCACCCGTCCTAAACATCTGAGTGTCCCAGTCTATATCTGGTAAATTGAAATCTCCACCTAAGACTATAACATGCTGAGAAAATTTATGTGAAATGTATTCC
The DNA here is from genome assembly GCF_023864345.2 of Schistocerca serialis cubense. Taxonomy (NCBI): domain Eukaryota; kingdom Metazoa; phylum Arthropoda; class Insecta; order Orthoptera; family Acrididae; genus Schistocerca; species Schistocerca serialis. The sequence continues at coordinate 329,312,789 of NC_064638.1, read as the reverse complement.
AAATTTTCTCTCAGTTGTTCTGCCACTAATGCTGCTGAGTCGGGAGGTCGGTAAAAGGAGCCAATTATTAACCTAGTTCGGTTGTTTAGTGTAACCTCCACCCATAATAATTCACAGGAACTATCCACTTCTACTTCACTACAGGATAAACTACTACTAACAGCGACGAACACTCCACCACCGGTTGCATGCAATCTATCCTTTCTAAACACCGTCTGTACCTTTGTAAAAATTTCGGCAGAATTTATCTCTGGCTTAAGCCAGCTTTCTGTACCTATAACGATTTCAGCTTCGGTGCTTTCTATCAGCGCTTGAAGTTCCGGTACTTTGCCAACGCAGCTTCGACAGTTGACAATTACAATACCGATTGCTGCTTGGTCCCCGCATGTCCTGACTTTGCCCCGCACCCGTTGAGGCTGTTGCCCTTTCTGTACTTGCCCAAGGCCATCTAACCTAAAAAACCGCCCAGCCCACGCCACACAACCCCTGCTACCCGTGTAGCCGCTTGTTGCGTGTAGTGGACTCCTGATCTATCCAGCGGAACCCAAAACCCCACCACCCTATGGCGCAAGTCGAGGAATCTGCAGCCCACACGGTCGCAGAACCGTCTCAGCCTCTGATTCAGACCCTCCACTCGGCTCTGTACCAAAGGTCCGCAGTCAGTCCTGTCGACGATGCTGCAGATGGTGAGCTCTGCTTTCATCCCGCTAGCGAGACTGGCAGTCTTCACCAAATCAGATAGCCGCCGGAAGCCAGAGAGGATTTCCTCCGATCCATAGCGACACACATCATTGGTGCCGACATGAGCGACCACCTGCAGATGGGTGCACCCTGTACCCTTCATGGCATCCGGAAGGACCCTTTCCACATCTGGAATGACTCCCCCCGGTATGCACACGGAGTGCACATTGGTTTTCTTCCCCTCTCTTGCTGCCATTTCCCTAAGGGGCCCCATTACGCGCCTGACGTTGGAGCTCCCAACTACCAGTAAGCCCACCCTCTGCGACTGCCCGGATCTTGCAGACTGAGGGGCAACCTCTGGAACAGGACAAGCAGCCATGTCAGGCCGAAGATCAGTATCAGCCTGAGACAGAGCCTGAAACCGGTTCGTCAGACAAACTGGAGAGGCTTTCCGTTCAGCCCTCCGGAATGTCTTTCGCCCCCTGCCACACCTTGAAACGACCTCCCACTCTACCACAGGTGAGGGATCAGCCTCAATGCGGGCAGTATCCCGGGCAACCACAGTCTTAGTCCGATCAGGGGATGCGTGGGACGAGCTGGCCGTCCCCGACAAACCCCCATCCGGACCCCCACAGTGATGCCCATTGGCAACAGCCTCAAGCTGTGTGACCGAAGCCAACACTGCCTGAAGCTGGGAGCGAAGGGATGCCAACTCAGCCTGCATCCGAACACAGCAGTTGCAGTCCCTATCCATGCTAAAAACTGTTTTGCAAAGAACGTCTGAACTAATCTACAGAGAGCGCAAACAAATCGACAAAATTTAAACGGTTATTAAAATACAAGATTGCCTAGTAAATGCAGTAATGCTGCTACTTGCGCACTGCTGACACTGCTCGGAGGCGGAAGGAGACTACGCGAATTTACACTATTCAGGTACTAAAACGCGATGCTACAACTCTTAAATACTATAATACGCCCGAAATTTATGAATTAAACAATGCAAGTACCAAAAACACGCAAAGAAATTAAGAATTAAACTATGTAACAAATGAGTGAGCTAGGAGTATACGACTTGCTGCTGCAGCTGCTTATCCAACGGCGGCAGGGAGCACACTGACTGCGACCAACCGACACTGGCAGTTCAAAACAAAACAGTAGACAAACGACTACGCGAATTTACACTATTCAGGTACTAAAACGCGATGCTACAACTCTCAAATACTATAATACGCCCGAAATTTATGAATTAAACAATGCAAGTACCAAAAACACGCAAAGAAATTAAGAATTAAACTATGTAACAAATGAGTGAGCTAGGAGAATACGACTTGCTGCTGCAGCTGCTTATCCAACGGCGGCAGGGAGCACACTGACTGCGACCAACCGACACTGGCAGTTCAAAACAAAACAGTAGACAAACGACTACGCGAATTTACACTATTCAGGTACTAAAACGCGATGCTACAACTCTCAAATACTATAATACGCCCGAAATTTATGAATTAAACAATGCAAGTACCAAAAACACGCAAAGAAATTAAGAATTAAACTATGTAACAAATGAGTGAGCTAGGAGAATACGACTTGCTGCTGCAGCTGCTTATCCAACTGACGTTACTGGTCAGTCTGCGCTCCCGAGCGGTACAGATCGGAAGGCAGAAGGACAATTGACAGTGAACGCATTTAATTGTTTTCTTCTATCTGAACCAACACTAGTGCAGGCATTTACTAGAAATGCAGGTGGTGAGACTTGGTAGGGAACTCATTGTGGGGATTCTTGGACAAACAGGATTTTGAAATAGTTGTTTATTCCAGACAGGACTAACTAATACACTGGAGGCTAGTTCTAGGGTTAGAAAAAGCATGAATAACACTGTTACAACATAAGCCAATGCAGAAGTCCCAGGAGTGGATGCTAATCACAGTAGCAACCACTAGCAGCATCTTAAGGCAACAACTTAATTGCAAAACAAAACATATTTAATGTGACACTGTTCACTGAGGCACTCCAAGTGAGAGAGCAGACTTACGCGAAGCTGGACCGAGGCTGGAGTCAACGGACGCAGATTCGGTACCCAGATCGTCTGACTGAGAACTCCGCCAAAATGCGGAATGTAGGGGTTTTAAAGAGTCGCGTGGGGGCACTGTTTTTCCCACTCAAAGCCACCCAGCCAATCCCTCAGGTCTCTTGCAGGCGCCTGCCAATCACGGTTTAGTTAGGTCCCCTCTACTGCTCGTAAGGCGGGGACGTTAATGCAGTTGCACTAATGCAGTCCGTATTTGGTATCAGCATTGTTCAGCTGAAGGCTAAACGTAACTGCTCTGCCAAATAAGGCTTGCAACATTATTGTTATACGTCATTTAGCCCCGCACTTAGGGCTCCCCAGAGTAGGGACTGCTAGGTCAACAGTTTTTTGGGCGTTTTCGCTCTTTCTAACCCTTGTGAGCCTACTGACGTTGCTGTTCTCAGGGCTGGTATCAAGATAGCTTTATACGCTAGTACCTGCCTGTTGGTAAACAAAGTTTTTCGGTGGCAACCTATCACAGCGTCTAGACGACATATGAAGTTACATGTTAACTCCTTGAAGAGTAACTAGCGCCCTGGGACCACGTCTGGGGGCGTCTGCATTTTTGCGAGGCTCTCCCCTTACGGTTTACTTCGTGTAACAATATCTCTCCTAGTTTCGTCTGCCCTCAGCATCGTCTCTGCTTCCGCGCCTTGGAACGTCTGTCCTCCTTTCCCACAGCTTCAAGATAACACTACAGTAGCAAGGAATAATCAATATATTACAGGTTTTTGTCCTCTAATGCCATGGAACGTATTCTCCCTTGTCTTAACGCACGTCCTACCAGTCTGCCCTGTCTTCTAGGTAATGTTTTCGAAACATTCCTCTCCTTGCCGATTCTGCGATGAACCCCCTCATTGCTTTCTCAGTTCGTTTAATTTTTAGCATCCTTCTCTAACATGCATGTCAAGTGCTTCGATTCTCTTATTTTTCAAATTTCTCGCAGCAGTACCGATTCACTTTCATACTCTTGATCTTCAAAAATTCTGTAGTTGCACTCGGCCTTAAAGCTACATTCAGCTTCCTTGTAAGAAGGTGTAGACAGCCTAAGAAGATTATTTAGATTCTTGTTCGTGGTGGAACATTCACACTTAATGATCCTTGGAGGTACAGTGTTCCATATGAAGCTAAGATAACACGAACGTTCAGAATTGGTCAACTGAGGATTTATATTTTTTTCTGTTGAGCTAGTGAGATCCCAACAACTATAGTCACATCTCACTTAATCTCTTACAGGATGGGCACACGAAATACATGTAGTATCGTATTCGTGCAGTAGTGTTTCAAATCCTTGAACAGCCGTTTTCCATCTCTACATGTGTTGGCTTGAAAGTCGGTACAGTTCAGCACCATTTGGAAGTGGGATGCACAACGCTCTCCCACCCATTCTTATCTTCCTACACTACTGGCCATTAAAATTGCTACACCACGAAGATGACCTGCTACAGACGCCAAATTTAACCGACAGGAAGAAGAAGAAGAAGATATGCAAATGATTAGCTTTTCAGAGCATTCACACAAGGTTGGCGCCGATGGCGACACCTACAACGTGCTGACATGAGGAAAGTTTCCAACCAGTTTCTCATACACAAACAGCAGTTGACCGGCGTTGCCTGGTGAAACGATGTTGTGACGCCTCGTGTAAGGACGAGAAATGCGTACCATCACGTTTCCGACTTTGATAAAGGTCTGATTGTACCCTATCGCGATTGCGGTTTATCGTATAGCGACATTGGTGCTCGCATTGGTCTAGATCCAATGACTGTTAGCACAATATGGAATCGGTGGGTTCAGGAGGGTAATATGGAACGCCGTGCTGGATCCCAACGGCCTCGTATCACTAGCAGTCGAGATGACAGGCATCTTATCCGCATGGCTGTAACGTACCGTGCAGCTACGTCTCGATCCCTGAGTCAGTTGATGGGGACGTTCGCAAGACAACAAGCATCTGTACGAACAGTTCGACGACGATTGCAGCATCATGGACTATCAGCTCGGAGACCATGGCTGCGGTTACCCTTGACGCTGCATCACAGACAGGAGCGCCTGCGATGGTGTACTCAACGACGAACCTGGGTGCACGAATGGCAAAACGTCATTTTTTCGGATGAATCCAGGTTCTGTTTACAGCATCATGATGGTCGCATCCGTGTTTGGCGACATAGCGGTGAACGCACATTGGAAGCGTGTATTCGTCATCACCATACTGGCGTATCACCCGGCAGGATGGTATGAGGTGCCATTGGTTACACGTCTTGGTCACCTCTTGTTCGGACTGACGCCACTTTGAACAGTGGACGTTACATTTCAGGTGTGTTACGACCCTTGGCTCCACCCTTCATTAAATCCCATCGAAACCCTACATTTCAGCAGGTCCTGTACGGGCCTTTCTGGATACAGAAAACGTTCGACTGCTGCCCTCGCCATCACATTCTCCAGATCTCTCACCAATTGAAAACGTCTGGTCAATGGTGGCCGAGCAACTGATGATGAACTGTGGTATCGTGTTTAAGCTGCATGGGCATCTGTACCTGTACACGCCATCCAAGCTCTGTTTGATTCAATGCCCAGGCGTATCAAGGCCGTTGTTATGGCCAGAGGTGGTTGTTCTGGGTACTGATTTCTCAGGATCTATGCACCCAAATTGCGTGAAAATGTAATCACATGTCAGTTCTAGTATAATATATTCGTCCAATGAATACCCGTTTATCATCTGCATTTCTTCTTGGTGTAGCAATTTTAATGGCCAACAGTATTTTTTGGAGCCACTTCCTCTCATTTGAGAATCAGTCAACCTCAAGAATCTGGAAGTGCCTCGTTCTAGTTCTCCAACCAAAGAAAAGTCCATATCAGTATAGGTAATTTGTCTCTAAGCTGATCCCTCGCCTTAGGATTGGGTGTAATAAGACAATAGTGTACTCGTGCCTGTTTCCTCAGTCATGTCCTTCCAAACAATGTGTGGTTGTAACGAAATGTAAGTTAGCCTTTTGCATCGTTTCTTCTCCCTGCAGGATGGCCGTGCTCAGGTACCTGACGTTGCTGGTGGCGGTGGTGTCGGTGCTGGTGTGGCTGAAGCTGAACCAGACTCCGGCGGTGCCGCGGCTGGACAGCACCTGGTGGGTGACTCGCCGCCCCGAGAAGGCCGACGGCTCCATCCGGCCCTTCACCATCAACATCTCAGACAGTGTAAGCCGATACTGTTCAGCTCACCCCTAAGTCAGCGAGCACCCAAGTGTATTTCCAACAACAAATTTAGATACACTTTCCTGGAGCACACTTAAAGTTACGTGTACATTTGGTGATGACTCTCCATCCAAAATTACTCGCTATGCCCTCCATAGCAAAAAATCTTCAGTGCACTTACAAATTTCGTTTGATACTCCATACGAATGCACTTTCGTTAGTAAACGTTGCTGTGATAATGAGTCAAATGTGAACCGTGAATTTACTTACAAAACTTTTTCTTAAGAATTTACTTTATTTACTAGCGATTCATCAAGAACATTAACACATTTGATCACACTCTGTGAGCGTGGAAGTAGTTGCCAGTGGGTAACTGATGAAAACAAATCAAATTTCTTTCAACAAATAGAAATTTATTCCTAAAAACGTTTTTTTTTTTTAGAAACAGATTTAAAATTATAATCAGAAAGTTCCCTCTAAATATCAAGTTACAATTTATTCAGAGGCATGAAGAACAAATTTTTGACAGTATGAGCTTTCAGGCTGAGAACCTTGCCGCTCCCTTTTGACACGGCCGTAGTCAAGACCGCTCACAGCAACCTCTGAAAGACTACGCTGGTGGAAATCTGCAACCCACCGTATTGCTTTAAACTAAAAATTTTAACAACTCACACAAGCACATAAACTATGTACCCCATGGGAGGGATGGAAATGGTACAAAACACTAACATTAAAAGATTAACTTGCCACCGATGGTGCAACTTGATTTAAAAAAAAAAAACTCTTACGATGGAACGGTGGCAATTTTTTATATATATATATATATATATATATATATATATATTAAGTTTCCGTAATTTTTTTAAACAACGACAACTTAGTTACACGAAAGCAGTGTTTCAGCTATTCTCTTACGTAGTCATCAAAAGAACTGAGACACTTGTCATATCGTGCAATCAGCTTCTGTATTTCTGTGTCGTAGAAGTTTGCCGTCTGTGAGCCGAAAGAGCAAGTGAGAGTCGTCCGCTTGGTTTCCAGGGTCAAGTAAGAAATCCACATCTCATTGACCGTGACGATCCAGTCGAGGAACTCGTCGCCGTCATCATGATGCCGCTGCAGAAATGTCAGTGCTGCCCCAAGGCGTTTCGTTTTGTGCTCGGGTGTCAGGTTTTTGGCACGCAAATGGCAGACAATTTCTTGAACAGCAGGTGGTTAGCGACGATTTCATGCAAGAAAGATCGCGATATCTGCGGAAATTAGCTGCTGAGCTCCGTAATCATGAAGCGACGGTTCTGCAGGATACGCTGCCGCGCCAGCTCAACGAGAAGGTCACTGCTGAGGGACGGTCGTCCACTGCGCCGTTTATCAATGATACTTTGATGACCTTCGGAAAAAAACTTACACCAGCGAAGCACCAACTGTTTGAGCATGGTTTTCTTCCCGTAGACCCAACAGATGAATTTTGATGGCGCTATGTTTTGTGTATTAAAGAACCTTATCACTGGCCGAGCCTCGTAGGCGGCGGAAGAACGAATAAGAGACACCATTCTGGGGCTCTGGTGTCGCAGTACTGGCACCTTTTCGGCCGGCATTTAAGTGTCACGTCACAGATCTGTGGTGCATGCGCTATCTTCCCAGCTAAATACGTCTACTTTAAAGGAAACAACATCGGGAAACTTACTTTCTGGATGTAACTCGAGTGGACCCAAAATTGAACTTTATGGGACTCTCATTGTGATTTCTCCTCAGTAACCAAAATTTTCTGCCCTTCCAACATTGTTTGAATTTATCTGATACATTTATGCTTTCTTGGAGACATATTGTGTCTCGACTTTATCTTAGCTAAGAATAGAAGCTGAAGAAATGAATCAAAATTTATGCTTGTTTTGCTGAGAAGTTAATTGTAGTTTGTGTTAGCTCTGTTAGCCAGGATTGTGTAGTGGATAGCACATCTGCCTTATAAGAAAGAGACCTGGTTTCAAGTCCTGGCTTGGGCACAAATTTTAATTCATTACTTCAGCTTTTATCTTTATTGTTTGAAATATTCAGCACAACTTCTTGAATTCAGCTTGTTAAGTAGGTATCAAATCAGTTATGTGTAAAGCCATCAGTGCCGTAAAAGCTGAGTTTTGGAGAGTGTATGTAACAAGCCCTTAACAACCAAATGCCTTAGAAATATCACAAAAATACCAACTGGTGATATTTTATTATTTAAGGCTCGTAATATTTGATGAGTGAATGTGTAAATAGCATTCTCACTCGAGCAACCCTTCTGAAATCCAAAGCAAATTATTTATACTTAAATATGAGACTACTCTTGAGTATTGTACATTACTTCTTCGAATATTTTGGAAAAGATGTCAGTAAGGAAATTCGATGTAATTATTTAAGTGTTTCTTGTCAGACATTTAGAAAAGAAGTTTAACAACTGCATATTTTAATATGCCTGGAAAAATTCCCTGCGTCATTGATCCATTCCATATATCACTAAGGACTTTACTTATTAAGTTAAAACATTTTTTTAGAATTCTGTTTGAAAGTCCATCAACACCATATGAGCTTTTGTATCGTAGAATTTTTATAATTGTATTAATTTCAATGAACAATATTAGAGTTACTTCTAGTTCCTTAACTTTCACGATGTCATACTAGAAGAGTGAGAGCTGGGTTATCACATGACAATTTTTTTTAATTCTGTGATGGCTGGCGTGGGGATCATTCTGTTGGAGATACCTATAATATACTGCCTGACAAAATGTGGAAGGGGGGATTGAAACAAAATGTTCAAATGTGTGTGAAATCTTATGGGATTTAACTGCTAAGGTCATCAGTCCCTAAGCTTACACACTACTTAACCTAAATTATCCTAAGGACAAACACACACACCCATGCCCGAGGGAGGACTCGAACTCCGCCGGAACCAGCCGCAGAAATGAAACATCACGGGTTGAGAGGGTATACGATGTTATTTCAGCGACGATTATATCGAGTCAAACTTACAAAGAAGTTGGCAGTACGAGCCCACTCACCAGTATGTCGTTGCACCCTCCGTTGCCTGGATGCATGCACTGATTCGGTTGGGAAGGGTGTCAAGAGCCGTTGTATCACAGCCTGAGGCAAGACGGCTCAAAAAAAAAAAAATGGTTCAAATGGCTCAGCACTATGGGACTTAACATCTTAGGTCATCAGTCCCCTAGAACTAAGAACTACGTAAACCTAACTAACCTAAGGACATCACACACATCAATGCCCGAGGCAGGATTCGAACCTGCGACCGTAGCAGTCCCGCGGTTCCGGACTGCAGCGCCTAGAACCGCACGACCACCGCGGCCGGCCTAAGACGACTCACAACTGGTATAACTGGCCCTTGATATCCTGGATACTGACACTGGGACGCAGTTGACGTTTGAGCTGGTCCCATGCATGTTCTATTGGGTCAGACCTGGGGATTTTGGTGGTCACAGGAGTACCTTAACATCAAGCAGATAGTTCGTAGAAACATATGCCATGTGTCGACGGGCAACTGTGTTATTGAAAAACGGGACCACGATATTTTCGCCTTATACATAACACAATGAGGATGTAGCATGTACGTGATGTCCTGTTGTACTGTCAAAGTACCTTCAGTCACTATCAGCCTTGACCTGGAAGCACACCCAGTGGTATGCCACACCAGGAGTGGCTCCACTCTGCCTTTCCAAAACATAGGAAGGAAGGGACCTCTCCCCACGTCGCATCCATACTCACCGACGATGGTCAACCAGGCTAATGGAGAACCACGACTCATTGCTGAACACAATCTGACGCCAATCATCAGTGGTGTATGCTTCCCAGGCACGGCACCCTTCGAAACCCAGCTATTGTTATTGTGGTTTTAATGGCGTCGTACGCATGTGTTGTTGATTCCTTAGTTTGGCCATTGCTTACCTCTGAGCAGTGATGCAGGATGACTGCTGCTTGTCTCTGGCCAATGATGCAAAAAAAAAAAAAAAAAAAAAAATGGCTCTGAGCACTATGGGACTTAACTTCTGTGGTCATCAGTCCCCTAGAACTTAGAACTACTTAAACCTAACTAACCTAAGGACATCACACACATCAATGCCCGAGGCAGGATTCGAACCTGCGACCGTAGCAGTCGCGCGGTTCCGGACTGAGCGCCTTAACCGCGAGACCACCGCGGCCGGCCAATGATGCAGGGTGACATATAATCGCAGGGAGTCCATTACTTGCACAGATGTGAAAAGGTTACGACGCGCTTGGTACACAGTACAGCGATCCTCCCATTGTGGTGGTCAGACGTGGTCGACCGGAACCTTGACGACAAGTATGGCTGCCGTCACGTTCCCGTGCAGTCCAACAACAGTCCACTGTCAAATCCAAATTCTCCACAGATCTGGATATTTCACGACTGGACCAGGCGGCCAAATGGAGACCCACAATGTGGCCTCTTTCAAATTCCATCAGGTACTTATAACGCTAAACGTAAACGTCATGTGACTAGGGCCTCCCGTCGGGTAGACCGTTCGCCGGGTGCAAGTCTTCCGATTTGACGCCACTTCGCATCGATGGGGATGAAATGTTGATGATTAGGACAACACAACACCCAGTCCCTGAGCGGAGAAAATCCCCGACCTAGCCGGGAATCGAACCCGGCCCCTTAAATGGTTCTGAGCACTATGGGACTTAACATCTGAGGTCATCAGTCACCCTAGAACTTAGAACTACTTAACACGAACTAACCTAAGGACATCACACACGTCCATGCCCGAGGCAGGATTCGAACCTGCGACCGTAGCAGTCGCGCGGTTCCGGACTGAACCGCCTAGAACCGCTTGGCCACCGCGGCCGGCCATGAACCCGGGCCTGTAGGACAGACATTCTGTCGCGCTGACCACTCAGCTACCGGGGATGAATGCTTATAACACTGACTCACAGAAAACACGACATCTCTGCGTTCTTTGAAATGATCACTTAACAGCTGACGCTGTTCATGCGGCAGGCCTGGTAACAAAACTAGATGTGAACAACACTAATGCACTCTACCTATCACAGAGAGCTACAACTCCATCCATTCACATACTTGTTGACAATGTGCACGTTAACGAAGTTGCTCTGACATCCAGCCATCTATTCTGGGTACTTCACTTTTTTTGTCAAGTAGTGCATGTTCTAAGGATCTGCAACAGACAGATATCAAAGATATTAGACAGTAGTTTTGTGGACACTTCTGACAACCTTCTTGTGGACAAATGTGAGCTGTGCATTCCTTCAGCTGCTGGGTAAAGATTTTTTGCATCTTACGGTTAAAAGAGGGGCTAACGAGGGGAAAATAGTGTATAGAATCTGACAGGTATTGCATCGGGTATTAGAGCACAGTTCGACTTTAGTCTCTCTGCTGCCTTCGGCTTTGCGCCTGATGAACCATTTAAAATGTTGAAGGTTATCCGAGACTTGCATGAACGCCTCAAATCCACTCCAAAGCTAACGCCACCACTGGAGGGAATTGGCTTCGAGTACGGCTTCAACTCTAAGTACCTGGAGGAAGTGCTGGAGTTCTGGCGCACCAAGTACGACTGGCGCGAGCGCGAGAAGTTCCTGAACAAGTTCCCGCAGTACAAGACGACGGTGGACGGGCTGGTGCTGCACTTCCTGCGCGTCAAGCCGGCAAACGTGCCGAACGGTGTGGACATCGTGCCGCTGTTGCTGCTACACGGCTGGCCGGGCTCCGTGCGGGAGTTCTACTCCGTCATCCCGCTGCTCACCACGCCGCGAGAGGGGCAGGACTTCGTGTTCGAGGTGGTGGCGCCCTCGCTGCCGGGATACGGCTTCTCGCAGGGCGCCCAGAAGCCCGGCCTGGGCGCCGCGCAGGTGGCGGTCGTCATGAGAGACCTCATGGAGCGCCTGGGCTTCACCAAGTTCTACGTCCAGGGCGGCGACTGGGGTTCCGTCATTGGCACTCACATGGCGACACTTTACCCCGAGAGGTACGTAACATACATTCTATACGTTTCCAATAACACTCGTATGAAGTTTCTGACCACACAATGACGTGACAAAAGTCGTCGGATAGCGATATGCACATATACAGTTGGCTTACACAACGTATGAAACGGGAGTGAATTGCCGGAGCTGCCATTTATGCTCGGATGATTCACGTGAAAAGATTTCCAACGTGATTGTGGCCACAAGACGGGAATTAACAGACTTTGACCGCGCAACAGTAGTTGGAGCTAGACGCATGGGACATTCCGTTCTGGAAATCATTAGGGAATTCAGTATTCCGGGATCCACAGAGACAAGAGTGTGCCGAGAATACCTAATCTGAGGCATTACCTCTCACCACAGACAACGCAGTTGCCGACGGCCTTCACTTAAGAGAGCAGCGGCGTTTACGTAGTCACTGCTAATAGACAAGTAACACTGCGCGAAATAAACGCAGAAATCAACGTGCGACGTGCGACGAACGTATCCGTTAGGTCAGTGCGGCGAAATTTGGCATTAATGGGCAACGGTAGCAGACGACCGACGCGAGTGCCTTTGTTAACGGCACGACATCCCCTTCAGCGCCTCTCTTGGGTTCATTACCATATCCGCTGGATGCTAGACGACTGGAAAACCGTGGCCTGCTCAGACGAGTCCTGATTTCAGTTGCTAAGAGCTGATGGTAGGGTTCGAGTATGGCGCAGACCTTACGACGCCATGGACCCTGGTTGTCAACAAGGCACTGTGCAATCTGGTGGTGGCTGCATAATGGTGTGGGCCGTGTGTGCATGGAATGGATTGGATCGTCTGGTCCAACTGCATCAACCATTCAGTGGAAATTGTTATTTCTACTACTTAAAGACCGTTTGCAGTCATTCATGGACTTCATGTTCTCAAACAACGATGTCATGTCACCGGGCTGCAATTGTTCACGATTGGTTTGAAGAACAATTTGGACAATTCGAGCTAATGCTTTGGCCACCCAGATCGGCCGACATGAATACTATCGAATACATATGGGATACAATCGAGAGGCCAGTTAGTGTATAAAACCTTGCATCGGCAAAAAAAAAAAAAAAAAAGGCTCTCTGAGCTCTATGGGACTTAACATCTGAGGTCGTCAGTCCCCTCATCGGCAACACTTGTGCAATTATGAACAGCTATAGAGGCAGCAAGGCTTCGTATTCCCGCATGGGGGACTTCCAGCGACTTGTTCAGTCTATGGCACGTCGAGCTGCGGCACTAGCCCGAATAAAAGGAGGTCCGACACGATGTTAGGAGGTATCCTATGACTTTTGTCACCTCAGCGTGTAGTAACAGTGAGAAAATACAATTTCTGTTATTGCTGCAAAATCACGTGTTACGTGTTCCAATGAGTAACGCAGTTATTTAGCAAATATTAAAAATTACCTGTTAAACGGCCCTCCACAACTGCAGAGCCACTTCTTGTGCAATATAATCATATATTTAAGAGCTTGATTTACACATAAGAGGAAGATGTACTCCATAAGCAAACAGTGACGAGCTGAGCTCCAAGGAATTGCTATAGTACGCGCTTCTTATAGTTTAAGAGGCTCTATCAGAACGCTAGAGAACAGTCTTTAAACTGTAATTCCATGTCCCCGTTTGATTTTCACAGTAATTCAGCTCCATTTACTTCTTCACGGTAGCAAAATATTTGGGTCGACTGCTTCTTGTCTTGAACGCTGCCACTATTTTATCATTGATCGAGTATGCGATTAAATTAAATTTGTGTGTGATTCTTCCTCGTCGTGAGCCTACACAATAATCATGTCATATTACGGTGAACACTTAACTATACAAATGCGTTGTGAAACTTTCAACAATAAAGTAACTTACACAATTTTTTTTATTATTTCGACACCTGTTTAGAGACCCATAAGTGGTCACATGCGTGTCAGATAGCGCAGAGCAGCTATGAGGGAAGTTGGGGGTTGAAGTACCGTCGAAGACGAGTCGTTAGGCACGGAGTACGAGCTCACATTGAGAGAGGGTAGAGGAAATGCTTGTGTCCTTTTCAAATGAACACCCCCAACATTTCCCTTAATCGATTTATGGAGACCATGAAAAATCTGACCCCCTTCCACTACCCCCTCCCCCAAAAGTAAGTGATGGGGGGCGGAGGTGGTTATATTCTATAAATTCCGACCGTAAATATAAGCTGTTATTACACAGCAAAATTATTTTTACTACGTTAATGTTGAACTTTCGCGCACTAGACTGTTAGATTGATCAGATTTTGAACAAGATGACCTTCGGTGTCCTACGTGACCTAGCAGATAGACTCTTGAGCTTTATTAGATTCGGGCAAGAAGCCTGTTGGCCGGCTGGGGTGGCCGAGCGGTTCTAGGCGCTACAGTATGGAACCGCGCAAGACCGCTACGGTCGCAGGATCGAATCCTGCCTCGGGCATGGGTGTGTGCGATGTCCTTAGGTTAGTTAGGTTTAAGTAGTTCTAAGTTCTAGGCGACTGATCACCTCAGAAGTTAAGTCCCATAGTGCTCAGAGCCATTTGAACCATTTGAAGAAGCCTGATGTGAAAGATGGAAGAAATGTCCGTCAGTATTGAGTTTATCGGTTATTGCATATTTAAGGTTAAAATACCGTATAGAAACGCGAACGTGGGGTCAGCGTCTTTAATGCATAACTGAGCAGGAAATACAGATCTCGCAGTGAAGCGCCTTTTCATGGCCCTGCATGGTGGTAGCCTGCATGCTACGCCTGTTGCAAAATCTGCCTGTGACTGACACTGTTGATATCTTGTTTTGTCTTTAATTGCACGCACAAAGATCATCCAAAAAGAAAACAACGGTCGACCTTGTAATACGATACTGTGCCCCCACCCTGCCGCGCGCTTCTCCGCCAGTTTATTCCATTTCCCAAGAGACCGGCCCAGTCTAAGCAGAGAGGCGAGCCAGGCAAAAGCCACTTTCTTATCTGCTTTTCTAATGTGGGATAAATATCTGTCAATTATGAGTTTCACAAAATGCGTCTTTTCACCGATATTAATTTACAAATAATAAAATTGTATGGAGATCACAAAAGGAACGAAGTATAAATCACGAAATTGTACATGATGTTCGTTTATTTTCACGACGAGGAATATTCCGATCCAGCTTACTTCTGTAACGGCAGAATTGAAGAAAAAAGTTGACTAGAAAGTTCTTGTGGATAGCCGTCTTCTCTTCTCCATCTTCTCACTTCTTATGCGCCTTGAGAATGGCGTTGACGTATTCTTCCATTTAAATGTGACAGGTGAGGAGACAAGAGTTTAGATAAAGTAAGAAAAAAAAAATAGAAACGAAGCGCCAGAGTATGGAATGCCCAATGTACGAAAAATAACCAAATGGCAAATAAAAACTAACAAGGGAACATCCCCATCGCACCCCCCTCAGATTTAGTTATAAGTTGGCACAGTGGATAGGCCTTGAAAAACTGAACACAGATCAATCGAGAAAACAGGAAGAAGTTGGGTGGAACTATGAAAAAATAAGCAAAATATACAAACTGGGTCGTCCATGCGTAACATAGGCATCATTAAGGGCAACGTGAGGCGAGGAGCGCCGTGGTCCTGTTAGCGTGAACATCTGCGGAACGAGAGGTCCTCGGTTCAAATCTGACCTCGACTGAAAATTTTAACTTTTTATTTTCAGTTTATGTGAAAAACTCTTATGTTTTCATCACTTCTTTTGGAGTGATTATTACATCCACAAGAAAACCTAAATCGGGCAAGGTAGAAGAATCTTTTCACCCATTCGCCAAGTGTACTAGTTAGGTGGGTCGACAACATATTCCTGTCATGTGACGCACATGCTGTCACCAGTGTCGTATACAAAATATCAGACGTGTTTTCCTGTGGAGGAATCGGTTGACCTATGACCTTGCGATCAAATGCTTTCGGTTCGCATTGGAGAGGCACGTCCTTTCGTCAACTAATCACACGGTTTTGCGGTGCGGTCGCAAAACACAGACACTAAACTTATTACAGTGAACAGAGACGTCAATGAACGAACGGTCAGATCATAACTTTGCGAAAATAAAGAAAGCAAAATTTTCAGTCGAGGGCAGATGTTCACGCTAACCACGGGACCACGGCACTCCTCGCCTGACATTGCCCTTAATGTTGCCTATCTTACGCATGGACGACCCAGTTTGTATATTTTGCTTATTTTTTCATAGTTCCACCCAACTTCTTCCTGTTTTCTCGATTGATCTGTGTTCAGTTTTTCAAGGCCTATCCACTGTGCCAACTGATAACTAAATCTGAGGGGGGAGCGATGGGGATGTTCCCTTGTAAGGAAGACGTAATGAAATACTATCAAACTGTGAACAGACTAAAAGTGATGACGATGATTTTTGGAAACGGAACGGCATCCAGTTGCTCAACTTCGAGCGAACATGACAGACAATCAGTATAAACACTGCCATGGAGGTATGTTCTGTCTCTGCAAATAACTGAAAGGCAGTTTTGCTGTACCTGTTTCGCTTCTTTTATTTATGAAGCACCTTCAGTGGCCTACAATACATGTCTGTTTTTATATAGATATTGAATGCATTATTTATTAGCTACAAGTGTGTTAAGATGTTAGGTTTTCTTATGTCATTCTTTTGTTTTTCAGGTTAGGAACAAATTTTGCAGCATATCTTTCGTGAGATTAAATTATCGTTTGGTGTTATTTACGATTTCCGAACGATAATTTAACGCCACGAAACTTGTGCTGCAAAACTCGTTTCTAAACTGGAAAACAGGAGAGTGACATGAGAGAACGTAACATATTAACATACTTGTAACTAATGCATAATGTACTTATTATACATACAAAAACAAACATGTATGATAGACCACTGAAGATGCTTCACAAATGAAAGAAGCGACAGAAAACGAAAAGTGAGGATAAAAATCTGAAATGCCTGGGTGGCATCGAATTGCAGCTGGGTGAGAAGAAAGAAACTGGCTCCAACTGAATAAAGTACCTGGTGCTACATAAAATACAGGGGATACGGGGAAAAGAAAATGAGAGGCGTAATTTGTAAGGTGACTTTATTTTTAGTTGTCCTATGTACCCTAGATGACTATTATTCAACTTTCATTATACACCTGTCTTTAAAAGACTATTTTCTGGATTTTTTAGGTGATATTACACATTATTTTCGATGAATACGAGTCGATGTTCACCTTTAAAAGGAAGTTTGTTCTAAAAAATTTGACTGTATTTGCGAAATGTTCACTCACCGTTATACTCTAATAAATTACATGATCTACATTTCAGAGTATTAGGCTACCACTCCAACATGTGTTTCTCGCAAACAGCGACGAGTACTTTGAAGAGGATACTCGGCAGCTTCTGGCCTACGCTCATCGTCGAAGAACAGTACGTCGATAAAGTTTATCCTCTCAGCGAGAAAATGTTCGCCCACTTGTTAGAGGAGTCGGGCTACATGCACATTCAGTCATCCAAACCAGACACTATCGGTAAGTTTTATTTTTTTATACGTATAGGCGATCAATAGAATAAGATTTTTTATTTTGTTTAGAAGTTTAAGCTACCGGCTATTAACAATATCAACACAATGACGGCACGCAGCATGTAACAAGTGCCAAAATCGCATGAAGTGTATCACACACTGGGATAAGCAAATGCATAAAGTACGTTCTCTATACAAGCAAAGATTACGCAACTAGTTTCCTAGTCGCAAATCGCATTTGAATGTTGGATGTTTGGCAGAAGACTATGCAGTGTGTCGTGTAAAAGGGGAAACATCTACTTGTATGTATTGGAATTGGACAAGTGCAGGGTCGTAGCCTATCGAGACTGCAGTTTACCATTACTTGCTGCTGCTTCATTCGTTGTTCGGGATCCCACGGCTGTCATAGGAACAATGAATCGACCGGCTCAGCAGTGCCTTACTCAATGCCTTCCACGCGACCAGCGCCCGATAGGACAGACATACTTTCGCTTGCCGAGCACGATCGCACAGTCACGTCGCGTGCTTTAGTCAGGAAATGGTTCGTTTATTGCAAGGCAAGCATCCACATGGACAGCGCGACTACGTCTAGAGCAGCACTGATTCTCTGCACAGCGGCCATTGTTGCAGTTTCCCTTGACGAGACAGCCGAGAGAGAAACGCAGACGGTGGTGCTCCCAACAATGCCCCAACACTGACCACCCCATGCGATTTGTGGCACACAACTGAATGACGCACCCATATCTGTCGTTCAAGCACAGCTCGAATAAGTGTACAGTTCATTGTACTATGTTTCGCCCGCTGCACACCTCAAATCCTGTGTCTGAAGTGGTGCCACGAGCGGAAGGCCTGGACGGTTGATGGATGGCGTCGCAATGAGTTCAGTGGTGAATCGCAGTCTATCAGTACCGTGGATGAGTATGGCGCCGGCCTGGGGAGAGGTCCCTTTCTTCCAGTGCTTTCGAGAGGCATACTGGTGATAATTCTGGCATCATGTAGTGTGCAGCATCGGATATAACTTCAGGTCACGAATGACTAAGGGAACTCGACGGCTCAATGGTACGTCAAAGACATTCTGCGTCCTCGTGTATTACTTCCCATGCGACAGGAGTGTAGCGACACTTTTAAAAAGGACAGTGTTCATTTACACATGGTCCGTGTCTCTTTGAGCTGTGCGCGTGATTTCAGGTACTGCCGAGGTCAGCTAGATCCTCAGATCTGTCCCTGGTTGAACATGTGTCAGAACATCTCGGGCGTCAACTCTGCCCCAGTGCCAGTATCCATGATGTCAAGGACTAGTTACAACAGTTGTGGGTCAGCTTGCATCGTGAAGGTATGCAACGGCTTTATGATGTGCTTCTCAATCGAATCTCTGCATGAATCCTGGCCAGAAGAGTTGAAACTTCATACTGATAACTGGGCTTGTACTGCCAAGTTCTTTGTAAATTTGGCTCTATTTTCTAATCTCTGAAACATCACCTACGCTCTCAAATCGTGAAGTTTCATTTCCTAACCTCCTCCCATTCAGGGTACTTTACTTTTTTCGTCGGGCAGTGTACGTTCAGTAAGATGTCTTGCTGCATCAACAAGGTAATAAGGGCTCTGTTGTCCAGAGATAAAACTCTTACTGCAAAAGATCGCATCTCGTTCTTAGGTGAACCGAAAGCCACGTCCGCAACAAATACAAATGGCGTATCCGTTGTTCCAGGATACATCAGTTGTTATTGGAAAATTGGAAATTTGTGGTAAGTTCTATGGGACCAAACTGCTGAGGTCAGCGGTCCCTAGGCTTACACACTACTTAATCTAACTTAGACTAACTTACGCTAAGGACAACACACAGACCCATGCCCAAAGGAGGACTCGAACCTCCGGCGGGGGGAGCCGCGCGAACCGTGGCAAAGCGCCTCAGGCCGCATGGCTACCCTCAGATGTTATGTATAGATTTATTTTCCCAAAGTTCTCGTTCATGAAGAGATATAATTTGTTATTATTCTTAATAACAACGCTTGTAGCAGCCACAACTACTTCCTCCGTGGGAAACATTTCGTAGCTGGTACGTCAGCAATCATATGTCGACTCGCGACAGTTCTACATATACATCTACATCTACATCCATACTTCGCAAGCCACCTGACGGTGTGTGGCGGAGGGTGCCCTGAGTACCTCTGCGGTTCTCCCTTCTATTCCAGTCTCGTATTGTTCGTGGAAAGAAGGATTGTCGGTATGGTTCTGTGTGGGCTCTAATCTCTCTGATTTTATCCTCATGGTCTCTTCGCGAGATATACGTAGGAGGGAGCAATATACTGCTTGGCTGCTCGGTGAAGGTATGTTCTCGAAACTTTAACAAAAGCCCGTATCGAGCTACTGAGCGTCTCTCCTGCAGAGTCTTCCACTGGAGTTTATCTATCATCTCCGTGACGCTTTCGCGATTACTAAATGATCCTGTAACGAAGCGCGCTGCTCTCCGTTGGATCTTCTCTATCTCTTCTATCAACCCTATCTGGTACGGATCCCACACTGCTGAGCAGTATTCAAGCAGTGGGCGAACGAGCGTATTGTACCCTACTTCCTTTGTTTTCGGATTGCATTTCCTTAGGATTCTTCCAATGAATCTCAGTCTGGCATCTGCTTTACCGACGATCAATTTTATATGATCATTCCATTTTAAATCGCTCCTAATGCGTACTCACAGATAATTTATGAAATTAACTGCTTCCAGTTGCTGACCTGCTATTTTGTAGCTAAATGATAAGGGATCTATCTTTCTATGTATTCGCAGCACATTACACTTGTCTACAGTGAGATTCAATTGCCATTCCCTGCACCATGCGTCAATTCGCTGCAGATCCTCCTGCATTTCAGTACAATTTTCCATTGTTACAACCTCTCGATACACCACAGCATCATCTGCAAAAAGCCGCAATGAACTTCCGATGTCATCCACAAGGTCATTTATGTATATTGTAAATAGCAACGGTCCTATGACACTCCCCTGCGGCACACCTGAAATCACTCTTACTTCGGAAGACTTCTCTCCATTGAGAATGACATGCTGCGTTCTGGGCTGTGGGGAACTGTATCGAACGCCTTGCGGAAGTCAGGAAACACGGCATCTACCTGTGAACCCGTGTCTATGGCCCTCTGAGTCTCGTGGACGAATTGCGCGAGCTGGGTTTCACACGACCGTCTTTTCGAAACCCATGCTGATTCCGACAGAGTAGATTTCTAGTCTCCAGAAAAGTCATTATACTCGAACATAATACGTGTTCCAAAATTCTACAACTGATAGACGTTAGAGATATAGAGCTATAGCTCTGCACATCTGTTCGACGTCCCTTCTTGAAAACGGGGATGACCTGTGCCCTTTTCCAATCCTTTGGAACGCTACGCTCTTCTAGAGACCTACGGTACACCTCTGCAAGAAGGGGGGCAAGTTCCTTCGCGTACTCTCAGCGACCATGAGCGTGGGATTTGTGCTCTGCACGCCGAAGAATAACTGCAACAAGCGGCACACCGCATCCAGACACGTGACCTTCCATCTGAAAGGATGCGCTGCACCGCCCATCACACAGTCATTTCTATTACAGGATAATACAGCAGCTGTTTCTGGCTACAATAATCTGTGTATTTGTGTCTCTTCCCAACAGATTCCATTGTTCAAATCAGTACTCTCATACACTGTGGACGAAACAACTTGGCTCATACCTGTGCAGACGGCGTGATGGGGAAGGGGAAAGTGGCAGTGGTGGGGGCTCCATTGCGAACGACCAGTGAGCAATAAAGAGGCTGCATTTTGACAGCTGAAATCTGTGCACAAACTTACACGGCCCGGTCACGTTAAAGCGACCATCGCCCTCGTTCGATATCAATGTGTAATAATCATTCATTGACATTAGGTGGCAGCACTAGCAGTGGAGGGTATATGAAGTATGTTGGGGTGAGAGATGGGGGGGGGGGGGGGCGTGGAAAACACTGCAGTCGTCATCGTCGAAGTAATGCCGAAATGGAACGAAACACCTGACGTGCAAAAGCGTATGATCATTGTCTTTCACGCCTAGGATGGAAGCATTTCCGAAACGAGTAAGTTTGTGAACTTTTCGCATGCAAGGCAAAATGGCATTATGCAAAACAGTGCTGATGGTACTATGGTGCACCATAGGCCACATATGACAGAGGTGAACGACAGTTGTGGGGACGTGTACAGGTGAACAGATTTGCAACAGTTACGCAACTGACTGCCTAGATGAACCAAGAGGCTACCAACAGTGTCTCCTCAATGACTGTTCAGTGAATGTTGTTGTTTATGGGCCTCCACAACAGGCGTCTGGTTCATGCAACCATGTTGACTGCTGTTCACTGACGATGAAGGCTGGAATCTGCACACCAATACCGCAACAGGACATCCACTGAGTACAGACAGGTGACCTTCTCAGATGAAACACGTTTATACCACATCGGCGTTAAATAGTCTGAAAGCAAACACCCTGCAACTATAATTGGAAGAGACCCGGCTGGAGGAGGGAGTGTTACGGTCTGGGGAATGTTTTCGTCGTATTCTCTGTGTGATCTCGTCATTCTAGAAGGAACACTGGATCAACAGCAGTATTCATCTACCCTTGAGGGTCCATGTCCACACCTACATGCAGTTTCTTTTTCCTCGTCACAGTGGTATCTACCAACAGGACAAAGTAACGGGTCACACAACTAACAGTGTATGTACGTGGTTTGAAGAGCATCAGGATGCGTTTACCGTTCTCCCTGTCCACCAAACATTTTGAATTTAAACCCAAACGAGAATCTTTGGGCCCACCTCGACTGGGCTGTTCGGACATGATCCACAGCCGATAAACCTAGTGCAGTGCCCATGGTACTGGAGTCGGCATGCCTCCACATCCCTGTCGGCACTTTCTAGAACCTCACTGACACTCTTCCTGCACGTGCGCGCTGCAAAAGACGATTATTCAGGCTTTTGGCAGGTGACTGGACCGTGTATACTTCGAGTAACTTTTAAGATACAGCCAGCGAGTCCGCAAGTACTCGTATTAACGTGTTTGTCTGTATGACCAATAAGACGAATATGAACGTTGAAAGACAGTGATAGTTTCTCTCCAGTGTAAGGATAAAAAAGAAATAGTCACATAAACAAAAGATAACAATGGGTCATTCAAAGCAAGACAAGAAACGACCATATGCTGTACAAAGGAAATTTCACCTACATCTAAATCTACGTGATTACTCTGCTATTCACAATAAAGTGCCTGGCAGAGGGTTCAATTAACCACCTTCAAGCCGTCTCTCTACCGTTCCACTCTCGAACGGCACGCTAGAAAAACTCAAAAAAGGGGTTCAAAAATTTAGCATAGTGAGAATATCGTTTCCTATGTACTGACTACGTAAAATATAGAATATGTGTCACATGGAAATTATATGTCCGTCTCCGACTATGACCGCAGCTCGTGGTCGTGCGGTAGCGTTCTCGCTTCCCACGCCCGGGTTCCCGGGTTCGATTCCCGGCGGGGTCAGGGATTTTCTCTGCCTCGTGATGACTGGGAGTTTTGTGATGTCCTTAGGTTAGTTAGGTTTAAGTAGTTCTAAGTTCTACGGGACTGATGACCATAGATGTTAAGTCCCATAGTGCTCAGAGCCATTTTTTTCTCCGACTATGGAGAACTTTCCTGGCACCTATGGTGTGCGAAGATCGCAGTGTCATACTTTGTAACAAAGATACAACAACGAGCATGCTCGAAGTTTGCAGGTGCCTGTCAGTTGAGACAGCCGCACCCTTGGAACTACGGGTTGGGATCGCACAGCACTCACGACGACAATGCTTTTCTGCGCTGTTGCCACGTTATTTTGCGCGAGCGACACTCACACGACATTTTCTCGTGGCTCTCTGTGTGCTTGAATGCGATGTGTCTATAAGCATCCTTGTTTCAGGCATCGCTCTGCAGACGTCGCCTGCAGCGTTGGCTGCCTACATCCTGGAAAAATTCTCCACGTGGACGAATCCCAGCTGGAAGTCTCTCCCTGACGGTGGTCTGACGCGCAAGTACACCCTCACTGACCTGCTGGACAACATCATGATCTACTGGGTCACTGGCTCCATCACCACCTCAGTCCGACTGTACAGCGAGTCCTTCAATAAGGCGCAATACGCGTTGAACCTTGAGTCGTAAGTAACACTCATCTGTAGTTGATAATATCTTCTCGAGATTCCTGTCGCGTCATGTGCGTCAACTTCAACTAGCTTACGACGTAGTACCCCTTAGCCATCGTTACGTGGTTGATGGCGTCGTCCTCACACAGCAGCACTATCGTCTGTGGTGCCCAGTTCACTCTCACATGAATCTATGTTTTCAGTAAGGTTAATGCGTAGTGCAAAGATAAACTAACTGTTTTCTACTACCTTTCTTTTTTGTGAAAGGAAGCTCAATTCCTACAATTTTTTACTGCTGTTGGAAAGTATGTTGGTACCGGGTGCTCATAATTACAGTGCAACTACTCGCTTAGGTACAGCGTGGGCTGTAACTATCATATGGCAGAGAAACTTGGTAAATAAGCCAATGCGTTAATTCGGAACAGAGTTACACTGGAAAAATAATAGTTCCAATTATGGCCACCTGGTACAAATCTGGCGCTGTACATTATCTCGTCGACGTCTCCGGTAATCATATTGAGCAAGTTGTGTAAGCGGCGAATTCACAGTGCCAGGTTTGCGCCTTATTGCTAAAGCTGGAACTAATTTTTGCCACCGTAAATCGGTTCGCGTTAATGCATTAAAATATATACCAAGTTTTGCTGCTATAAGATAATTACATATCATACTGGACCTGTGTGACTAGCTGCGGTTTAATTATAGCCACCTGGCATGTTAGATTTCACTCAGCAACGGTATATAAACTGTAATGTAACTTCCTAACAGGGTAAAGCTCTGCGCCAGTCTTGACTTTCGCGGGCAACAGTCGTATCGACTGAGACATGTCGATAACAAAATCAAAGATACCTTAGCAGTTTTTTTCCTGTTTTCCGAACATCCAGAGGCTCTCACACGTATCTTGAAGGACTAACTCATCATTATCTTCCCATTCAGGGATCAGGCGTAATGCCTGTTCTATCTTCGTGGGTCAGCCTTATTCCTGCCCTCTCTTCTCGGGTCCTGTAACAGTCTGTCACCTTTGTCCCCCTGCGTAGGTTTTGTTATTTTAAATTTGTTAATGACAGTAAACTGTTGTCGAAGGAAAAAAAATGTTCTAATGTGTGTGAAATCTTATGGGACTTAACTGCTAAGGTCATCAGTCCCTAAGCTTACACACTATTTAACCTAAATTACCCTACGGACAAACAGACACACCCATGCCCGAGGGAGGACTCGAACCTCCGCCGTGATCAGCCGCACAGTCCATGACTGCAGCGCCTTAGACAGCTCGGCTAATCCAGCGCGGCTGTCGAAGGAAAGATACATTAAATTGCCAATAAGAAAAGAAAACGTGTAATCATAACATTGAAAAGAAGGAATTAGCTTTGTTAGTTTTTCGTTACGGCATAAAACTGTTTTTACTCGTTTGAGTTTACTTTCATTCTCGAGCAAGAACTGGCTTCGTATCAAGCAGTCGTTGGAAAGCAGCGTGCCTGGTGACAAGAAATGGTATTATCGTTGATGCAAAAAGTTAGTTTGCATAATAGTAATAATAATTATTACAATCGGACTTAGCATTACTATTTAACACAGAGTACAAATCACAGGAATGCTCAAAGAAGTAGAGAGGAATATAAATTTTATTAGTTTAACAAAAAAAGGAAAGAAAATGTCTTTCACAGATAATTGATATACAAAGATGAAGAAGACTTTCTGAGACATAAGCTTATCTCTAATATTGAAATGTCAAGTTCAGGCACGGTGGCTGCTTGAAATGAAATGCGTTGTTATAGAGTACTAAGATTTCCTTTCCATATAACCCTTCAATTTATACCTATTTTCATCTTTTCTATTGTTTATTGGTTCACCTTTCAACTCTCATTTAATTTTTCACGTCGTTTCACACCTATTAGGAACCTAATTTCAGATGCTTCGAATTTTACGTTTTGTTTGGTAAATGTCCAAGTTACTCTGCCATAGTTTTATAAAATTTAGTTTATTTCGTCGCCTTATGTTTTAAAGTTCTGTTTACAGTACAATAGGGTCTACATATTTTCGACTTTTACTCGTTTTATGTGCATCTTGATCGTCTAGATAACTTATTTAATTTCCAAGATAGGAAAACATTTTACTTGTGCTACTATCATTCATAAGTGACAGTTCTTATGTTATATGTTCGACTCGTGGAAATGCAATTACTTTTGTCTTATCAACAGAGATCTGGCATAGTAACTTTAGTTTGTGGACAGCAATTGCAGTTTATCTTCATCATAATATGTAATTAACTGTGATTCTTCAATTTCTCCAGGCGTATTTTATGACGAAATAAATCTCGGGTGAACAGCCTGGCATACGTGGGCATAGGACACAATATTTCGGCAATCGACCACGTTGCCATCATCAGGTGCGCTGATGCACTGACCGGCGGTGGGCCGGCGCCATGTATATAGGACAATCCCCCTCCCGCTCCTCCCTCAGGCGCTTCCTATGAGTCGGTGCGGTCCGCGCCCCGCGCGCGGTCCAGGTACAGCTTCCGTTCTCCCGCCGTCTGGGCGCTGCGTCCTAGGTCTTCTCGTTCAGGGGGGGTCTGCCGCCACCACTCTCGTTATTCTTCCCTCCTCCCCCGAAGTAGGTACTCTCTGGGAAATATCATTTTTCTTCTTAATCCGGGTGATCGCGGTTTCCCACGCCTTGCTAAGGATGTAACCGCTGTCACGATTTAGTTGTGGCTCCCTTACTCTGGACTCTATGGCTTCTCTGATGACACAGTCCCAGTATTTGGAAATCTGTGCCAGGACTTTGGTTTGGTCATAATCCATGCTGTGGAGTTCCGACAGGCAATGCTCAGCGATTGCCGACTTACTGGGCTGTTGCAGTCTAGTGTGCCGTTGATGTTCTCGGCATCGGTCCTCAATGGTACGAATGGTCCGCCCTGTGTATACACTACCGCATTGGCAAGGTGTCTGATAAACCCCTGATTTACGTAGACCAAGGCTGTCCTTGACACTAGCAAGAAGGCTCTTGGTTTTTCTTGGAGGATAGAAGATGGTTTCACTTGGTGTTTACGTAAAATGCATCCAATTTTTCCGGATAAGGCCCCACAAAACGGAATAATAGCCAAGGCCGCCTCCTCCTGAGATTCATCCTCAGTTTCCGCCGGTGCTGCAGGCGTGGGATGTAGAGCCTTCCGAATTTGCCCTTCGTTGTAAACGTTCCTCCAAAACACGGTCTTCAGATGGTCCAATTCTTGTTGGAGACTGTCCCTGTCGGAGAGGGTGTCATCTCTGTGTACAAGAGTTTTGAGCACGCCATACTTTTGCCATACTTTTGTTCCTATAGACGCTGTGGCCCAAAGTGCCGTCAGCTCGTCTTCTAATCAAAACATCTAGGAAAGGGAGCATCCCATCCGTTTCGATCTCCATGGTCATCAGCGACGAACAAGCGTTTATTTGTGTTTCGTATGATATTTTTAAACCATAGTGACCAACGAATTTCCACTCTCTCAAGAGACTGTCGCTATATAGAGGACGAATCACCTAAAACTTGAACCGCAAATACTGCGGAAATGGAAAGTGCTATTGGTATGCGGTTTTCACAGAATGGATTGGTAGTCAGGGGCTCGTATTGTTACCCTATAAACAGATTGTAATGCACTTCTAAAGTCTGTTTTTTGTGTAAACATACACGTTTTTGAATTGGACAATGCCTATTGACATTAGCAGACAGAAAGTACGGTAAATTACAATGTCAGTGGCGTTAGTTGCGGAATTCTATTGCGAGTCGTTTACGAGATATAGTATTTTGAAAAATTTCCACACGCACACTGGCTTGTGCCATTCGCGGCAAGATATCCCAATAGATGTCAACCATCTCGGCAATTATTTATCAGCGTCTTCAGCCAGTGTCGTGAAAGTGGTAGCGTAACACCTAGACAACGTAACAGAAGGAAAGAGTTGACGACAAAAGAGGGGAAAACAAATGTTCTTGGTGCTGTTGTAGTTGATCCGCTCGGTAGCTCCAGCGCAATCGCACGAGGAAGTGACATGAGTCAGGCAAGAGTCCCACGCATTCTCCATCGACATAGATTCCATTCCCATCACATCTCTCCCCATAAAGAACTGCATGGAAACGGTTATGAGAATCGTGTTACCTTCTGTACATGGGCATTAAGACAGGGTATCTTGTTTAGTGGTGAAGCCACATTTACCAATCATGGCAAGGTAAACCACCGAAACATGCACTACTGGTCTGCTGACAATCCCCGCTGGCTTCGTCAGGTGGAACGTCAGCGTCCATGCCGTGTAAACGTGTGGTGTGGGATAGTGAACCATCAGCTCATAGGCACGTGTTTCATATACGAAACACCGAACGCGCGCAAGTACCGCAGCCTCATAACAGGCCGTCTTCCAAAGTGGTACCAATATGATGGATGTCCATAGCGCACGAAGTACTGCACCATGTCTGTTCCCAAATCGTTGGATCGGACGCAGAGTACCTGTACTTTGGCCGGCCTGTTCCCCGAATGTGATGCCTGTAGACCTTTTGCTATGGGGAAAGCTGAAGGAGCTGTCTACAAGGACATACGAACATTCGATGATATGCTGCTGCTGCAGCCTACTGGGTCACTTTCGCTGAAATGCTAGCACGTGTGCAGAAGTCGTTCGATAGCAGACTGGAAGCGTGTATTGCCGTTGCCGGTGGTCATTTTGAACACAGCTTGTGATGGTCAGTTGTCTCGTTACTAGTCAGAATCCACATACCTAGTGTACGCATTTGCGTTGTTCTTTAGTGTGTGCTACCACATGTATTGTATTATACAAGTGTCGGTATGAGAATTTTTCAAAATACGATATCTCGTAAACGACTCGCACTAGAATCCTGCAACAAACACCAACGACATTCTAGTTTACCCTACCTTTACTATGTTATTGTCAACAGGCATTGCTCCATTAAAAAGTGCGAATGTTTTCTCAGAAAATACTCTAGAGTATTATTACAGTCTACTGATTGGCTAGCAGTACCAGACACTGACTACCAATTCATTCCGTGAAAACCACGCATCAATAGCACTTTCCATTTCCGCAATCTCTGCTGTGCATGTTTTAGGTGGCTTACCCTGTATATTAAAAATAGCGTGGGACATATCGTACTTATCTAACACCCAAATTTACTTCTACTTCAATTTTGTGAGATACTTTGAGCCAATTTTAATGTGTCCTTTAGTAATTTTATGTCTTTCCGTACGAGAACGATATGCCTGGGGCATTCTCGTTCTTGCATTATCCTGCAGATATTCCAACATCTCTGTACCAAGTAATACAGCGGTGGATAGCTTATGGGTTGCTTCCGAAATGAATCTGTCTCTCTCCAGCGAAGTACATGCTGTAGTGAAAGTTCTTGTGTTAAAACTGTGTCTAGAACTGGAACTAGATTTAACAGCAATGCATTATCGGCAAATTAGTTTTATTGTAGCATTCACTCCACTACAGGGTGAGAAATACATTACGGTAACGATCAGAAGGCAGTGGTAAATCCGCTCTCCGCTGTATCCTGTCTACTTACCAGGTGTAGAAGTGTGAAACCGGAATTTGGTTGCAATAACTACACGTCTGTTGTTTGAAACTGATAAACAATATTTTATTCAAAATAATCTCAATTTCTATTTATACATTTCTCCCGCCTCTCCGGCAGGCTATGAATGCCACGCAAAAAAAAAAAAAAAAAAAAAAAAATTCTTCCTTTGAAGCGAACTAGTCAGCGAACCATTTTCGTACATTTTCATACGAATTAAAGCATTGTTCAGCGAGAGCGTGGCCCAGTGATGCAAATAGATGATAATCGGACGCAGCCAAGTCTGGAGAATAAGCCGCATGCCCTAGTATTTCCAAACTGAACGCCTCGATAGTTGCTCTGACCCGTTTTGGTGTGTGTGATGCGGCGTTATCATGGAACAATATGATTTTGTGTTGCCTTTTTCTATATGCCGGTCGTCTTTCACGTAATGCTCGATTTAAATCCATCATTTGCTGTTGCTAGCAATCAATGTTAACAGTTTCACCAGGTTTAGCATTTCATAATAGATGACACCCTTACGATCCCACCAAACACAGAGCATTGTCTTCTTTCCAAAGCGATTTGGTTTTGCAATGGATGTCGATGGTTTGCCTGGATTCACCCACGATTTACGACGCTTAGGATCCTCAAAATATATCCATTTTTTTTCACGTATCACTATTCGTTGGAGAAACGACTTTCTTTTGTATCTGGCGAGCAGCATTTCAAAAGTGATCTTTCGATTTGCTTGCTGTCTTTCATTCAGTTCATGAGAAACCCGTTTTCCCACTTTCTGCGCCTTTCCTATATCTTTCAACCGAAAAGAAACGGCTTTCTGCATGACATTTAATTATTCCGCGAGTGCCTGTTGAGTTTGAGTATCATTTTCATCCAATAAAGCCTGCAGTTCGTTGTCTTCGAACTTTTTCAGTGGTTTCCCGTGCTCGTCGTTTCTCACGTCGAAATCACCACTTACGAATTTTTTTAACCACTCGAAACACTATGTTTTCCCAAGAGCATGCTCGCCGAGAGTTTCGACAAGCAGTCGATGCGATTCTGCAGCAGTTTTCTTCAAATGATAATAGAAAACCCTACGGATTACTGTGTGTTGACATCCGTCGTCAGCCTTTATAGAAAGCAGATGGCGCTGCAGACGCGGTGTCATGGGCGCAACACTAGAGAGCCTGTATAGGGAGAGAGTGGCCAACCGGACGATACGGCGGCCATTTTTCTGCCAAACTGCCGGCGGGACTTTTGACTTTTGAATGGCCAATAGTGGAGTACACACTCACCGAATCAAAAGCGCAAGACAATATGGCGAAATCATTCGTTAAATGCCTTTTTTTATAGCTATAATATACTCATAGTAGCCTACTACGTACAGCACAGGAAAATTTGATACAGTGGCTGTGAAAATTATTCGTTACTTGGATTTATCTCCTTTAAAGTTCGTTTACTAGACATATTGCAATGAAAGTAACGTAAATAAAAATATATAGTGTATAGCATTTGTTTTGTATCGGAAGTGCATAACGCTAAAGATTTAATGTACCTGTATTACGTCAGATGAATGAAAGTCGTAAGCAGTTGTTTACGTGTGACATGAAAAAAGTGTGAGACGTATTAATACTTCTTGTCACGTCTTCAAACTTTATGCATGTCACAAGTAAACAACTGCTTACGACATGAATAGCTCTCGTAGATAACAAACGAAAAAGATTACAAAAATCAGGTAACGTTAAATGTAGGCTACTGTAATAACGACGAAATATAACAAGAAAACTACCGTATCCCTTCTACCCCACAGTAAGTAGGCCTATTAAAAACTGTCTTCAAGAGTACCTACAATTATTTACTACGAATAATGTTTCAGCAACCATTGCGTGGAAATGCTAACATGCGAAATCCACCTTCGCCTCTATTGGAACAATCAAATGCAGCACAACCTGGCATCGTTTACAAACGTCTGCAGAACGAATTACAGATGTCAAAACCAATTCTGTACAAGCACTAACGTGTTTACTTCAAACATGTAGGCCTACCGACTTCGTCACAAAACGCATCATTATTTCAAGTCGTATTTAAGATCGCAAACGCTTTACGTACTAAAAACGATATACAACTAATTCGAACATGCGTGCACCACGCATAACAAGTCTTTCAATAATTCAAATACCTTTTAATCGTTTCCAAAAGTCCTCTGAACTTCAGTTCAACTCAAAAGCACGGCGAACATAAGAAGCGCGAGAGACGTTTGTCAGAAAAATGGCGCCAAAGCTAATCAACCAATCACGGGCAACTTCACCCAGGCTCTCTACCCTACACATACGGCTAGCACCTTCTATAGGGAAATTCCGGTTTCACACTTTTACATCTGGTTGAGTCAGCCAGCGAGACGCGTTCCGTTAGTAATGTTGGCAAGAGTGTTGTTCGCGAAAAACCGTTTCCGGCCCAGTGTGTCATTTTAGTCTTTCAGGAAGTTTCAATGTTAGGTGTATTGAGGATCACCTTAGGTGGTTTTCTTGTTGCGCCCTTACATGAAGACAGAATAAAGAGGAGGGATTTGTTTAAAGACAACACTTATTTTCCAGCATTCCAAATGTGACACCGACAGCGTGCGCGCAGTTCGTGAACGAGATAATCTTCACGCCGGAGTCCCTGGCGCGCGACAAGCACGTGAACCTGGTGCGCTACACAGTCCTGCCTCGGGGAGGGCACTTCGCCGCCTTCGAGGAGCCCCAGCTGCTCGCCGACGACGTCTGGGAGTCCATCAGGGCGATACGGCAGCGCAGTAGCAGTGGCAGCGGCAGCGGCTGACGCGTCCGCGCGGGGGCGCCACCTCGCCGCACTCGCTGCTCGATCCATCAGTTTTCCAGTCTGCGTTCATTATTCTCAGTGGATGCAATTTTGTAAATAATTGATATCAATAAAGAGGCGAATGTGGTTCGTCAAATTCTCCAACATTTATTGTTATCATTTTAAAGATATGATTTGAACATTTTAACTCGTAGACTGAAGAATGTGACTATATTAGCGGGTCCATTCCCCTCCCTCCATCGGCTCCCCCTTTTTTCTCTTCCTCTCCTCCCCCCTTTCCCCCCCCCCCCCCCGGACCCCCCCTCCCATCTGCCGCCGTGTCACCTGTATAGTGCTGTTTTAAATGAGTGTTCAGTGTTGTGCGTCCCCTGTCAGTGTTGCGAACAGCCACCATACTGTCGATAGTTGTGTTTTTATCTCGCCCGAACAGAAACCAGACTGACGCCTTGTTTTTTTTTTTTTAAATTGTGCCTGTTCTAACAGTACCACCACTTGCAAAGTAGGTTACAAATCAGATTAATAATGTTGCTCACGCAGCGTATGTTCGCTTTATCGGGCAGCAACAAAGTTATTGACTGTGGATGGTATCGTCAGAATGGAAATAAACAAGTCACTGTAAAAAAGTCATTAATTTTGGCACTTAACTTGAATGGATTCCCACGTAGATTTCGTCGAAGTCGTTATGGCTCATCTTGTTGATTCTAGGGTGATTCCACTTTGATTGCTAGAAGGTCCAGATCTGTATTTTAGCAATATTTGAAGACCTAACAAATGTGTTTTTCAGGAAATTCTTAATGATCAAACAATCCCAGATCAGATGAATGGTATGGTAGAAATAATTTTTGACTTGGTGTTCACGATCCATATTTTTATTAAACTTCTTGTAAATTCACATATACTTCTTCTTAATTGTCACATCTTCATATATTTAACTTCATATATTTAATCTTCATATATTTAACTTCCACTTTAACCAAACACAAGACTTGACTGTTTTTTACAAAGCGAAATAACAGCTTCTGCAAAGTGAAACAAAGACTCCTCTGTGCGCATTCGCGCCAAAACGGTTACAAGTAAATCAAAGATTATGACAGTCTCACAGAAATGAATACACACAAGAACTGTATCACTGTAATATATCGATACATCGGAGTACCTATACATTAATAAGACCAAATGTGAACATTGTCACAAAAATATGTCTGTTACTTTGCAGAAAAGTAGTACGATATTACCGGTATCGAGAACTTGGGTTGGAGTGCCTGTAACGCCAGAAATGCATATCCTCGTATTTCCATCTATTGTACTATAATTTTTTTTCCTTATTTTGTTACTTGAATATATGACGTTTCTGTGTCTTTGTATATTGTAATTGTTTTACTATTTGTACATATATGCATTTATGTCGATGTATAATTGGTTTGTTGTGTAAAGATTATTTGTATTTTTACGCTGGGTCTGGCCTAGGGAAACTATGCTATCGAACTATTACATCGATAGGTCGTGTGGAGAACCAAAGTGTTTAGGATCTTTGGTAGTGTTAACTCTGCCGCGTGGAGCGCGGGCAGAGCTGGGAGAGTCTGGCTGGGGGTGGTGCAGTGGAGCAGGTGTGTTGTGTGAAGCTCCCGCGAGTTGCCGCGCTTTCGGGGTTTGGCAGCATGTAATTGCGCTCGACTTGCGATGATAGTTTCTGACATGGTGTCGCGGACGGGAAGCATTAGCTGGCGCACATCAAGAGCCCGTTTCGTCTGGTGACCGTGTCGAGAAGAAGGCGCGCCAACATCCAGCTTCTGCAACAGCGACGGCCGACAATGAGTGACTGTCGCCACCTCCTCGATCGACGGCTTCAAACCTTCAATCAGCCAACAAGGAAGACTGGAAGCACGTAAAGTTTTAGAACTGTATGGCAGTCCTCAGCTTTTCAAACTTTTAAAATTGTTGCATCACAAAATTACAGCAACTTAGCATGAACCTTTGTTGTTCATTGTCCCAATTGCATTGCCAAGCAGGGTCCCTTCCTTTTCCGAAATGAGCCTGAGTGTCGTTGAAATTCAAACGCCAGCATCATTCGATTTCACTGCTTTAATTTCAAAGTTCAGTTAAGGTATTCACAGCTGGCTACAATATTTAGATTGCACAAGCACAAATTAAGAGTGCGAGTTTTGTTACCGTATTTTAGTTACCTGTGACTGCAGCTCAGCTTGGTACGTACTAAATTTTACTATTGTTAATTGTTCAGAATCATTTAATTCAAGTTCAAAGTTAAATCTCTTATTTCTAAATTGCGTAGATTCAAGTAGCTTTTGAAATGATTGTTGAGGTAGTCCAAGACTAACCTATTTTACTGAATTTCGATATGCTTCAGAAAGAAAGCTCACTATTAACTTCAGTCACTAAATTAACTTTCGATTTTCCGGTTTTATTAATTCTTTTGCTAAATTAAGTCAGAGTGTAGCGAA
This sequence comes from Schistocerca serialis cubense, assembly GCF_023864345.2. Taxonomy (NCBI): domain Eukaryota; kingdom Metazoa; phylum Arthropoda; class Insecta; order Orthoptera; family Acrididae; genus Schistocerca; species Schistocerca serialis. The sequence goes on along the minus strand of NC_064638.1, from coordinate 329,278,422 downwards.
ATTTATTACTTCTGACAAACTTTCAGTTTTCACACTACACGTGTCAACCTTCAGTTGCCACGCTTCTAGTGCTAATTATATGTGTAATAACCTTTCTTTTTTCAGTTACCATAGTAGTTGTCCTTAGGACTGGCGACCGTAATTTCCCCCAAATCTCAAATATCTAATTACCGCTAGTTAATTGTTAACGTAACGGCCGCACATTTACTTTCTTTATTAACTTTACCCCTTTTCAAAATTAATTTCCACCAGTTTCATTTGCGTTTTTCCTTTCATTTAGATGTAACCCTTTCCTCCCTCTTTACCGACAAATTAACTTCGGTGACGATTGCTTTTCCCAAATTTCCATTAGGTACACGCGGTTTAATTTTTCACTGTCATTAAGGTCGATAAGTGAGGGGGAGGTTACACGTGGCGACCTGGTGACAGGACAATCTTCAGATTTGAGGTTGTTCTGGACACGAATTTTGCATTGTGCAAATCTCGTAACAAAGTACTGGTTACGAAATGGTCGATACGTTAGCGAGAATATTAGTGTGTGGAATCCTAATTAGATTTGAGATTTGGCATTTATATTGAAAATTATTAAAATGAGTGAAGGCAGCAATTGCCAAAATTTGGTAGACTTGGATACGGAACAATCGGTCGAACAGTGGGAAACGCGCACCGCGGTACCCATTGTTCAGGGGCAGGCGGCTAGTATGAAAGACGCGACCGCCGAAACGCAACAAAGAGCAGAAATGGAATTCCAAACTTCAGAAAATGTTTCGGAATCGAAAGTGAAAATCAAATCTGAATCCCTTGATGACGAATACGGGGGGACAATTAAAGAGGAAGCCGCTACGGAAGTAAAGCCGGTAGTTTCCGGGAATTTAACTGATTTATTGAATGTTTTGATTAACGAAATCAAGAGTCAATCGGCAGAAATTAAAGATCTGTCTGACAAGCAAGAAGCCCAGGCTGCCAAGCAAGAAGCTCAGGCTGCCAAGCAAGAAGCTCAGTCTGAAGAAATTGAACGAAAGCTAGACAATCAGAACAAAGCTATTAATGTTGTTAACAACAATGTTGGAGTTGTTAACACAAAAGTTGATAAAATCAAAGAAGATATTGTTGTGATTAATACCGAAATCGGTAATCTTAAACAGGAAATGATAGGCGTTCAGGCGGAAATTGCAAGCATAAATACTCGTTTTTATTCCGAAATTAGCAGAATCGAGAAAAGTTTAGGTGAAGCAGTTGCTCCGATCATCGAGAATAAGGTGACGGAACAAATTCAGTTAGTGAAAAAAGAGGATCAAAAGAAAGTGGAAACTTTAAAGGCTTTAGCATCCGAAGTAGATATCAAAGTGACGAAGCAGGCTAATACCTGCGAAGAGAAGAAAAGGGAAGTAGAAACGCTTGCGACAACCACTTGCCAAGTAATTACGAGAGTGTCGGAATTAGAAAAGAAACTTGACGAAAAACAGAGCTATGTGCCAATCTGTGCACATAGTTCGGAATTGTTGACGAAAGAGGAGCGGTTCGACCCCTTGAAAAAAGGCGGTACACACACGACGGATTTCATTAAAAATTGTGAAAGAGTTTTACCCAGATCATGGACTAATGAGAGAAAAATTAATGCGGTTATTGATGTGTTGGCTGGTGATGCCAAGCGTTGGGACTTAAACCTCAACATTACGAACCTGACTTTTGACGAGATTAAAAATTTGTTTCTGGCTGAATACTGGTCAGAGCAAAAACAGCAAAGTGTCTGGCGCGAATTTGTCGTATCGAGGCCTTTCGATGCGAATTCGCGCGGCTCGATGAAGGAGTTTTGTGAGGGCTGGATCCGCAAGTTGGAATATTTGCGTGATCGCCGCACGGAATCCGAAATAGTCTGGGAACTCTACAAGAAGCTTCCAGATGATACAAAACGCTACATAGGAAGCAATTACAGGACAATCAATGATTTCCTGGAAAGAGTTGAGGACGAGGACAATTGGTGCAATAATCGCGATAGTGGTAGTGGCCGTGGTAACAACAACGGGTATTACAGCAACCACAACAACGATAACCATTGGAATAATGCATACCGCAACCATGGCAGCAATAACAATAATGGTTCGGACTGTAATAACAATCGGTACAATGCAAATAATAACAGGAATGACGGAAACCAGTATCATACTAGCGTGATACGGGCTTCGCAGAATAGTAATAACGCCAGAGGGTGTGATCAGCCGCCTCAGCAGCATCCGGGGAGCGTATCTGCTGGGACGAGACAGGGGAACCATTAGCCGCGCCGGTGAGGGGCCGACCGGGCGTGGTGAAATTTTGGAGGCCCAATAACAAGAGAAAACCCAGGTGTCGTCGTTATGAAAATTCCGTATGGAATAATCAACGGCGGGAGAGTGTGCCAGTGTTAAGAGAAAGGAGTGCGCCCACAAGTAGTAGATCAGCTGTATACACGGCAGTAGAAAGTACATTCACTGTCAGTGAGAACAATTTAAGTAGTGTTCCGGAAATCGATTATAAAGTGGCAGCTGTAATACCCACAGCGGAACTGGAGATTGAATTTAAGAATGATTCGCAAGTGTTGAGAGAAGATCAGATGTCGGATAAAACGTCCGTCATCGAGGGGGGGGGGGGGGGGGGGGGAGGATAGAAATGCAATAAAGGAAAAAAAGCGGGTTCATGTGCACTGGGACTAGGCTATTCAGGGGCCAGAGACTTTCCTGCACGCCGTAACGCACCTTTTATTACTGGCAGAACAAAATATGGAAAAAAATATTTAGATGTTACGAAAAACATATGCAATGCATTTGAGGACGGTTTGCTTCGGGAGAGGTATGTCACAAGTGCGATGCTTCGATGCTGTTATCAGCATAACATACATCAAGTAAAAATGAATCGTCATAAATAAACGCGTAGCGTCTTCTTTACCATATAAATGCAATTGCATTTGCCTTCTGCTTTGTATGTATCAGGCACTGAGGTTATTGTACATCTTCGTTGTTTGAAAGCATTCTTTGATCTCTAAAATACCATATTGACTTCCACGTACAAATTTGATAACAATGATTAGATCTAACTTCAATAAAAAGGACTTCAGGTTCGACTTCGTGCGAAACTAATGTTTAAACAACACGGCGCGATACAGTACTTAGTCGTTCAGCTCTCAAACAATGAGTGCACAGTCCTGATACGTATATGTGAAACAAGAAAAACACACACAAAAAATTAACATGATCAACAACAGGATTCTAAAAATTACTTGCAGAGACCTTTTAAATAAAACTGAGCTTATTATTCAATAAATCGTACAATGTACAGACAGCCCTGGAAACATTCCTCCCATCAAGTCGTCTACAGCAGCAGAAGTGACTTGCCAAATGACGTAGTCCTCTTTTACACAATATTTTGTTTCAAAAAAATGAAAGTGTCACAGACACTGTCCTTTCATCATTTCACTTGCAATGTTTACGCACTACATTTAATACAGGTTCTTTGGCTTTTAATATATTCCATGTTTTATAAGATGTTTTTCTGTACGTAGTAATTAGTTTTTTTTAAAAAAAAGTGAACAATTAACACACCTTTTACAAGATACGCTTCAGGCCCCTTCCCCCCCCCCCCCCTCCTCTCCCCGTCACCCTCTCGTTTGTTTTCAACTTTAGACTTTCAACGTTTATAGTTTTCGAACATTTTTGTTGTCCAACAAAATTAATATTCCATATTGCAACAAATGTATTCATTAATGGAATTGCTTAAGAAAACGTATCGTGTACTCTGCAATTACATTCGCCAAAACTCATCGCTTGAAAGGACTCTTTCTTTTTTCGTTCAATAGTTTATTTCCTATACCGCTAAGGTTTTTCACCCCCTCCTCCTGTTGAACAGATTACTTTTTAAACAAAATAATAACTAACATGCGCAGTGACAACTGACAGTAAGAGTCTGCTTGCGCACAAAACAACACAAAACGCGACTGTAAGCAGTTGCGAACATTGGCATTTCTTTGAGTGATGAATTTTCCTGAGTTATTTTAAGTGGCCTGCGACGGCTTCATCTGCGTCAGACTCACCTTAGAGTAGCACTTGTACCCAATTCTTTCAGTTAGTTGCTGCATGCATTCGACTCTCTTCCCATATAGTCTGTACCCTCTACACCTCCCTCTTGTACCGTGGAGGTTATTCTCTGATCTATTAGCACATGTGCTATCGTCCTGTGCCTTCCTCTTGCCAGTATTTTCCACACATTTCTTTCCTAGCCGGTTCTGCAGAGAAGCACCGCATTTCTTATCATCCCATGTAGTTTTCAACATCCTTCAACAGTCTGTCCCAAAAACGTTGCGACAAACTTCGGGGGATTGTAAAGGGTGTCTTGAGGAACAAATCAAGGATAGGAGCCATAGAGAGTTGAAGTTAAAAGCCACCCCTCCGGCATCAGACGTGACCTTGAACGTTGACATACCGTAGGCGGAACGTCTCGCACTGTTGTCTGTTGTTCAGTGACCGCGAGTGATTGCCACGATCGCCAGTGGAGAAGATGGAGCTAGCTGCTGCGTAGACACCGCTTATCTCCTATGATTGCAATGCTCTGTAGTTTTGGTGGATGACGGTTCCGGACGCGTGGTTCCATCTGCAGTTTATTTTCCTCGTGTATACCGAAAAACATTGGAGATTTTAGAGGGTTTCATGAGAGGAATAAACTACGGGTGGAAACCCGTGTCCGAAACCGTCACATTTGCTGCCGGCGCCTTTAACTTCAACGCTCTGTTTCGTCGTCGGATGACGTTTCCGGATACAGGTTTCTATCGTTGGCTTGTTCCTCAAGACACTCTCTACAGCCCTTCAAAGATTGTCGCAACATTTCTGGGACATCCTGTATAGTACCACATCTCAGACGATTCGAATCTGTTCTTTTCCACTTCCCCCTCACTTCATGATTCACTTCCATACAATGCTGTGCTCCAGACGTACAATCTCAGAAAATTATTCCTCAAATAAAGGGCAATATTAAATAACAGAAACTTTTTTTGGTCAGGAATCCCCCCTTCGCCTATCTAATCTGCTTTTTATGTACTCCTTGGTTCCTCCGTTATACATTATTTTGCTTCCGAGGTAGCATGATTCCTTCACTTACACTGTTTGGTGCTCCCCAATTTTGCTGTTAAGTTTCTCAGTAATCTCACTTCTGCTACTTCTCATTAATTTCGTGTTTATTCTGTTTACTCTCAATCCATATTCCACGCTCAGCTGACTGTTCATTCCATTCAGTATGTCCTGTAGTTCTCCCTCGCTTTCACTGAGGATAGCAATATCCTCAACGAATATTATCATTGATATTTTTACATCAAGAGTTGTCATCCAGCCTTGAAGTCTACAGAAATTACAAGCACCAATCGAAGGTTCTTGACGCCCCCTTTCCTCTCGGTTTCCTGGGTTCTGGCATAGCTAACCTCTGCGTCAATCCGACACTGGAACTTTCGGAATGACGCGTTGAAGAGAAGATAGCCAACGACTTGTGAGCGGAGAGAAACAGTAATAACCACCCCAATAAAAGCATTAAAAGCAAATTTATTACAAGATAACGCTCATTCGAAATGAGTCAGCGAGCGAGGTTCCGCGGTGGTCTACTATTCGGGAGGACTGCGATCCAAACCTCCGTCCAGCATCTACATCTAGGTTTTCCGTGATTCCCCTAAATACTGTAAGGTATATGCCGAGATCAGCGCACAGCTGATTAACTTCTCCGCCCTTCCCCACTCTGAGTTTGTGTTCCATCTCTAATCACCTCGTCGTTGACGGGACGTTGAAGTCTAACCTTCGTTCCTCTTTTTCGAAACGAATGACAGACTCATAGGACGTACAGCGGAACGCAATTGGTGTGACTGAAAGTTCTGATAGTAATTTTGATGTAATGTGATACTATTAGAAGTGGCCAAAAGGTGAAAAGGAAGGAAGGAAGATTAGGGTTCAATGCCCTGTTGACGACGAGGTCATTAGAGATCGGTGTTCTAAACGACGCCATTGTTGACGTCCAGGCGGTACACAGTCGCTATCGGCCCAGAGGGGTAACGGAGCGTTCCGATCCATCGATATTACTCGGTTCTGCTTCTGCAACTCACCGCGTGATGGAAGGTGTGTCTCACACATGTTAGCCTCTGTCTCTACTATTCCATTTGCGTATGGTTCGAAGAAAAAATGGAACGAAACCGGCTCTGGCGATATTTAAGCTATGGAATTTTGAGCGAGAACGAGCCTAAATATATAACACAGAACCGTAAGGAGACAACATTTACTCACTTATAAGTTGGAAAAACATGTTTCGATGGCAAAGTTAGTGCAAAAATCAATTTGAGCTCGTAATTATAACCCCCAAAAATATAAATTATGAAAATGCCATGAATACCGTTGCAAAAATAAGCCAAATGAATAGGAGTATTGGTCAAAGTTAATTGGAGAAATAAGTAATCACGCTCACGACATCGGGAACCCTTTGAAACAACGAGTTCCCGGACGTAAAAGTTATTTACTGAACTCGCACCTCCCATATTTTAAATTCTCGTCTTATTTAGTCCTTGCGCCAATGAGAAATAGCTACTTCATCCTGATTGGTCGGAGCCAGATATCTAATGGCGGACACGATACTTTGTGCACATTTTACCAAATACAACATTTAAATACGAAAATTCACTGACATTACTCAGAACACGTATGCCGAAGTAAATCCTCAAAAGCATACGTGAAAGCAAAAGAATCAATGTTGACAAATAGCAGACATAAGAAAATAACGAAGTTAGTATTGAAAACATAGATATCTGTCATTAATAATTATGAAATTACGTCTATTGAAAGAAAAAATATTTGATAAAGTTAATTAAAATAAAGTGACATTAGAAATTATTCAAAGTTTCTGAGTCTTTAAAGCTTTTTTTGGTGCATGATCGATGACGTCTGTGATGTCAGTCACTACTCTAACAGGTCCTTCAATGTTACAATGAAGTAGTTACGTACCCTTGACGTGCACGGGTGTACATACACTATGTGATCAAAAGTATCCGGCCAAGTCCAAAAAAAAACGTTTTTCGTATTAGGTGCGTTGTGCTGCCACCTACTACCAGGTACTCCATATCAGCGACATCAGTAGTCATTAGACATCGTCAGAGACCAGAATGGGGCGCTCCGCAGAACTCAATGACTTCGAACGTGGTCAGGTGATTGGGTGTCACTTGTGTCATACATCGGTATGTGAGATTTCCGCACTCCTAAAAATCCCTTGATCCACTGTTTCCGATGTGATAGTGAAGTGGAAACGTACAGGCCGACCTCGTCTGTTGACTGACAGAGACCGCTGACAGTTGAAGAGGGTCGAATGTGTAATAGGCAGACATCTATACAGACCATCACACAGCAATTCCAAACTGCAGCAGGATCTACTGCAAGTACTATGATAGTGAGGCGGGAGGTGAGAAAACTTGGATCTCATGGTCGAGTGGCTGCTCATAAGCAACACATCACGCCGGTAAATGCTACATGATGCCCCACTTGGTGTAAGGAGCGTAAATATTGGACGATTGAACAATGGAAAAACGTTGTGTGGAGCGACGAATCACGGTATACAATGTGGCGATCCGATGGCAAGGTGTGGGTACGGCGAATGCCCAGTGAACGTCATCTGCCAGCGCGTGTAGTGCCAACAGTAAAATTCGGAGGCGGTGGTGTTATGGTATGGTCGTGTTTTACATGGTGGGGGCTTGCACCCCTTGTTGTTTTGCGTGGCACTATCACGGCACAGGCCTACACTGATGTTTTCAACAGATTCTTGTTTCCCACTGTTGAAGAGCAATTCGGGGATAGCGATTGCATCTCTCAACACGATCGAGCACATGTTCATAATGCACGGTCTGTGGCGGTGTGGTTACACGACAACAACATCCCTGTCATGGACTGGCCTGCACAGCGTCCTTAGCTGAATCCTACAGAACACCTTTGGTGTGTTTTGGAACTCCGAGTTGGTGCCAGACCTCACCGACGAACATCTATACCTCCCCTCAGTGCAGCACTCCATGATGAATGGGCTGCCATTCCCCAAGAAACGACCTGATTGAACGTTTGCCTGCGAAAGTGGAAGCTGTCATCAAGGCTAATTGTGGGACAACACCATATTGAATTCTAGAATTACCGATGGAGGGCGCCACGAACTTGCAAGTCATTTTCAGCCAGGTGTACGGATAATTTTGATGACATAGTGTAATCTATTTGGCGGTTATAATATTTCTTCATCGACTGCCACTGGATATACGCAGGTTGGTAACAGCTAGTATAGTAGTACAGTGATGTTTAAACATAAACGACGATAACGTTTTTGCTACATAATACAGTTGTTAATGTCAGGATCACAATCTTTAAAATGTGCAAAAATCTGGTCAACTTGCGTAGTATGAAACTGGAGTTCGCCCGTCTTTACCACGCGTATTACACCCGTGAACTCACAGTCGGGTGGATAATATTCACTTACGGAAAACTTTTTAACTCTTTATATAGCCACTTTTACTATCTTAACACACGCAAACTTACCAAAGATTGCAAAGGAAAAGTATTAAAGCACATCAGTTTTTGAAGCTCACATTTCCACCCAGGCCAAGCAATTGGATTGTCCATGAAGTAGGCTCGCATTATTTGAATCAATCTGATACTTTCTTCACACAATATTCACGGCAATATTAAGTCATGGTAGTGTTCGAAATGTAAGCGTTTGGTTGTCAAACGTCAAGCACAATATTGCCCACATCTCCTCTGTTTCCACCTCTTCCTCCATCACTCTATCCACAACATCCTCCTACATATCTCCTCCTCTCCAGTCTCACTGTTTCTTCATCTTCTCCCTCTTTATCTGCTCCTCATCCTCTCTCTGACCAGCTCATTCCCCCTCTCTCTTCCATCCCCTCATCATCTCCCTCCCTCTCCCTCCCTCAATTCATCCCCTCCTCACTCACATCTGTCTCTGTCTATCTCCTCCACCCCATCCCCACAGTGTTCACCTTCTCCTCCTCCCCTGTCTCTGTCCCTACCTACCTTCCCCCTTCTCCCTACACCTTCCCCCTGCCTTCCCTCTCCCTATCTATCCTCCATCCAGGCTGATACTATTCCATACAACACACAACACAACACACTTGTCATGCATGGAAGCCCACACACCCAGGGCTGAAAAACTGTTTTTTGCTCCTGACATACAGGCTGCTTTGCAATGCAAGTTGATAAGTCAGGCTGATACTACCCCAACACAGCATGCTTGTCACACAGGGTAGCCTACTTGTTGGGTGCTGGAAAACTATCTATTGCCCTCACATGTAGGCTGCCCTGCAAAGCAGATTTTTTTACACAACATGCCTGTTGTGCAAGGGAGCCTGTACACCAGAGGCTGGAAATAAGACATTATCGCCTGTAACTGGAGTTATGAGGTTATAAACCCCACAATACTACACTAACGAGACCGACTATTTCTGTGCCAGACTTGGTTGAAACTGATCCAGGGGTTTGGTAGGAGATCCTGGACATACACACACACGTACACTCTTCTTTATGCATGCATAGGGACGTTCCCATATTTGCAGTGATGAAAAAGTGGTCAATACAATGGGGGCTGCAGAACTGTTGCATAATGGATCTCGTACTACAGATCCTCAAAATATATGGAACATTGATGTTTGTTAGCAACGCATTTGAAAATCCTGAGCATCTCTGTTGGGCTACACCAAGCTCTAATGACAGTATCAGAACATCTCAGAACTTTCTTGAGTACTTCTTTTGAGATTACTTGAGAGGGACAAAGTTATACACTAAAATACGCTAGAGTTTTGTATAAGGTTCCTTGACAGATGTACTGCACTTTTACAGAATTGTTACAGGAACAGTAAATCTTCCATTCGCCCATTGTGTTTCTGACAGCATGTAATCGTTTCATTCCATACCGATTCATAGTTTTATTCCCAAGTATTAAAAGATATTACAGGTTTCAAAAATTTACCCTCAGATGTTACAAGAGACTCATCATGTACATAGCTGGATGGCATAGCGTTCAATCTGTCTGTAGTAAACTCAGCATAAAATACATAACGTCAACAGCACTCACACAAGGTAGGGCATTAACTGCAGTTTGCTTTGTTCGAGTAACCATCACATGCTTTTAAAAGCACCCAGAAAAAGCGGTTAAAGCGAATAGCTGGAAAGTCGTCCCGCCACGACAAAGCACACATACATTTCTTGAGTAGGTCTATATGTAGGTCATTGTCACATTCGACATACAGCCCAAATCCGTACCCATTTCATTTTTTCTCCTTTTCTTCTGAGAATCGCTACAGATCTTATAAAATGTGTATAATTAAATAATTTTCTTTATGATTATAACCATAAAACATTCATTGTAGAAGATGCAGTTTTTCATACCTACATGATAAACATAATTTACATATTTTTATTTATTGTTAAATTTCTCCTGACAAGGTTAGAGTCTTTAGGTCCTATGTTATGTCGTACCAGAAACTACACATACAAACAAAAATAAATAAATAACTTACAAAACATTCTGAATTTCTGTGTGTAATTCTGGTTCATTTATGTACATCTGAAGTAGGATAGAATATGCTTAGCAAGCACTTCGAAAATTTGTGAAGTTTAGGTTCGGCAAGACTGTTTTGAACGAGCTATTTGACAATTACTAGGAATGCTCTAGTAAATTACTACTGATTTTATTTAGGAATATATTTCAAGGTGTAATTATAAATGTTATAAACGTTCAAATTTTTAATAATGTCTTTTAATAATCAAGACTGCAAAAGAATAACATCAAACGATGACTAGCTTCTGCTGATTATACAACAATCTTCAAATTTTGAATAATAACAGTAAGGTAGAATATCAGAATGTATTACACAAACCGTAATGATGCAAACAAAACGTGTGTTGCATACTATTAAAACACGTGGAGTGTCTGCTGGTAAAATTAGGCTAAGACTCAACATCTGCAACACAGTGGACGCTCGCGCAAGAGAAAGATCTCAATAAAATAATGGCGTATACAGTTGAGCTATATTAAAATACATAATTAAGTTGCATTAATAAATGACGTGCTCTCGAATTTCACCTGAGAACGCTAGTATAGCTCTACTACTAATTTCTTAGATTTATCTTTCACTAGGAAAGACAATACACTTGTACACTAGTGTCCAAAACTGAAGCAACAAAACCGAGCGGTTCTAGGCGCTTCAGTCCGGAACCGCACAACTGCTACGGTCGCAGGTTCGAATCCTGCCTCGGGCATGGATGTGTGTGATGTCCTTAGGTTAGTTAGGTTTAAGTAGTTCTAAGTCTAGGGGACTGATGACGTCATATGTTATGTCCCATAGTGCTTAGAGCCATTTGAACCATTTTTGAAGCAACAAACTGCTAACCACTATTTCCCTGTACTGTGCCTAATTCATTATACAACCGTAGAAAATGTCAACAGATGAACGTACGATCGTGTTCTACACGGATGATGGCATTCCAGTCAACGGACAACAACACCAACGATCATGTAAGGGCACCTATCAAACAAGATGGTGTTTACCGAATAGTCTCGGATCTACAATCGCCGAATAGATAGTCACAGACAGTGCGGTATGGCACAGAAAAGACGCCAAACAGACTCTCTGCTGTGGAGGGCATGGAAGAATGGTAGCAGAACAGTCGCACGCTGATGTGGCCCGATGGCTTAATGTTGCTCGTTCTGTTTTTTCTCGGACGTGGCAGCAGTTTGTAGAGACCAGAACTGTATCCCGAAGACCAGGGCAGGGCCGACCACGTGTGACGTCTGTAAGAGAAGACCGTTATTCGGCTGTAAGGGCACGACGTTAGTGCCTTAGTACTGCACGGCAACTGGCATCTGATCTCGCAGCGTCCGCTTGATGTGTTATATGTAGGCAAAACTGTGTACAGAACGCTTCGGCCGAGTGGTATTCAGTGTCGAAGACCTGATGTATGTGTGCCTCTGATGCTTCTTCACAGAATGGGACGTCTAGAGTGGAGTCGTGAACGTGCCACCTGGACTGTCTGACTGGGGGCCAATGGGCTTTTCACAGGTGGGTCCGGATTTGATCTGGAGAGTGATTCTTGATAGATTCGCATCTGGAGGAAACGTGGAACAACGTTTCGGGACCCAAACGTTGTGGAAAGGGCCAATATCTTGGAGGATCTCTAACGGTGTGTGCAGGGATTATGTTGACCACTCAAACATCTCTTCAGGAACCTACATTGGTGAATTGACAACGTTTAATTTCTGTCATGTATCATGACGAGATTTTGGGGCGCCATGTGCGGTTGTTGCGAGGTGCTGTTGGACCAGACTTCGTATTGATGGACGATAATGCTCGACCTCATAGAGCACGGGTAGTTGATGTTTTCTGGGAAACGGATCATATTGCACACATGGCGTGGCCAGCTTGCTCTCCCGATCTGAAGCCCGTCGAGCATGTGTGAAAAGCACAATGGAGGCGTTTTGCATCACGTTAGCATCCACCAACCACACTCCACGACTTGCGGCCAGTTCTGCTGGAAGAATGGGCGTTATTGGCTCAACATGAGATTTATGACGTCATTCACAGCTTGCACCGTCGTTGTCAGACCCGTGTTGCTGCCACCCCCTGCTGAGCCCATTAATCAGTTGTCGGAATGAGTATGGAAACCCATTCATTTGAAAAACCTTTCTTGTCTACCATTATGCACGTTGCAGTTGTTTACATTATGTATGCTTTACATTGCTTCTATCTTACTATTACCTGTTTATACTGTTTTGTGGCATTAATACAAGCAACCTTACAAAATTTCTGCTTGTTTCTTAAATTTTGGACACCAGTGTATTTGGTGCCATGATTAGTAGACAGTCTTGTCACCTTCAACGATATAAGAAATCTTTATTCTACTGGATGATACATCGACTTCTTTGCATTTCCCTTTGGAACAAAATGTAATCGATAACGCCACGACAGTCATAAAATAGACTGCCGTTGCTAATGGCTATGTGGCAATTGATGTTTACAATATCTGTAATAAACGTATTGCTAGTAAACAGAAAGTTTCAAATAATACGAATAACGGCTTTACGCTCCAGCTGCAACAAGACTAAAACCAGATTTGTTGCTATGTCATACAATGACCACGTCCCAGATAAAACTGAACAATGTATTCGGAATTCAAATGTTAGGAAGGGGTTTCAAACGACAAATACATTGAAGACCTATCTTCGACACCAGATCAGACCAAATAAAGATAATTTCATTAGATCTGGTGTGTATAAGATGAAGTGTAGTGACTGTGATCATTTTTATGTTGGCCAAATGGATCGTTCTTTTGAAACTCGCGATAAGAAGAACACGTTATCTCAGAATAGGATGGATTTTGGAGTGCATTTTGCTGCTGAGCAGTCCACTGTTCAGGATGCCAAATATGACAAGGAGATACTGCTTATAGCACCCAATGGTGGAAAATTGGACTTGATGTCGGAACTAGAGGTTTACAGTCGCAGTGAGATTGCCTCTGATCTTATACTTAACGATCAGCGCAGTTTAAATAAGGGATTTTTTCAATATTTTTCATGATATTTACAAATACGAGGCCTGTTCAGAAAGTAAGCTCCGATTGATTGCCAAATTGAAATCACAGTGAACATCAGAAATGTTTTACTTGTAACAATTAGCTACAAATTTCAGCTACTTCTCTACGTAGTCACCGTTCTGACTTAGACTTTTGTCATAGCGTTGTACCAACTTTTCAATAGCCTCATCATAGAAGGCAGCCGCCAGTGCTTTCCGCCAATTCTGCACGCTGGCCTACACCTCGTTGTCTGTGTCAAAATGTTGTCTTCAAAGACAGCGGTTCATGTGACCAGAGATGAAACTCAGGGGGAGACAATTGCGCACTGTATTGTGGGTAATCTCACATTTCCATTTGAAAACGATGCAGGAGCATCGTCATTGCCCCTGCAGAATGCGGCTGAGAATTGTCTTGAAGAAGAAACAGCACGACAGTTATGTAATGTTAGATGCATAGCTTCAGGCGAAATTTCTCACCAGGCCCTCGTACTTGGCGGCAGACACTATTTTCTAGACATCTTTACGCACTCACTGCGAGCTCAGAAATGAGAAGAGCGACGTGATGCTAACTGGGGTTATACTAGAGACACTACCCAACACATCTGTGCAAAGCTTTATCGGATTTTCTTAGTCGTTTCCATTTCGCGACCGATCGGAGCTTACTTTCTGAACGCCCCTCGTACATTGTTTGTCTTTTCATTGTACTTTGTAATGTGCTGTTATTTTGCTGACTGGTCATATGATGCTTGCTGGATGTCGCCACATTTGTCGTAATTCGCCCAGCCCATGAGCATAGACATCTGGATATGACACACTTACCTATGGGGTATTGGCATTACACTCATTTTGAAGCCTAGTTTGCGTTGTCTTCTATTTAATTATTTTTTATGTATCCCTTTCGTTCCTTCATGGTTTCATGTATTTATGTCATATACAGATAGTCAGTTTCTTGTTACCTATTCACCTTATACATATGCGCATACTTTTACGTAGATTTTTCGTTTGTGTTCTGATGTTAAGTAGATATTATTTAATTAAGTACTTTATCCTGTGTTTACTTGCTGTATTTCATTAAGTAAATTACACTTTATTTTTTACTGTAATTATCTGTATTGGGCGCCACCTGTAGGCATGTTGCCTTTTCCTGGTGGACCTGCGCGAACACATATAGCCGATTAGTCTGCTTACAACTCTGAATAGACCACCACATACTGTACATAATATGGTTTGGTTGACAAGTTAATGGTGTAACGATACGTTATGTAAAATATCGTATGTCAATGAGGACTGTTAAGATGGGTTTGTACTCTGTATAATTTTGCATGGTTTACTGCATTTTTCTATTTTATTTTTTGACTTCTTTGTTATTTGTTAGGTCTTGAATACCTGATATTTTATCTCAATAGCATACACCATTATTTTATTGAGATCCGTCTCTTAAACAGCGGCGGGGCGAATATGAAGTTCGCGTAACTGCCTACCGCTTCTTTCATCGTACTGGCAACCACAAAAGTTCCACCTACCTCAATACGGCGTCTGGTCACCAACCTGCTTCTCTGCAGTGTAGATACTGTTGTTACGACGTTAAAAGCAGCGTTGAAGAAAAACATCGTCAATACTTACGTTGGCACAGCCCGCATTAACTCTGTAGCTAAATGTCATGTAAATATCTTATAACAATTTTTCGGTGGAGGGCGATTGTTTCATCTCTTAGAAATAGGTGCCATCAGCCCGCATTTAAAACTAACAGCTAGTATCACTGTCCTCATCTCACAGCTCATACCATCTAGTACACACGCAAGACAGCCAGAAATGTACCAAAGTTCAACCCGAATTGTTACGCGATTTTCACATTTTATACTCAGCTACAACGTGAGTTTTACATTTGGTCCTCTTCAGTGGATTTCTTTAAAAGAAGTTGCTCACCAATTATTCCGTAAACGATTACGAAATATGCCGCGCGGAATTCTTCACAAAGGCCGAGAGTTCACACGCGTTTATCTCTCCAACTAATTCCTTCACAAAACCCAAATTTCACACTCTCTCCGTAAATGCATCTGCTTTCATGGCGATATAAACCGAACGCGAAATAACAGTACCTTCTTCAATTTACGTATAACTTTTTCGGACACATTCAACATGAGCTGCGCGTCCGACAGCGAGACTACGAGTCTCAATGCCGTTGCTCACAGCGCATATACTACTTGATAGAGGACGGGAAAGACTTCACTCTGGTTGGTTGATTAAATGAACAGCCAATCAGATCAATCTTTCAAGAACATACTCGCGCCTAAACTGTTTTACTCCAATCAACATTCAAAGATGCATTTACGTCATTTTATGCTGCAAATATTAATAAAATGTTCCACCAAACCAAACCAAACGAAAACTAATCTTGAAATAACTTTAGAAAAACATTACTCTGCAAATAACTATTCTGGCTGTCTTCTTACAAAAACAAGCACGCTTGGACATACGTCATCAGCAAGTAAGGGGAATTACAGCTTTCGTTGCAACAGCTTGTTGCACACTTTCCCATGACCAAGTTACACGAGATAATACTGAATCTTTACGTATGTCTCACATACACACTCTCATTTACTCTCATTTATTTACACAACAAAACAAATAGTTATTAAAGGAATATTAGTTCTTACTGAATTCTCTATTATGAAAACGAAAAATAGTGAACGTTATTTAAGTATAAAAATTCAAACATACTGACCTAACATTTCGCAAACTTCTGTAATGATACCAACTGATAGCAAAGGACAAATTCTTATGCATTCGAACTGACTTTAATCTTAGTAGTGTCTGTTTTTGGTATTTTTGGTAATTTTCTCTAATTTTGAAAGTATCCCAGCCAGAAAGCTGAGATTTTGCATCCAGCTTCTTTTTAATAACAAAAGGCGACATATTAAGTTTTATCAAAATTGAATAATATTTAGTATCGTTTATTTAGTTTCTTAGGGGCTTGAATATTCTGTCGCTGGAACTGACGCAAGTAGCACTTCCCACGGCCGTGCTAGCGACAGGGGCGAATGAATCACGCCGACACACAAGCGCTGTCACCGCCACCGGCTCCAAAGCTACGAGCCCCTACTGCAAGGTAGCTTACTGCAATAAAATGCTATTGCGGTTTGAATCGCGACGTTACAACGTGAGCGTCCACTGTGACGCAGACGTTGTGTCCTAGCCTCATTTAACGAACGTGTTTCATAGTCGATATGTAATTGACGTTTTGCTTGCATTATAATGTTATGGTTTCTGTAATCCGTTCTGTTACTTTATTTTAGTGCAGCTTTCTGTTATTATTCCACATCTGGTGGCGGCTGTATACTCGGCTGAAAGTAGTCATCATTTAATGATATCACTTACAATCTTGACTATTAAAAGTTTTAATTTTTTTTTAACCTTATGTAAGACTTTTACATCGCTTGTTTCCATCATGACTATGACAGGAATTAACAGTAATTAGAAACTGATCAAATGAATTAAATACTATAAAGAAATGTATTACGTTCATCTTCGCGAGACCGGAGTGGATGCATAACTACCTGTTTACACGATGGCAATTTGTTAATTTTACTAATGCATTTTTTATGTCGTGCGTATTTTAAGCGTGTATACGAGTAGGTTTAGCATGGCACAGTGGCTAAATGGATAAATGTCATACTGCCCATAAAAAGGTTTGTGATTCAATTTTCAGTTGGTCCTAGGGTACTTTCCATCACTTACTGCCTGTTTCACCTCTGTCAGTGAGTTGTATACTGAAAAATGACGTGTTATATTGCGGTTCCATGTCCAAGTGAAACTGACCGTCCCTTTATAGCTGTCTGCGTGAGTCAGTACAAAAGTCGGAGGAGGACAATGGCATACCATCTTCAATAGCCCCATGGCTAGTGAAACATTCTGCTCTTCAAACCTACCGTCGGTTTGTGTTGTGCTATGAAGTTTCGATTTGTACGAACAGATGCCTGTCAAGTGCCGCAGTTTGATTGTGCATAGCAATCCGAACGAGTAATGGTTAGATAATGGCGTGATGGGCTACTTGGCTATGAGTGGGTGTTGGCAGTAGGGAGGCGGCAATTGAGTCAGAGCGAGTAGTCCGCTGGCGCCCGAAAGTGCGGGACTACAAAAATAAAAGCAATACGCTAATACTTATAGCACACTGTAAATGACTGTTTACATAGATCAGCAATACTGTGACTTCCTAACTGTGTTTAGATGCCTCTCTAGAGAGAATTTTAGAACCATTGCCGTACAGTAACCCTTCGAAATGTTTTATTATGTCATATGCAGCCGCCGGAAATCGTTCCTGGAGATTGTTTAATGATTTATCTGGAACAACTTGTGTTGTCTGATGTAAAAAGTTGTTTTGTAGTCTACATTCAAGTAAATACACTGAAGAACCAAAGAAACTGGTACACCTGCCTAATATCCTGTAGGGCCCTCGCGAGCACGCAGAGGTGTCATGGACTCGACTAATGTCTGAAGTACTGCTGTTGAGAATTGACACCATGAATCCTGCAAGGCTGTCCATCAGTCCGTAAGAGTACGAGGCCTGTGCAGATCTCTTCTGAACAGCACGTTGCAAGACATCCCAGATATGCTCAATAATGTCAATGCCTGGGGAGTTTGGTTGCCATCGGGAGTGTTTAAACTCAGAAGAGCGTTCTTGGAGCTACTCTGTAGCAGTTCTGAACGTGTGGGGTGTCGCATTGTCCTGCTGGAATTGACCAAGTCCATCGGAATGCACAATGGGCTTGAATGGATGCAGGTGGGGGATGCTTACGTACGAGTCACCTGTCAGAATCGTATCTACACCATTCAGGGGTGCCATATCACTCCAACTGCACACGCCCCTCAATATTACAGAGCCTCCAGCAGCTTGAACAGTTCCCTGCTGACATGCAGAGTCCATGGATTCATGAGGTTGTCTCCATACCCGTACACTTCCATCCGCTCGATACAATTTTAAACTAGACTCTTCCGACCAGGCGACATGTTTCCACTCATCAAAATCTCAGTATCGGTGCTGACGGGCATGGGCGAGGCGTAAAACTTTGTGTCGTGCAGTCATCAAGGGTACACGAGTGGGTCTTGGGCTCCGAAAGCCCATATCGATGATGCTTTGTTGAATGGTTCACACGCTGACACTTGTTGATTGCCCAGAATTGAAACCTGCAGCAATTTCAACGACTCTCTTCCGTTGTCATTGGCCCCGTTCTTGCAAGATCTTTTTCCGTCTGTGATGTCGGAGATTTGATGTTTTATCGGATTCGTGATATTCACGGTACACTCGTGAAGGTCGTGCGGAAAATCCCTACTTTATAGCTCCTGCGCCGACTATAACAGCACGTTCAAACTCACTTACATCTTGATAACCTTCCATTGTAGCCACAGTAACCGATCTAGCAACTGAGCCAGACACTTGTTGTCATATACAGGCGTTGCCGACCGCAGCGCCGTTTTCTGCCTGTTTATATATCTCTATACATGAATACGCATGCATACACCACTTTCTTTGACGCTTCAGTGTATTTCTGTGGCTGTACTAGTCTTGAAGGGTACACTCTAAGGCTGCGTTATAGTACAGTGTGTTTGAAAAACATTGTCCGGTGTCACAAGGGTATATCATCTACGACGTGCTCGGACTGCCGCGCTCGTTAGCACGCCACTGTCAGGGTTCGGATCGAATCCCACTGGCGGGTTAACGACGAGGGCCTGTGTGCCAGTCAGCCTGGATGTGGCGGTTTCTCATTTCGCTCAGTTTCACGATTCGCAAACATTTAACATTTTAAAGAACGCTCTAACTTTTCACATACTGGATAACTATAGACGGAGACCGACTGGGTACACAAATTCGGGGGGGGGGGGGGGGGGGAGGTTGTTGGGTGGGGGAGGGGTGTGTGTGAGGGGGCGGGGGTTGGAGGGACTGGCGGTGTGACCCTGTGAACATACGGGATAAGACCAGGAAAAAAGAAGAAGAAAGCTATATCTATTACGTGAGTGAAGATAGGAACTTTGTGTGAATTTTAGCTTACGTATCGAAAATAAAAGGTTACCTTGGCGTAACAGTTTGTTGCCAATTAATGTGATTGTCGATAGTGGTCCTCTTGGTGTGCAAAAATTAAGGACGAAAGTAGCTTTCTCGTGATGTGTCACTGCGAAGTAACGTAACTCGATGGAACTTGGATCATAAATAGAAAGAACTGCCACAGTATAGTACAGAAGGTAAGTGAAAAAAATACGCAATGAGACGAAGAGAAATGTTACTTTTCTTCAAAAATAATAATTATACTGATTACACTGAAGTCTCCGCGCTTTTCCGATGACCCCCTGGACATTAAAAAAGGTGGCACATGGTTCTTAATAGAGTGTGTGTGTGATCGCCGTAGACGGCAATTCAGATCCTGCAACGTGGTCCCAAGCTGGCCACGGCTGAGAAGGAGCTCTTGTGGTGGGGCATTGGATTCCCTAGCCAGCACGGCTGACGACTCCTAGTTAGTCGTTGCTACATGTAGAACTGCCGCAAGACGCCTCCCGAACAGATCCACACGTGCCTGATGGGGTTTAAGTCGGGGGAAAGAACAGGCCATCCCCATGCGACAAGAGGTGCGAACGTGTCACTTAGCTAGTGTAACGTCCCCTTAGAAAAATGTATGAATTACTGTGCTGGTAAACCTCTTACGTTATTTGATTTTCAAACAGCTGAGCGAACTGAACTCTTTACTTATTCTGATCAACACTCAACTGACACACAATATTTTTAGCGCAACGCAATCTGACTTTCAATAACCCCTACAAAAGAATGACCCTGACTAACAATAACCTATACCTTTCATGAATCACTTACCTCACAAAAATCTTCGTTACTCGAACTACTGCAATACAGCTAGTGCCAATACTGCCAGCTAAATAAAGGATTCTAACTACTGAAGGCACTAACTACTGATAGGCATAGTTAGCAAATGAAAGATTTTGATTGAGAACAAACAATGTATTTTCGTTAATAGTGTTCAAAAATCATAATATATTTATCAGTTCATGACATCCAGTCTTACAAATTTACTCTTTCTGATGGACACACGTCCACATCGTCCGCTCTCAAAATTCTGCCATCTCTCCCCCCACATCCACCACTGCTAGCGGCTCACCTCCAACTGCGCAACGCTAAGCGCTGTTCACATCCCACTGCCCAACAGTACAAAAGCAAATATTCCAACAATGCAAACCAGCCACAGACTGCACACAGCATAGTCAGTGATTTTCATACAGAGCGCTACGTGGCGTTACCAACATAAAAACCTAAAGAGCCTATCACAGTCAGTGATTTTCATACTGAGCGCTACGTGGCGTTACCAACATAACAACCTAAACAGCCTACTTACATAGCCCCCATGCTCCCCACAAAAAATTTTACAAATTGTTTTGGGCAGTGGCCAATAATAGCAAATGTTCCAACAATGCAAACCAGCCACAGACTGCACACAGCACAGTTAATGATTTTCATACAGAGCGCTACGTGGCGTTACCAACATAAAAACCTAAACTGCCTACTTACACTAGGAACGTCGTCAAACACGATCGATTTTGTGGTCCAAGTGTTGTGCTAGGGGCAGGTATAATGTTACAAGGTCGTACTTGTGGTATCGATAGCTACAATGCCACAGCGTAGGTGCCCGTTCTTAGTTTGGCACTACGAGAGCGGAAGATCTTTGCCGACCACAGCGCCCTCTAGCCGACGCTGTGCAGTTCTACGGGCGCCGCCCTACTTTCGCCCAGTTCATCAAGAGCAGACGGCCGTAACATTTCGCTTCAGCTTTGCTTCGTATAGAGACTTTTGCACTATTTACGACGGGTCTAATGCTTTGCACCTGTGTGCCTATCTGTACAAAATTATGTAATCAGGTTGCCTATGTTTGTACACCAGTAAGCCCCTTTTACTTACTTGCAATACCGACGTGTTTTACCTCACCTGCTCCTACTCGCTCCCTTCAATCGGCCAACCTTCAAGTTTTCAGGAGCAGACCCACGCTCAGTCTTCCAGGCAGGGTACAACAGTACTGGCATCAAAAATTTTTAACACATTACACCCACCTGCCTGCATTATTGTGACACTGTACTTCTTCCCTAAGCGCGTGTTTTCAGGTGCACATTCGGCCCTGGCTTAATTTTTACGGATGACAATGCGCGACCGCATCGAACTACACAGGTGGAGATGCTCTTGGAACGAGAGGGCATTCTACGAGTGTACTGGCCTGCTTCTTCTGCCGACTTAAACCACATCGGGAACGTGTGAGATGCGTCGCGGAGACGTACTGCAGCACGCCCCCAGGCAGTAACGAGCATCCAGCGTTTGTAACCAGCGCTGGTGGAGGAGTGAAACGCCCTATGACAACAACTTCTTACCAGCATTGTTACCAGTATGGTAGCACGTCGTAGACCACGGACTGCCGTCCGTGATGATCATACACCCTATTGACAACCAAGATATAAACACTGCAATCGCTCAGATGAATGATGATCTGTCTTCAGTAGTGACATGGGCGAAAAACCTGGGGCTTAAACTAAATGCAAAAAAGACACAAGTAATCTTAATAGCCCATCAGAAATTAATAAGTTCAGATTTCCGCGAACGGCTGCCTCCGCCTATGGTATTCCAATACCATATCAGAAAACAGTTAAGAACTTGAGTGTAACTTTGGATGAACATCTCAACTGGGCGGAGAATACAGTCGCAGTGTGGCGGAAGACGTCCGCTTGTCTCTATGCTCTCAGTAAGTTTCGGAACGTATTTCCACAGGACTTGAAACGCCAGCTCGTGCAGGCACTCGTTCTACCGAACCTCCACTATTGTGATGTAATTCAACAAGGCATGAGTAGTGAAAACAAAAGACGGCTGGAACTAACCATGAATGCCTGTGTGCGTTACACCTGCAACATTCGCCGATATGATCATGTAAGTGCTTCATACTCCCAGCTAGGGTGGCTGCGGCCGGACAGATTGCGTGACTACCACACTCTATGTCTACTTCACCGACTCTTCGTCGCGCAAGCACCCCAGTACCTTGCTTCAGAGATTATACATCTTTCATGCCATCATAATCGAAAACAAAACAAAAACTTTTGCAAACTCCTTCTCAGTTGCCACTGTCCGCCTCTGGAAGAAACTGCCCCTTACCTTGCGCAAAATTCAATCCCTTGCTGCTTTTAAGAAGAAGTTGAAGCATTTCCTACTATCAACCTCATAACTTTTTCTACAAAATTAATGTACAAGGCCAATCCTCTCCTCTGTCAAATAGCAAAGCTATTGTCTCCTATCTTGCTCCTTTCTCTTCTTCCTCTTCATCTATCTCTACTAGCCACGCAATCTCCATTTCCTTTATATTTCCTTAATTATGTTTCATCTTGTCTCTATTCTTCCCCTCCCTTCACCATCAGTCTCCCTCATACTCCCTGCTGCTAGCGCTCTTATCTAAAATCTATCTCTTTCATAATTTCTAATTATAACAGTACTTAACATCTACGAATATAAACTCTATATGTATGTATTTTTCTGAGTGTGCCTTTGTAATAGTTTATTTCACTTTTTGTACTAGGTGTAGTTTAACATGCCTACTAAAACATATGAATGTAAAATAAGTAGAATGCCTGGTTAGGTGTAAGAGAGGGCCTGATGGCCCTAATCTTGCCAGGTTAAATAAATAAATAAATAAATTTCCCGGTTTTTAACTGTAATGTATCGCTGTCACTTCAGTACAGTGTGTTTGAAAAAGAACTCCCTAGTTTTAATGTATCCTAGAATATGTACAATGTGACATACACTATTCTAGTTTGTGGTGTTTGATTCTCTCCAAGTTTGGCTCCCCTGCAGTTCGCATGTCAGCTAGACATTGAGACGGCACCAGTGGTGTTTATTTCCTCCGTTCCCTCAGTTCAGTCCAGGCGTGCGTGCAGCGCAGTGCAGAGCAACTCAGTAACAAAGTGTACTTTGCAACAGAAAGCGCAGTGTGTTATTTGGCTTGTGAAAACTCAGTCAGTTATAACAGTGCAACCTAAGTTTAGACGTCAGTGTGGTGGTGAACCACCTACAGCAAAAACTATCCGTCATTGGCTAAAGTCTTTCAAGGAAACCAGTAGTGTTTTAACAGCAAAATCACCAGGCAGACCGAGAACTTCTGAAGATGTTGTTGAACAGATCCGTGTTTCGTGTGTTTGGTGCCCGAAGAAGTCATTGACCAGACATAGTCTACAATTAGGAGTGTATGATGTTGTGCGTAAAAGACTTAAGTTGTGCGCCTACAAATTGCAACTGTTACATGAAATAAAATCTACTGATAAAATCGAAAGGTATGAGTTTGCTGTTACTTTCTACACATAATTGATGATGATGTCAATTTTTTAAAAAAGATTTTCTTTTCTGATGAGGCTACATTTCATGTCAGTGGAACAGCTAATCGGCATCACTGCAGAATTTGGGGGGCAGAGCATCCACATAAAGTTATTCAACATTAACGTGACTCTCTCAAAGTGAATGTATGGGGTGCTTTGATAGGAGATCATGTGATTGGTGCTTTCATTTTTGTGGAGAAAAGAATAAATGGGGACGTTTACTGTGACATGCTGACAGAGTACGTCTTTCGCCAAATGGGCGATATTGAGGCGGAAAAGGGTCTTGTGTTTTTCCAACAAAATGGCGCCCCACCCCATTACAGTAACCATGTGCGTTTGGCTCTTGACACTCGCTTTCCAGGAAGTGGATAGGCAGGGCAGGCCCAGTACCTTGGCCACCACGAGGCCCAGACTTAACTCCACTGGAATTTTTCTTTTGGGGTCACATAAAAAATGTTGTGTACAATGAAAAGATCAGAGACATCAATCATTTACGGGAAAGAATCGTCGCCGCGGTTGGGACAGTTGCACCTGAAATGTTGGTGAAGATGTGGCGAGGAGTGGAATGTCGTCTCGACATGTGCAGGGCAACAAATGGATTCCAAGTTGAAGTCTACTAACACTAAACTAAACCTGAAGGAATTCTCTTTCATGATATGTACTCATTGATGTAATTTTTCATTCATTTCCCCATTAAATTTATACTTAAAACTAGGGATTTCTTTTTCAAACACCCAGTATAATTACGGTCTTTGAATAAAGTGTCGTTTTTCTTCGTGTCATTCAGTATTTCTTTCAATTATCTTCTGTACTATACTGTAGCAATTCTTTCTATGAATGGTCCAAGTTTCATCGATCTACACTACTTAGCAGTGTCATATCACGCGAAACTTACTTTCGAACCTTAAAGTCTGCACGCCTGTGTAGTTGGGTCGCTCGCCGGTTCATTATCCAGTGTTCTTCGGGTCGAGATGGAGATAACACAACAGCAGAAAGCATTTTACGATCTCCGCTTCAACGGGTACAATTCAGTTAAAATTGTGGGGCGTGATTTTCGTCGAGAATACAGCACTACATTTCCTATGCTATAAGAGACGTAAGTGGTGTACGGATCTTGCAGTACACCATTGATCACCATGGTCACCACATCTGATGATATGAGATTTTTTTGTGGGCGTTGAAAGACTTCACGTGCCTCCACTCCCAACAACTGTGCAGGCACAGCGGTGCTCCATAGCAGTGAATGTAGTAAGTCTAGATGTGCATGAGAAGTTTGGGGTGAGTTTAACTATCGTCTGGACGTTTTCTGTGCATCCGGTGAAACGAAAATGAAATTTTGAGCCTAAATTTTGTTGTTAGAAGAACTCCACGCTTGCATGAGCATGCATGTAAAAGATACAGTCTCGTAAAATCAGATAGTAGTTTTGAAAATAAAAACTCTATAGTCCTATGAACAGATTAAAATTTCCCTAAGTTTCTGCGTTCGATTGTGTGGAATAATAGTAGTGTGAAATCACTTGAGTCTTTCTGAAACACGCTGTACGGTGAGCCTCATCATACATGCGAGTCTTCTACCCTTCTGCTGATTGTGGCAAACGTGAACAAGTGTACTTTCAGTTTCAACATGTGCTAGAATTTCCGTGAAACTTATAGCATACGATTTGGATGAAATACGTTTTGGGCTATGAGTTGTGCAGGCGTAGCCTCAGTTTAACAACTAATTTATCAAACATAAAACACTCTTGAAAAGGTAGCAACAACAATTAAACATAACTTAATTTACAGCTCAATACAGTTCTACAAAGTAGGGCTCAAACAATAGAATAACAATTAAAGTGCTCAGCACAATGAAAGAGAATTCGTTGACACAACCGTGCCCCAGCATATAGAATCGGGAAACCACAGTAGCAGTATGTGGTCCTTGGCCACAGTGAGAAAAAGACAATAAATATAGTTTCTGTAACTAAACAGAGACAGTAACGCAACTCAAAAACTTTCAGACTTAAGATCACGTACATAGCACGCAGTTAAACATTGGTCTAGTCATTACGACAAGCTGCTGCGACCAATCCACTAGACTACCTACGCATACATCTCAATACAACCTTCTGTACAATGAAACACATAAATGAAGCATTCTCACAGAACAAAATAACAAGTTAGCACTCTTTCTACGAATGACATATACGAAGTCAACCTCGCTCAAAGCCTGTCAAGAACAAGGCCAACATTTTGACAATATGACATTCAAACAAATCACGCTCACAGCGTGTGCTTGACAAAACGGAAGGGGGTCTCTCTTTTAGAGAAGACATTCACACCCCTCGCTAGCCGTCTCACAACAGCCATAACTTGTCGCTCTGTGGCTAGGGACTTGCCCTGTGTAAAAATATTTGTTAGGACACTCAGTGCACCGCTTGTAAATTTCGAAATTTGTGGTGAGATCCTATGGGACCAAACTGCTGAGGTCATCGGTCACTAGGCTTACACACTACTACCTACCTTAAACTAACTTACGCTAAGGACAATGCACACACCGATACCCGAAGGAGGATTCGACCCTCCGACGGGGGGAGCCGCGCAAACCGTGGCAAGACGCCCTAGACCGAGCGGCTACCCCGCGCGGCCTGCACCTCTTGTACTCTGGAGGAGGAGGAAATTAGTGTTTAACGTCCCGTCGACAACGAGGTTATTAGAGACGGAGCACAAGCTCGGATTAGGGAAGGATGGGGAAGGAAATCGGCCGTTCCCTTTCAAAGGTACCATCCCGGCATTTTCCTGAAGTGATGTAGGGAAATCACGGAAAACCTAAATCAGGATGGACGGACGTGGGATTGAACCGTCGTCCTCCTGATTGCGAGTCCAGTGCGTTAACCACTGCGCCACCTCGCTCGGTTCTTGTACTCTGTACTGTACACTGTATTGGATCACTTAACCACCAAGATGCAGGCGTCGGCTACTAAAGCTCATAGGCAGAGTTCCTCTTGAAATCCAAAAAAAAAAAAAAAAAAAAAAAAATGTTCAAATGTGTGTGAGATCTTATTGGACTTAACTGCTAAGGTCATCACTCCCTAAGCTGACACACTACTTAACCTAAATTATCCTAAGGACAAACACAGACACCCATGCCCAAGGGAGGACTCGAACCTCCGCCGGGACCAGCCGCACAGTCCATGACTGCAGCGCCTCAGGCCGCTCGGCTAATCCCGCGTGGCTCTTGAAATGCAGGAGTCCCTTTCTCTGCCTCCACTCGAATCGCCCTATGGCCCATGACAGGTCACCAACCGCTTCACTGGGTGGTTTTTGTCCACAACCAGTGTCCCGTAGACGGCTTCTTGGCACACGAGCTTAGAGTGCGCCCTAAACACTAATAATCATCATCATCATCACGAGCTTAGAGAAAGCTTCTCGTACTTGTTCTAGCACCAGCTGACTTCCACTCTGTCACTGCTCCCCGCAGCTGCCACTGCGGCCACTGAAACAGCTTCGCCCGCTACGCTGATTCGAGACGAGTCGGGCCTTGCCCCAGTACTGCCCCGGCGCCTCGCTTCGACTCGTCAGCCGCAGGTACCATGGCTTTCGGCGGAGGCCCGTGTTGCTGTCGCCGCACCTCCAAACGCAGCCCGCCGGAGCAGCCTCCGCCACCGCCCCAGTCGGTCGCACCCCGCGCTGACCGCTGGCGTCGCAGCCACAGAGCAAAGAAGGATTCTATGCTCAGTGGTCGCAGCAGCCCCACATACCGCTGGTCCGCGGTAGCGACGCTCGCTCTCTAATGTGTCCGCGCTGACAGCGGAACAGGTGGCAGCCACGAGCCGCCCTATCGAAGCTCCGAGTGTCGCTAGCAGTGCCCCATAGCCAAGCACTAGCAGCACTGCAGCGCTGACGCGTCTGGCTGGAGGGCACAGAAAGAAAGACATCCCTTGAATTGTAAACTCACGTCACAACGTTTTCTGATATACGAGGGGGGACCCAAAAGAAACCGGATTGTTGTCATAAAAAATTTATTGATGAACCTTTTTACGTCTTGTTACACTCAACCTGCTCCTCTGGAACTTCATTTCACTAGAATACAGGCTAGTGAAATGAAGTTCCAGAGGAGCAGGTTGAGTGTAACAAGACGAGACAGATTGCGAAATGTGTATGTGAGGGAAAGACTAAAGGAGGAACCAGTACAGGACAGGATAGAAAAATCAAGACTGCAGTGGTATGGACACATGAAGAGAATGGATGAGGGAAGAATTCCAAAGAGGATATTTGGTCTGCAACTGGAGGGGAAGAGGCCCAGAGGAAGACCAAGAGATAGATGGGTGAAGGGAGTGAAGGAATGTGTGACGAGAAGAGGAGAGAACTGGACGAAGGTGGAAGAGGGGGAATGGTGGAAAGACAGAACACGATGGAGAGGCTTGTGTTCCCGACAGACCCAGCCAGTGGCTGGAAACTGTCCAAGATGATGATGATGACTTCAGTCACCTTCAAAATACTCTCCATTACATGCGATGCACTTGTCAAGTCTCTTTTCCCACTGTTGGAAGCATGTTTGGAACTCTTCAAGTTTGATATTGTCCAGTGCCCTTTGCGAAGCTGTTTTTACCGTCTCCACATCGTCGTAACGCTCCCCTTTCAGCGTTTTTTTTTTCATTCGTGGAAATAGGAAAAAGTCGCACAGGGCTAGGTCCGGCGAATACGGAGCGTGGGGAACGACAGACCACCTTTGAGATGCCAAATAGTGGGTCACTCGTAAGGCCGTGTGTGCTGGAGCGTTGTCGTGATGCAGAAACCAGTCACCTGATCGCCAAAGTTCCGGGCATTTCCTCGTCACGTCCTCTCGCAGACGCCTTAAAACATCCAAGTAAAAGTGCTGGTTAACAGTCTGGCCAGGGGGTACGAATTCCCGATGCAACAATTCCACGTACATAAAAAAAGACATTGATCATCGTCTTCACATTTCACCTCACTTGCCTTCCTTTTTTTGGTCTGGGACAGTTGGGAGTCCTCCACCGGCTTGACGCTTGCTTGGTTTCTGGGTCATACCCGTAACACCAACTCTCATCCCCTGTAATGACTTTGTTCAAGAAGTTTGGATCACGTGTAATCTCTGTTTTCAAGTCCTGACACACATTCATGCGGATGGTTTTTTGCTCCTGTGTGAGAAGGCGCGGAACAAATTTAGCAGCAACACGTCTCATGTGCAAATCCTCACTTAAAATCCGCTGGTACGAGCTCCAACTGATTCCTGTCTCCGCTGAAATCGTTTGGCGACGATCCTCGTTGATCTTTTGGCGGACCTTTTCAATGTTCTCCTCATTTCGCGATGTTGAAGGGCGTCCAGAACGAGCTTGGTCTTCAACACACATCTCACCACGTTTAAAGCGCCGAAACCACTCTAAAACCTGTGTGCGGCTCATAGCGTCCTCCTGGAAAGCTTCCTGAAGCATTTGGTGTGTCTCCGTTGCAGTTTATTTAAGCAGGAAACAAAATTTCACACACACTCTTTGTTCTTTTAAAGTTGCCATAACGACTTCGCAGAGGTAGCCCGCCAACAGTCAGAGAAACGCAATACCACACTTGCACGTTCAGCTCTACACTGACGCCGTCAGCACAGCTGTTTCATGACGGTCTTTACTAACACCTTCTAGCGTGAGAACCCTGTACTACGTCTACGAGTGGCAGTGCCCTCGGAGTCCGGTTTCTTTTGGGTCCCCCCTCGTACACACATCAAAAAAAGTTTTGCACCACCTCGGTTCCGAGAGTTCCGGAACCAGTACAGAAAATTGGAATAGAGATCAACATAGACATCATTTCCGCCCATTTTATTGCTCATGAAAACCACACATTGCATGTTGTACCACCGTACAGCGAGACCTTCAGAGGTGGTGGTCCAGACTGCTGTGCACACCGGTACCTCTAATACCCAGTAGCACGTCCTCTTGCATTGATGCATGCCTGTATTCGTCGTGGCATACTATCCACAATTTCATCAAGCCACTGTTGGTCCAGATTGTCCCACTCCTCAACGACGATTCGGCGTAGATTCCTCAGAGTGGTTGGTGGGTCATGTCGTCCATAAACAGCTCTTTTCAATCTGTCCCAGGCATGTTCTATAGGTTTCTTGTCTGGAGAATACGCTGGCCACTCTAGTCGAGCGATGTCGTTATCCTGAAGGAAGTGGTGAAATTTGTGGTACGGTCTTATGGGACCAAACTGCTGAGGTCATCGGTCCCTAAGCTTACGCACTATTTAACCTCAGCTAACTTACGCTAAGGACAAGACACACACCCATGCCCGAGGGAGGACTCGAACCTCCGACGGGGGGAGCCGCTCGGACCGAAACAAGACGCCTGAGACCGCGCGGCTTAGGAAGTCATTCACAAGATGTGCACGATGGGGGCGCGAACTGTCGTCCATGAAGACGAATGCCTCGCCAATATGCTGCCGTTATGGTTGCACTTTCGGTCGGAGGATGGCATTCACGTATCGTACAGCCGTTACGGCGTCTTCCATGACCACCAGCGGCGTACGTCGGCCCCACGTAATGCCACCCCAAAACAGCAGGGAACCTCCACCTTGCTGCACTCGCTAGACAGTGTGTCTAAGGCGTTCAGTCCTACCGTGTTGCCTCCAAACACGTCTCCGACGATTGTCTGGTTGGAGGCATGTGCGACACTCATCGGTGAAGAGAACGTCATGCCAATCCTGAGCGGTCCATTCGGCATGTTGTTGGGCCCATCTGTATCGCGCTGCACGGTGTCGTCGGTCCAAAGATGGATCTCGCCATGGACGTCGGGAGTCAAGCTGAGCGTCATGCAGCGTATTCTGCACAGATTGAGTCGTAACACGACATCCTGTGGCTCCACGAAAAGCATTATTCAACATGGTGGCGTTGCTGTCAGGGTTCCTTCGACTCATAACCCGTAGGTAGCGGTCATCCACTGCCGTAGTAGCCCTTTGGCGGCCTGAGCGAGGCATGTCATCGACAGTTCCTGTATCTCTGTATGTCCTCCATGTCCGAACAACATCGCTTTCGTTCACTCTGAGACACCTGGACACTTCCCTTGTTGAGAGCTGGCACAAGTAACAATGCGGAGGGATTGAACCGCGGTACTGCCCGTCTAGGCATGGTTGAACTACAGACAACACGAGCCGTGTACGTCGTTGCTGTTGGAATGGTTGGCTGTCGGACCACCTCCGTCTAATAGGTCGGACCCCCTCCGTCTAATAGGCGCTGCTCATGCACGGTTGTTTACATCTTTGGGCAGGTTTAGTGACTCCCCTGAAAAGTCAAAGTGACTGTGTCTGTGATACAATATCCGCAGTCATCGTATATCTTCAGGAGTTCTGGGAACCGGCGTGATGCAAAAATTTTTTCATGTATGTTTTGTCGGACATGACAGACGTGAAAGGATCAAAAATGGTTCAAATGGCTCTGAGCACTATGGGACTTAACATCTGAGGTCATCAGTCCCCTACACTTACAACTACTTAAACGTAACTAACCTAAGGGCATCACACACATCCATGCCCGAGGCAGGATTCGAACCTGCGACCGTAGCAGCAGCGCTGTTCCGGACTGAAGCGCCTAGAACCGCTCGGCCACAGCGGCCGGCGTGAAAGGATCGCTGCAGAGGAATCCCTCAGTTAAAATTGGGGACACAAACATCAAATGAGCACATGTTATACGATGTTGGTTGGTTGGTTTGGGGAAGGAGACCAGACAGCGTGGTCATCGGTCTCATCGGATTAAGGAAGGATTGGGAAGGAAGTCGGCCGTGCCCTTTCAGAGGAACCATCCCGGCATTTGCCTGGAGTGGTTTAGGGAGATCACGGAAAACCTAAATCAGGATGGCCGGACGCGGGATTGAACCGTCGTCCTCCCGAATGCGAGTCCAGTGTCTAACCACTGCGCCACCCCGCTCGGTGTTATACGATGTCTTGGGGTACATGTAGATGAGGAATTGAATTTCCATGAACACACGATTTAGTAAAAATACTAAATAAATTGGTGAGGCTAAATTCAAAACAGTACAGACTACCTATACCACTTATATTGGGTGTTGCCCAATCGTTCGTATATCTCAATCACTGCGCGCTTTTTCGAATCAGTACTCAACTTCGCAGCTAGCACATGGGTATACTGAGTGAGCCTGGTCACCAACAAAGCACCAGTCAGACGAGGGCAGAGGAGTGTCCACCTTAGTGGATGCACCGTGTGTGGTGCTCGGAATATGTCGCTTAGATATACACAATAACTGGTGTACCGATACAGACGACACGTCACCTTAAAAGTTGCCGTTTAGCACATGGCAAGGTGAATGGGAATGTAAACGATAAGGAACATAGACAGCAAGCCTTCCTCCCTGACGAAAGGAAGCGGTTGAGAGAGAAACATACCGATCCTAACCGCAGTATGGTACATTTCTTAAATGCAACGGATCTTATCCTACGCACTTAAACCGCGTGAGGCACATGCTGGGAAGAAGTTTCCCCAGAAAACACACTGTTTTCTTCTGCTAGTAAATCGCAAACTATAGACATGTACTACACTTAGACTACACAGAAACCGACATACACTCCTGGAAATGGAAAAAAGAACACATTGACACCGGTGTGTCAGACCCACCATACTTGCTCCGGACACTGCGAGAGGGCTGTACAAGCAATGATCACACGCACGGCACAGCGGACACACCAGGAACCGCGCTGTTGGCCGTCGAATGGCGCTAGCTGCGCAGCATTTGTGCACCGCCGCCGTCAGTGTCAGCCAGTTTGCCGTGGCATACGGAGCTCCATCGCAGTCTTTAACACTGGTAGCATGCCACGACAGCGTGGATGTGAACCGTATGTGCAGTTGACGGACTTTGAGCGAGGGCGTATAGTGGGCATGCGGGAGGCCGGGTGGACCTACCGCCGAATTGCTCAACACGTGGGGCGTGAGGTCTCCACAGTACATCGATGTTGTCGCCAGTGGTCGGCGGAAGGTGCACGTGCCCGTCGACCTGGGACCGGACCGCAGCGACGCACGGATGCACGCCAAGACCGTAGGATCCTACGCAGTGCCGTAGGGGACCGCACCGCCACTTCCCAGCAAATTAGGGACACTGTTGCTCCTGGGGTATCGGCGAGGACCATTCGCAACCGTCTCCATGAAGCTGGGCTACGGTCCCGCACACTGTTAGGCCGTCTTCCGCTCACGCCCCAACATCGTGCAGCCCGCCTCCAGTGGTGTCGCGACAGGCATGAATGGAGGGACGAATGGAGATGTGTCGTCTTCAGCGATGAGAGTCGCTTCTGCCTTGGTGCCAATGATGGTCGTATGCGTGTTTGGCGCCGTGCAGGTGAGCGCCACAATCAGGACTGCATACGACCGAAGCACACAGGGCCAACACCCGGCATCATGGTGTGGGGAGCGATCTCCTACACTGGCCGTACACCACTGGTGATCGTCGAGGGGACACTGAATAGTGCACGGTACATCCAAACCGTCATCGAACCCATCGTTCTACCATTCCTAGACCGGCAAGGGAACTTGCTGTTCCAACAGGACAATGCACGTCCGCATGTATCCCGTGCCACCCAACGTGCTCTAGAAGGTGTAAGTCAACTACCCTGGCCAGCAAGATCTCCGGATCTGTCCCCCATTGAGCATGTTTGGGACTGGATGAAGCGTCGTCTCACGCGGTCTGCACGTCCAGCACGAACGCTGGTCCAACTGAGGCGCCAGGTGGAAATGGCATGGCAAGCCGTTCCACAGGACTACATCCAGCATCTCTACGATCGTCTCCATGGGAAAATAGCAGCCTGCATTGCTGCGAAAGGTGGATATACACTGTACTAGTGCCGACATTGTGCATGCTCTGTTGCCTGTGTCTATGTGCCTGTGGTTCTGTCAGTGTGATCATGTGATGTATCTGACCCCAGGAATGTGTCAATAAAGTTTCCCCTTCCTGGGACAATGAATTCACGGTGTTCTTATTTCAATTTCCAGGAGTGTACATATAAACATTGCGATAAGAGACGAAGAACAATGAGCACAACTAAATGCATTAACAAACAATATTTCAAAAGCCACACATGAAGAGTACCTGCGTACACGACGTAACAGACAGACCTATATGCACCGTAACAACACTCTCCAGAGGGTGGACAGTGACACCCATAGTGACAGTGGAAACCATAACACTGAGGAATGTGAGATGTGCCAGTAATTTAGACACTTAGAATTATGAATCACACATAACATAACAAAATGCATTGACAAATTCTATGCCGGCCGCGGTGGTCTAGCGGTTCTAGGCGCTCAGTCCGGAACCGCGGGACTGCTACGGCCGCAGGTTCGAATCCTGCCTCGGGCATGGATGTGTGTGATGTCCTTAGGTTAGTTAGGTTTAAGTAGTTCTAAGTTCTAGGGGACTGATGACCACGGATGTTAAGTCCCATAGTGCTCAGAGCCAGCCACAAATTCTACATATCAGTCAAATAAAAGTTAGAGGTAGCGAATACTAGAGTAATGTAATGTACGCCGACCGGAGTGGCCGTGCGGTTCTAGGCGCTACAGTCTGGAACCGCGAGACCGCTACGGTCGCAGGTTCGAATCCTGCCTCGGGCATGGATGTGTGTGATGTCCTTAGGTTAGTTAGGTTTAAGTAGTACTATGTTCTAGGGGACTGATGACCTCTGAAGTTGAGTCCCATAGTGCTCAGAACCATTTTTAATGTAATGTACACAGATGAGTACCTGGTATTAGAGCATAGGATTAATAACAGCATGTCTCTACTAACAACTATAAACAATTTGGTTGTGACTGGCGGTCAACAGCTCGAAGAAAGCATTCCGAGGTATTCATGCCAGACACAATCGCTGATGGCACTAACAAATCTCTCCTCTATCCTATCATCTTTTTATATTCTTCTTAAAACAAAAAAAAATATTGATATTTCAACCACAAATTATTGTAATTTTAAAAAAATGTGTTATTCTTTGTGAAATGTTGCCGATAAAAAACAAAACAAAAAACTACAATAAAGGTGACAAACGAAAACTGTAATATCTACGATTTGTTTTAAAATGTGAGTTAACAGGTCTTTAAATTTGCAATAGCCGACCGAAGTGGTCGAGCGGTTAAAGGCGCTACAGTCCGGAACCGCGCGACTGCTACGGTCGCGGGTTCGAATCCTGCCTCGGGCATGGATGTGTGTGATGTCCTTAGGTTAGTTAGGTTTAAGTAGTTCTAAGTTCTAGGGGACTTATGACCACAGCAGTTGAGTCCCATAGTGCTCAGAGCCATTTGAACCATTTTTTGAAATTTGCAATAAATAAATAGTAATAAATAATGAATATCTGTATAAAGATGAGCGAGGACGGCTCTAGGTACTTTCAGTGCGGACGCAGCATAGCTTCCTAACCACTGTGGGAATTAGCGAATGCTACGAGCAGTGGGGCCAGTTGGTGGGAGCGCTACTTGCGCGTGACAGATCGAGACTTCGGGTTAGCAGGGAATGGTGTCACGGTGGCGTAGGCCGGCATGGTAGCTCAGCGCGTTCGGTCAGCTGGCTATCTGCTCTCTGTAATAAAAAAAGCTGTTGAACGGTTGTCATGGGACGTCCGCCCCGAACAAATGCAACAAACAGTAACGAACAAAATGGGACTTAAAAAAAAAGTTGGCTGTTAAAGTAATCGTTGAAGTGAAGCAGATCATCCGGGTTCGAGTCATGGCCTGGCACAAATTTTCAATCTTCACACTCAGTAGGCGGCTGAAGTCCTGATTTCAGGTAATTAAGTTTTCTGAGCCGCCAGTACACGTGTGATATTAGCGGTATTGCAATAGCTATGTCAAACTTTACAGATCTTCCTCGGGGCAAATTGTCGGTGGCCACTTTGTTGTTGTAAACATAACAGTTATCGATAATTTGGTACGTTTATCTGGACACACCGATGCTATAGTCATGAAAGCATGTAGAGTTCAATGGAAAACCTTCACCCGGCGATCAGAATAATGCAAAAAAGAAACCGCCTTGGTGCTCTTGAACAGACAATAACGCATCGAAGATGACATAATTCTATGAAGACTATTGCTAGGGAAGTGAGTGTTGAGCTTAATGAGCATTTAGAGAATGTAGTTTTAACCAAACAATGATAGACGCGGGCTGCGCGGATGAAGTATTTGGGTCAGAGCTTGTGAGCCCATGACCCCCTTCTCTCCTCAATGTACATTATGTTATTATTATTATTATTATTATACACTATTATATTATTATTTGTGGGTATAGATGATTATTTTCTGTAGGGTAACTATGTAAAAGGAGAACAATAACGATTTTAGATAAATTTACTTTTCACAAAAAATCACAAATTAGTTTAATGTGTGTCGTACTACTACGAAACATCTTTACTGACAAAAATACTGTAAACTTGAATTGTATTATTTGAAATATAAGGCTCTCAATTGTTGCGTTTTTAAAACGATCTATTTATCTTATCATAATTAGTAGTGAACGCTAACAAAAAATTATATTAGTTTCATTAGCCAATTCGTATTTCTTCCTTTTCTTTCCCACCGCCCTTGTAGATATAATTAGTCATCAGAGGAAATTCCGTCTCAGTATGAAATTAGTAGCAAGAAGAATATCTCGTATTCCTTTTGGAATGCGGACGTTGAGTTATCGTTGTAGTGGCAGTCGATTTTTTCTTTGTGTTTTGTTTTCTTTTTTCAATCTTTCCACACTAGCTGACGTTTGGTGTGGTAAATTAAAAACCGAGATTATTGTACGCGGGCCCCCAGCGGACTCATAAAAATATCCAAACGATAGTCAAGCTCGTCCTATACCTCTGCGAGAGTGTCTGGACATACTCCATCCACTGCTGCTACTGCATAACGTTGCATCCCATCCAGAGTTGGTTGGAATGGGAGGCACAAGGTGTCCTTAATAGATCCCCGCAGAAAAATCACATACCTTGAGATGAGAAGATCGTGAGGACACGTCTTACGTCATTATCACGCTCCACAGTTGTAACTAGAATCGCACATGTTGAAACGCCTTTCGCTTCTGTGTTCTCGCCAGTCCGATTGGACGCGCTTTGGGTAGTGAACGAACGAGCGAGCGAGCTGCTCATGGGACACACTTGCCGGCAACCCCAGCAATCGGCAACTTACAGTTGTTGGCAAAGTAAACTTTTAGGTTCGACGCGTAAGTTGAAATGCAACCCAGGTTTCTGCCTTCATTTATGTGGAGCAGCCTTGTAGTATTATCATTTCTTTCTTTCACTTGCCCGAAGTCTGTCTTTAAGCACATCGTCAATGAAACAGTTTCACGACATTACACTGCTCAATAAGCCTGGATATAAAGGGAGCTAGCGTTTCCGGCTTGGACTGAAATAACTGGTGCGGATTCACTTTTACAAATAACTTCAGTTCAACAAGACAATTGGGTTTACCTTGGAAATAAATCTACAGTTCCCTCGCTAGAGCTTATAATCTTCTAGGATGTATTAAACTTGCGTGGTGAATGACTAATACATTTCATTACTGAAGAAATCGCACAAGAAATGACGAGCACCTAGCATAGCATTCGCGCTTTCCTTGAGAAATCCCTATGCGATGTTATCGTCACAGAAGCACTATACATTTTCTTAATGGCATGTATCTCTATTAGCATTGCAGCGACCACCAACTTAACCATCTGCGAATAAAAACATAAAATGTGGACCGATCAGACTATTGTTACACTATACCTTACCTCAGAAAATGTTTAAACGTGGTGATCTCCAAGAAGAGCGAACAGTTCATATTGTCTTCTTTCAGCTTGTGAAGCACAGTGGAGATATGGTATTGGTTTGCGTGGTTATATCATGGTATTACTGGCTTATAGTAAAGGAAACGTGACCACATTTATTAATTGGTACAGGCTTTGTTTCCAGGTGGGAGCTGATCTTCCAAGAGAAATTCGGCTGAAAATGTTTGAGATTAATGAGCATGAAGGAACAATACGTCTTTCCACGATTCCAAAACCGCTGAATTTGAATACCAAGTCACTGTGATCTGTACGGGAAAAAGCTGAGACAATGGTACCTCTTCGAGCACCTCACAAATACAGGGTAGTGCACGAAATGTGTTACCATTTTGTTTTTTAATATAAACTTTATTGTCAATACAATCTGAAAGGAACATATACTACAGTGAAGAGCCGTCCATGGAGATTTGTACTAACTCCGCACATACTCAATATGTCCACCATTTCGTTTCCTAACTTCCTTCAAACGAACACTGAAGTTAGTGATTACCCTACGGCACATATCTTCTGTAATTTCACTGCAAGCTTGAAGATTAAGCCTTCTGAGCTCCATTAAATGACGTGGACGTTTCGGGAATTTTTTTTCCTTTAAGTACCCCCAAAGAAAAAAGTCACATCGATTGAGGTCTGGACTATTGGGAGGCCAATTTTGTCCGTCATTGAAGCGACCTGGAAACCTGAGTGAAATGATCCGCACGTCGAAATGCTCGTGTAAAAACTCCAACATAGTGTTTGCAGTATGTGGCCTTGCTCCATCTTGCATGAACCCACTGCGTGTTGAAGGGCAAGGCAGTAGCAAGAAGCTGTGGAATGAAGCTATTGCGAAGCATGCTCCAATAACGCTCGCTGTTCACAGTTTCTTCAAAGAAAAAGGGCCGAATAAGTCCGTAACTGGAAATTGCTGCCCACGCTGTAATCCTTGGAGCATAATGTTGTCGTTCATGAAGCACTTGTGGGTTTTCAGTGGCCCAAAAGTGTACATTTTGTTTGTTATCCACACCGTCTAAATGAAAATGTGCCTCGTCTGAAAACTAAACGTTGTTGAGACTTTCTTCCCTATCCTCCGCCCACTGAGCAAACAGTAGTCTCTGCTGCTTGTGTTCTTCAGTGAGCTTCTGTGCACAGGTCATCTTGTTTGGATATATATGGAGGTCACTTTTAAGAATGCGTTGAACGGAGTGTCTGGATATTCCAAATTGCACTGCTGCCTTTCTACACGATTTCCCGGGACTTCTCTGTACAGCAACTCGTACCGCTTCAATATTGTCCGGCGAACAAACAGGTTTAGGCCGAGGTCGCTTCGTTTCCAGTACTGTTCCTTCCTGAACAAATTTATAGTACAAACTGTGGATGGTCTTCTCGCAAGGGACCCATCGTGTGTTAAACTGTTGTCGAAAACGCCTCTGAGTCACAACAAGGCTTTTCGTTTCATGAAAAAGTAACACAATTGCCGATCATTGCTTTGTCGTCAGTCTTCCATTGTCAGCCATTGCTGCTTACTAGTCTCCTAGCGGCAGTATCGTGAATTACACGTCATTTCGTGACTTATTTGTTTTTCCAAGCCCTGCTGGTACTGCTGTAGAGATCCGAGCAGGATATCTAATGTGCGTCGTAAGTTGTGAAAGAAACAAGTGGTAACACATTTCATGCGCCACCCTGAAATTAGAATGGTTTCTTTATAACGGTTGGTAAAAATGCCACTAATTAACATTCAGTAGATTTCGTGCTGTTTCGATTCCGAAGGTATCCCTTCGCCAGATTAGGGGGATTAACAAAGATTTCCAGGAGATTTAATAACACTGATCAAAATAATTAAGAATCTTTTGTCTAGACCCGTTTCTATTTCTCTTATCTGTCCTCACTCTAAATTTTTCTGCTATTCTTAAAGGGATATAAATGACCACTGCACGAACTGTCTGGCGAGTCATGAAATATTTAGTTACAACACTGCTCCGGCAAGGCAAAATTAGAGTAGCACATATAAATGATTCCAACAAAATATGCCCATCTGTTGCATAGGATGACGTTCACAGAAAATAGCTGGGCTGATGGCTTAATATTAATGGTCGGATTAATAAATAGTTGGTGGTTGGGTATCTGTAAGTAGGTCGTCTTTATTTCCTGTTCCACAACGAGAAACTTGTGCAGTAAAACGCTAGGCTGCCACGACGAGGAGCTTCAGACTGGGGGAGGCTACGCTGATGGGACAGATGAAGAGCGGCACGCGAACCCCTGTGGCTTTAGTTCCACTCCCTCGAGCCGAGGCAGCGACATTTTTCTTCCGCCATAAATAGGCAGTTACTCACGTCAGCGGAGCAGCATTTTCTGCAGCGAATGCAATGCGAACTGCACGTTGGCTGCACAAGAACTAGCGCTTATCACAGGTCAAACATTTTGGTTTCCATGGCTTTCTCAAATAACTCTGTTATTCGTCGTGACAGGCACGTATATTTTCGGCAGCGCACTGGTCCGAGTGTACGTTTTCAATGTTATATTCAATAATTACATCAAAGATCTGTCACATTTTGAATTTTTAAAACATTATGGACTCACTTTACCTAAAAATCAAGAGCAGCGTGAATACTTCTGTCAGATATTCGTATACACATCTTAAAAAGCGCCTCACGAAATTTGGGGTCCACGAATTATATCCCTCGCTGCCTTTCGCATCCCTCATCCTCAATGGCTCCAGAAGTTGTTTTTAGATGTCTGACTAGTATGTTATTGTCATCCTGTTCAAATGTGTGTGAAATCTTATGGGACTTAACTGCAAAGGTCATCAGTCCCTAAGCTTACACACTACTTAACCTAAATTATCCTAAGGACAAACACACACACCCATGCCCGAGGGAGGACTCAAACCTCCGCCGGGACCAGCTGCACACTCCATGACTGCAGCGCCTGAGACCGCTCGGCTAATCCCGCGCGGACCATCCTGTTCATTTTGAAAGTCGCTTGTTTTTTCTCTATTTCGGAGGGCAATGTGTCCTTGACCTGCGTTATGATACGACGTTATCATAAAAGTGTTGTTACTTATTACCTCCCTCTGAGGATTGCAAGACCGTTAGGCAAATTATCATGAAACAATACACAACAAAATTATAATCCTAGGGGAAATCGCCACAACTCTCCCTCGTCAATAAGCAAATTTATAACCACAGAACAGGTGCGAGTGCAATGCTCGTTACTTTCACTGAATAATAAGTAATTGTTTGTTGAATTTGGCCACTGTGCACAACAATAACGCCGTTAGGGTGAGAACAACATACTTAGATGTACAACAGGTTATATGTGTTATTAGTGGGTCGCCCAACCATAGAAAAGTTTTAGGACCACTAAGGGAACTTAAAATTTAAATCAAGCCTGCTTATAACAGTTTTTTATTTGTTCTTATTGATAGATACAATTCACAAGAAATTTACAAACAACAATGTTCTCTAAAACTTCAAATGAATTTACACAATATGAAGCTAACGCTGTAGGAAGGTGCCAAATTATATGGAAGACTGCATGGAGGAAAGGTATCAAGGTATCCGTATTTGGGCAGTTTGCGAATTCAAATCTAATGAGACAAAATCGCAAATCACAAGTCAAATTGGCAACTGAAGTTGCATATCAGAACATGTAAGTAGCGAGCTGTTCACAATATGGATCACGCTACAGCAATTTGCAACACTTACATTTCCCCGAAATCAGCCAAATTATGCACCCATCAGCACCAGATGGAGGCTGGGAGATTAATACCCACGAATCTTAGTTCTTTCTCCTGATCTCTCCACCTTCCAAAGAAGCTGTACATGGAATGGATGACTTGATGCTGTTGCCAAAGCGACGGACAAGAAAATCGCTTATTTTAAGAAAATAAATAAATAAATAAAAAAGACAGGGGAACACAGTAAAAACTTTCTACTCTTGGCACAAAATGAACATTAATAATCACGAGGCTGTACTGGCTGCGAGCAGTGTCTTCAATTGGTCAGCTTCTTCGCACCAAGCACGGTGGCTGGGGTGACACATTCGATTCGATACACCAGAATTTTTGGAGTGAAAGCAACGGACGTTCTCACACTTGCTGGCCGGCACTGCGGCGTCTTTTCCTTTGATATACATGCAGAAAAGGTAAAAGTGTCATATTCACAAGGGAAGAACACTAAGTTGGGACAACAGATTTACTTCAAAGTTTGCATACCTTTAACAGGCCATTAAAACAGCATAATGTGCAAGTAGTACTTCTCTGGCAATTCCGAGAAAATCACAAGAGAAATTTTACGCGGTTATTATGTGACTTATGTATCTGTGTAATGTCCGCAGAAATGTTGGAACACGTGATGCAATACTGACGCTAGGACTTATCTTAGGAAATAGATTAAGTAAAGGCAAACCTACGTTTCTAGCATTTGTAGACTTAGAGAAAGCTTTTGGCAATATTGACTGGAATACTCTCTTTCAAATTCTGAAGGTGGCAGGGGTAAAATACAGAGAGCGAAAGGCCACTTACAAATTGTACAAAAACCAGATGGCACTTACAAGAGTCGAGAGGCATGAAAGGGAAGCAGTGGTTGGGAAGGGAGTGAGATAGGGTTGTAGCCTATCCCTGGTGTTATTCAATCTGTATATTGAGCAAGCAGTAAAGGAAACAAAAGAAAAATTCGGAGTAGGAAGTAAAATCCATGGAGAAGAAATAAAAACTTTGAGGTTCGCCGATGACATTGTAATTCTGTCAGAGACGGCAAAGGACCTGGAAGAGCAGCTGAACGGAACGGACAGTGCCTTGAAAGGGCGATATAAGATGAACATCAACAGAAGCAAAACGAGGATAATGGAATGTAGTCCAATTAAATCGGGTGATGCTGAGGGTATTAGATTAGGAAATGAGACGCTTAAAGTAGTAAATGAGTTTGGGGAGCAGAATAAATAATGATGGTCGAAGCAGACAGGATATAAAATGTAGACTGGCAATGGCAAGAAAAGCGTTTCTGTGGAAGAGAAATTTGTTAACATCGAGTATAGATTTAAGTGTTAGGAAGTCTTTTCTCAGAGTATTTGTATGGAGTGTAGCCATTTATGGAAGTGAAACGTGGACGATAAATAGTTTAGACAAAAAGAGAATAGAAGCTTTCGAAATGTGGTACTACAGAAGGATGCTGAAGATTAGATGGGTAGATCATATAACTAATGAAGAGGTACTGAATAGAATTGGGGAGAAGAGAAATTTGTGGCACAACTTGACTAGAAGAATGGATCGATTGGTAGGACATATTCTGAGGCATCAAGAGATCATCAATTTAGTATTGGAGGGCAGCGCGGAGAGTAAAAATCGTATAGAGAGACCAAGAGATGAATACACTAAACAGATTCAGAAGGACGTAGGTTGCAGTAGATTCTGGGAGATGAAGAAGCTTGCACAGGATAGAGTAGCACGGAGAGCTGCATCAAACCAGTCTCTGGACTGAAGACCACAACAACAACAACAACAACAACAACAACAAGTATCTGTGTATAGGTGACGGATGTTGTAGTTCCTGGTAGTTAAGTGGTTTGCGTTCGAGCGTCGTAAGACGAAAGTGTATGAGGCGAGGGATCGGCTCCTGCTTAAACTTAATTTTTAATCTATACTATCGGAAGAAGGAGTCATTTTTCAAAATGTCCATGAGGTGTGTTTTCCTTAAGAAGCTCTGACCGTCCCTGTAAATGCGGGAAAACTGCACTCATTCGATGTCGTAGATGCTGTTCAATTTATGTTTTCCACGTATGTTTGACAAATTCTATCCTGCAACGTGTGGTGTCGAGAGCACATCCGACGAGTAACTGTACATTACTATTGTGGTCTTACTTAACTATATTACTGAATAACGTCATTCTTATCATCATTTAGCGAGGTTTGACCTGGGCTTCCCAAGACTGTCTCTCGTCCTTGAAAGTTTAATTAAAAATAATAAATAGTCAAATAACATGTAAA
Source organism: Schistocerca serialis cubense (assembly GCF_023864345.2). Taxonomy (NCBI): domain Eukaryota; kingdom Metazoa; phylum Arthropoda; class Insecta; order Orthoptera; family Acrididae; genus Schistocerca; species Schistocerca serialis. The sequence continues at coordinate 329,234,669 of NC_064638.1, read as the reverse complement.
ATTCACTGCAACTTCATGAAAATGCGAGTGGTTTTTATTTCGCTATATTACGTCTCCAATGTCAGATAAATTAAATAATGGTAAGTGTAAAAGGGTGCAAAATAACATTCATCTCACTTTTTTTTAGGAATGGAGATCGTAACACTATATAGAGAACATGGTCTGGAGAGTAAGTTATTTCAGCAGAGCAAACTAACCCCAACCTCTCGACATTGAAGTTATTAGAAACGGAGGACAACCCCGTATTGCGCGTTCCTCGGATAGCCTTGATGGTTGGATAGTGATATTATCTCCGCATCTCCAGAATGCTAATCCACTTGCTTAACAACTGTGCCATCTCGTCCTGTTTTTGCTACGGTTATACTTGACAAAAAGCCACGAGCGAATGCAGTCGGAGGGTGTGACAGCACACTCGGCTCTGCTAAGCTGGCTGCTATGGATCGATATTGCACAGTAGTGACCTGTTACTCACATGCCAGAGGAAGAGGCCGAGCGGTTCTAGGGGCTTCAGTCTCGAACCACGCTACCGCTACTGTCGCAGGCTGGAATCCTGCCTCGGGCATGGATGTGTGTGATGTCCATCGGTTGGTTAGGTTTAAGTAGTTCTAAGTCTAGGGGACTGATGACCTCAGATGTTAAATCGCATAGTGCTCAGAGCCATTTGAACTATTTTTGAACCGGAGGAAGAAACTACTGGCACTGGCCGCCTAGCAGTTCCAAGACCAGCTCAAATCGTTGTACGTGCCTACAGTTATACGCATGTAAAGGAGCCCTTGGCTGGCTACCTACCAGGGTCTATATCACGATGAGCAACACGCAATGTTATATTAATCTCCGAAGTTCATTCGCAAAAGTTAAGTTTCTGGTTCCTTGTGTTTATTGTACGAGAGAGAGAAAGAGAGAGAGAGAGAGACTGAGAGTTAGAGAGCTTGGAGAGAAACGAACATCGTAATAAAATAAGGGAAATCAGAACTCTTAAGAAAAGATATAGGTGATCGTTTTTCCGAGCGTTGTTCAAGAGTGGAGTAACAGAGAATTATTGTGAAGGTGGTTCGATTACAGACACTTGAGTGTGACTAGCAGAGTAGCCATGTAGAGTAAATGTAGACGAAACTTTCGTCTGAAATTGACTGCGTTTCCAGAAAATGCTAGTTCGAAGAATCGCAAAGAACTACATCTTGTGGAGAACAAATCTAGATTATTAAATAGTTCTGTTCAGACACGTGAAGTCCGCGAGAGAGGATCCGGAGGGGAGCGATGCGCAGAGTTTTCACCGTGGGCTTAATTTTAGCAGAGTATACAAGTGGCCGATGTTTGTACGAGGCGAGCTCTAATTTTACTTCGCGCAGACGGCATGGCAGGACGCGTGTTTTCTGCTCGCACAGACATCAGAAACTCGTCCGTCTGAATGCGGCTCGTCAGAGAACGACGGGCGCCGTCACAGCTGGCGAAATACGCTCTCGGCATTGAGACACACAGAATCGCAGCGGCACAGCTGGTTGGGCGGGCGCGCGCAGCAAAGCGGCTCGCCCACACACGGAATGCGGCGGGCGCTGCATCTCCTGCTAATCTGAGGCTCCAGGGGCGGCGAAGCACTGGTTGCCGCACAGGACTCGTGTTTAGGAAGAGTTGTTGTGTTGTTGTCTCTTCTTGAGACTAGTTTGATGCAGCTCGCCATGCTACTCTATCCTGTGCAAGCTTCTTCATCTCCCACTACTTACTGCAGCCTACATCCTTCTGAATCTGCTTAGTGTATTCATCTCTTGGTCTCCCTCTACGATTTTTACCCTCCACGCTGTCCTCCAATACTAAATTGATGATCTCTTGATGCCTCAGAACATGTCCTACCAACCGATCCCTTCTTCTGGTCAAGTTGTGCCACAAACTTCTCTCCTCCCCAGTCCTATTCAATACCTCCTCATTAGTTATGTTATCTACCCATCTTATCTTCAGCATTCTTCTTAGCATCACATTTCGAAAGCTTCTATTCTCTTCTTGTCCAAACTATTTATCGTCCATATTTCATGTCCATACATGGCTACAATCCATACAAATACTTTCACAAACGACTTCCAGACATTTAAATCTATACTCGATGTTAACAAATTTTTCTTCTTTCCTTGCCATTGTCATCTACATTTTATATCCTCTCTACTTCGACCATCATCAGTTATTTTGCCCCCCAAATAGCAAAACTCCTTTACTACTTTAAGTGTCTCATTTCCTAATCTAATACCCCCAGCATCACCCGACTTAATTCGACTACATTGAATTATCCTCGTTTTACTTTTGTTGATGTTCATCTTATACCCTCCTTTCAAAACACTGTCCATTCCGTTCAGCTGCTCTTCTAGGTCCTTTTCTGTCTCTAACAGAATTGCAATGTCATCGGCGAACCTCAAAGTTTTTATTTCTTCTCCATGGACTGTAATACTTACTCCGAACTTTTCTTTTGTTTCCTTTACTGCTTGCTCAATATACAGATTGAATACCATCGGGGATAAGCTACAACCCTGTCTCACTCCCTTCCCAATCATTGCTTCCTTTTCATGTCCCTCGACTCTTATAACTGCCATCTGGTTTCTGTACAAATAGCCTTTTGCTCCCTGTGTTTTACTCCTGCCACCTTCAGAATTTGAAAGAGAGTATTCCAGTCAACATTGTCAAAAGCTTTCTCTAAGTTTACAAATGCTAGAAACGTATATTTCCATTTCCTTAATCTTTCTTCTAGGATAAGTCCTAGGGTCAGTATTGCCTCACGTGTTCCAACATTTCTACGGAATCCAAACTGATCTTCCCCGAGGTCGGCTTCTACCAGTTTTCCCATTCGTCTGTAAAGAATTCGCGTTAGTATTTTGCAGCTGTGGCTTATTAAACTGATCAAGGAAGAGAGGATCTTCACTTCCAGAGCGATCATCCTGTTCACGTCTGGTGACAGCTGTAGAGGACATTTTTGTCTTACAGTCCTTGTGTGACTGCTACAGGTAAATACATTGCTGACAATTAAAACTGCAACGTCGTGAAGTGCCATGAACGTCAACCTACTTGATGTGTACTGCATGCTCGAGTATGCTAATAATTAGCATTTTAGCGCAATTCTACAAATTAGGCAGGAGCCAGTTACTTACGTATTCTATGGATCATTTGAACGAATATTTTCTCGAAATGATTAGGAGCGAGTCAGTGTACAGGATATGTATACCGGTTCATGATTAATACTAATATTAACGGACACATTATCGTTTCACGTATTCCTACTCATGCAATTACACTTTAAAAAGAGTTTTCCATCTGCTTGGCCCTACACAAATACATTCTCTGCTCGTTTCCGCCATGAATACCAGACGATTCTGCTGCTTACAGAACGCTTCACGAATCACACTGCTTGCAACACACAATGAACAGAGGTCACATGGTCAGAAGAACTATCATTCGTCAGCGCCATCTACCGTGACAGCGATGCATTTCCGGACACATGTTCATGGACTTTTCCTCCACTACCAGTCAGGAATCCGTGCCTGCGGTTTTTCGTTTCTACTAATGTTCATCCTTTATAAGGGCTAGGAGTGGACACCGATTTGAATCATACTGATTTTATCCCAGTCTACACGCGATTATGTAGCAGTTGGTGAAAGTAAAATCTTCTACCTTTCCGACACTGTCTGAATGATTCAGCTCAACATTTTGCATTCTGTTAGTCAAGTATGATTCAAACCAACTTTGTGTATAGCCGTCAGTTCCGTAAAACTTGAGTTTTTCTAGGAGAGTAACTCGAAGCTCTTGGAGAGATCACAGAAAGTACCAGTTGGCGATGAATTATTATTTAAGGCTTCCACTATTTAATTCGACGCGCAAGTCGCCGAAGTGGGGTGAAATCGAAAGACTTGCACCGGGCGAACGGCCTACCCGACGGGAGGCCCTAGTCACACGACATTTACATTTGAACTATTTGATGAGTGAACGTATGAGTAGCATTCCCCGTCGAGTAACCTTTCTGGAATTCAAATTGTGATATGCTAAGTAAACTCTTTCTACTTAACTATGCGACTACTCTTTAGTACATTAATTTTTCGAATATTTTGGAAAAAGATGTCAGTAGGAAATGTGACGATAATTGTTTACGTATGTTTTGTCACTTTTCTTACGAATAGTTTAATAATTGCATCTTTCAACCTGTCTGGAAAAATTCCCTGTGCCAGTGAATGATGGTTCTTCTGTGAAAGTTCTTGTTAAGCCTCGTTTAAGAAGGAAAAAGGCCTTCCAGAGAACGTCACATTGACAGCAGCAGGTTATTGGCCTGTCGAGACAGTGCTTTATCGTGTCGCCACATTGCTACTCGTGTTGTAGGTAATCCATGAATGTCATCCGAAAATGGAATTTATGTTTTCAAGTAGAGCACAACGCCCCCGATAAGATTAGCGCTGAGAGGACGTAAATTGTAGTGTTGACAGATTGCCAACACTATGCACATTATTTAAGGGAGGCGGCCATTAAGCAAGCAGGCGGACTTGATGGTCTGAAACAGGATACTTATGAATGCTATAAAGAAAAGTACGTAGCTGCTGGAATACTTAACTTTAATCCACCATTTGTATACAGCGTTCTTGATGAGACATTTCATACGATAACTATCAAACTATCAATTGCTATGTAAGGCTAATGGCGCCTTGCTAGGTCGTAGCCATGGACTTAGCTGAAGGCTATTCTAACTATCTGCTCGGCTAATGAGCGATGCTTCGTCAGTGTAGTCGCTAGCAATGTCGTCCGTACAACTGAGCGAGTGCTAGGCCGTATCTCTCGACCTGCCTTGTGGTGGCGCTCGGTCTGCGATCACACAGTGGCGACACGCGGGTCCGACATGTACTAATGGACCGCGGCCGATTTAAAGCTACCACCTAGCAAGTGTGGTGTCTGGCGGTGACACCACATAAATAGTGTTTGCTCGGCCGCGCAGAATCGTACAGTAATGCTGCATACCCTGAAATCAGAAAATGGGCTTTTTAGCAGCAAGAAAGGCATCGACACGCACAGTGCGATGAGGTCTGCACCACGACCGCGACCATTGCTCCTGCTTCCCTTTAAGTCGCAACACGGAGAGGCGTGGTGAAAGTGAACACCGGACTAGCACTGCGCCATCCTCTCATACGAACTCTAGTTTTGTGTGCAGCATCACGATGCATCTATCAGTACGTCAAGACTTACAAGAGAATGAAGGTTGAAAGGTTGAATTTGTGATTATCATACGTGCTCAGCATCTCGCCTGATGGTAGAAAGTACTGTACTGCCAGTGATTGCGCACTATCGTCAAGGTCTCTGTGACGTTATCTTTCAGCAAAATAACGCAAGACCACGTGCTGCCCTTGTTGTATTGGCCTGCCTCGATGCTCCACTATTACCCTGGCTAGTATATTCCCGAGATCTCTCAACCACTGAAAACATCTGGTCATGGGTTGCACGCCATCATTCGCCAGCCAATACGATTGATGATCCACGGCACAGGGTTGAAGCAGCACGGCTTGAAATACTCGCACCAGTAATCCAAGCTCAGTTCGATTCGATGCTCCGTTGAGTTAGAGCAATTGTTGTTACCAAAGCTTGTAACTCTGTGTCCAGAATTTCGATTACAAATTTAACCATGTGTACCTCCTAGTACACTGACTTTGTAAACGTCATGGGATATGCACCTAATGTCTGGCCCTGCGCACTACAGTGAGACGCCATGGAAGTGAGTCTATTAGTCCCTCGTACTCCTCTGAAAGTAGCTACACCAAATCGTTTGCAAAGCGGCAGCCAATTCTGATCTGTTCATGGGCGCAGGATCCACGGCACGGATCTTGTGTTCTGTGACATCCCAGGTATACTCGATGGGATTCAAATCTGAGCTCTGCGGTGGCCATCTCAGGTTGGACCTTCTTAGCATGTTCCTGGAACCATTCCCGGCGACGTGGGAACGATATGGCTGCGCGTTATCAACTTGAAACGCTGCAGAACTGTCGGGTTGTTGTAAGGCCAAAAATTGGTGGGGATGGTCCCCGAGTAGCTCAGCATACCGCGGACCATTCAAAGTCCCTTCCAGAACAACTAGGGGGCCCACTCCATACCAAAAAAATGCACCCCATACCATAAAAGAAACACCACTGCCTTGGACCATACCTTAATGTGGTCTGAGCCACACGAGCTGCCTCCCATCGGCATGGTGCAGTTGAGATCGTGATTCGTCCGACCGTATCACGTTACGCCATTGTTCCAGTCTCCTTCCCTGGCGATTGGCGATAAATGCAAGCCGTTTTATCCGATGACGTTGTGTTAACAGTGGCACCCGTGTGCGGAGGCGGATCCCATACCCAACGGAACACATGTTCCTACAGATTCTCTACTGCGAGACATGTCTAGCAAGTCCTGTGTTGAATTGAGCCGTGATTGTTGCACTGTTCGCCTACTGTCACTATTGCCGATCCCTCCCAGATGTCGCCAGTCACTATGATCGAGGGTGGCTGGGCGGCCGATAGGTCGTCTGCTATGGACTGTGACATCCTCATTCAACCGTTCACGATACACACTTCCCATCCGTCGGGCACCGACCAGCATACTCCTTTCGAGCGGCGTCACCTCACTACGGCGTTGCATGTTACAGCAACCACTGGCACAACCATTTCTCAGAGGGTCTCTTATGCACCTGCAGCTGGCGCAGGGGACGTGTGATGCGCATGCAGCAAACCTTGCCATCTATGCCCCACTATCCCATAACGTTTGCGAAGTGTATACTGTATATGGTCGACAAGTAATATTTCGTTATTTGATATGAGCCTTGTCGAAGTATCGACCTTCCTAGATTGGGGTCGAGCCGTAGTTTTTCGGCTGTTTTTATGAGACGCAAACTAAGCAGCTGGTCTATATAGTCGATATATGAGTGTTGCAGAGAGGGAGCTGAGTTGGAGAGCGGAGTTGCGGACAGAGCGGCGAGCACTGGAGTGGCGCGGCTATCTGCAAGTTAACTGCATTCACCACGAGACGGCGCACCAAGTCCGGCAGTACGGTGTCGCTGGGCACTCACACACGCTGCGAGGGAAGTGGCGGCCTCGGCAGTTGGTGGCGAGGGGGACAGAACGGGGACGGAAGTTGTGGCCGTTAGTTGCTGCTCGACTATGCCATGTCGCAGTGCGTAGACTGGCTAGGCATCCGCGAGGACAGAGGAACGCGCATCTGTTGTTCGACTACATGCTAAGACTAACAGTACGTGAAACTGGGGACTCAGCAGATTTAATAACCAGTGAAGTGACATTTTTTGACATGTGACTGTGCTGGCAAACATAATAAAAGTGCACTGCAGTTTTATTCAATACAGATAGAATATGACTGTCAAGGAAGTAGGACTCTTGTCCTACTGTAGATCACGATCGGTATTTTGATAAATTGTGTTCGGTTTTGCTGTCTTGTTCATGAGAAGTCAGAGAGTGGTTGGTTGATTCGGGGGAGGAGACCAAACAGCGAGGTCATCGGTCACATCGGATGGAAAGGATGGGGGAGGAAGGCAGCCGTCCCGCCCCCCCCCCTTTTTTTTAAGGGAACCTGTTGTGACTGACAATGCGTAATTTTTCACAAACACAACTTTTATTGATGAAAGTTCACAAGGTTGATGACTGAACAACAAACGAAAGGTAACAATGACGATACCAGTAAAAGTCTTGTAAGTGAGGCAAACAAAAGTTCACTTCTAAATATCCGCAAAGGTTCGTGGTAACACAAAAAAATGGCTCTGAGCACTATGGGACTTAACTTCTGAGGTCATCAGTCCCCTAGAACTTAGAACTACTTAAACATAACTAACCTAAGGACAGCACACACATCCATGCCCGAGGCAAGATTCGAACCCGCGACCGTAGCGGTCGCGCGTTCCAGACTGTAGCGCCTAGAACCTCTCAGCCACTTCGGCCGGCTCGTGGTAACACACACACACACAAGTAAGAGTCCAATTCAGAGACGAAGACGTAATCTTCAGCGGACGAAGTACACGAGGTCGGCATCCGGAGTGAACTGAACTTTGGGGCTGGTTCTAGCCCCTAAATAGATGTCTTCAGCCAATCAGGTTTTGGCGTAGTGATACTTCCTGCAGGCTGTGGCTCGAGTTCCCCTTGCGGGAAGTAGTGCTCGGAATGTCTGTTTCCATTATCTTGTATGTAATTAGCCGATGTTTAACATGGTGCTTTTGGTACGCCTTGGACATAGACAACTTCGTCCTCGGTGGTGTAATATGGGTTGCCGGTCCTCAGGGGCTACTTTGGCTCCAGTATAACAGAACCATCCTGGCATTTGCCTGAAGTGGTTTAGGGAAAACACCGAAAACGTAACTCAGGATGGCCAGACGCGGGTGTGAACCGTCGTCCTCCCGAATGCGAGTCCAGTGTGCTAACCACTGCGCCACTTCACTCGGTTTCTGCAGAGTGGTGACATGCTGTGATGTCCAGCAATGAGTCTCCCTTTATTCTGTGACTGTCAGATCGACGTCAGTGTACCTGTAGATAACGCGATGGAATGTTGCAGGAGGCAGCGATTCTCGAGACCCACACCTCTCCAGATCTTGGAATCATTGTTTGGGGAGATTCTGGGCGTGATAACGGGACAGATTTGGCATTTGTTAAGGGGAGGCTGAATGATAGCCAGTATGTGGCGTGAATGAATGGCAAACGCTGTCGTCACACCCTTCTTGATCAGGGTAGCAGAGTAATGCAAAGTCCTACAGTACGGTTCACACCACGAACGCCTTGAGGAAAGTACAGATCTATTGCTGGTCTGGCTGGACATGTGATTTGCCACCTTTAGAGCAGGTCTGCGATGTGATGGTAAGACAGATACTTTCATACCTGTCACCAGTCAGCCAGCAGTCAGCTGACATTATATGTTTAAATCATTGCAGCAAATCCCTCGAGATAACATTCAGAGGCCGTCTGCCTCCATGCCAAAATGGTTCAAGTGCCTCTCAGCACTATGGGACTTAACATCTGAGGTCATCAGTCCCCTAGACCTTACAACTACTTAAACCTAACTAATATAAGGACATCACACACATCCACGCCCGAAGCAGGATTCGAACCTGCGACCGTAGCGGTCGCGCGGTTTCAGACTGAAGCGCCTAGAACCGCTCGAGCACAGCGGCCGGCGCGCCTCCGTGCCAAAATGAATAAAAGTCTTCATGGTGGGCCATACTTCATACTGATGTTAATGTTAGATTTAGGTTCCGAAGGGAATAAAAGTGTATTCATTTAATACGCGTTGTGTGATGAACATATCCATAAAGTTCTATAAATATCGAACTATGCTTCACGGTGTAACACGTTTTGTTTTATACACTGTAGGTAGCACTGAGGCCAACGGCCTTTCCACAATGGTAACACCGGATCCCGTCAGATCACGGAAGTTATGCACTGTCGGGCTTGGTTAACAACTGGACGGGGGACCGTACGGGTCTACCAACCGCTGTTGGCAAGCGGGGTGCACTCAGCTCTTGTGAGGCCAGCTGAGGAACTATTTGATTGAGGAGTGGCAGCACCGGTCACAAAAGCTGACAACGGCTAAGAGAGCGGTGTGCTGACTACATTCCTCTCCATGTCTGCATCCATTGACGCCTATCGAGTGAGGATGACAGGGCGGTTGGTCGGTACCGCTGGGCCTTCCGAGGCCTGTTCGGACGGAGTTAGTTTAGTGAGCTAGTTAGGTACCACTGACGTTTAGCTGTCGCTGCCTCGAGGAATTAGTAGAGAACATGCAGGAGAGAAGTAAGGAAGGACAATTCGTGTTAAGCATCCGATCGACGTCGAGCTTATCAAAGGGCATGAACTCTGACTGGTGAAGAATAAGGAAGGATTTCGGCCATCATCTTTCCAAAGTAACCGTTCCACCATCTGCGTTAAGGCATGAGAGAACTTCAGAAAGTAAGTTACATATTATTTCGGCAGGAAAAATAAGTTCTATTGAATGTTGTATTACACTTCAGAGTGACACAGAAGCATGACACTATTTTTCAACCGTAGACATCAAGTCTCGGAACATTTATACCAGCAGTTCAGCTCTTCCGCAACAGAAATCCGCTCCGTGGTCACGGAGGAATTCGAGAACCTCTGTGTCAACGTCCTCATCGCTGGAAACTCTGTTTCCTCCTGGATGTTCTTTCATTTTATCGGAAAGTATGGAAACCTCATGGTGCAATGTCTGGACTATATGGTGAATCAGCGTCACTGACGTCTGCAAGGCCTTTGTCGAATTGTTGGCACCCTTTCAGTACGGCTGCCCGAGACATTGCATTTGGTCCATACACCGCAAGAATTGCGCTGCGAATTTGTGTGCTACGTAAAAGCTTCGCCCACAAGAATCGCACTGTCAGCCGTACATTAACTTTGGAGTACGTTACCAGTTGCCACGCCATTTCACTCGCATATTATGATCCATTTGTTACCCGTGCCGCAGCAGAAGCTGTGTCTACGGGGAAGGCCGGCAGGACTGGCCGAGCGGTTAAAGGCGCTACAGCCTGGAACCGCACGACTGCTACGGTCGCAGGTTCGAATCCTGCCTCGGGCATGGATGTGTGTGATGTCCTTAGGTTAGTTAGATTTAAGTAGTTCTAAGTTCTAGGGGACTTATGACCACAGCAGTTGAGTCCCATAGTGCTCAGAGCCAGTTGAACCATCTACGGGGAAGCGGAAACAAGCACTTTCTTCTGACACTGCGTCACTCGTATTGAGAAATTTTCTTAGGGTGGGCCAACATGTGTAACTTACTTTCTGACGTCCCTACGTATTTAGGGAAACAACGGAGAACATAAACCTGAAAGGCAGGGTGGAAATTTGAAACGCCTTCCTCTGGTATGCCTACCGCTGCGCCACATCACTCGATCTAGAGAAAGGCAAATGTTGTTCTCTTTGTACATCCATATTTAAAATGGATGAAGGTGGGACACAGCTGCCCGCCATCCATGTGGAGCACGTATTGGTCACGTAAGGGCCTGAAGATGCCGTTGACGCAACGTCGAAACTAGTAGCCAAGTAAATAAAAAATCTTAAGTAAAGCTGGAGGAGTTTCACTTAAAATAAAAAAATATAAAAATGTTGTTCTGGTTGGTAGAAGAGGTGGAGGGGGGCGGGGGAAGAGGAGGGTCAGGTGCCGAGTTGTAGGTCACTGCTGCTGGACTGAGAAAAGTCATGTGAAATTAGTGTTTACCTTGCATTTATAGGGCCCACCAAATTCCAAAGCAGTGTAGGCAGACAAGGTGTGCAGCTTTTGCTTCCGAGGCAGAATAACGCAAAAATCTGCAGATGTGGTAGTGCTGGTGGAGAGACGTTATTTATATGTCGACAGCAAATGGTCGTACATATCGTTATGAAAGTCGACCGCCGGGACAGAACTGTTCGCTGGAGCAGCTGGCGGTTTGTAGCATGCAGTCAGAACTAACCGGAGAAGCGTCCTTCTGGCAGTAATAGCCTGCAGCGCGTAGGCTGAGCATCGCTGCCAACGGGACCTCAGTGGGAAACCGAAGCAAGAGCCGGGCGCTGCAGCACAGTAAACAACAACAAGCAGGCTATGACCTCGAGTTCATATTCCAGATGCATCTTCTCGGAAGTTACAATATCGGAAATGCAAAAATGGTTCAAATGGCTCTTAGCACTATGGGACTTAACATCTGATGTCATCAGTCCCCTAGGACTACTTAAACTTAACTAACCTAAGGACATCACACACATCCATGCCCGAGGCAGGATTCGAACCTGCGACCGTAGCGGTCGTGTGGTTCCAGACTGAAGCGTCTAGAACCGCTCGGCCACACTGGCCGGCTCGAACATGCAGATCAGCTCTTTTTCTGTCAGAATCATACACTGGATCTATATTGGAAAGTAGCGATACTCATGTATCTCAAATTTTTCTGAAATTGCCTTAAACACACAACGGGAGGAGCAATTTAATAAAAATTACTTCCATAAACTTGAAGAACTGACCTGATTATCCGCCCACAGTAACCTGAATATTGACGGGACTTTAAATCCTTACATCTGCTCTTCCTCTTTGAAAGCTGCAGCGTCGGTAGCAGGTCCGTAACGCTACTCGCTCACGCCACTCGTTTTGGTATGTTGGTATTCTATAGATCCGATATCGACAGCGTTGTTTGCTGTTACGGTACGAGGAAGTGAGGGCCCTGAAAGTAATTTAGAATGTCAGAATCGAATACTTTGTGAATATTGTCCAGAAAGAAATGCTATGATTGAGAGTGGGTGTGTGGGGTTGTGTATGAAACGGTGTAACAAGCATTAATTTTCTATTCCACTTTTTGTTCCGTAACAGTATTAGCACGGCCAAAAGGCCGCGTAATACGTCACTCACTAGAGTGAGTGAATGTTAGTACTTGGAATAATAATAATAATAATAATAATAATAATAATAATAATGGGTCATATAAGATATTTATTTCAGATTATTAAGAATGAAACGGGACTGATGTATAAACTATCCCAGAATTATCTTAGAGTGATTTGGGAAAATCAGCCCTCACTCATAAATACAAAAACAGCAGCATAAATGCTTTGATAACAAGAATAATAGTTAAAGTTAAATGGGTTGTAAATATTCCTGCGAAGAATATAAAAGAATTTTTCTAGAGAAAAAGCTTCATCTTGCGTTTGAAAATACCTGTATAATTACTGACCGATTTCTTGAGGAAGGCTTTTGGCAAGAAATGCTGCGAAGTAGCGTATAGCGTGCAGCTTTTGAACGATGAACGTGGATGCACACGCCAAAGGCATATCCTCTCTTTGTAGAATTCACCATTTTTTTAAACAAGTGCGTTGTGTGAATAACAAGTTAGTTTAAGAATCTCTAGATTGATAAATAATGTCCTCCTGCCCGAGAATAAGGAATAATTAAAACAACTTTTGGGAAATAATGCACAGGGTTCTCAGCATGGAATTTAGGCTAAGGATAAAAAAGGTACACAGATGTGAATTATTATCAGAAAGAAGAACAGTAAGTTTCTAAGTATCAGAAATGGAGAAAACAAAAGAGGAGAAGAAGTGATAGAGCAATATTAAGAAGAAGAGCAATTTGCTAAACACTGAAAAGGAGAAGATGAAATAGGAGAAGAATTCTCCTATCTAGGAAGCAAGATTACCAAAGGTGGCGTGGTAAAAGAGACATTTTAAGTGGATTCGGACAGGCGAGGCAATATTTCGAAGAAAGAGTTCTGCTAGACTAAAATAGCAAAAGACACAACCGAAATTGTAATTATTAACCACGGTGTTGTACGGAAGAGAAGCTTGAACCAATGTGAAACGTGAGAAGATGGAACTGAGAGCTTGCTTATACTGTTGGAACAAAACAATGTTAGAAATTTACAAAATGAAGAGGTACTAGAAATAGCGGGTGAGAAAGACATCTACGATGAAGCTCTATCCGAAGAAGGCAATTGCACTATCGCAACCAGAAATGGTTCTCTTGACAGTGAAAGCAGCAATACAGGGAAGATATTGTAGAAGCTCCAAGCCAGTCATGGGCAAAGTGACTTCAAAATAAAGTGGTTACTAGTGTAAATCTATAATAGTGACAATTTTTCAAGTTTTTTCATGTTTTGACCTCGCACTGAAATTCACCTTCTGTTTAACCTATTATTCAGTGTAAGAAAAAATTGTCTTAATTCGTTTTTCAAATTTCTTTCAGAAACGATTACTTCGATACTAAGCGTTACCCTTGCAGTAGAATACTTTTCTTGGAGATTGCCAGACTAACATCACCCAGTTTTCCATCCGCAGTGTGCGCAAGAGGACCGTTTTGCCGATGAGCGTCTGGGGAGAGAGCAGATGGAGCTTCCGAAGCACTTTACTGCGCCGGCTACGTAGGCCGGTATATATAGGCATCCCACTGCGTTCATCCGAGAGGCTGCCACCTCGCAGCGGATATAAACCGACAAACCTCGGAGCTGGCCAATGCGGGCCACCAACACTATTTGTGACCCATCGGAAAGGGCTCCTACTGCCAAACACAGCTGTGAAATATTTGGTACAAATTCACAAGAACCTGAAAGATGTTATCCAGACATGTATCCGACGCACGGCTTCGTGACGCTCTGAGATTTCTAGCCATTTTAGTACCTTCAACGTTCAGTTTCTTTGAAGGAGTTGATGATTATCCTCCCGCAAATATTTACTCAACAATGGTATTACTATTCGGCTGATTTCTTAGGATCCATAATTGTAGAGGAAATTCTGATCTTGTCAGTACTCAGTATCTGGCGAGTACCTATAACTAAAATATAGACAAGAGTTCGCAAAACACCGAAACTGGAACAGAAGGGAACATCGAGAAATTTTTCAAACCTTAAACAGTAAATCAGAAAATGTATAACAATGACTTAAATACTGTACATGTATAATGAGTCTTGAAACTGAGTGGTCCACCAGGGTCCAATCGTAGTCAAGAGCCATGTGGATGATGGTACATTTCCGTGAGTGAGGAATAAGTCAGCGATTGAGTAGCTTCACATTATGTGCTATTTCATTTGTAGTTTTCGTACAGTTCCCCGTCCAATTTAGAAGCGGCCAGGTGTCGTAGTCAACCTAAATTTAATACATTTTTAAGTTCCGCTTTTTAATTCCAGGTGAATTTTTAACTACAAGAAAATATTTTGTGTTTTAGTTTTTCACTCCTAACGTGACGAATTCTTTCGTGTAACACGGATCAGAAGCCAGATGAGACTTTGTTCTTGCATTTGTTAAGGTTTCTACATAGTTACCGTTTGACACTGTAAATTTCTAAAAAAAAAAGTGTCGTTCACTGACAGATATTTCTGCTCCTACTTTCATAGTCCACAGTTTGTGGCCTAGTTGTTAGGGTCCTGGATTCGATTCCTGGCCAGGTCGGAGATTTTCTTCATTCGATGAATGGGTGTTTATATTGTCCTAATCATTTCATCTCATCTTCATTCACGCGCAAGTCGCCAAAGTGGCGTCAAATACTTGCAACCTCAGAGACGATGTCCTGGCCGATAATGCAATATCGTCATTTAATTTATCTTATTTTCATACCGTATCTAATTTTCCGTTACTGGCGTCACATAAATGCCAGACGTGTAGTGACCTTATGAAAGACATGTTCAAGCCAGAGATGTGTAAACTCACCTGATTTGATTTACATGCGATTACTTAAAGAACTCCTACACTGGTAACCTGTGGCACTTTTTAAACATCGCAAATGGAATACTCGGGCAAGAAGTAGGAAGCACGTTAGACAAACGCATTATCAATTCAAGTTCACTTCAGTTTCACTTGTGGTTGCAGTACCGAACTGTGTCAAGGTACTCTGTTACGATGTGCAAACAGTATCCTTCTGCTCCATCCAGGCCTGCCCATTCCATTAGAATCCTCCACCTTAACAGCGGAGAGCGAATAAAAAAATTGGAAATTTGTGGTAAGTTCCTATGCGACCAAACTGCTGAGGTCATCGGTCCCTAGGCTTACACACTACTTAATCTAACTTTAACTTACGCTAAGGACAACACACACACCCATGCCCGAAGGAAGACTCGAACCACCGACGGAGGCAGCCGCCCGAACCGCGGCTACCCCACGCGGCAGCGAATAAAACAATATAAACACTTGAACGTGATACAAACTAATGATTATCAATGATTATCCTGCAACTGTGGCTACTTGTACTGCAGATGCAATCGGCGGACAGCCGTGTCAATAGGTCCCCCACTGGCCTCACAACACAGGCCAGATTGTATACCAACACAGTGGCTGATCAAAATTTGCCAGTCTGTTTACGAGTTAGTGCCGGTTAATTCCATGGGAACAAGCGGGCCAATATCGTCACCAGAGGCAGTCGTGTCGCCATAGGTGGCGCTAATTCCATGGCATTACATCGCACTAACCGATTACGCGCCCGCGGCATTCCGAGGAAGTAAGAATCGACTGAGCCTGTACATAAGTGACCACCCAGCCACTAACCGCGGCACCAACCATGGAGGATCTACAGCAGCGCCGCAAGGAACAGCCAGCAGTAGATACCAGAGCAATCACCTCTACCGACAACGGTCTCAACGGACACGGTGGTTGAACCTAGACTTCGCGCTTGTGTGAAGCAATTGCTGAGCCGTGCTTGGCTCGTGTTCGTGCCATCTCTTATTTAATACCATGTTTCTACCGTACCGCCGCCTCGTTATGTTGATTTTCAATTACTGGTGTCACTGAGTTGCTGCCTTGCCTGCCCGTGAGTGGCAGCAGCAGCGCTTATCGATATAGGCCCTATCGTATTATCTTTGCTGGACTGCTATTACCCCGGTCGTCGTGTGGTCCAACGAGTTGGAACACGCCAGCAGTGCAGTTCGGACCTGGCAGTCGGACAGTAGGGGCGCGGCTGAAGTTCGGTCGAGCTGGAGCGGCAGTGACGTTCGGATAGCCATGACTGGCCCGACCGTTGCCGGCGCACACGGTTGGGGACGGTCTTGGTTGATCGTCGGTTGGTCGTCGTCTTACCGGACAACGTGTATTTTCTCGCCGATAGCTTATGGGTTAGCGGTGTGTGTCTTAACTCGTCGGTCGCCCTGGCGATTGCACAGTCACTGCTTCACCATTGGTCACGATCTTCGTCCAAGTGTTTGTGAAATTGTGTGTAGCCTGTGATGTCGACTGCCCAGTTATTTTAGTGCTGTCTCCGTGCTGATGTGTAGCAGTTGGTCGGTTGGCGCAGTCGCCTCGTAGCACCAGTGGGGCATGCAGCGCCAGGGAGGCGCGGATAGCCATCACTCGCCGATGATTGCCGACACACATGATTTGAGTGGGGGACGACTTTGGTTGATCGTCTGTCTGTCGTCTTGTCGGACGACGTACATTTGGCCGGCGATCGCTTATGGGTTGGCTGTGTGTGCCAACTCGTGATTCGTCCTGTTTTGCTCAGTCACTGCCGTTAACATTGTCTAGTTCTTCGTGCAAGTCTTCGTGAAACCGTGTGTAGTTTATGTGGTTTGACTGACAACTTATTAAAGGTTGTTGGCGTACTGGCTCTGAATTGGTCGGTTAGCGTGGAGTAGCGAGGAAGGACAGGATAGCCATCACTCGCCCGACGATTGCCGACACACTCGTTTAAGTGGCAACGACCTTGCTTAGCCGTTTGGTCCGTCGTCTCATTAGACGACCCATTGGGTCATCCATCGCTTATGGGTTGTCTGTGATCCGTTCTGGTTGTTGTTCCAGTCTCCGCTGTTAGCATCGTTTGAGTTTTGGTGCAAGTGTGGAGCGGAACTGATTTTAATCTTTGGTCTGTTAACTGTCG
The DNA here is from genome assembly GCF_023864345.2 of Schistocerca serialis cubense. NCBI lineage: Eukaryota > Metazoa > Arthropoda > Insecta > Orthoptera > Acrididae > Schistocerca > Schistocerca serialis. The sequence continues at coordinate 329,217,362 of NC_064638.1, read as the reverse complement.
TTTGGGTTCCCAGCGGATTGAAAATGCCTGTCTCACCTAAGCGAGCGTAGTGTTTGAATTCCAGCCCGACCCTCAAACATCTGAGCGCCCTTCGGTGTACTGTCCTATTTTGTTTTTAATTTGTTCTTGTTGTTTGTACTTGTATGGCTTCTAGCCGATTTTTGTTTTAAAATAGAGTTGTTTTGCTCTTAAGGCCTTCAGCCTAGTTCAAAGTACTGTTTCATGTAAGCATTTTGGCACTTTAAAAATTCTAATGTTGTTGTATTTTAAGTCTTGGGCCTTCAGCCAATTTTGAGTTTTTTGCTCTTAAGGCCTTCAGCCTAAATTAAAGAACTGTTTCACGTAAGGCCTTTGGTATTTAAAAAAAATTAATGTTATGGAGTTTTAAGTGTTAGGCCTTCAGTCTATTTGAATTTAAATTGTTTACTTCAACCTAACAAAGAACTGTTTTAAGATAAGGCTTGCCTTTTAAATTTCTGATTATGCTTGCGTTTTAAGTTATTGGCTTTCAGCCGTTTTTAAATTAAAGTGGCTTTTAGCCGAGAATTAAGTCCCAAAGATTAGAACTGTGTGTTAAAAAAAATTTTTTTGGGCTCTTGTAATGTTTGATCAAATAATAAAGTTGTATGTACGATTGTAACTGACAGCCCCTCATTTTGGTCCCTTTCCACAATTTATACTATCTGTCTTGTCCTGCGGGTTTAGCGGGGCGTCTCAGTTGCCTTCAGAGACGACGACCTACCGGACATAGAATACAATGAGGTGACAAAAGTCATGGAAACAACGATATGCACACATACAAATCATGGTGGTATCGCGCACAGGAAGTATAAAATGGCAGTGCATTGGCGAGCTGTCATTTGTACTCAGGTAATTTATGTAAAGAGATTTCCGACGTGGTTATGGCCGCTCGATAGGAATTAACTGACTTTGAATCGGGAATGGTAGTTGGAGCTAGACGCATGGGACATTCCATTTCGGAAATCGTTTGGGAATTCATGTTCCGCGGTCCACAGTGTCAAGAGTGTGTCCGGAATACCAAATGTCAGTAATTCCTTTCATTACGGGCCAACGAAATGTGACTGTCGTATCCCAAAAGAAAATCCTGTCGTTTCCATAGAAACGTTACTCGATTTAGAAGGAAATGTCTTAGAACACATAGTACTCGTATTTCATAGCGACGCAATTTTCGTGTGAATTCGTCAATGTGTGGGAGTGAGGGATGCAGTAAAGAAGGATTAGTGGATCGGAAATGAGATTGTCGTATCCCAAAAGAAAATTATGTCGTTTCCATAGAAACGTTACTCGATTTAGAAAGAAATGTCTTAGAACACATAGTATTTCATAGCGACGCAATTTTCGTGTGAATTCTTCAATGTTTGGGAGTGAGGGATGCGGGTAAAGATGGATTAGTGGATCGGAAATGTGATTGTCGTATCCCAAAAGAAAATCCTGTCGTTTACATAGAAACGTTACTCGATTTAGAAGGAAATTTCTTAGAACACATAGTACTCGTATTTCTTAGCGACGGAATTTCCGTGTGAATTCGTCAATGTTTGGGAGTGAGGGATGCAGTAAAGAAGGATTAGTGGATCGGAAATGAGATTGTCGTATCCCAAAAGAAAATCCTGTCGTTTCCATAGAAACGTTACTCGATTTAGAAGGAAATGTCTTAGAACACGTAGTACTCGTATTTCATAGCGACGCAATTTCCGTGTGAATTCGTCAATGTGTGGGAGTGAGGGATGCAGTAAAGAAGGATTAGTGGATCGGAAATGAGGTTGTCGTATCCCAAAAGAAAATTCTGTCGTTTCCATAGAAACGTTACTCGATTTAGAAAGAAATGTCTTAGAACACATAGTATATCATAGCGACGCAATTTCCGTGTGAATTCGTCAATGTTTGGGGGTGAGGGATGCGGGTAAAGATGGATTAGAGGATCGGAAATGTGACTGTCGTATCCCAAAAGAAAATCCTGTCGTTTCCATAGAAACGTTACTCGATTTAGAAGGAAAAGTCTTAGAACACGTAGTACTCGTATTTCATAGCGACGGAATTTCCGTGTGAATTCGTCAATGTTTGGGAGTGAGGGATGCAGTAAAGAATGATTAGTGGATCGGAAATGAGATTGTCGTAT